>NC_069738.1:3116725-3786725 GCF_027358585.1 Pangasianodon hypophthalmus
GAGAGTGTAAAACGACCCTAGTTTCACTCTAACTTACCACACCAAGAAACCTGACAAGCAAATTCTAAACTTCCTCCACACACACAAACACACACACACACACACACACACACACACACAGAGAGACGATGAAGATGAGGTTAACATTTGGCATTGGCATCAGATCAGTCTCTTCTCTGCACCATTTCACAAAAAAACACCACACACATACACACACACCATCTCTATGCCTAGTATATGGTTTATGATATGTGTGTGTGTGTGTGTGTGTGTGTGTGTGTGTGTGTGTCTGCAGGGAGGCTATGCAGCGTACAGATATGCCCAGCCTGCAACAGCTACTGCATACAGTGACAGGTATGTATAACACACACACACACACACACACACACACACACATACACTGTTTCTCTAAGCTACAGTGATGGATTTGAGTTGAAATTACTCAGCCTGAGGTGTGAACAAAAGACAAAGTGGGAAGAATGAGACAAAGCAGAAAAAGAGAAAGAATGAAAGAGAGAGAGAGAGAGAATCTGTGTGTGTGTGTGTGTATACTTTATATAAAAGAACAGCAGAAATATTTATGTCCATTATCAGTATTGGATAGTCATAGACATTATGGATGGAGTGTGTTGCTCATGATGATCTAAACACACTGCCCCCTGCGTTCCCCATACACTATCAATAACATTACAATCGATCCACACACTCCAACACACCAATCAGTGGCACTGGGACAAATAACTGTGTGTGTGTGTGTGTGTGTGTGTTTCCCTCGGGACTGATTTCCCTCCTTGCTCCTTCTCGCCCATATTTCTCCCTGTATATAAACTCATTTAGCTCTGGCCATGGGGACAGGGCCGTTTGTTTTGTTTTGTTTCTCCACTCTCTGTGTATTTGTTTCTGTTCCTGAATAAATGCCCCGGACTCCCTCATCGATTAGCGCACGCCTCGTCTCAGCCCAACATTATCGGATATGTGGCGGGACTTCGCTAAAGATTTTAGCCTGGCTTTCTCCCGAGACTTGAAACAGTAAACTAACTTGCAAAATGTCCGATAAATTCTCTACAAATGGCTCCTCCTGTCGAAATTCACAACATATTGGCTGCGAATCACTGCTTTCCAGTGGCATAATGGACCTGTTAGGCTTGTGGAGGCAAAAATTAGCTGTCTTTCTACTGTAGAACTTTAACCTAAGAACTTATGCCTTGAAATTTTAGCCCAGAAACTTTAGCCTAGACACTTTTAGCATGTAAAATTTAGCCAAGAATTTGGTGCATAAACTTTGGTCATGAAAGCTTTAGTCTTGGAATATTAGCCCAGAAATTTTTCGTCTGTGAAATTTAGCCCAGCACCTTTGGTTAGGAAGCTTAAGCCCAGAAATGTCTTGGTGCATGAAATCTGTCCACAGTTTTAGCCCATGAAATATTTAGCAGGAATTTTGGTCCATGAAATTTATCCCAGCACTTTGTCCTGGGAGATTTAGCACAGAAATGTGTGGTTGATTAAATTTATCCTAGGACCATTAGCCTGTAGAAATTTTTAGTCCAGAAATTTCTCCCAGAATATTATCTCCTGAACAGCCAGTCTGAAGTTCACATGCCAGCATCGCCATGATGTCACTGCTGAGCAAGACCCTCAACCCTCAACTGTGCAGTTTTATCAGGTCTTTAAAGTCATTTTGGATACAAGCATCAGCCGAATGAGGTAAATGTAAATGTACCATGTAAACTTTAGCCCTGGAAGTTTTTGGTAAATGAAATTTATCCCCAGGATTTTAGCCAAAGATTTTTGGCCCAGAAACTACCTGCATTATCCCAAATATACCAAAACTGTTGACTTTAGTCATTTTTATTTTATGGAATTTTTTTAAAATATTTTTCTAATTCAGTATGAGTAGGTAAATTATTATGTATCTATTGTAACCACTTAACGTGCACCAGGTCTCAGCATTTTGGCCCTGACCGTGGACCAGGACCAGGAACCCTAGAACCAAAGTCAAGTACCTGGTTTGGTGGAAAGATGGCTAATGTCACTCTGTCCAAAAACATACTTCATTTAATATTCATATGAGTTTAACAGCAGCCCAGAAACTCAATTACTGGATCTAATGATCTAATGTTAACCTTACTGATTTAGTGAGTACAGCTTTCAATCTCTGTCTCTGTCTCTATGTCTGTCTCCCTCCCTCTCTCTCTTTCTCTCTCTCTCTTTCTGTATTGCTGGTTGACTTGTTGCCCTGCGCTCCAGGCTCAGGTTCCCTTATCTGCTCCCTGCAGACCTCCTCCATTTGTAAGCGAGCGCTGGAGGAAAGAGGGGAGGAGAGAAAAGTGGGAGTAAATAGAGGATGAAGTGAAGTCAAATAAATAAATAAATAAACAAAAGCCACGCGTCTTGTCCTGCCTCTGAAGGAAAAAAGAAGGAGGATTAGTTCTGAACCGGCAGCGATAAAAACTGTACGGAAACACAATGGACAGAGAGAAAGAGAGACAGACAGAGACAGACAGAGAGAGAGAGAGAGAGAAAGAGAGAGAGAAAGCTACTCCTCAAGCAGTTCCTCAATCTCTCAATTTTCTTCTCTTTCTGTCTTATTTTCTCTGTTTATGTCTTATTCTGTCTTTTTTCAGCTGTCAAGTTTTTAACCATTCTCTCTCTCCTATACAGACAGACAGACAGACAGACAGATAGATAGATAGATAGATAGATAGATAGAAACAGACAGACACATATAGGAAATAGACAGACAAGGACAGACAGATACAAACACAGAGACAAAAAGATTCAGATATAAGGACAGACAAATGGACAAATACACAATTGCATGGATGGACAGAAAGACAGAAAAAGGGTAGATACACAGACAGTCAGATGAACAGACAAAAATCTGACAGATGAACAGGCAGGTAGGAGGAAGGAAAGATATACAGGTGCCTGAGTGGATTGATAGATAGATCAAAAGAGAAACAGACAGACAGACAGAAGGAAAAAAGAACAGATAGAAATATAGAAAATATGATGAGCAGATATATATATATATATACATGTACAGTGCAGATTAACTGTAGTAAGTGTAATTTATCATTTATGATGTTGCACCATTTTGTTCTATCTCTCTTTTTTTAAACCTCCTTCACACTCACACAAACTTTAATGTGGAACAAAGTCTCTGTTTCTCCTTCTTGCTATTAACACATCTTCATTATTACACACTGAGGGCTTCTCCTGCGGCGGAGCTTTTTAACGCTTCACCATCCCTGAGTGACTGAAACCAACACCACTGATACACCACAGTGACACACCAGTGTTAAATCCCCTTTCTCTCTCTGTGTGTGTGTGTGTGTGCGCGTGTGTTTAGCTATGGTAGAGTCTATGCAACGGCAGATCCATACACTCACGCGATCAGCCCGGCTGCAACGTATAGTGTCGGCACAATGGTGAGTTCCTGCTCTATACACACACACTATACACACTATGCACACCACTGGGTCCTAAAGTCTGAGTCCATGACCAAGAGCTGTTTTCACACCTATTTTTGATTCCATTTGCGGAATCAAAATCATAGTGAAATTGATACTTTTTTCTTTTGTACATAATTGAACAAACCATGAAGCAAAAAAAGGTTGGCTAAGGGGTCTGTAGAGCTGAAAAGACAAAAGGTAAAACTCTTTTATTCATTGATCAGAAACAGGAAAAAGTTTCTGAAGAAATCTGAGCATTTAGGACATGGAGCCATCGCTAAAGAATGAACAGATAATTATATAAATTCACATTCAGGTTTTATTTTCTCATTTTGTAATTTTCATGTGTGGCATGGTTCAGTTTGTTCAGTCGCATGTAGCTCAGTATGTATACCTGAGTGTGATTGCTGTGTTCTCACCTGCATAAAGAACCTCACTGAGCAGGAGAACACACCACACGTTCAAACGGACTAAACGCTGCATATGTGAAAGCACACTAATACACTGCTTTACTCAGGTGGGATTAGATTCATTAAAACTGAGGCTATACCATTGTTGTGAGAAACTAGAGGGAAAGTGAAATCAATCTGAATTTCCTATTCACACCATTCACATAAGTATTTTTGTTGTTGTTGTTGTTGTGATAATCCAAATGGTATTTCTACACACTCGTATTCAGTGTTCCACACTACAACAACGTCCTCATTACCCCTGCAGAAGCAGAGCTGGCTACGAGGACTGCTTATTTTACCCAAATGCATCCTCTCATAATTCTGTTCAAAAGAATTCTTATTCTTATACATTTTCATTATTAAAAGACTAATATAATAATTACAGAGTTCTTGGTGGTGGACTTTAATTTGAGACCCGAGTGTACATCTTCCCCTGTGTGCTGACTCCGGAGTAACGGAATTGTCTGTGGGTGTGTTATGCTGTCTCTAGTGCCCTCTAGTGGATAGTTTTTTATTGAATCACTCACATGGCACACAATGAAGCATACTGCAGATGTTTCACACACACACACACACACACACACACACACACTGCAGTCATCATTTTATTACGTATAATCCTAATACATGGAACCACATGATACTGAGAGAAAATACACACACACACACACACACACACACTTTCTCTCTCTCTCGCTGTGGTCCCTCCCTGGGTAGGTTGCAACTTTGAGAAGTAGTTAAACTTGAGATAATGGCTGTGTTTTATTTGAAAGGAAGCATAAGGACAGATCATTTGCAAAACCTTCAGCTGGCTAGTTAAGGTGAACAGACAGTATCGAATTCAAAAGGAAAATAATTATCTTTACAAGACAGCTGTTATGCTTTCTTCCAAAAAAAATGCAGTCTTCCGAGGATGGGACGCAGGGACTGTCATCTCACATGCCGTCAAGTTAATGTCTGTTTTTAGCTAGCGTGTGCAGCATCAAACTTCTCTGCTAAAGCACCTTACGTTTCCAGTAAGGTGCTCTACATGTAAGAAAGAATTTAAAGCAATGACAGGATGATGAAGGATCATTAAACACAACATCAAAGATGGAAAACAACGGGCAGAGAGTGAGGAGAGCTCTTCTTCAAGAGCTTAGCAAGCATGTCGAGCATGCTGCAGTGTGCCGTGGGACATATACTCACATACATCAGAGTAAAAAACTGGAGTAAACTGATTGGACCGGCACGTTCCTCCTAACAAATGAGTCGGGTTTTAGCATTGCGTCATGCTAACAAGCATTAAAAAACAGGGAAATTGTTCTGCAGTGCAGCTGCTAGCTAAAAGCTTTCATTAATTATGACATTTCCTCGTCAAATCCTCCTTATTTGCTCAATTAAAACTTTGCTTGTAGCAATTTTTGTTTCCTTTCCTCTTTCCCTCTGAATTTCCTTCCACAAGAGTGTTTTCACGAACTATATCAACCTTAAAAATCATCAACTCTAAGGCTGTGTGTGTGTATATATATATATATATATACAGTTATGAGTGTGTGTGAGGGTGATGCTGATGTAGATGGAGAAATTTCCGGAGCAAAAAGAAAGAATACAATCCAACAGCACCTAATTCTTTCATCATAATTGATTAACATCTCTGAGCGGGAATGCAGCGCTCCTTTGCATTTAAAAAGACAGTAATTCAGTAATTAGCTCCTCCGAGGGCGCGAAAGGATCTATTTCTCCAGCATGGAGAGAAAGTTCAGCAACCAGTTCTTTTACTCTAATGAAAGTTTGAAGTTCTTCTCAATTAGGGAAAGTGAGCCTTTGAAGGTTTGAGACGTGGCCCATGGAGAGAAGCGTAGCCAGAGCTCCGTCTGATGAGGATCACAGAGTGTTAAAGCCATTGGCAGTGAGGTTGCCACCTTTACACATACTTAAAAGAGAATATTAACAGGACGTCTCTTTGAAACGAGTGTTTCCTGAAGGAAAGGAAGATCCACACGGCTTCACATTTCACTCCCACTTTATATTAAGAATTACTAATAATTATGAGGTGATTACGGAGGATGTGTTACAGCTGGATTACAGCAGTAAAGCTTACGTAAGTTTCGCGCTTGTCAAATGGAACAGGACATCAGGTCTCTCTCAGGTGGTTTTCCAATAAGATTTTCTTTCTTACTATCAGTCTGCATAAACCTCGACAGCTAATATCATGATTGTGATTTTCTCCGGAATTTATCCAGTTTCTGGAGAGTTACACGCCTTAGTCAATGCTTAATCAATGCTCCTGCGCCGTCACGTCATCATCGAAACAGAGAAGAGCGCTTACACACTCTGTACAGACGACAGCACACAAACTTTTAAAAGAGAAGTGAGAGAATGAATCAGTGATTAAAGATCAGTGGAGTGAAGAGATGATGATGATGAGGCTCGTGTTTTAACTCGACACACCATTAGGGTTCTATAGTTGTCCCTCTCAGTGGAGCCGTTAAGTAGAGCTATTGTCAAAGTTGATTATTTTCCTATTACAGCATATCCCAAAGTGTTTTATTCTTCTTACACCGCAATAACTGGCCAACACTTACAATTTCTTATTTTTAAAGAATGGCATGTCGTGCTTTTTATCCATTTTATCCATTTAAGATCACAATCGAGAAGACAACACACAATTTACAAAAAAAATGACCATGTGTCCTGAAGGAATAAGTCTATGAAATCCAGAAAATACAAGTATTAGTAAAGTCCAGGTTTTATTTTTCTTGGTTTGAAAGAAAAATCCAGGAAGTGAAAAACACTCGAAAATGGGTTGGGGTTGTAAGAGTTACTGTGAACTTTCTCTCTGCATCAGCATCAAATAAATGCTTGTAACACTAACACACATATAAAGTTCAATCAATACACAACCACCTTTTTTCAGGGAAACACACCACAGCCTTTGCAAAAAAAAAGCTCTGAATGGATAAAATAAATTTTCTTTATCTGGCTCTCTTCACATTTGCTCGAGCAGGAAGGAAAGGAGTGAGGAAGGAGAAAGAAGGCATCTCCGCCTCCATCACTCTGACTGCCCCCCTCTTTTTTCATCTTTGATGTTGCAGGCTAGCCTCTGCCGAGGAGCGTACAGTCGCTTCACACCCTACTAAAGCAGAGACAAACACACCGACCGCACTAAATTAAAGCGAGCAAACCCCTCTTGTACGACAGGCGACACGACTGGCTCCCGATGGCCTCATCACACCACAACACTAACGCACTGTCCCAACACACAACAGTTACACCTGCGTGTGTGTGTGTGTGTGTGTGTGTCTGGGCTCAGTATGATGTCACTGGTTATATGGGTTTACATCTGAATCAAACACAGCCCTTACACTCCTGTTTATTTCATGGTCACTTCTTATGTTTCATTTCAGGCCAAAACACCACTTATATTTAAAGACATAATGCTTCTAATTTTTTTCTAATTTATTATGCTTTTTAAAATCCTTTTTTTAGTCAAAACTAAAATACTACGTATATATATATATATATATATATATATATATATATATATATATATATATATATATATATATATATATAAAACAGGAGATTATTAGTCAAAGCAGTCAGATATGTGTTAAATTAAAGGCACCTATAATTAAATTAGCAATCATCATGCAGTTTTTCTAAAATGTAATATTATTAATATAATACTAATATTAAAGTGGAGGTGGAGGTGAAGCTCTTTATTTTAAAATATCATCTTTGAGGAAGAGAAGGGAAAAGAAAAAAATGGGAAAAGAAAAGATATACTCAGCAGGGCAAATCTTATTAATATAACATGCACGAAATGTGGAACATCTTCCTGGTATCACTTGTTTTTCACAGACTCATTAAGTGTATACTCATCCAACAAGCTAAAGTCCAGGTGCTTCTTAAGCGCTGTTATTTAACAAATATTAATCACATGTTGTCTCTATTTTTCTGGTTAGACGAAGACATTTCCTGCACTCCGTAACGTTCAGAAAACATTCTGATAACATAAATCTGTTAACTGTGTGCCCAGCAACTTTGGGATTGGAAAGCACTGACACTTCAGACAATATTTCTCTCATTTATTTCATTTCTCAAAATAAACCCTGCCTTTGACATTCAGATATGCACATGTATACCTTTTAGTTTAACATATAGAAAGTTTAGGTTAGAATACGGACTTTTGTAATGTTTTATTACATAAAACCCAAAAAGGCATTTCCTTAAGAGTGTTGTCTATGCATTTCGTCGGAACACCCAGGAAACATGACAGACTGAATCAGAACCTAAAACTGTTATCTGGGACGTCTCCAATTCTGGGATTGAAAATCATGGCATAATTGTTTCTTTCTTAATATGTACACACAACCCCTACGTCTGAAATTCCTGTGTACATTTACACTGCCAGTCAAACGTTTTTGAACCTGCGGAGGTTGGTATTACAAATAAATAAGGAAAAATACTAAACAAGTGTTCTGTCGAGTTCCCAAATCTTTGTATTTAAGGATTTAGATTTACTAATTCTAGAGGATTGAACTTCAACCACTTTCTTGTATTTAACAGAAAATATTAATACAGGAGGTTCAAAAACTTTCGACTGGCAGCTTATCTTAACTTGGTATTTGTACACTGAGGTTAGAGTATGGTCTGGAGTGTGTGGAGTGTTTTATTATTTGAGACAGAAAAAATAATTGTCTATGCATCTTAATGCAGAAGCAGGACAGATTTTTACATTCCGTATATATGATTATATATTTATATTTTCCAACTGTGTTTTAGTTATTCTCATTCCTCCATTAGAAGATCTTTATGCCGCTTATATGTCTAAGGGTCTTCATACGTGTTTATCCGTGTGTGTGCGTGTGTGTGTGTGTTGTTGCTGACCTAATGCAGTTTGATGTTTGATTAGAAAGGTCTCTTTTACATCTGCCAAGGAAAGCACACACACACACACACAAGGTGAATCAATGTGAGTCCACACACCGCACAGCTCCCAAAAGCCCCTCGACTTCTGATTTAATTAGGCATTAAATTTTAACGGGCTAATCAATGCAGTGAAGTGCTCAGTGTAGCAAAAATCGTGCATCTGTGAACCGGCAAATCTTCAAACGCTCTCGGCAGTAGAAGGAGCAGATCTGGATCAAAAAAGCAAACTGTACATCGATGCTTGTGCTACGTACCATTAATGTTTTTCTAATGCACCCTCGTCGACTTCCCCTAAGCCCAAATCATGCTGTATTTATGTTAACTAAACCTGGTGGCAATGTAGCAATTTCATTTGGAGATTTTTACAGTCTAACTTCTCTGAAGTATGTATTGGCTTACTAATTAGCTAGCTATGCAGCTAGCATGGTAACTAGCTAGTCAAAGAAAGTACGAACACTCCATCAAACCCACTTCCAACACTTTTTGGCTACTTTGGAATAAAAATCATGTCGGATCACAGTGCATTCTGGGTAAATTTTTCCCATGAAGTGTACAATGTTCCATCCCTTATCTAGCAAATTCCCACAAACCGGATTCATTAAAGTAATGCTAAGATAGCAGGAGGACAGGGCAAGTCAACGATGGTGCATTAAAAACTATATTGGGACACAGCCTTTTAAAAATAGGTCAATCTATAACAGCATTAATATCAAATTAACTACTTCAATATGATGTTTATTTTGATATTTTATGTTTACCATTACCAGCTCTTTTTGACAAAGGAATATTCTTGGATCCCTTTCTCATTAATTGGCTACTTAAGATTTTTAAGTTTTTTTTCTTGACCTTTTTTTCTGATCTTATATTCAACATTGTTGCTTTGATATTTCTTTAAATATCAGTTATTTAATGTAGTATTGTTCTGGATGGCTTTGGCTTTTTTTTTTTTATCAAGTGATCTTTTACATCTTCCCCGAGTTTCTCATTATTATAGACATCGAACGTTCCAAAAGCAGAAGTTTTAGATGGCTAAATAAATAGAGAAAAGTAGACATGCCACTCCAAAAAGTAAATGGTGAAGTATAAAACATGTCTCTGTGAGTTTTAGAGCTTGTTAAAGTAATAATTTCAGTGAAAATAATAAATTTGCACATTTTTCCGCTTACATGGTGACACATTTGGTGCAAACAGTATTTTGTATTACAGCTCACAGCGAATATAACTAACAAATAATTAAAGTCTGTTTCCAAAATCTCCCAAAATCTTCAATGATGTCAGAGTTTCGAACACAGTCAGACTTCCTGTCACCTATAAACATGAATTAAGCTCACTGAGTACAGTCGACGCTGGAATGTTATGATGGGTGACCAGAATATTGCTAAAGTTTAAAGCTGGAGCTGTAAGTCATACAAATGATCATTTTTGTGCAAAATTGATTATTTAATGGCACTTTTAACAATAGACATTATCACAATCAGCTTTACAGAAATCAGGATGTAGATTCAGATCCCTAATGGTGACACTGGTGAAGAAAAACTCCCTGAGACAACATGAGGAAGAAACCTTGGATAGTGGGATTATAAATCATTATACAGGTGTAGAAGAGTAAAGACAAGCAGTAGTGAGTGTGTTTACAGGATGTTCAGTGTGAGCAGATTGTGAATAAGTGTCCTAGGATGAGTAACAGGACGGTCTTAATGATTACAGCAGCAGCTCTTAGCTACAAATCTACTGTATCCCAGTCAGATTAAACACTGAACCAATAATGAGATAAGAATTTTAACTGAGACAGACTTCTCTTACTTGGTAGGTATTTTAGACACTAAACAGGACCTGACTACATTCAGGGTACAATCTGTGCCAGATTATTTTCGTTTGATTTTTTTTTTTTTTTTTTTTGGCCAAATCTTTCAATCTCCAACTTCCCAAACAATAAAGGGGCCTCAGGAGCATCAGTTGAAATGTGACCATCCACAGAGTCAGGGATAAACACTCTCTAAACACTACACATCATCCCCAACAACACACCTTTAGACTGATATTGAATGCATTACGGATTATGATGAGTAAAGAGATCCAAACTCTGCTGTGTTTTATTTAATAATGTATCCAGAATCAGAGTCAGCATTTCTCCCCCAGTGCACCGAGCATCACTTAGCTATGGCCAGCTTTTATTTTTTTAGTCTTTTTTTTTCTCAGTACGATCTATTGAGCTCCAAATTAAATAATTCAGGAAACAAATAAGGTTTGTGCACCTCAATCTATCTTACTGTCTATTTTACAAGGAGGAAATCACTGGGGTGAAAATAAAACAAAAACAGGTTTGCCATTTTAACAGTATTTCCCATTATTTCCAGTGTATATCACTACTATACGTACATATTTACTCAAGGCAGCTGTCTTTCTGTACGACTTCACTTCACTCATACATCTGTGCAAACGAAGGCTGCTATGTATTGAGCCATGAAAAAATAACAATAAACAATGTATTAATGTTTTATTTTAATACTTTATTGTTCTAAAGTTTATTGCAGTTATGTACATTTTACTGTTTCCTGTCCAATGAACCAGCAAACGGGTTTAGCTTTTTTTTTTTTTTAATCTCATTATTTTCAGGTACATACATAAAACAATATATATTTCGCAGCTATAGATGACTCTGTTATAAAGTCTACATATCAGCACAGGTATAATGTATCTACTAATCACCTCCTATGTAGAAAATGTATAAACTCTGGGTCTTTGGAAAAGCCCTGCGACGCAGGCTATCATGTTTACTTCACTATTATCAAAGAAAAGTCTGGGAAAACTTTTTACGAAGCCTGTATTCATAAATCATTAATGTCTGTCTGAGTTTGGAGTTTTGTGGAGTTTGGTAAGCAGTGTAGAGTATAACCTCTAATAATACCTTATAATGCTTCATGAACTGCAGTGTTTTTATTCGTTTCTTTGGTTCATTCTTTTTTCATTCTTTCTCTTCCATCCTTCTTTCTTACTTTTTTCATTTATTTGTTTGTTTGTTTGCTTGTTTTGTTTACTTATTTATTTATTTACTTTAATTTAATTAATTTTTTTATTATTTACTAAGAAATGAAGAAGGAAATCAAGAAATTTTATCTTCCTTCTCTTATTTATATTTTTTAATTAACAATTGTAAATCATTAGAGATTTGTAACGTATTATATGAGTCTAAAAAAAACACCTATAATGATTTATAGATACATGCTTCAGAGAAAGTTTTAGGAAGAAATCTTTCTTGAAAAAGCAAAAAGAAGATGAGCAAAAAAAAAACCCATAGTGATGTGTATATAGAGTTCTGTGTACATGCTGCATATACTGCTGATTCTATTATCAATCTTTTATATGTCTCTATTTATCTTATTATGGATGTATTTAAGTATTTTTTTTCTCTTTTTTAATCTAATATACATGATACACATCTTGACAAATGTGTCATGTTTAAAATATACTTTTTTTAAGATCATCTATCTGAAATTACGCTTCAGTTTTCAACACAATTCTACATTATTTTCTTTCTCCTGAGAGCTGTGATTAATTTTCTTTACATATGGTTGTTAAATTATGTATAAACCTCCCGTATTTTGTTTATCTCAAGAATATGTGATGTTTCTACAGTATATGTCTCATATAAAAGTAAACTGGTTGGATTTAGTGTGTGAATAAAGAGGTTACAGGACAGCGTCGTCACTCGTTAGTGTTTCATTAATGATGCTTACACATGACGTACTTCAACAGAAACAAACTGTTTGGTCAAAAATGAATATCACTTTACATGAAATATCTCTTTAAAGGAAACATCGTTTTAGACAAAACATTGTTTTACACAAAACATCTCTTTAAAGGAAACATCGCTTTAGACAAAACATTGTTTTACACAAAACATCTCTTTAAAGGAAACATCGCTTTAGACAAAACATTGTTTTACACAAAACATCACTTTCAACAAATATTAGTTTACACAAAACATCACTATACAAAAGCCATCACTTTAAACGAAACATCATTTTATACAAAACTTTAATTTATGAAAACAATGTTTTACACAAAAGTTTACGTGCAACATCATTTTACGTGAAACATCTCAACACGAAACATCACTTCGGACAAAACATTGCTTTACAGAATACACTGTTTTACACAAAACATCACTATTTATTCAACTGGTTGTTTATTTGTTTATTTTATTCCTTTCTAGGTTTCTTTCTCTTTCTTTTTCATCTAATACTACTCCTCTTTTTCATTAATTCATTCTTTCTTTGTTTCTTTCTTTCTCACTTCTTTTCTCTAGTTTTTATCTTTATTTAATTAATTATTTGTTTGTTTATTTCCTTTGGTCTTTCTAGGTTTCTTTCTCTATCTTTTTCATCTAATACTTCTTTCTTTCTTTCTTTTGTTATTTTATCTCTTCGTCCCCTCAGTCACGAGCAGTCAAATTGTTATGATTTTGAGATTTTTTTTTTTATTATTATTATTATTTCTTTCTTCACTTTCAGCTCCTGAAATAAGGACTTGGTTGGTTGATGCACATTTAGTCATTCCCCTTTAAACTTTTAATAAGATTTTAAATTCTCTGTAGAGTTATTATATCAGAGAGCAGCTTCTCAGCTTCACCTGATGTGTATTTTATTTTTCAGTAAAAATGTGGAGAGAGAGAGAAAAGGAGTGCAGTGCTCAGCAGCAGAGGAATGATGGACACACCACAACCAGAAATGACAAGAAACATAAGACCAGAATGACTGAAAAGCAGATGGGCATGAAAAAAAGAGCAAAAAAAGATAATAAAATGAAGATAAAAAGGCAGAACAAGAGGACAGAGTCCATTTTCACAAAGCGTTTTATTTTTCTATATTTTTGTTGATGCAGAAAAGTGTGTTTAAGAGATATAAATATCCACATACACATATATACACACATTAAATATATACTGAGGAGAAAATGCCGTCAGAACACAGCTGAGAGAACAAGGCCGAGCTTTTGGCTCCACCCACACCATCGATGTGAAAATGGATCGGAGCATCCAGACCCACAGCCAAGGTCTATTGTGAATGATAATAATAATTCATTTCCTGTTCGGGGAGTTTTGATCAGTCCACTTCCTGTGCCGTGATGTCACTCTGTCCTGTGCTTTCAATCCTACAGCACTTCCTGGATGCGGTTCCGTGCCCTTTTTTGTTACACTGATCTAAGAAGTCCTCAGAATAATCTTGAAGTCTTTCTAGTTGTGCTTCCACAGTGTTTAGAGAAAAAACATGCACAACAAGACACTGATTAAAAGCGGATTTGTTGAGTGGCACTGAATTTATTCTGGCTGAAACTCTTGACAGTGTCAGCATTTCCACTGAATGAGGAAGACATCAACACGGAGATATCAGAATTTCCTAACTCAGTCTCCCATAATGCAACAGTGGCTCCTTCTTCTTAAACATGGCTGACCATTTCCTGCCGCTCCACCCTTCTTCCTTCTTTCCAATGAGGAAAGAAGATCCTGATCCACGTCCTGTTGCTGATGTCATGACTCTCTTCCTGTTTGCTAACCTCCTGTGGAAAAGGTTAGAAGACTAGAAACCTCACTCTGTGTTCCAGCACTGTTTAACACACACTTGCTGACTTCCCTTTCCACTATATATACACATATACTGTATAAAACAGCATATATAACAGAACGGCTCGGACAGTAGTTCCAGATGTAACACGAACAATAGGTTTATATTAATGCTATCATTCTAATACACTATTGTTTCTATAGTAACAGCTCATTGACAGGGACTTGTACAGTGGACGCTCCATATAATCTAAGACGAGTAATAAACGGATTTAAAAAACAGGTTTTTGTTTAACAAATTAATGCTTATAATTATGAAGTTTTTAGTCAGGAGAGATTTCTCTAACATTCATGCCAGGAGTTTTGGTTTTAAGTGCTCTTAGTCTCGGTAAGTGAGAACATTTAGTGGGAACAGGAACTAACTTGTCTCTCAGACACTCCATAAAATTAACTCTAACTATAAACTGTTAAAATGTGCGACGTGTCATTCATTGATAAATTCAACATTGTAATCGTTGGCAAATCACTGTGATATAAGCAGAGCATTACTTTTATATAACAGCATGGTCTGGAGTGTGTTATTCCTTACATAACAGCAGCTCTGACAGTTCATATGAATTAGCTATCATCAGGAGATCATACATTCAAATACCAACGATGTCACAGTAATCTGTGGCTAGGAGTCCAAGAGAGCATAATTAGCCGTGTTCTTTGAGTGGGAGGGACATACTCTCTCTCCCCTGTCAATCACAGTGACACTAGCCAATCATGCACTTATGTGAGCTCATGTGTGTTGAAGAGGGCAGATAGCGCTTTCCTCTGAGTGTTCAGCTGCCCTGGGATTTAGCACGATTGGTGGATTGAAAAGATGGGTTTGTCTGGTTTCATGTGTCTTGGAGGAAGCATGTGTTAGCCTTCACACTCCCCAGCTAGAGGCTGTTATGTGATAGTGGAGAGCTAGCTAGTGGGCGGGGGAAAAAAATGAACTATCTAACATGATAAAACCTAGCAGCTCATCTGGCTAAATTATACCACCAACATGCTAGCCACATATCTAAACAGAAAAATAGCTGCCACAGATTTAGACTTGATTCTCAGGTATGCTGATTAATGGCCCCTAATTGAGTGATAAATAATAAAGTCATAAATAAGTAAATAAGAAAAGGCTTCAAATTCCTGAAGGTCTCACATGCCTACCACGGGGCATCTGCGTCTATACTCAAACACAGGATACACACCGCAGTGTGATATCAATGATACACAGTTCAAGCTGTGAGGGGAAATAGATGAAAGTGTGTTAAAAACAGTGCTGGAATGCAGAACTGGATTGTGCTCTTCATCAAGACTGTAATCATCTGATCTGATGAGACTTTACCGCTGCTGTCGCTGTTTACTCTCTCTTTCAACAACCCAGGTACTTCCAGCCAGAAGCTAAGCTACACGATTTAAAAAAATATGTGTTTTAGTGTTAAAAATGAGCCCTGATGTTATTATTATTATTATTATTATTATTATAACTACTAATGACTTTTATCAACTATTATTAAAAGGTTTAAAACCTCATATATAAAATGCTTCCACACAGTAATGTTCCACGGCTGACTGTTACGACATTTTGTCATTTTTATCCAAAATAAATTGTATAAAAGCATTTATGGGGGTTTGATAGATGTAAAGGTTGGGACAAAAAGACCAACTGTAAAAAAAAAAAAAAAAAAAATTAGAGGAAACAATTTTTTGGAAAACTGACATTTGTGTGTTCTGAGTTGTGAGTCTTTGAATGTGGAGATGTTAATATTTGCTGTGTGTATATGTACATACAGTATACTCTGATGTGTGTGTGTGTGTGTGTGTGTGTGTGTGTGCATCGTGATATCCTCCATATCCCATTCATATTATATGTCATATACATATAAACACACTTCATTTTTCCCACTATCTTCACACACACACAGAAAGAGAGAGAGAGAGAGAGAGAGAGAGAGAGAGATCAGTTAAATCAGCTGTAGTATAAGCATAAGTGTAATATATACCTGGTTCACTGACCCTTTCTTATCTTTATATTTAACACCAATTATTCATATGTAAATTAAAACTACATCCAGATAAAATTAGTCAGTATATATTTTTTGTTTGTATTTTTTTTCTGAAGTAGATATTGACATTTTAAGCATTACCATTTTTAACTAGAGTAAATCAATATACATGTAGCAGAAATAAATATCCATATAGAACATTCATTATTGACCATGTATGAGAGTTGATTGATTTGTTCATATTCCATATTCACGCTCTAGAATTCTTTCTTAATATCAACCTACATGGATTCACAAGTTTACACCCTTATTAATGTAATTAAATGAAATTATCTGGCCAAAAGTGAAGTACATTTTGTCCTTCTTGCCCCAAAATGTCATTACTTGAAGAGTCAGACATGAAACATTAATAATCTTGGTTTATCAACTGTTTTTGTGTGGCAGTCTGGGAAAACCCATCGGATATCGCTGTGGCTAGATTCTGGAAAACAGCCAAAAACATTTTGACACCACAACTCTAAAAAATGGTTTTAAAACAAGGTTTTGTTTAGGTCAGTTTCTCCTTGCAAAGTTCACGTTGGATAAAAAGCCAACCGCAGTGCTGTTCCGCAGTTCTGGATTCTGATTGGTCAGAAGGTGTTGATTGATTTTCTGTAACAGCAGCTCTGACAGTAGTGCAGCTGCAAATCACAGGCTTGTACTGAAAGACACTTCACATAAATGGGTGTGATCATTCATATGTTATTTTGATATGGTAAAGTTTTCTGTAAGGTAATGTCAGTAATGTTGTTTTTCCATCAGTAGATGAGGTTATAAATGTGGAGGTAGGCACAGCATCTTTCAGTCTTTCTGAATTTGAGAACATGAAGGGTTTTTTTTCAGGACGCCATTTGGGGTAAGTGGCAAAAACTGTGGTAAACTGAAAAACATGTTTTTATTTCTGGCTGAATTCTTTAATCATAGTCTAGCTCTCTGTATATCAACTGAAGGAAGTGTTTAATATCTGTGCAGAAATTAAAATCCCCTTCAGCGAGTGTCTGTGTAAAGCTCAGCAAATAATCTGAGCACAAATGGCATCAAATATGATACTTTCATTATGACAGAGAGAGAGAGAGAGAGAGAGAGAGCATTCCCATCTGGTTCTCCTGTGTATAGTCTGTTCTTTTGTATTTCTCATAAATTCTGTAAATAACACTCCTTTTCCCCTTTCTGCCTTTCTCAAATTCTGTATTTTGTTCTATATTGATAAAGTTTATTTATAAGGATTTATAAAAAAAAAATCTCTCTTTTGTAAATGTTCATGTTAAATAAAAAGTTTTAAAATATGAATTATGTAAATGATATATATTGAAAAATAATATTTCTTTTTTGTCAGTGTCCTTCCATCCTCGTTTTTTGCCTCTGTGCTCTAAACTTTGTGTTATTCTTCTTTCTGTAAGATGAAGATTTCTATTTATTAAGATGCACATTATTATTATTATTATTATTATTATTATTATTATTATTATTATTATTACCATTAAATGTTCTTGTCTACTTCACGCTCGGGTGTGCTGTTTGATTGTCACTCCACAGATTATTGGATATTAACTTTAATACTTTAATAAACAATATAAATGGTGGGTCTCTGGAGGACTAGTGGTTAGTAGAGGCCGGTTTCGATTCCTGGCACACGACAGTGCACTCCCAGTGCCGATCCCAAGCCTGGATAACATCGGGGAGGGTTGCATCCGGAAGGGCATCCGACCTAAAAACTGGGCCAAATCAAATATGCGGACCAATGATCCACTGTGGCGACCCCTAACGGGAGCAGCCGAAAGAACAACAACAACAACAACACGCTGTAAACGGTATGTGCTTTTTTTTTATAGTGTTACATATTTTAAGGCATTAAATGGCCTTAATGTGGATTTTTACTATTTTGATTTGCTCAATATGTCTAATATTTGCAAAGGCAAAATAACAAGACACATTTAGAAACAAAATATCTGAGCTACAGTTTCTTATAAGCAGTCATACTTTTTTAAAATGTTAAGCTGGTTTTAGACTAAAGTGAATCAAATGTGGTAACTTTATCAGTCTCAGATCATCTGTAATAACTTCAGACCAGTGGACTGAATTAAACAATGTCTGCTGATCACATGTTACAGCCAATAATTACTCTAAAATTGCATAACAGTGGTCAGTCCCTATCAGGTGTGACAATGGGGAGTCGGAGGCAATGGGGAGTGAGGATCCATGTGCAAAAGTTTAGCAAACACAATTGTAATCACAATCCAAAAATCCAAAACTACAACAGGCAAAGATTAAAATACCACGATGAATCGGATGATGAATCCAAACTAGAGGATAATCCAAGAGACAAATTCAGAACTCACAGTCAAGAGATCAAGAGATCCATGATCTGATTAAAAAACAGTAAAGCAGGAAGACCTCAGGAGATCTCTGCTGCCGTGGAGGGGAAATATCCTGAGCCCACATACACATACAATTCCCAAATTTATATTTAATACTCAAATGAAGCTTGTCTCACACAGATTATGAGCAGCTACTTATACATGATGGCCTAGAAATTCAAGACAAAATCAGGTTTGCTTACTTCTTAGTATTAAAGATTATCTTTATATGAAAATGAATACAGGTAACTTCTAAATTGTGGGGTTTTGTTTTGGGGTTTGCAGGTGAATTTACACACTCTGTCCAGCAGATGTCGCCTGTGTGTGGCGTTTCAAGCATTTTCAAACAATCAGTTATTTTCATAAGGCGATCATTAGCCTTGTTTCTAAGTTTAAAAAGTTTCATAATTTTTATTAAATATTACACAAAACATTTAAGCCTCTAACACAAGTACAGCCACGTTGATTTCCTGCTATTTAAGATTCAACACATATAAGGTAAGGCTAATTTATTTATAAAGTTCATCTTCATATACATGGCAATTGAGGGTGCTTTACAAAGAATGGAAGATAATTAACAATATATAGTTTTTTTTTCTTAACATGCCAGACAAACAGTAGGTCTGGCTCTTTTACTTTATTTTATTTTATTATTCATTTCGAAATTAATTCTCATTTAAATGAATGTTCACGCTGACGTTTCATTCTAATTCTATACAATTTTAGATATATTTTTTTATTATTATACAAAATAGACGCGTGGTTTTGTTAATATACATTTAAAAAATACACATATGTATTATGTATGTTAATACACAAAATTTCCACGTTTTTTTAGAATTGAATTTTTTCTTACTTTAGTGTGAAATTAATCTAATTAACCACAAAGACATTTTTTCATAACTTTTTTTTTTTTACTGAGTGCTAATAATTTAAGAGCTGATTGTAAAAACAACAATAGTGATAATAGTGATAATAGTGATGTGCTGTCCTGTAATTATTCAGTGGTATAAAGAGAGTCAGCACTGTAACTTTAGGTATCTTTATTAGCAGAATTAGAATACATCAATTTTCAGAATATCTAGATGCAGTTACACGATTTCGCCACAAGGTGTCAGTAAATACCACAAGA
The DNA here is from genome assembly GCF_027358585.1 of Pangasianodon hypophthalmus. Taxonomy (NCBI): domain Eukaryota; kingdom Metazoa; phylum Chordata; class Actinopteri; order Siluriformes; family Pangasiidae; genus Pangasianodon; species Pangasianodon hypophthalmus. The sequence goes on from NC_069738.1 coordinate 3,136,677, forward strand.
GATTCCTGCACTTCCTCCTGCTCTTGGGGAGGAATCCTCTTCTGCGCTTATCTCTGAGAAGTTCACTGATCCTAAATAGTGTCGAGCTTTTTTTCTTCTTCTTCTTCTTCTTCTTCTTCTTTACCGAATCATTATTAAAATCATGGAGTCAAAAAGCAGTAATACCAGAATCGAAAAACAAGTTTGAGACATCATATGGTAAGAAAATGTTATATACTCACATTCATTTATCTGAAAAACAGTTGGTTACAGGCGTTTCAGTTTCATTCTTATTGCATGACTGGTTTTTATTATAATATTTCTTAGAATACAAGGCAGATTGTTAAAAGGTTTTGCCATATGGGTAAACCAGAACAGGAAATAAAAGTTTCAAGCTCTGGAATATTGAGAACTTAATGTACTGCCTTAGAACCTATAATATACACCGAGTTTTACGGTAACTTCCATTAAAACCTTTTCTGGAGCTTTTTTTTTTTTTTACATGTCTTAAAACGACACAAACAAATAAAATACATTCATATGTTTATATCTTTTTCCTTGCATTTGGTCACAGTAAACTAGTTTCACATTAAAGAACAACAGAGCAGAAATCTTTCATTAAAACATCATGTATTGTATCTAGTTGCTGTAAATTATCGAACTGAGATGTTCATTGTTTTGTAAATTCTGCTTACATTAAAAATGGATTGTAAATGTTCAATAAGTGAACACGGTTGTGCAAAAGTCACATTCTATTCTGGAGAAACACTGTGATATACTGTAATTAATACGAAAGTGTACATGTAAACATTAAGCGACTCCATGTAGCAACTTGTAATTCCCAACCTCCAACCTGAAAAGCTAAAGAAAAAGCCCTGACATTATTACTTATCACCTCGGGGTTATCTTCTCAACTACAAGCTCTTTCCCTGTTTCACTCAGTGACGTCAAATCAATATGGCCGCTCACAGCATCAGAAGTAAACAAAGTAGCGCTTCTTACTTTTAAATGAGTTAAATGAACTGTGTGTACAAATGTTTTCTTTAGATCAATCAACATGCATACATATTCGCTTGCTAAATCAGACATATTAACTATACAGCTCAATGTTACATCATTCGTCACAGTTAGCAGCCTAGCTTGTTGCTAACATAAGACAAACATGGAAGGCGTCCATGTTTTTTTCCACTTCATCTGTCCAACATGCCAAAGTCGAAAATGACTAGATTCCGACCACTGAATTAGCACATAGTGGTGAGTCGAATGCAGCATATACTTATCTAATTTCCTCTTGGGATCGATAAAGTGTTATCTTACACTATACACTCACTGTCCACTTTATTAGGAACACGTGTACACCTGTACATTCATGCAGCTGTTCAATCAGCCAGTCATGTGGCAGCAGCCCAATGCAAAAACATTCAGATACAGGTCAAGAGCATCAAACATCAAAATGAAGAAAAAGTGTGATCTCAGTGACTTTAACTGTGGTATGTGAAAAACAAAACAGGTCAGAGGAGAATGGCTAGACTGGTTCGAGCTGCCAGGAAGGATATGGTAACTCATATAATCACTCTTTATAACCGTGGTGAGCAGAAAAGCACCTCAGCATTCACAAAACATTGAACCTTGAGGTGGATGGGCTACAAGAGCAGCAGACCATATTAGGTTCCACTCCTGTCAGCCAAGAGCAAGAATCCAAGGCTATCATTGTCACAGACTCATCCAAACTGGACAGCTGAAGAAGAAAAAAACACCTGGCCTTTTTCCAGTCTTCAACTGTCCAGTTTGTAATGTTCTGCATGAAGAAGGGTCCAACATCAACAATCACGTTTATAGCCTACAGTAAAAGTAATCAAGTGTTCATGGAAGTTCAGAACAGTCATGAGTTATTTATATTTTTCCGTGCCATTATCTTGATATCACGATATTTTTTTTATCGTAATTTCATGATAACAAAAGTTGTTTTCTTAGAATAACTTTTCAAAGGTTGTTCTCAAATATTGTTTTCTTGATGTCAGAATGCATGATTAGGCATACATGCTGTACATTTTACTTTAATCAGGGACTGACACAAGAGGAAATAGCTATATGTTTGTCAGTGCTAGACAATTTCCAAATTAGTGTTCATCACTTGAAAAGGCAACTTAGAAATCTGCAACTATACCATCATGGACACTGTAATGATCCTGAATGGGTGGTCAGTTTCATTTCCAGCTAACTGGGACAGGGACATCTCCATGTAATTACTGCAGAATAGTCAATACACCAACATATGACAGTGTGCCACCAGCCACAACAATGTACTGCTATTATTGTGAGGTCATGAGGAAAAAAGTAAAATAAGTTGTGATCTCAAGATACCAGTACAGAAAACAAAAATTAACTCATAGCCTTTCTGGACTTCCGTATGTGTTTCCTTAAATCACTTTGCCACTTTCTTTGTAAAGAGCAAATTCCAGCTAAATAATGATGAGAATTGTTTGTGTGAGGTCTAGCTGACTAGGTCACTTACCACAGGTCTTCTTCTAATTGCCTTCAAAAGCTCAGTTGGTAGAGTGGACAACTGGTGAGAGCACCAAATCCTAACCACTAGACCACCAGGGAGTGGCGAAGTGTGGACCAAAATGACTCCGTAGCCGTCTAGTAGCTGACCATGTTATTAAATCAAACATATGCCAAATTTACATTTTCAGTTACATCTCCAGAAATTATTTTAGGAATATTGTTCTGTCATGGTCACAAATTCACTTGAAGTAGCTTAAGGTTAGCCAGTCACTCCAACGACAGAACAAGCGCAGCAGAAATGAGCACTTCTCCACTTAGATGTGTTACTGATCTTACTGCAGGTGTCAAAGCTAGAGGAAAACCATGGACAGCAGCGATTTTTTTCCCCTCAAAAATAGTGTGTGTTGAGTGTAAATGTTGACTGCTGTTAACCAGTACATTTTCAGTTGGCACATTACTGTATACTTTTACTGTATACGTTTACTTACATTAATCTAATTAAAATCATTTAAAATAATAAATAACATGATAATTAAAATACAAAAATATTCATGCACATTCATGCAGTTATCTAATCAGCTAATCATTTGGCAACAGCGCAATGCAAAAATCATAAAGTTACAGATCAAGAGTTCAGTTAATGTTCAAACATAAATCGAGAATGAAGAAAAAGTGTGATCTCAGTGACTTTAACTGTGGAATGATTGTTGGCGTCATTTGGGCTGGTTTGAGTATTTCAGAAACTGCTGATCTCCTGGGAATTTCACACACAACAGTCGCTAGAGTTTACACAGAATGGTGCGAAAAACAAAAAAACATCCTGTGAGCGGAGGGTCTGCAGATTGAAACACCTTGATGATGAGAGAGATAAGAGGAGAATAGACTGGTCTCCGGTTCTGGCTGATTGGGAACGCTGCCGCTCCTCTCACCGTTTTCCTTGTTTTTATAATGATTATTTAGTTACTTTGAATGGTAGCGTGGGGTTTTGGAGCTTTGAAGTTTTAAGCTCTTACAGCCTGATAGTAATTGCCTTGTTGTAATGTGGGATCACTTTTTAAACTTTGGACTGTTGTTTTTATCTGTGAGCTTTCTCTGGTGGAGTCTACCTTGCTGTTGCCCTGCTCAGGACTTACTCTACTGCGAAGTCACTGTGGATGTGGATTCTCTCAGCATGGCTTTAAGGTACACCGCACGCCACCTACTGAACCTAAACAGGAACTTCTATTTGGCGAATGACACTTATGAGCTTTGCCGTAATACTGGAATATTGCGACCAAGGCGCTACCTACATCGCTCTTCTAGGCACAGTTTTATCCACTCTTCTCCTGCCATCTCTGTTCCAACGTTTCAGCGTAAAACTGAGAGACTGTTTAGTAGTGGTGTTTGAACAGCATTTGAACGTATGTGTCTTGGTCGCAAAGACACATACGTTCGAATGCTGTTCATTGACTTCAGTTCAGCATTCAACACAATCATTCCTCAGCACCTGATCGAGAAGCTGAGCCTACTGAGTTTGAACACCTCCCTCTGTAACTGGATCCTGGATTTCCTGACTGGGAGACCTCAGTCAGTCCAGATCAGAAACAGCATCTCCAGCACCACCACACTGAGCACTGGAGCCCCTCAGGGCTGCGTACTCAGCCCGCTGCTGTTCACTCTGCTGACTCACGACTGCGCAGCAATGCACAGCACAAACCACATCATAAAGTTTGCCAATGACACGACCGTGGTGGGTCTCATCAGCAAGAACGACGAGTCAGCATATAGAGAGGAGGTGAAACATCTATCAGCCTGGTGTAAAGCCAACAACCTATCTCTGAACGTGGACAAAACTAAAGACATGGTTGTTGACTTTAGGAGAGCACAGAGCGACCATTCTCCACTGAACATCGATGGATCCTCCGTGGAGATCGTGAAGAACATCAAATTCCTTGGTGTTCATCTGACGGAGAACCTCAACTGGTCACTCAACACCAGCTCCATCAGCAAGAAAGCCCAGCAGCGTCTCTACTTCCTAAGAAGGCTGAGGAAAGCCCATCTGCCACCCCCCATCCTGACCATGTTCTACAGAGGGACCATCGAGAGCATCCTGAGCAGCTGCATCACTGCCTGGTTTGGGAATTGCAGCGTCTCGGATCGCAAGACCCTACAGCGGATAGTGAGGACAGCTGAGAAGGTCATCGGGTTCTCTCTCCCCTCTGTCACGGACATTTACACCACACACTGAATCCGAAAGGCCAACAGCATTGTGGACGACCCCACACACTCCTCTCACACACTCTTCACATTACTGCCATCAGGGAAGAGGTTCCGAAGCATTCGGGCTCTCACAACCAGACTGTGCAATAGTTTTTTCCCTCAAGCCATCGGGCTTCTCAACACACACAACTGAACTGGAACTAAACTCACACACACACACACTCACACTCATTCAACTTCATCCATTCATTAAGTTATTACAAACAAGTTGGCTTGTTCTACTGTTTACATTGTACATTCCACAACTGCACTGCTGCTCTGCTCGGTTCTTTTTGCACATCACTGGCACTGCCACTTTAATACTTGTAAATTTGCACATTGCACTGTATATAGATATATATATATACAGTAGGTTACGGGTTGCTGCTATTTTGTGTTTGTGTACTTGTCCTGTACAGTACTTGTCCTGCACTGTCTCATGTTGTCTGTTCTGCACTGTTTTGTTTTGCACTGTTGCACTAGGCTGCACACGATGCACTTTATGTGGCTAGGACAACTTAGTCTAGTCCTCAGCTCTGTGTTTTGTAACTCTATGTTGTGTGAGGTGACGATGTTGTTTTATGTAGCACCAAGGTTCTGGAGAAACGTTGTCTCATTTCACTGTGTACTGTGTCAGCTATATATAGTTGAAATGACAATAAAAGCCTCTTGACTTGACTTGACTTGTTAACTTGAACAACTCGTCAGCACTTCCTCACTCAGAGATTTCCCTGTTATCCTCTGTTTCCCTGAGTCCGGTTAAAGCAGCGTTATTTAACGCATGCTCTGTGAATAACAAGGCTCTGTTTTAGTCAGACATTATCACAGAAAAAACTGGACCTTGTGTGCTTAACAGAAAAATGGCACAAACAGAGTGATGGACTCCTCTTTCTCCTCTCTGCCCCTCTCACTACCATCATCGCTACAGTCTATAGACCTCCAAAGACTAATGAAGACTTTTTGTGCCTCAAGTTTAAGAGGATTCTCATCTTGGGGGACTTTAACATCCACACTGACTCAAAAGACAACAAAGGACTTTTTGTCTTATTGGAGTGTTTTGATTTAATTCAGTTTGTTGATGGTTCTACACATAACAGGGGTCACACATTAGACCTAGTTACTGCAAATGGTTCTTTCGTGTCTGAGCGTTCCTCTGCTGATTTAGGTCTTTCTGACCATCTAGCTATCTTTAATATAGAATTACCACACACAAATATCTCTTGAAATCGTACTATAAAATTTCCAAATGGAAATCCATTGATCTACCAGATTTCACTAACTTTCTTACTTCTTCCTTAAGTTGTTTTTCTCCATCAGATCCCCTTGATGACAAAATTTCTCTGTTAAATAACGTTCTCATATCTGGCTTGGATTCCTCTGCTCCTTTGAAATCACGGACCATTTCCTTTTTGCGTTCTGCTCCTTGGTATAACACCATTCTGCGCTCAATGAAGGCAGCTTGACATAAACTGGAGTGCAAGTGGTGGCTTTCTGGCTCGAACGTATATTACCAGGCTTGGAAAGACCACTTGCAAGATTATAAAAGCAGAAATGTTATCTGCCAGGTCCCTTATCCAGGTCTCATTATTTTTCCCAGATCATTGCTGACAACCAAAACAATCCCAGACAACTTTTTCATACTTTAAATAGATACTCAAGTGTAACTGCTCCACCAATTTCAACTGAGCTTTGTAACAAATTTCTTGACTTTTTTAGTACCAAGATTGACAATGTTCGTAAGTCCATCCTTACTACTCATTCTGTCCCCCCTGCTTCTTCTTTCAGTCTCTCCTGCTTTTCTGGCACCCCTCTTTCAAATTTCTCTCCACTTGACCATGTTACTCTAGGTAATGAGGTATCATGTATGAAGGCTACCACGTGCATTATTGATCTTATACCAACTAGTTTATTTTTAATCAAGTTTTGCTTCCCTGTGCCCTATAGTCTTGAGTATAATAAATGACTCCCTGTGCACAGGTGTTGTGCCAGAAGTATTTAAAATTGCTGCTGTAACTCCAGTACCCAAAAAGACTAGCTTTGACTTGGATAACTTTAACAACTTTCGTCCTATATCTAACCTTCCGTTCCTTTCAAAAATCCTAGAACGCACTGTTGCTTCTCAATTGCACAATCACCTCATTGCTAACAATCTTTTTGAGCCCCTTCAATCCAGCTTCTGTAAACTCCACAGAACAGAAACAGCTTTAGTTAAGGTCACTAATGACTTGTTAATAGCTTCTGATTCTGGTTCTCTTTCTATTCTCGTCCTTCTTGATCTTTTGACACTGTTGATCACACTCTTTTACTTACCTGTCTTGGAACTAGCTTTGGTGTCTCAGGGACTGCTTTAAATTGGTTCAGATCTTATCTCTCAGATCGTAGGCAGTCTATGTCTCTGGGTGGATGCAGGTCAGAAATGGGTTCAGTGCGGTGTGGTGTCCCTCAAGCCTTTAGCATTTATATTTTTCCTCTTGGTCAGCTCCTAAGATCTTTTGGTCTTAATTATCATTTTTATGCAGACGACACACAGATTTACATTCTAAACCTGGTGATAACGTGGCAGCCACTCTTCTTTCACATTTTGGAATTTGGAGAAAAACGTTCTCTGTCTTAACAGTAATAAGACTGCAGTGATGCTCATTGGTTCTCCTCACCAACTTTGTAAAGCTGGCTTTTTAAATTTAACCATGGATGGCTCTGCTTTAGAGTTTCAAACAAAATTTTAAAAAAAACCTAGGAGTTTTATTTGATGCGAGTTTGTCTTTTGACCCACATGTGCAGAATACTGTTAAAACATCCTTCTTTCATCTCAGAAATATTGCAAGATTGCAGCCTGTTATCTTTTTCTGGCTGAAAAGTTGATCAATACTTTTGTTTTCTCTCTTGATTACTGCAATGCACTCCTGGCTGGGGTCTCTAAGTCTACGATAAATAAACTGCAGTATGTCCAAAATTCTGCAGCTAGAATCCTGACTAGGTCCAGGACAAGTGAGCACATCACTGCTATTTTGGAATCCTTGCTCTGGCTCTGTCATGTAGATTTTAAAATTCTTATGCTAACTTACAAGGCTTTGCATGGTTTGGCTCCCCAGTATTTGACCAAGCTTTTAACCTATTACACTCCAAAACGTGATCTCTGCTCCTCCAACTCTGGTCTTTTAACTGTCCCTGAGACTCATTTGCGTACTATGGGTGATAGGGCCTTTTCTTCTTATGCTCCAAAACTGTGGAACTCCCTTCCATCTGATCTTAGAGAAGCCCAATCTCTTAGTACATTTAAATCTTCTCTTAAAACTTATTTTTTTAGGATTGCTTTTATTTGATTACTTTGTTTTGTTTTGTTATTAAATTATTGTTATATATGTTTATATACTCTTATGTAAAGCCCCTTGAGAGGCCTTTTTAAAGGCGCTATATAAAATAAAATTTATTGTTATTAATAATAATAATAATAATAATGATAATAATAATAATAATAATAATGATAATGATAATAATATTATTATTCTACTAGAAATGTATGTAATTGCGTCAGTCATTTTATGGACACTCCCCAACCCCCCTTCACTCCGCTCCAGAAATACATATACTGTTTGTATGACTTGTATGACACACATACACAGGTTGGTATTCACCCACTGGCTTGCTTCTTGGATCCTGCTTTTGACACCGCTGAAGAAATGTGTAGGGCAAGTTTATTGCCAGATCTCAGGGGAAATGCACCAGCTTTTATACAGATACTCCTCACCTTCATATGCCTTGTGGATTATTAGAGAGCATAGTTACATAAGCTTTCTCAGTGAGTATCCATTGGTTAACTGTTCTCCAAAGAGGTACAATAACCCACACACACCTCATGCAGGAGACATGCTCAGGATATGACAGTGAAAGGAAGAGTGTAATACAGAAGTGATCAGGAGGTAAACAATACACGAGTATGACGCAAACTCAAAGTTATGGGTTTATTAACAGGTGCCTGGTAAGAGTGGGTCCTGTGTGAGAGAAGGCTACCATTATCTGGCACCTGGACTGTTCCCTTCACTCATGGGCTCTTTATCCTCATTATCTGTCAAAGGAGTCATGAGCACAAGGTTCAGAAAGCAGGTCCCAGGCTCTTCATCACCTTGCTTGCATGCTATAAGGCTTCCACAGAATATCACAACTGCATGTGTTGCTTAATTGGCTTTTTTAAGAATGCCGATATGCAGTACACACACTTGTCTTTAAAAAAGTGTTGTCTTTTGCATGATTGGTGTCCTCTCCTCTCCATATTATCTGATCTCAAAAAGCATATAATTTCCTCTCCAGGTGATCTGACTTATGCAGGATGTAGATTCTAAGTTTCCAAACTATGCTTTTTTGTAGGAAATTATAAGAGCTACTGTATGCAATGTCAATCATGCATTTAAATTCTTCCCAATGGACTGACTATAATTATACAGAGAAACTATTAGATTAATAAAGACACAAGATATTGAGGTAAACAGATGTGTATTGTGAAGTCCAGCTCCATGTTTAATGTTGTAACAGCTAAAAAAATATTAATATTCAGAAAAAAGAAAACAAATATTGTTTCCTTTCCTTCTGGGTGCTTCCCAAAACGTGATTTTAAATCCTAACATGTCTATTTTATTTTCATTTAACATAACTTATTAACAATCCATGAAATTTCAAAATAATTGGACAGGATAACAAAACCAATAAATAAATAATAGAATAAAATTAGAATTAAGAAAAGATAATAATGAGGACTGTTTATGCTTCAGTCTTTACTCCTTGTACTGTTTAGGGAGAAGTGTGAAAACAGGACACTGGTCCACAGTCATCACCAGATCTCGAAGCGCTTGTCTTTTCGGAAACGCTCTATATCAGTAATTCTGTTACTGAAGAGTCTGAGAACACAAAAAATATTCAATTAAATTTGAATAAAAACTTACATACTTTTGTCTATAACATACTTTTGACTATATAGTGTATATACTGTATTTATACAACAGTTAGTTCCGGTCCACTAATTTGATTCCAATGGTGATTGTATTTCCTGTAACCGCACTGGGATGTTCCACTGTGTGTATCATTCTGCTCGTCTGTGTTCGCCACATAAAATTCCACTTCCAAGCTCGAAATGTTTACTACAGTAGTGTTAGTGACATCATCAGTGGACATGACAAATGATACTTTTCAGGAATATAACTTTTAACTTATTATCAAAATAGGGAAGCTCATCAGATGAAGATGAAAAGGAAGAAGGGATGCCAATTTTACCATAAGCACCTTTAACAGGAATGTACAAATCAATGTGATCTAGCTGGCCGACGTGCTATAAAGTGGGTGTGGCTTCTTCGGGATAAATTTTTACTAGCGGAGCAAAAATAAACAAAACATTTGGCCAGATAGTATCTGAAATGTCACATACTTGATATTAATTTCTTGTTTATAGAACTGTTGTATAAAAGCAATATTGCACTCAAAATACTGAATATCCGCAGGATGTAGCTGTAGGCATGAGTATAACTGCACTCTTGCTTGTGCGATATTGCGTAAATATATGTATGAAAACACTACACAAAAACATTCACGCACACCTACCGAACTGTCTGTATGTTGCTGCTACTGGAAACAACTGTGTAGATTCTTCCTGCTAGAGGATCATCTATGTCATTGTGACTCAGGCTAAGGACAAGAAAAAACATAAGATTACACTGTGCATAATGTACAGTCATGGGAAAAGAAAGAAAGTACACTCTCCATCAATTCAATGTTTTTAGTTATCAGGGCCTAAATAACAATTTTATGGTCCTCACCAACTTTTATAAATAAACAAATAACCCTGGATGACAATTTTAAAAAAAAGCAGATTTCAATATGTAGTCATTGTTTTTTCCAAAAAGTAACCCAACATTCAGAAACCAGGTGGGAAAAAATAAGTACACCCTAAAATTCAGTAACATTTAGAACCACCTTTAGCAACAATAACTTGAAGTACACATATTCTGTAGGAGTTTATCAGTCTCTCACATCGTTTTGGAGAAACTCTGGCTCACTCTTCTTTACAACATTGCTTCAGTCCATTTATGTTTGAAGGCAATCATTTATGCACAGCTTTCTTAATTCCCCACTGGGTTGGGGTCTGGACTTTGACTTTGCCAATCCAACAGCTTGAATTTTTTCTCTTTTTTATGCCATTCAAATGTTGATTTGCTGGTGTGCTTGGGATCACTGTTCTGTTCCATGAGCCAATTTCGGCCCAGTTTAAGCTGCTGGACAGATGGCCTTACATTTGTCTCAAAAATATTCTGGTATAAAGTGGAGTTCATCATTGTGTCAATGACTACATCATCACCCCACCAACACCATGCTTCACAGTTGGTATGAGGTGTTTGTGCTGATACAGTGTTGTTTTCATCAAACATGGTGCTGTGCATGATGACAAAACCTCTCCACCTTGGTCTCATCTGTCCAAAGAATACTGTTCCAGAACTTTTGTGGTTTGTTCAGATGCAAATTTTCAAACCTAAGTCATGCTCCATATTTCTTTCGGAGAGTAGGGGCTTTTTCCTTGCTACTCTGCAGTGAAAGCTATTCGTGTTTAGTTTTTTCTGATTGTGCTATCATGAACATAAACATTTAATGTGCTTACAGAGACCTGTAGATCACATGATGTAGCTCTTGAGTTTTTCTTTATACAGTATCTCTGAGCATTAAATGGTCTGACCTTGGACTGAAGTTGTTGGGACACCCACTCCTGGGAAGATTGGCAACTGTACTGTGATGGCTCTACATTTGTAAACAATCCTTCCCACTGTAAAATGGTGAATTTCAAATTGTTTGGAGATGGTCTTATAACCCTTCCCAGAATGACGAGCAGCAGCAGTTGCTTCTTTGAGGTCCCGGCTGATGTCCTTTCTTCTTGGCATGATGTAGACACACACCTGCGTGTACCAGAACATCAAACTGCCAAAAGATTAACTCATTTTGAGCATTTAATTTGTAACATCTTAATGATTGTGGAAGTAGGAAGGGTGTACATATTCTTTTCCACTTGGTTTCTGAATGTTGGTTTACTTTTTGGAAAAATTGACTACAAATTAAAATCTGTTGTGTTTTTGTCATCATCTGAGGTTATTTGAAGGAAGGTGCACTTTCTTTTTCCCATAAGTGCAGACAACACACACACACACACACACACACGCGCACACACACACACTGCATACTCACTCCAGGACAGCTGCTTTATGCAGGTGTGGGAACAGCAGCTCCAGGCCGTGATGAGCGAGCTGGCAGTGGCTGAGGTCCAGTTCTGACAGACCTTCAGAAAATTCCAGAAACAACGCTAGTGATCTACAGGCATGGAGGTCCAGAGGGGTCTCACTGAGGTCCATCTGTCCATCCAGAGCCTGGGAGAGGGACATAACACGCCTCACACAGTCTGACTCATTCACCACATGGAGAAGATCCAGGAACCGGAGCAACAAAGGTTTACTACAGCTGAGTAAGTACAAGAGAGAGAAAGAGAGAAAAGGGTGTCACTCAGAGTTATACAGTTACGCATATTCTAGTAATTAATTAGTCAATAAGTTTCATCTTGTCTTTCCAACAACTAGATCCAATAGAGTTTGAATTCTACAGGTTAAAAATGTGCAAAAACACCTGCCCGACTGACTGATTCGAAAATTTGTCTTCTAGCCCTTAGCTACAATGGACATTTTAATTTGTGTCATTCAGTCTTAAATGAGCTCCGTTCTGTATGTGTGTCTCACCGCAGTCTCACAGTATGTAGAATGAGGAAGAACATGTCCACTCCAGTGTCCTCCATCTCACAGTCCTCTAGAATGAGCTCTGTAAGTTGGTGAGATTTCTGGATGGCAGTGCTGATGTCTCTACAGTCCTCAGTGGTCAGGTGCAGAGTGTTATCCTGTGTTTCTGTGCTCAGATCCAAACCAGTGCTACAAGAGAAGTCCAGTCTGTTCTGCAGAGCCAAGACAACTGCTGCTGCCCCCTGCTGGAGCTCAGAGATACTGCAGCAGTGGAGCAACTTCAGCAACAGGAGCCTGTCAACACTGAGAGAAAAGAAAACAAGCATTTCAGTTCCAAAATCTGTCAGAAAGGAACTTTGTTCATTTTCTGAGTTTTTGGGTTTTTTTGCATATTTTTACTGCCATTTCCATTACCCAAACATGCAGAGTTATTTTCCAGTAATTTTTGTCCTGAGTTACCTGAGCTGAGAAACTCTGTTGAACAGAGGCAGAATCTTCACCAGCTCCCCCTCTGGTATGGAGGTCCACAGCAGGCTCAGAGAGACAGATGTGCAGTGTTGGAGGGTGAAGCACAGCGCAGTACAGTGATAAGAGTCCAGCTCTGTATTGTTCAGGTTGATACAGCTGTGTGTTGAGCTCAACAGACTGGACACACAGTGAGCAGAACCAGTCTCATAGATCTCTCTGATGATTGACAGCACAACACCAGGGTTCAATCTGTGGAGATTACAAACACATCCATCCATAAATGAAACTCTAAATATTATTCTTCTTTTAACCCACTACACGAGAGACAATTCCTTTTATTTATTCCTTGTCTTTCTACAAGGTTAATTAATACACCAATAATGACATAAGTAAATAATTATGATAATCAAATACACTTTTAACTATGCATTATATACATGTGTCACTATCGGTGTATTAATATATGTTACATTTCTATTCCAGAAACCACACATACAGTAAAAGGTGTCTTTGAAAACAAGTGTGCCTGATCACATGATAGTGACTAATAAAGAAGATCAGCCAGCCATAAGAGTTCTTTCGTCTTTGGTCAGAGTCATATTACCCAGACCAGACTTAAAGTGGATGTGACTTCATCCATTCTTTTACACAGCTTTGAGTCTTTGGAACTTAACTCAGTTTCTGAAAGTGGATTACCAGGCAAAATTCACTATAGCACATTAGTAGTAATGTTCAAAATAGTCAGTTTCAGTAGCATGCAAATGAGTAGATATCTAATATAGTTTAGTAATAAATTATTGAAAAGTAAGTAAGGAAACATTTTAGAGTGTAACCCACCTAATAGTGCTAAATTGCTACTCAACATTTAAAGACCGAGTATGAAATGGAATTTCTTTCAAAAAAGATAGATGCATCATGCATTCAAATGAATTAGAGTAAATAAATTCAACACGACAAAACATCCATATCCATATAAAATAATCTCAATTTGAATTCAGATCTCTTATTAACATCCAAAGGCAGAAGAAAGGTTTTAATATAATAAAATTATGTTAAATGTTGAATGTTACAGTTACACATTACATTTGTACTTTCTTACCGTTTAAACTGAATTTCAGACAGTAGAGGAAGAATCTGTCTGGCGTGTTTATATGTGATTTTGCTCTTTCTGATGTTCACACTAATGCGGCAAACTCGCTGCTGGAGAAGATAGATAAGCTCCTCCCAACTGAGAGAACAGGAAGTCAGGTCACCTCCCACCTTCTCCAGGAAAAAGCGGGTCAGTTCCCCATCCTGCGCCTCACACAGCAGACCAGTAAACTGCTGGAGAGTCGCTTTAGATAATCTACACACAAACATGATGTTTATAGATCAAAAATATTGATCATTTTTATATGATAAAAATGTAAACTGTAAACTGACCTGATATTTAAATTCCCAGGATGACACATGAGGCTGATGAGAGAGTGAGCCTCCATCCTGCACTCAGTGAGGTTCACACAGTGAACAGTCCAGATGTTCAGGAGGGAAGACAAACTGCTCAGAAATGTGAAGATCTCTTTCTTTGGCTTTATGCTGTTAAGGCCCAGACAGAGCTCCTCAATGACCAATGAGCCACCGGCTCTCACTGCTCGAAATGCTCGGACCATCCTCCCTACCACACGGTCACTCAGGCTGAGCAACGTTCACACAAACACATTCATCAAAGGGGAATTCATGGTCCAGCTCAATTTCACTAAAGCATGTCTTAATGAAGTTACAGAGACTGGTGTGAAAATTAAGAAACTGATTGTAACACGTACCAGAGTTTCTGTAGGTGTGTGATGTGTCTGAAGAGAAGTCTCACTCCTCGGAGAGAGATGGCCCGGGGTTTCAGAGTGAGTTTGAGTTTAGAGTCTGAGAGATTCAGCACTTTCCTCACAGCCCTGCACTCACGAGTGGTTAAAACCCAATCTATAATGAAGATGAAGTCCACGGCAGCAAAGAAAGCTCTCACCAGCTCTGTATCTTCTGCGTAGTCAACAACTGCTTTACTTAAACGTGGAATTAACTTTTCTTCACATCTAAACAGGTTTGATGGAAAAAACATAAATAGGGCAATGTCTAACTTTTTGTTTATAAAATTCTATAAACAGCATGTTAGAGGTGATACAGTGCCGCTAGAAAGTTTGTGAACCCTTTACAATTTTCTGTATTTCTGCAAAAATTTGATCTGAAATGTGAACAGATCATCATCTAAGTCCTGAACCTCAAAAAAGAGAACGCAACTCAACAAATGATGCAAAAACATTAAGTTAACTTGTAAAGTCTTCACAAAAGTCACTTTTACATGGACACTTTTGTTTCAATCGGAATGAATCAATTAATTAATTGATTAATTAATCAATCAGATTGATTAATCCGATCGTAGTGTTTATAAAAACGCTGAATAAAGTAATCGGGTTGATGTGCGCGTTTACATGACAGAATCGGATTTGATCTTCTGACATGCGCACAGTGCAGGAATACACGTTTCCCGCCGTTCCAACATGCAGATACTAGCAGCCACTCTCTCGCCATTGCTTCTTTTCTTCGTTTTAAAAAGCAGACTTAACATTTGCCTGTTTCAGCTGCTAATTAGAAGACGACGAGCGTGTGATGTTTTGTGCGGCACTGCGTGTATTTATCAAGCAGTTAAAACGCCCCTTCCCGAGCCCAGAACAAGGCGTCTGTGGATGAGGGTCTGAAGCAAGGACCGGTGGGACAATGTCGTCTTGCACCACTTCACAGACGAGGAGTGGAAGGAGAATTTTAGGATGACACGACAGTCATTTATGACACTATGCTTAATGGTGGAGGGGAACATGGCACCTGGTGAGGCTACGGTCAGAGCCCCAATACCGCTGACAGCCGTGCGTCATACGAACGTTACGTGATTTGTACGTCATTGCACATGCGCAGAACTATCTGGTTTCATT
Source organism: Pangasianodon hypophthalmus (assembly GCF_027358585.1). Classification (NCBI taxonomy): domain Eukaryota; kingdom Metazoa; phylum Chordata; class Actinopteri; order Siluriformes; family Pangasiidae; genus Pangasianodon; species Pangasianodon hypophthalmus. The sequence continues at coordinate 3,152,584 of NC_069738.1, forward strand.
TTCAATCCGATGAAGTGTTTACATGTCCTCTTCATCGGATTAGAAAAGGTTTAAACCACCCCTTACGATCCGAATGAAATTTTAATCGGTTTTGGCCAATTCATTCCGATTGACTTGTTTACATGTGACTTTTTAAATCTGATTGTGCTTCTAGTCCAATTACGATCGGATTATTAGTGTCCATGTAAACGCAGCTAAACTTTCTACTGTGTGTATTAGACACAAAATCCTGACTTTACAGTGGAATGCTAGGTAAATAAATATGTACATACTATAAGCACTAGAAGAAATTAATATTTAGTTTCCTAATAATCAGAAAGATTTTAAAGTTTAAATGTGTTAATCTCTAATTAGACAAAGCACTTTCAATTTTATACTTATAGTCATATTAAATATGCTGTAAAACTACACAAAGGAAATCTGTCAAATTTTTTTTTAACCATTTTCAACGCTTACAATAAACCTGAAATGCAGTCAGTTACAGATAAAATGTAGAGGATTAATCAGTATAAAGAAAGTCTTGTCAAGATGAATGAGACAAAAATATGAACAGATTATTTAACTTAATTTTCCATAGAAATGACCCACTTAGGACTGTATCCTCTGGAAAATTCTTTGGTCTCTGCATAATAACATGTTTGAGTAAAAAACAAAAACATTAATAAGCAAGGGTCTAAGTGTAGAACTGTGAAGAGGCAGTATTCAGATCAAACCTGAGCTGTGAGATGTAGGGCAGACACTGAAGGAAACTCCTCACTTCACTCTCTTCACCTGAGCAGCCTCTCAGCTCCACTGGTTTCTTCTCTGTTTGGAGTTTCAGCACTTCTAGGAGGAGGGAGGCTTTTCTCTCTGAGAGCTTTATGGACCAGACTGCAGGAAGTGACTGGTAAACTGGCAGCAATGCTGGAAGGACACTCCTGCCTGTGCTACTCTCATACTGCTTCACATGTGAGCACAGATCCAGCAGCAAATCACTCTGTCTTTCTTGGAATCCGTGAACCTCTACACCAAAAGGGAATGTGCTGTAGCTGCACACTGACGCCAGCAGCTCAGTAAAACTCTCTCCTTTATCTGATTGACAGTCGACTGCTGCGATGCTCAGATTCAGGAAAATCTGGATGGATGCAGAGCCTGAATAAAACCTAGATGTAAGAAAATATGACATTATTGAGCAAGAATATCACAAATATATCGCTTAAGGCTCACAGCAGAGACGTTAATAAAGACATTAATAAAAACTGATGAAATTATCTAGCTATTTAGATGTGGGTCAATCAGACCTGGACTGTTATTGTCTAGTTAATTCAAGGCTTAATATACATTAGAGAAAAGGCTAATATTCATTAGCTAGCTAAAACAGATGGAACTGTATTTAGCATAGAGCAATTTTGTAGTAATGACATTGTTGATTTGACAAACATAAATGTAAAGTATAATGTTAAATTTTAGTTTGTATTCAGTTTATTAATTGCTAAAAATAAAATACTTAAAAAGCAAAAATTAAAAACAAAAAAGCAAACAAAATGCCTTTAACTTGGCTAAAATTAGCCAGCTAACAATCAGTGTTAGCATGTTCAAAGTAAGTTAGCTTGCTAGCTAACAATGACAATTCAGATCAATAATAGGGGTTGAATCTCAGGCAATGTCATATTCACATCAAGGAACAGCATTTAGCAGCACACTGATCACACACTATAGTCCTGTATCCATTAAATTAGCAGCAGGTGTACTTTCAGTGCTACACGTTTCCATCACTTCAGTAATAGCCTGTATCTCATAACTGATATAAATTGATTTGTTTATTTAAATTATTCAGTGTGTGTGATATAAATTACTGTTAGGATTTATGTCAAAGGGTCCAACATAGGATTCCAATCTCAAAGAAAAGTCTTTAAATACTAATTTAATATTTAAACATGTTGGTTTGGGGCAGGTGTCCCAGTGAAGTATTTTGTCTATAAACACAGGAACTTTGTAAACTTACTCTTTAAACCTGAGCTGTGAGATGTAGGGCAGACACTGAAGGAAACTCCTCACTTCACTCTCTTCACCTGAGCAGTCTCTCAGCACCACTAGTTTCTTCTCTGTTTGGAGTTTCAGCACTTCTAGGAGGAGGGAGGCTTTTCTCTCTGAGAGCTTTATGGACCAGACTGCAGGAAGTGACTGGTAAACTGGCAGCAATGCTGGAAGGACACTCCTGCCTGTGTTACTCTCATACTGCTTCACATGTGAGCACAGATCCAGCAGGAAATCACTCTGTCTTTCTTGGAATCCGTGAACCTCTTCACCAAAAGGGAATGTGCTGTAGCTGCACACTGACGCCAGCAGCTCAGTAAAACTCTCTCCTTTATCTGATTGACAGTCGACTGCTGCGATGCTCAGATTCAGCAAAAACTGGATGGATGCAGAGCCTGAATAAAACCTAGATGTAAGAAAATATGACATTATTGAGCAAGAATATCACAAATATATCGCTTAAGGCTCACAGCAGAGACGTTAATAAAGACATTAATAAAAACTGATTAAATTATCTAGCTATTTAGATGTGGGTCAATCAGACCTGGACTGTTATTGTCTAGTTAATTCAAGGCTTAATATACATTAGAGAAAAGGCTAATATTCATTAGCTAGCTAAAACAGATGGAACTGTATTTAGCATAGAGCAATTTTGTAGTAATGACATTGTTGATTTGACAAACATAAATGTAAAGTATAATGTTAAATTTTAGTTTGTATTCAGTTTATTAATTGCTAAAAATAAAATACTTAAAAAGCAAAAATTAAAAACAAAAAAGCAAACAAAATGCCTTTAACTTGGCTAAAATTAGCCAGCTAACAATCAGTGTTAGCATGTTCAAAGTAAGTTAGCTTGCTAGCTAACAATGACAATTCAGATCAATAATAGGGGTTGAATCTCAGGCAATGTCATATTCACATCAAGGAACAGCATTTAGCAGCACACTGATCACACACTATAGTCCTGTATCCATTAAATTAGCAGCAGGTGTACTTTCAGTGCTACACGTTTCCATCACTTCAGTAATAGCCTGTATCTCATAACTGATATAAATTGATTTGTTTATTTAAATTATTCAGTGTGTGTGATATAAATTACTGTTAGGATTTATGTCAAAGGGTCCAACATAGGATTCCAATCTCAAAGAAAAGTCTTTAAATACTAATTTAATATTTAAACATGTTGGTTTGGGGCAGGTGTCCCAGTGAAGTATTTTGTCTATAAACACAGGAACTTTGTAAACTTACTCTTTAAACCTGAGCTGTGAGATGTAGGGCAGACACTGAAGGAAACTCCTCACTTCACTCTCTTCATCTGAGTAGTCTCTCAGCTCCACTGGTTTCTTCTCTGTTTGGAGTTTCAGCAATTCTAGGAGGAGGGAGGCTTTTCTCTCTGAGAGCTTTATGGACCAGACTGCAGGAAGTGACTGGTAAACTGGCAGCAATGCTGGAAGGACACTCCTGCCTGTGTTACTCTCATACTGCTTCACATGTGAGTACAGATCCAGCAGGAAATCACTGTTATACATGGAGCTTTGTCCATAAGGAAAAGATCTGTGAGTGCACAGTGATGTTAACAGCTCCAGTGATTTTCCCCCTGTGTGTCTGTCACTTTCTGTAGTGTGATGGAGGAGACTCATCAGGAACTCTGCATGTTTTTGCTTCTTGTAAATATATCTAAAAAAAAAAAAAACACCCACAAAAATAGAGTCAATATGAAAGCAAACACTTTATATGGTTAATATTTTGGTTGCACTAAGGTTTGTGTTTTAATACCATAATTTCTTTTATTCAACATTATGATAATTAGCTATTTAACACTAAAAGCCCACATGAGTGTGTGAGTTAGTAACCCTCCCATTGTCAAAACCTAAACCAATAAACACAAGTCAAATATGACCAACTTAACACTCAGCAAATCAAAGCGTCTATTTCAAGAAACTATTGATTATTGATATTGACTGATTGACAGTCGACTGCTGCGATGCTCAGATTCAGGAAAAACCGGATGGATGCAGAGACTGAATAAAACCTAGTTGTAAGAAAATATGACATTATTGAGCAAGAATATCACAAAAAAACATGCAGACATTGAAAAAGTGCGAGGATCACTTAAGGCTCACAGCAGACACGTTAATAAAGACGTGGTGAGGTTCGTCACCTGATCCAGTTTACTAGCCCACGTGCCCCGGTACACAAAGTAGCAAATAATTTCACTTCAAATGCGTATTGATTTTGTTTATGAGTAATAAATAACCTGCAGTTTCAGTCACATTAGTACCTAGTCTCTACCTTCTCATCATAATGGTGAACTCCTCAACAAGTGTTAGTTCTCCCACTGCTGGCCAGTCAGTGTTGCAGGAACATCAGATCAAATTTCACACACAGACAACACTAATCACACAGCGCTATTTAATTTCTAGCCAGTACAGTCACAGGTCAGATTTTACCTTGTGTTTTTATTTTTATTTTTCTTGACTCCTGATATAGAGAATGATGATCTACATAACGCAGTAACTTATGGGAACTGATGAAATTATGTAGATATTTAGACGTGGGTCAATCAGACCTGGACTGTTAGTGTCTAGTTAGATCAAGGCTTAAGATCCATTAGTTAAAAGGCTAATATTCATTAGCTAGCTAAGTCAGATAGGAGTGTATTTAGCATCAAATAATGTTTTGTATTAAAGGCACTGTTGATTTGGCAAAAGTAAATTAGAGTATAGAGTTAAATTTGAGTTTACATTCATTTTATTAACTAATTGTTTAAACAAAACACTAAAAAAAAATTAAAAAAAAAAAAACTAACAAAATGCCTTTAACTTGGCTAACATTAGCCAGCTAACAACCAGTGTTAGCATGTTTAAGGTAAGGTAGCTAGCTTTCTAGCTAACAATGATAATTCAGATCAATAATAGGGGTTGAATCTCAGGCAATGTCATATTCACATCAAGGAACAGCATTTAGCAGCACACTGATCACACACTATAGTCCTGTATCCATTAAATTAGCAGCAGGTGTACTTTCAGTGCTACACGTTTCCATCACTTCAGTAATAGCCTGTATCTCATAACTGATATAAATTGATTTGTTTATTTAAATTATTCAGTGTGTGTGATATAAATTACTGTTAGGATTTATGTCAAGGGGTCCAACATAGGATTCCAACCTCAAGGAAAAGTCTTTAAATACTAATTTAATATTAGAGAACAACAGTCACACAAACACACACACACACACACTCTCTCCTGGACACCTGTTTTTTTTCCTTAAACAATTATGGCGTTTGGCAGACGTCCAGAGAGACGTACACAAGCGGTTTGTAGTCTCTATCTTAAAGCCTCTGATATGTTAGAAAGTGTAACTGTGGACGAGTCACTAAAGTTTCTGTTTCTCGTTGAGTAAAAATATTAAGGAGCTGTTGCTAGAACACACAGAGTGTCTTAGGGACACTAAAAGAAACGCTACAGTACTTGGCTAGTAGTAATGTTTATGCTCTATCATGTGTTTTCTTCCTGATATTGAAGGAAACACAGATATTTACTCAACGATATTAGACAATCATCTCTGTACAGTTACTGCATAAATATCATATAGTGTGAGAATCTTCATACTGGGCTGTAAACAGAGTCACTGACAGAAGTCTGAAAGTGAAGTGGATTCAGACTTTTATTGAATAGAAGCGTCTGTGACAGGATTTAACAATAATAACGTCCAGACCACTGCCTTTAAACACAAGCACTCGCCTTTAGGGTAAAACAAAAATCTCTTTTTGGCCTTTTTTCCTTTTTCCATATTGTTTACTTTAACAAGTTGCACTGTGTCCCGAGACTTCAGATACAGATCACATTATAACAAGTTCATAAAAAAATAAACAATATAACAATAAAAGGAATTAAATCAAGAACATTTATGGAAGAAAAAATGTTTAAATTTTAGGATAAAATATCAACTTTAAAATTATTTTGTTCAGTTTTTAATGGGATTTTAAATTTAATTTCTAAACAAAACTAAACTAAATCATAGGGGCGCTAGTGCACAAGTGTATGGAGTAGACGTGTGTCGACGGTGCTCCTCTCCGTGATATTAATAATTTAGTATTATATACTGGCTACTCTTATTTTTCTGGCCCAGCCAACTAGTTTTACCTTTGTGAATCTCTGCTCGACATTAACAAGCCGTGAAGTCAGTCATGCCGAAGGCAATTCAGTCTAAACTTAATGCTAACCGTCAAACCATGGAGGCTAAAGCTAATTCTCCCTCTGCGGCTAACAAGCTAATGGACTCTACGCCGTCTCAATCTTCGGAGATGACACTTGATATGTGCAAAAAACTTTGCCAAGAGATATCAGAGGCCATTCTCCACGGCATTAATGAACACTTCGATGCCTTCGAGGAAAAATTTCAAACTCTTTTGACTTCACACACCAACTTAGAGGCTCGGATAGTCACTCAAGAGCAAGTCAGCAGCGATCACGAGGCGCGGATTCAACTTTTGGAAAATAAATGTCTGGACCTGGCTAAAGCTAACAACCAACCGCAAGCTAAAGTTTACGACCTGGAGGCGCGCTCCCGTAGAAACAACATCAAAATTGTGGGCATACCTGAAGGAGAAGAAGAAGGCAAACCCACAGAATTTGTTTCCAAGTTGATTGCTAAATTGTTTTCAACGGAGCACTTCCCAAAGCCTGTGTCTATTGACCGTGCGCATCGCTCGCTGCAACCAAAGCCTTCATTTGGTAGGCTGTCAGGTTATACCATTAATTGGACAAAAAGTGATTTCATGCCTCTGCATCTGGCATCGATAGTCCTGGTTTCCTTGAACATTTATTATAGTTGATGACCATATTACTTATCTTGGCTTAGAAATCCCTAAAAACCCCAAATTAATATTTAAATTGCATTTTTTAGATTTCATTTTAAAACTCTATCAAAATGGTGTCCCTTCCCAATTTTCTTTATTTCTTTATCTTTCTCACATCTGCATTTTTCAAAAATCTGGACTCAGTTATACTCTCTTACATCTGGAACTATAAAACTCCTAGGATCTCTAAATCTCACCTGCAAAAGCCAAAATCTCAGGGTGGGCTCGGCCTTCCAGTGTTTAGACTCTTCCCTGCAGGCCTTGCTGGAGCATTCATTTATCAGTTATTAATAGGTGAACTTACATTTCTGGTGAATATTTTTGTTTTGTTTTAAGAGATATTAACTTTTTAATGTTTTATAATTATTGGAATAATACTAGTTCAAGAGCTACAGATTCCCTACAGAAAACCACACCCCCTCTTGGCCACGCCCCCTCTCAGCCACGCCCCTCTCAGCCAAGCTGAGCAATCTCTCATTTACTGATTACTGAAATTTATTTTCCACCAAACAGTGATGATGAAAACTCTAAGTCATCAAACTGGAGGCAAAGCGGCCAAAAGAAGAAAAGAACTCGGATTGTTGAGTCTCGTTTGCTCTCTCTCTCTCTTCATTATAAGCCTGTTTGGTCTGTAGCGATCTGCTTGTTGTCGTTACAAAGCTGTTACAAATACAGTTTATTCATAAAGTAATTAAATAAAGTGCACAGTGTATAGAAAGTGTGCTCATTGGATTTCTGTGTAGTTCACTACTGCGAGTGAAAAAATAAAATTAAATAAATTGGAATTTTTAAAATATGTCTAGAAATAGATTTAATAATCTTACAATAATTTAATAACATTATATTTGATTAGATCGAATCATGACAGGAATGTGTTGACCATCGCAAAGAAAAGTAGATTTTGGGGTTTTTTGATATCTTTAAAAATTAACTCATGAGGAAATTGATATTGATAATTCAGTTACTGCACTTAGAGTTGGAAATTCATCTGATTATAATTTATTTTGCAAAACAATCATTAGTGGACAAAAACTATAAAAACTGCATGTACTGACATAAAAGCTGTCTGAGGTGACTAGAAATCACTGAATAAATATTTAGAACTCATCAAATGTGAGAAAAGATGAACTTCCCCTTTAAGTGCAAAAGTTACAGCATCTACACAGACAAAGTTACACGTATTGAGACACGGGTTACACGTGCACTTAAGCTGATTTTCTGAGTGCGTCATTCAGATTATTAACATCTCCTGCATGAAGTTCACACTTCAGAGGTTGGCAGATTTTTATTGAATAGAAGCGGCTGAGACGGGTTTTCAATAGTGTATAGACCACTGCTTTTAAACACAAGCACTTGTCTTTAAGGTGGAAAAAAAATCAGGGATAGAAAATGCAGACTGAAGAAGGAAATAGTCTTTTAAGCTATCAAATGTAATATCTGGATAAAGCAGTTACTGAAGATGATCGATGATAAACACGAGAGATGATTTAAAAATAAAAGACTAATATGATGGTAAATGGATGAGACGATATCAGGCATTGAAATAAACGTGTAATATGAAGAGCAGGACACAGAACTTACTCATAGGAGTGTAACGATGCATCGTGATGCTAAAACGTGACGATGTGCATCGCTGAAATGTGCAAATCACATCATGGAAATCAGCTTTCTATTAATTATACATCTAATACATTTACAGTGTTTGAACAGCAGAGGTCCTAATCTGCACAACTCAGAGTTAAATTATATAGAGAGCACGCTGGTCACATGATCACACTCTTTCATGGAGAGTCTGCACCATTACCAGGAGATAGACTTTGGAGCTCTATTTCCGGTTAAAATGACGCCTCAGGCTCTGCTACGGAGCTCGTTATGTTTCAGTCCATCATTTCCCCGCCTCAGAGACTTTATTTATTCACTCACATTTTTGGGAGAATTTATAAATGTATTTATTTATTTTTAAGATATAGTGAACCTCTAGTACATTTTATTTACAATATTAAACCTCTGTTTATAGCAATTTTTGATTTATTTCGTTTCATACAGACAAAAATACAAACTGTTTTGCATTGTTTATGATTCAGCAATAAAACAGGAGTGTTTTTAGTCATAATATTCATCATTCAAATTTTGTTCAAAATATTCTGAGAATCGAATCGAGTGAAATCGTAACCGAAGTGTATCGTTACACCCCTACTTACTAACGATGAATGAAAGTATAGATTTGGACATTTTTTCTTTTTGCATTCCCGTTGTCCCCTTTGCATACTATAACAAGCTGCACTGTATCCCAACACTTCAGGAATCATTAGATTCAAGTAGAAACTAAAAAACTAGATTTAAAAAGTTTATTAGAAGAAGCAAGTTAATAATAAATAGAATGAAGTCAGGGTTTGAACTGATTGTTAACATTTCAGGACTGACAACATAAAAACAAAAACAGTGCTTTTATCAGCTGTGGAGCACAGAGCACTAAAGCAAGTCTGAGAAAACTGTAAAAACTTACTCTTTAAACCTGAGCTGTGAGATGTAGGGCAGACACTGAAGGAAACTCCTCACTTCACTCTCTTCATCTGAGCAGTCTCTCAGCTCCACTGGTTTCTTCTCTGTTTGGAGTTTCAGCACTTCTAGGAGGAGGGAGACTTTTCTCTCTGAGAGATTTATGTACCAGACTTCAGGAGCTGACTGGTAAACTGGCAGCAATGCTGGAAGGACACTCCTGCCTGTGTTACTCTCATACTGCTTCACATGTGAGCACAGATCCAGCAGGAAATCACTCTGTTCTTCTTGGAATTCATCAAACTCATCACCAAAAGGGAATGTGCTGTAGCTGCACACTGACGCCAGCAGCTCAGTAAAACTCTCTCCTTTATCTGATTGACAGTCGACTGCTGCGATGCTCAGATTCAGGAAAAACCGGATGGATGCAGAGTCTGAATCAAACCTAGTTGTAAGAAAATATGACATTATTGAGCAAGAATATCACAAAAAACATGCAGACATTGAAAAAGTGCGAGGATCACTTAAGGCTCACAGCAGACACGTTAATAAAGACGTGGTGAGGTTCGTCACCTGATCCAGTTTACTAGCCCACGTGCCCCGGTACACAAAGTAGCAAATAATTTCACTTCAAATGCGTATTGATTTTGTTTATGAGTAATAAATAACCTGCAGTTTCAGTCACATTAGTACCTAGTCTCTACCTTCTCATCATAATGGTGAACTCCTCAACAAGTGTTAGTTCTCCCACTGCTGGCCAGTCAGTGTTGCAGGAACATCAGATCAAATTTCACACACAGACAACACTAATCACACAGCGCTATTTAATTTCTAGCCAGTACAGTCACAGGTCAGATTTTACCTTGTGTTTTTATTTTTATTTTTCTTGACTCCTGATATAGAGAATGATGATCTACATAACGCAGTAACTTATGGGAACTGATGAAATTATGTAGATATTTAGACGTGGGTCAATCAGACCTGGACTGTTAGTGTCTAGTTAGATCAAGGCTTAAGATCCATTAGTTAAAAGGCTAATATTCATTAGCTAGCTAAGTCAGATAGGAGTGTATTTAGCATCAAATAATGTTTTGTATTAAAGGCACTGTTGATTTGGCAAAAGTAAATTAGAGTATAGAGTTAAATTTGAGTTTACATTCATTTTATTAACTAATTGTTTAAACAAAACACTAAAAAAAAATTAAAAAAAAAAAAAACTAACAAAATGCCTTTAACTTGGCTAACATTAGCCAGCTAACAACCAGTGTTAGCATGTTTAAGGTAAGGTAGCTAGCTTTCTAGCTAACAATGATAATTCAGATCAATAATAGGGGTTGAATCTCAGGCAATGTGATATTCACATCAAGGAACAGCATTTAGCAGCACACTGATCACACACTATAGTCCTGTATCCATTAAATTAGCAGCAGGTGTACTTTCAGTGCTACACGTTTCCATCACTTCAGTAATAGCCTGTATCTCATAACTGATATAAATTGATTTGTTTATTTAAATTATTCAGTGTGTGTGATATAAATTACTGTTAGGATTTATGTCAAGGGGTCCAACATAGGATTCCAACCTCAAGGAAAAGTCTTTAAATACTAATTTAATATTAGAGAACAACAGTCACACAAACACACACACACACACACACTCTCTCTCCCTCTCCTGGACACCTCTTTTTTTTCCTTAAACATTTATGGCATTTGGCAGATGTCCAGAGAGACGTACACAAGTGGTTTGTAGTCTCTATCTTAAACCCTCTGATATGTTAGAAAGTGTAACTGTGGACGAGTCACTAAAGTTTCTGTTTCTCGTTGAGTAAAAATATTAAGGAGCTGTTGCTAGAACACACAGAGTGTCTTAGGGACACTAAAAGAAACGCTACAGTACTTGGCTAGTAGTAATGTTTATGCTCTATCATGTGTTTTCTTCCTGATATTGAAGGAAACACAGATATTTACTCAACGATATTAGACAATCATCTCTGTACAGTTACTGCATAAATATCATATAGTGTGAGAATCTTCATACTGGGCTGTAAACAGAGTCACTGACAGAAGTCTGAAAGTGAAGTGGATTCAGAGACGGGTTACACGTGGACTTAAGCTGATTTTCTCAGTGTGTCTTTCAGATTATTAACATCACCTGCATGTAGTTCACACTTCAGAGTTTTATTGAATAGAAGTGTCTGTGACAGGATTTAACAATAATAACGTCCAGACCACTGCCTTTAAACACAAGCACTCACCTTTAGGGTAAAACAAAAATCTCTTTTTGGCCTTTTTTCCTTTTTCCATATTGTTTACTTTAACAAGTTGCACTGTGTCCCGAGACTTCAGATACAGATCACATTATAACAAGTTCATAAAAAAATAAACAATATAACAATAAAAGGAATTAAATCAAGAACATTTATGGAAGAAAAAATGTTTAAATTTCAGGATAAAATATCAACTTTAAAATTATTTTCTTCAGTTTTTAATGGGATTTTAAATTTAATTTCTAAACAAAACTAAACTAAATCATAGGGGGCGCTAGTGCGCAAGTGTATGGAGTAGACGTGTGTCGACGGTGCTCCTCTCCGTGATATTAATAATTTATATTATATACTGGTTACTCTTATTTTTCTGGCCCAGCCAACTAGTTTTACCTTTGTGAATCTCTGCTCGACATTAACAAGCCATGAAGTCAGTCATGCCGAAGGCAATTCAGTCTAAACTTAATGCTAACCGTCAAACCATGGAGGCTAAAGCTAATTCTCCCTCTGCGGCTAACAAGCTAATGGACTCTACGCCGTCTCAGTCTTCGGAGATGTCACTTGATATGTGCAAAAAACTTTGCCAAGAGATATCAGAGGCCATTCTCCACGGCATTAATGAACACTTCAATGCCTTCGAGGAAGAATTTCAAACTCTTTTGACTTCACACACCGACTTAGAGGCTCGGATAGTCACTCAAGAGCAAGTCAGCAGCGATCACGAGGCGCAGATTCAACTTTTGGAAAATAAATGTCTGGACCTGGCTAAAGCTAACAACCAACTGCGAGCTAAAGTTTACGACCTGGAGGCGCGATCCCGTAGAAACAACATCAAAATTGTGGGCATACCTGAAGGAGAAGAAGAAGGCAAACCCACAGAATTTGTTTCCAAATTGATTGCTAAATTGTTTTCAATGGAGCACTTCCCAAAGCCTGTGTCTATTGACCGTGCGCATCGCTCGCTGCAACCAAAGCCAGCTCCAGGCGCAAACCCGCGCACCATCATGGTGCACATTCATCATTTTCAACAGAAAGAACTGATCCTTCGCCTTAGCAGACAAACAACCTCGGGAATACAAGGGGAAGAGAATTTTCATCCTCACAGACTATACAAATGAGGCACTGATGCAACGCCGCACTTTTCGTGACGTGCTGCGAGCCCTGCGTAGTGTTACCAACTATTTTCAATGGAAAGTAGTGATGCGTCGTTCTTGAACGATTCGTTCATTCAGCATATTTTCATTTTGAACGAATCTTTAACGTGACTCGGGAAGAACAAGTCGTCTCGGGGAGTGATTCGTTCAGTCGCGCATGCGCAACATCCTATAGGTTCTGTACTGGAATTAGTTCACCTGTTTAGAGTCTTCGAGTCTGAGTCGTTCATTTATCACATGACAGCCCCAATGGTTAACCACTATAAAACCACAAAACCACTATACATGTAAGTTAAAGACAGCATATGTGCTGTGATATTATCAGCTCTGTTTACATGTACAACGATAACTCATAGAGAAAGTGTTCTGCCACAGAATATTTTGCTTGTTCTCTCACAGTGTAGGCTACAAGTCACAACAATGATATTCAGTTTCAGTCAGGGACGTTAGTGATAATCTGCCCCTAGAGGATAAACCTTTGGTTCAATTATTTGCATATTTACAAACGAACTATGTGCATATTTACAAAATAATAATAATAATTATTATTATTATAAAATACTGTGAACATTTACAAATGAACTATGTGCATATTTACAAAAAATGTGAATACTAAAAAACTGCATTTTAATCAACAGGTTGAAATGGTCATAAAATGGAGTCAATCTATGCTCAAATACTCTATTATTATAATATGATAATTTAACTGAACGGAGATAATGAACCACACATTTATGATTTATTATGTGATAATGTGGCAGACACAAGTGCCACAAATATGTACATAGCAAAAAATTTTTTTAAGTCAGCCTGCCTCATAAAACCAAAGCAAATTCATTGTACGCGAAAGAAAAACACTATTTAACAACTTTTGTGATTCTGATTCCAGATCACTCCATGAGAATGCCGAGACAGAATTCATCATCATCCACAAGATCCATACCCTCAGTGCTCTCCTCCTGTGGGGTGATATTGGATGCAGAGGATGAGCTAGAACCTGGACAGGACTTAAATGAATAAGCAGCTGAAGTGCCAAAGAGCTGCAGCACTTTATCAGGCAGTTTGTGCTCATAACATGCATCTCCAGCCAACCTCAAACCATATCTAATATACAGAATAGAGCTGAGGGTCTGCAGGGACATGCGGTTCCTGAGTTTGTTTGTAATGACACCCATTTGACTGAACAGCCTCTCTACCTTAGCATTTGAGTGTGGGAGGGAGAGGACAGAAACTGCAACAGAAGTCAAGTCTTCATATGGGTTTATGCCTGCTGAATCTCTATACTTCTTAACTTCAGCCCAGAATGCCAAAGTGTTTGTTGTTTCCTCCCATTTCTGAAGGTGAATAGACCTCCACTGATTAATAGTTTTATCAGTTGTGGCCGGGCAATATCCTAACAGGTCTGCAAGTTTTGCCATGTCTGTAAGGCTCTTGTTGTGGTTCAGTGTCTCCCCCACATTGAACAAAGACATGTGCTGCAGTATCTCCATATTATCTGGGAGCCTTGCTCTCAATTCAATTGCTAAGGAGATGGTGTAGTTCACACATCTTCTTCGCACACAGTCCTCCTCCTCGGGAGAGAGGTTCAGCTGTGCTGCCTTGGACTCAAATATATAGCCAAGGTATGGTTTGGGAGAAATGTGTCCATCTATTGGCTCTTTAAGGACATCAATTTTTGCCATCGGATTAATGACTCTGCTGCAGACAGACTTTAAACAGTCTCATTAAACAGTCAAGCAGCTTGAGCGGATCCGACTGTTCCCCCTTAAAAGCCTTAACAGCAGACTGCACCTCACTAATTATAGATTTTAAAAAAGTGAGATACAGGAGGTTCTGTGGGTCACTGTACATGGAATGTAGAACATCTGCCATGTAACAGTGCTCACTCAACATGGTGAGACTGAAATGCAATTTTTTCTCCGCCCACTGATCCAGGATTCTGGACACAGCAGGCTCTATGGAAAGCCAGCGTGTGGCACAGACCTTTGTTATCAGTAAAGGCTTCTCCTCACAGTTTATTGTCTGATAGACAGCCTTTTATGCCTCTCTGCGCTTTGGAGAAATAGAGAACCAATTATAGGTTTCTCTAACAAGAAATTCCACGCTACGTGCAAGAGTGGTTTTGGAGGCAGAGCTTACAGCTACTGTAGGGAGTGACACACACACAGCGGATAAGGACTAGATGTTTTAAGTCACTCTCCTCCCTCAGAATTTTGTGCACACCATTGTACACTCCTGTCATTACAGATGCATTATCCGTGCCAATGCCAAGCAGGTTCTCCCTCTTGAGACCACACTTCCCAAGAAAATCTAGAACTGCTCTGGCTATTGTTCCAGCATCCCCTCCCTCCAGCTCAACAAGGCCTAGGTAGGTAGCCACCACATTTGCCTTGTCCTCACTAAAATACTGAATTACAATCCCAAGGTACTTTGAGACACTTAGATCAGTGCTTTCATCAAGAAGGAGGATGTATTTGCTGTCACCAATATCAGCCACCAATCTTTTAAGGAAATATGGTGCCAACACCCCATGGATCATTTCAGTACACTTGGTACGGTGCATCCGAAAATGTTTGGCTGCACTGGAATCTGGAAAAGCAGCTTTGCATGCTTTACCAATGTGGTCACAAGAGAGAATGGAGCAGTGCTCTGCTATAGCCATTGCCATTGTTGCCTCTGCCTGTTTTAAAGAGTCAGTGTTTTTTGGACAAAATGGCAATGTAGATTGCTTGGCTTGATTATAAGGCTTGGACTTTTCATTGTGCTTCTGAGTTGATGCATGCTTTTTCATGTCAGATAACTCGGCACAAAATTCTGTCTTGCAGTACAGACAGTAAGCCCTTGTGTCATTGCCCACATAGGGCTTCAGCCACCCCTTAAATTCAGGGATCAGCTCCCATTCTTTTCTGTATTTTTGGAAATATATTTTAGAGTGTGACATGTTACTATTTGAATATGTGTAATGTTCTAGCTGTGTGTATATGTATTTATATTTGTATTGTGTATGCACTTTTTATATTTGTATTATGTGTATATGTTTTTTATATGTGTATATGAGTTTAATGAAGTTTATTGTTGTGTTTGAATAAGTACAGTCTACAGTCTCTAGATAATCTGAATTCAGTGAGTTCAGAAACTGGAATGAACTAAAGCCCTGTGGTAGTGAGATATATAAGCACATGACAAGAATAAACGGTCACAATAATTTTTCATATTTAATACAAAGGAGAAGCTGGTAAGTGATTGTTCTGTGGTAACACAGCGTGCACATGCGCAGTTCATTCACATCTATGTCAGCTACTGTGCGGTCAACGGAATGCGCTGCTCGTCTCTCAGCCACTCACTGAACAGAGCAGACGCACAGAGGGGTGTGACTGCAGCGGGGAAGCAAGACCTCGTGCTCGCGCAGGACAGTACTGGTGACATTTGGAAAGTTGCTAAGGTTTGTCCAAAAAGTCGCTAGATTTGTCGCTAGTCGCTTTTTTGGAAAAAAGTCGCTAAAGGGGTCTGAAAAGTCGATAAATCTAGCGACAAAGTCTCTAAGTTGGCAACACTGGCCCCGAGGGGGAGGACAGTGTTAAACACAGCTTACGCTATCCGGCCAAGCTTCATATTCATCATCCAAACGGAGCACCCACCGTCTTTTCAGATCCAACAGAGGCAGCACGGTTTGTGGAAGCGAATCATTCTCGCACAGAAGTGGGCAAATAATTTTTTCATGTACAGCAAATAAGAACTAGTTGTGCCAAGTAAACATCTATATTGAATTGGTTCAGTCTATGATAAAGCAGGGAGTTTCCCTTTGAGTATAATTTTATAACATTTATAGGCTGTCATTCATCTTCCATTGCATTTACTTTGAATACATCACTAAAGAAGCATCAATATGTTTCACATTGATTCATATTATTACGAAACCTCTGTCTTTCAGCCCGATATATATTTTATACTCCTTACTGGTAACAGATAACTTTGTACCGGTATGTCTGTAATTTCTCTCACTCATTTTCACGGAGAGGTTCGTGTGTTTAAGGTCATTTTTGTAGTTACTGTTCTTAAATAGTTCTGCAGCCATTGCCCGGCAGCTCCTTCTGGTTTGATGAAAAGAGTTATGTTTCACTTATATAGGCATTGGTCAGTGTGGATGTATGTTGTCTATGTCACAGAGTTTGTATTTGTATTCTTCTTTTATTTTCATCTCCCCTACGTCTTTAGTTGTGCAGTGCTGCCAGGCCCTCTCCGCCACTCACAATGTATGCATAAGCAAGAGGTAATTCCTTATCTATCCCTTTTACATGCACAGGTCTTATCAAGGTGTTAGGGTAGGCAGTTGGGATTTCACTTTGGTTTCCTGGAACGTCAGGGGACTGGGTCATGCCATTAAGAGGGGCAAGGTTTTTAAACACCTCAAGTCCCTCTCAGCAGATATAATTTTTCTACAGGAAACCCACATTAAAGCCACAGAACAGCGAAGACTTAGATGTAATTGGATTTCTCAGGTTTATCAAGCGCCGTTTACCTCCAAGGCCCGGGATGTTGCCATTCTTTTTCGGAAAAATGTTCCCTTTCAGCTCACCAATGTGAGCACAGACCCAAATAGGAGATACTTCATTGTTTCTGGCAGGATCAACTCAATCCCCGTTACTTTTCTCAACATATATGGTACAAATTTTGATGACCCATTATTTTTTAAAAAAGTGTTTAATCTGCTCCCTGCTGACAGAAAAACAAACATTATAATCAGAGGGGACTTTAATTGCTTTTTGGATCCTTATTTAGACAGGCTGTCCTCTTGTTCCCCACCTAATATAACAACACCTCGAGTTTTAAATCATTTAACTAAATCCTGGAACCTTGTTGACAAAAGGAGACTTCAACATCCCACAGATAAAGATTACTCCTACTATTCTCATGTCCATAAGTCCCACAGTAGAATCGACTGTTTCCTGGTGGACTCTAATTTAATTCCAAATGTAGTCAGCACCAAATATCACAGTATACTTCTTTCCGACCATAGCCCTCTCCTAATGACCATTGACTTTGCCCTTCCAAAGCAGCATTACCCATGGCATTTTAATCCCTTATTATTGGCTGATAAAAATTTTTGTGAGAGCATGAATGCGTGGATAAGGGAGTTCATTGAAATTAATGACACAGGTGAGGTCTCGGATTCTGTTCTCTGGGAAACTCTTACTCTTTGGTAATGCGCAGTCTCATCATCTCCTATGAATCTTCTGTCAAAAAGGAAAGGGACAAGCGTCCCGTTTTTAAAATATGTCTAGAAATAGATTTAATAATCTTACAATAAGTTAATAATCTTGTATTTGATTTCTTGTAATAGAAAGTACTAGATAAAGCTTATTATATTTAAGTAATTAAACTTGCTAAGATGTGATTTTTACAGGGATAAAAATAGTGAGAATATTCACTGAGTCACTTAAAGGGGAAGTTCACCTTTTTTCCCACATCTGACCCTTTCTAAGCACTTGTATTGTGATTTCTAGACACCTCAGGCAGTTTTTATATCAACTGCGTAAATAATTTGTTAAAATTAGTTAAAAATAAACCAATAAAAAAACTGGAGTGGTTTGTCCTGCCTCTAGAATCCTGAAACTATGAACCATGTAGAAGTGAACAGATGGAATCACGACAGGAATACGTTGACCATCGAAAAGAAAAGTAGATTTTTGGGATTTTTGATATCTTTAAAAAATACCTCATGAAGAAATTGATATCGACAACTCAGTTACTGCACTTAGAGTTGGAAATTCATCTGATTATATAAAAAAATATATAAAAATCTTAAAAACTTTCTGAAGTGACTAGAAATCGCTGAATAAATATTTAGAACTCCTCAAATGTGAAAACAGATGAACTTCCCTTTTATATGCAAAAGTTACAACATCTACACAGACAAAGTTACACGTATTGAGACACGGGTTACACGTGCACTTAAGCTGATTTACTGAGTGCATCATTCAGATTATTAACATCTCCTGCATGACGTTCACACTTCAGAAGTTGGCAGATTTTTATTGAATAGAAGCGGCTGAGACGGGTTTTCAATAGTGTATAGACCACTGCTTTTAAACACAAGCACTTGTGTTTAAGGTGGAAAAAATCAGGGATAGAAAATGCAGACTGAAGAAGGAAATAGTCTTTTAAGCTATCAGTAATATGATCAGGATAAAGCAGTTACTGAAGATGATCGATGATAAACACGAGAGATGATTTAAAAATAAAAGACTAATATGATGGTAAATGGATGAGACGATATCAGGCATTGAAATAAACATGTAATATGAAGAGCAGGACACAGAACTTACTCATAGGAGTGTAACGATGCATCCTGATGCTAAAATGTGACAATGTTAAAATGTACAATGTTAAACCTCGGTTTATAGCAATTTTTGATTTATTGAGTTTCATAGAGACAAAAATGCACGTTCTTTTGCATTGTTTATGAATGAAAATTTAAAAAGGATTTTTTTCAGACAATTTTTCTTCATTCAAATTTTATTCAGAATTTTCTGAGAATTGAATCCAATCATAAATCCAGTATCATGAATCAAATCGAATCAAATCGTGACCGGAGTGTATCGTTACACCCCTACTTACTAACGATGAATGAAAGTGTAGATTTGGCTGTTTTTTTCTTTTTGCATTCGCTTTGTCCCCTTTGCATACTATAACAAGCTGCACTGTATCCCAACACTTCAGGAATCATTAGATTCAAGTAGAAAAAAACTAGATTTAAAAATTGGATTAGAAGAAACAAGTTAACAATGAACAGAATGAAGTCAGAGTTTGAACTGATTGTTAACATTTCAGGACTGACAACATAAAAGATTAAGCTCACAATCATTTTGTTCCTTTTCAGAACCAGATATTTTATTCTAAAAATGGTGATATTTATCTGCAGGAATATTTCACTTCAAAACAGAAACAGGGCTTTTATCAGCTGTGGAGCACAGAGCACTAAAGCAAGTCTGAGAAAACTGTAAAAACTTACTCTTTAAACCAGAGCTGTGAGATGTAGGGCAGACACTGAAGGAAACTCCTCACTTCACTCTCTTCATCTGAGCAGTCTCTCAGCTCCACTGGTTTCTTCTCTGTTTGGAGTTTCAGCACTTCTAGGAGGAGGGAGACTTTTCTCTCTGAGAGATTTATGGACCAGACTGCAGGAAGTGACTGGTAAACTGGCAGCAATGCTGGAAGGACACTCCTGCCTGTGTTACTCTCATACTGCTTCACATGTGAGTACAGATCCAGCAGGAAATCACTCTGTTCTTCATAATTATAAGGGATCACTTTCTGCACTGTTTGCCAGAAGTTTTGTGGTTGGTGTAGAACTGCTTGCAGACACAAATCCAGTTTAAATGTTCTCCATCTCTTTTCTTGTTCTTTCTCTCCCTGTTTAGGATCAAATCTGGAGAAAAAAGTGAAAGACTCACATTATTACAGTAAACAACATAGAGAACACCACACACACACACACACACACACACACACACACACACACACACACACACACACACACACACACACACTCTCTCTCTCTCTCTCTCCTGGACACCTCTTTTTTTTCCTTAAACATTTATGGCGTTTGGCAGATGTCCAGAGAGACGTACACAAGTGGTTTGTAGTCTCTATCTTAAAGCCTCTGATATGTTAGAAAGTGTAACTGTGGACGAGTCACTAAAGTTTCTGTTTCTCGTTGAGTAAAAATATTAAGGAGCTGTTGCTAGAACACAGAGAGTGTCTTAGGGACACTAAAAGAAACGCTACAGTACTTGGCTAGTAGTAATGTTTATGCTCTATCATGTGTTTTCTTCCTGATATTGAAGGAAACACAGATATTTACTCAACGATATTAGACAATCATCTCTGTACAGTTACTGCATAAATATCATATAGTGTGAGAATCTTCATACTGGGCTGTAAACAGAGTCACTGACAGAAGTCTGAAAGTGAAGTGGATTCAGAGTTTTATTGAATAGAAGCGTCTGTGACAGGATTTAACAATAATAACGTCTAGACCACTGCCTTTAAACACAAGCACTCGCCTTTAGGGTAAAACAAAAATCTCTTTTTGGCCTTTTTTCCTTTTTCCATATTGCTTACTTTAACAAGTTGCACTGTGTCCCGAGACTTCAGATACAGATCACATTATAACAACAAGTTCATAAAAAAATAAACAATTTAACAATAAATGGAATTAAATCAAGAACATTTATGGAAGAAAAAATGTTTAAATTTTAGGATAAAATATCAATTATTTTGTTCAGTTTTTAATGGGATTTTAAATTTAATTTCTAAACAAAACTAAACTAAATCATAGGGGGCGCTAGTGCGCAAGTGTATGGAGTAGACGTGTGTCGACGGTGCTCCTCTCCGTGATATTAATAATTTATATTATATACTGGTTACTCTTATTTTTCTGGCCCAGCCAACTAGTTTTACCTTTGTGAATCTCTGCTCGACATTAACAAGCCGTGAAGTCAGTCATGCCGAAGGCAATTCAGTCTAAACTTAATGCTAACCGTCAAACCATGGAGGCTAAAGCTAATTCTCCCTCTGCGGCTAACAAGCTAATGGACTCAACGCCATCTCAGTCTTCGGAGATGTCACTTGATATGTGCAAAAAACTTTGCCAAGAGATATCAGAGGCCATTCTCCACGGCATTAATGAACACTTCGATGCCTTCGAGGAAAAATTTCAAACTCTTTTGACTTCACACACCGACTTAGAGGCTCGGATAGTCACTCAAGAGCAAGTCAGCAGCGATCACGAGGCGCAGATTCAACTTTTGGAAAATAAATGTCTGGACCTGGCTAAAGCTAACAACCAACTGCAAGCTAAAGTTTACGACCTGGAGGCGCGCTCCCGTAGAAACAACATCAAAATTGTGGGCATACCTGAAGGAGAAGAAGAAGGCAAACCCACAGAATTTGTTTCCAAGTTGATTGCTAAATTGTTTTCAATGGAGCACTTCCCAAAGCCTGTGTCTATTGACCGTGCGCATCGCCTATGGACTATACAAACGAGGCACTGATGCAACGCCGCACTTTTCGTGACGTGCTGCGAGCCCTGCGTAGTGTTGCCAACTATTTTCAATGGAAAGTAGTGATGCGTCGTTCTTGAACGATTCGTTCATTCAGCATATTTTCATTTTGAACGAATCTTTAACGTGACTCGGGAAGAACGAGTCGTCTCGGGGAGTGATTCGTTCAGTCGCCCATGCGCAACATCCTATAGGTTCTGTACTGGAATTAGTTCACCTGTTTCGAGTCTGAGTCGTTCGTTCGTCACGTGACAGCCCCAATGGTTAAGCTTATAGGGCGGTCACGTGATGAACGAACGACTCAAACCCGAAGACTTGTCAGATAAGAGGTGAGGTGAGCTAATCATAGACTAAAGATCCAGGTAAACAAGGAATTAATGTTTTCTGTTTCTTATAGCATTATAGTTTTGTCTTGTTCGTAGTGTGATCAACGTTTGCGTAAGTAGTAGATGTGTTAGGGAAGTAACACGTAACATTTTAATTATATTTTGCTAAAATGAACGAAATGACTCGAAAAAAGATCTGTTCATTTTGCTGAACGAGACTCAAAGGTCCGAGTCGGTAAAATGATCCGAACTTCCCATCACTAATGGAAAGTAGCTAATCCCTGCTTGAAAAGTAGCTAAATGTCGCTAAATGACATCATGCGTCATTAGCATATTAATGACATCATCACGTCGTATTTCCATTCTGCGTAATGTCGGCACTTAATAACTGTTTTCTCCCCTAATCCGTGCTCACAAACTGTTTTAATATAAATATATAGCCGAATGTCTAGTAAAGCTGTTCTCAATTACATATTTTCTGTCAGTCAACAGAACAGAACTTACTACATGTTAACCAGAAGTTACTTCCACAGCACTAGTCACGTTTACATGGACACTTTTTGTTTCAATCGGAATGAAATCAATCAGATTGATTAATCCGATCGCAGTGTTTACAAGAACGCTGAATAAAGTAATCGGGTTGATGTGCGCGTTTACATGACAGAATCGGATTTGATCTTCTGACATGCGCACAGTGCAGGAATACACGTTTCCCGCTGTTCCAACATGCAGATACTAGCAGCCACTCTCTCGCCATTGCTTCTTGTCTTCGTTTTAAAAAGCAGACTTAACATTTGCCTATTTCAGCTGCTAATTAGAAGACGACGAGCGCGTGATGTTTTGTGCGGTACTGCGTGTATTTATCAAGCAATTAAAATGCTCCTTCCCGAGCCCAGAACAAGGCGTCTGTGGATGAGGGTCCGAAGCAAGGACCGGTGGGACAACGTCGTCTTGCACCACTTCACAGACGAGGAGCGTCATACATCATTACGTGATTTGTACGTCATTGCACATGCGCAGAACTATCTGGTTTCATTTTCAATCCGATGAAGTGTTTACATGTCCTCTCCATCGGATTAGAAAAGGTTTAAACTACCCCTTACGATCCGAATGAAATTTTAATCGGTTTTGCCCAATTCATTCCGATTGACGTGTTTACATGTGACTTTTTAAATCTGATTGTGCTTGTAGTCCAATTACGATCGGATTATTAGTGTCCATGTAAACGCAGCTACTGATAAAATTCCGGTGAACCACGACGTCGTTGGACAAAAACCACTATACATGTAAGTTAAAGACAGCATATGTGCTGTGATATTATCAGCTCTGTTTACATGTACAACGATAACTCATAGAGAATGTGTTCTGCCACAGAATATTTTGCTTGTTCTCTCACAGTGTAGGCTACAAGTCACAACAATGATATTCAGTTTCAGTCAGGGACGTTAGTGATAATCTGCCCCTAGAGGATAAACCTTTGGTTCAATTATTTGCATATTTACAAACGAACTATGTGCATATTTACAAAATAATAATAATAATTATTATTATTATAAAATACTGTGAACATTTACAAATGAACTATGTGCATATTTACAAAAAATGTGAATACTAAAAAACTGCATTTTAATCAACAGATTGAAATGGTCATAAAATGGAGTCAATCTATGCTCAAATACTCTATTATTATAATATGATAATTAACTGAACGGAGATAATGAACCACACATTTATGATTTATTATGTGATAATGTGGCAGACACAAGTGCCACAAATATGTACATAGCAAAAATTTTTTTTAAGTCAGCCTGCCTCATAAAACCAAAGCAAATTCATTGTACGCGAAAGAAAAACACTATTTAACAACTTTTGTGATTCTGATTCCAGATCACTCCATGAGAATGCTGAGACAGAATTCATCATCATCATCCACAAGATCCATACCCTCAGTGCTCTCCTCCTGTGGGGTGATATTGGATGCAGAGGATGAGCTAGAACCTGGACAGGACTTAAATGAATAAGCAGCTGAAGTGCCAAAGAGCTGCAGCACTTTATCAGGCAGTTTGTGCTCATAACATGCATCTCCAGCCAACCTCAAACCATATCTAATATACAGAATAGAGCTGAGGGTCTGCAGGGACATGCGGTTCCTGAGTTTGTTTTTAATGACACCCATTTGACTGAAAAGCCTCTCTACCTCAGCATTTGAGTGTGGGAGGGAGAGGACAGAAACTGCAACAGAAGTCAAGTCTTCATATGGGTTTATGCCTGCTGAATCTCTATACTTCTTAACTTCAGCCCAGAATGCCAAAGTGTTTGTTGTTTCCTCCCATTTCTGAAGGTGAATAGACCTCCACTGATTAATAGTTTTATCAGTTGTGGCCGGGCAATATACTAACAGGTCTGCAAGTTTTGCCATGTCTGTAAGGCTCTTGTTGGTTTAGTGTGTTTTAGTGTGTGGTTTATGGTGCCAACACCCCATTGATCATTTCAGTACACTTGGTACGGTGCATCCGAAAATGTTTGGCTGCACTGGAATCTGGAAAAGCAGCTTTGCATGCTTTACCAATGTGGTCACAAGAGAGAATGGAGCAGTGCTCTGCTATAGTCATTGCCATTGTTGCCTCTGCCTGTTTTAAAGAGTCAGTGTTTTTTGGACAAAATGGCAATGTAGATTGCTTGGCTTGATTATAAGGCTTGGACTTTTGATTGTGCTTCTGAGTTGATGCATGCTTTTTATGTCAGATAACTTGGCACAAAATTCTGTCTTGCAGTACAGACAGTAAGCCCTTGTGTCATTGCCCACATAGGGCTTCAGCCACCCCTTAAATTCAGGGATCAGCTCCCATTCTTTTCTGTATTTTTGGAAATATATTTTAGAGTGTGACATGTTACTATTTGAATGTGTGTAATGTTCTAGCTGTGTGTATATGTATTTATATTTGTATTGTGTATGCACTTTTTATATTTGTATTATGTGTATATGTTTTTTATATGTGTATATGAGTTTAATGAAGTTTATTGAAGTACAGTCTACAGTCTCTAGATAATCTGAATTCAGTGAGTTCAGAAACTGGAATGAACTAAAGCCCTGTGGTAGTGAGTAATATAAGCACATGACAAGAATAAACGGTCACAATAATTTTTCATATTTAATACAAAGGAGAAGCTGGTAAGTGATTGTTCTGTGGCAACACAGCGTGCACATGCGCAGTTCATTCACATCTATGTCAGCTACTGTGCGGTCAACGGAATGCGCTGCTCGTCTCTCAGCCACTCACTGAACAGAGCAGACGCACAGAGGGGTGTGACTGCAGCGGGAAGCAAGACCTCGTGCTCGCGCAGGACAGTACTGGTGACATTTGGAAAGTTGCTAAGGTTTGTCCAAAAAGTCGCTAGATTTGTCGCTAGTCGCTTTTTTGGAAAAAAGTCGCTAAAGGGGTCTGAAAAGTCGATAAATCTAGCGACAAAGTCTCTAAGTTGGCAACACTGGCCCCGAGGGGGAGGACAGTGTTAAACAGAGCTTACGCTATCCGGCCAAGCTTCATATTCATCATCCAAACGGAGCACCCACCGTCTTTTCAGATCCAACAGAGGCAGCACGGTTTGTGGAAGCGAATCATTCTCGCACAGAAGTGGACAAATAATATTTTCATGTACAGCAAATAAGAACTAGTTGTGCCAAGTAAACATCTATATTGAATTGGTTCAGTCTATGATAAAGCAGGGAGTTTCCCTTTGAGTATAATTTTATAACATTTATAGGCTGTCATTCATCTTCCATTGCATTTACTTTGAATACATCACTAAAGAAGCATCAATATGTTTCACATTGATTCATATTATTACGAAACCTCTGTCTTTCAGCCCGATATATATTTTATACTCCTTACTGGTAACAGATAACTTTGTACCGGTATGTCTGTAATTTCTCTCACTCATTTTCACGGAGAGGTTCGTGTGTTTAAGGTCATTTTTGTAGTTACTGTTCTTAAATAGTTCTGCAGCCATTGCCCGGCAGCTCCTTCTGGTTTGATGAAAAGAGTTGTGTTTCACTTATATAGGCATTGGTCAGTGTGGATGTATGTTGTCTATGTCACAGAGTTTGTATTTGTATTCTTTTATTTTCATCTCCCTTACGTCTTTAGTTGTGCAGTGCTGCCAGGCCCTCTCCACCACTCACAATGTATGCATAAGCAAGAGGTAATTCCTCATCTATCCCTTTTACATGCACAGGTCTTATCAAGGTGTTAGGGTAGGCAGTTGGGATTTCCCTTTGGTTTCCTGGAACGTCAGGGGACTGGGTCATGCCATTAAGAGGGGCAAGGTTTTTAAACACCTCAAGTCCCTCTCAGCAGATATAATGTTTCTACAGGAAACCCACATTAAAGTCACAGAACAGCGAAGACTTAGATGTAATTGGATTTCTCAGGTTTATCAAGCGCCGTTTACCTCCAAGGCCCGGGATGTTGCCATTCTTTTTCGGAAAAATGTTCCCTTTCAGCTCACCAATGTGAGCACAGACCCAAATAGGAGATACATCATTGTTTCTGGCAGGATCAACTCAATCCCCGTTACTTTTCTCAATATATATGGTACAAATTTTGATGACCCATTATTTTTTAAAAAAGTGTTTAATCTGCTCCCTGCTGACAGAAAAACAAACATTATAATCAGAGGGGACTTTAATTGCTTTTTGGATCCTTATTTAGACAGGCTGTCCTCTTGTTCCCCACCTAATATAACAACACCTCGAGTTTTAAATCATTTAACTAAATCCTGGAACCTTGTTGACAAAAGGAGACTTCAACATCCCACAGATAAAGATTACTCCTACTATTCTCATGTCCATAAGTCCCACAGTAGAATCGACTGTTTCCTGGTGGACTCTAATTTAATTCCAAATGTAGTCAGCACCAAATATCACAGTATACTTCTTTCCGACCATAGCCCTCTCCTAATGACCATTGACTTTGCCCTTCCAAAGCAGCATTACCCATGGCATTTTAATCCCTTATTATTGGCTGATAAAAATTTTTGTGAGAGCATGAATGCGTGGATAAGGGAGTTCATTGAAATTAATGACACAGGTGAGGTCTCGGATTCTGTTCTCTGGGAAACTCTTACTCTTTGGTAATGCGCAGTCACATCATCTCCTATGAATCTTCTGTCAAAAAGGAAAGGGACAAGTGTCTAAGAGAAATCGAGAGCATCCTTCCCACGTTCGAATTGGCATATCAAGTTTCAAAATCCCCAGTAGAGTTTAATAAAATCGTGAAGCTTAAATATGAATACAACTGCATTCTGGGAAGTCAGGTTAATAACTCCCTTTTGAAACTGAAACAAAAACAGTTTGAACTAGGAGATAAGCCAGAGAAGTTGTTAGCACAGCAGCTTAAAAGCTCTCAAGCTACCAGGTCAATTTACAGAATTAAATCAAACTCAGGAGCTCTGCTGACCAATCCTAAAGACATCAGTAATAGGTTTAGATAGTTGTATATGGACCTCTGCTCTTCCAAATGTAGTGTCACTCAGTCTGATCTACACAGCTTCTTTGACTCTTTGGATAACCCAAAGCTCAGTGATCAGGCTAGGGAAGAATTGGACTCTGATTTCACCAAGGAAGAGCTTCTCTCTGCCATTAAATCATTCCCTTTAGGGGAAGGCCGCAGGACCGGATGGATTCCCCAGTGAATACTAGAAAGCATTTTCAGACTTATTAGTCCCGATATTATTTAGAATGCGTTGTCATTCTGCAGAAGAGAAGACCCTACCTAAAACTTTATATGAGGCCAACATCTGTCTCTTACTTAAAAAAGGGAAAGAGGATAGTGATCCTGCCAGTTATAGGCCAATCGCTCTTCAGAATGTTGAGAGAAAAGTTATTAGAAAGGTACTGGCAAATAGATTAAGTAAACCTCTGGCATCTACTATTCACCCCGATCAGACTGGGTTCATCCCAGGAAGGTTTTCCTTTTTAACATTAGACGACTCCTCAATACAATATATGCAGATCAGGGCAAGACTAATCAAGCAGCAATTATATCCCTTGATGCGCAGAAGGCTTTTTATCCAATAGAATGGCCCTACATGTTGGAGTCACTGCGGCGCTTCAGCGTCGGGGAATCATTCATCTCCTGGGTAAAAATCATCTATAACAGTCCAGTATCCTCTATTTTAACTAACACTGATAAGTCAGCTTCATTCCCCTACATCGTTCCGTCCAGCAAGGCTGCCCCCTTTCACCTGCACTTTTTGCTAGTGCACTTGAGGGAATTTAAAAATCAGAGGCCACCCTGACATCGAAGGCCTTACAGTGGGAGGCATTGAAACACTCATTAGCTTATACGCTTAGCACATACTGCTGTATTTGAAGAATGCGGAGAAGTCTATTCCTATCTTGTTGGACTTGATTACTTCATTTGGTAGGCTGTCAGGTTATACCATTAATTGGACAAAAAGCCATTTCATGCCTCTGCATCTGGCATCGATAGTCCTGGTTTCCTTGAACATTTATGATAGTTGATGACCACATTACTTATATTGGCTTAAAAATCCCTAAAAACCCCAAATTAATATTTAAATTACATTTTTTAGATTTCATTTTAAAACTCTATCAAATTGGTGTCCCTTCCCAGATTTCTTTATTTCTTTATCTTTCTCACATCTGCATTTTTCAAAAATCTGGACTCAGTTATACTCTCTTACATCTGGAACTATAAAACTCCTAGGATCTCTAAAGCTCACCTGCAAAAGCCAAAATCTCAGGGTGGGCTCGGCCTTCCAGTGCTTAGACTCTTCCCTGCAGGCCTTGCTGGAGCATTCATTTATCAGTTATTAATAGGTGAACTTACATTTCTGGTGAATATTTTTGTTTTGTTTTAAGAGATGTTAACTTTTTAATGTTTTATAATTATTGGAATAATCCTAGTTCGAGAGCTACAGATTCCCTACTGAAAACCACACCCCCTCTTGGCCACGCCCCCTCTCAGCCAAGCTGAGCAATCGCTGAAATTTATTTTCCACCAAACAGTGATGATGAAAACTCTAAGTCATCAAACTGGAGGTAAAGCGGCCAAAAGAAGAAAAGAAGTCGGATTGTTGAGTCTCGTCTGCTCTCTCTCTCTCTTCATTATAAGCCTGTTTGGTCTCTAGCGATCTGCTTGTTGTCGTTACAAAGCTGTTATAAATAAATACAGTTTATTCATAACGTAATTAAATAAAGTGCACAGTGTATAGAAGGTGTGCTCATTGGATTTCTATGTAGTTCACTACTGCGAGTGAAAAAATACAATTAGATGAATTGGAATTTTTAAAATATGTCTAGAAATAGATTTAATAATCTTATAATAAGTTAATAATCTTGTATTTGATTTCTTTTAATAGAAAGTACTAGATAAACCTTATTATATTTAAGTAATTAAACTTGCTAAGATGTGATTTTTGCATGGATAAAAATAGTGAGAATATTCACTGTGAGCCGTAATCAGAGTCACTTAAAGGGGAAGTTCACCTTTTTTTCACATCTGACCCTTTCTAAGCACTTGTATTGTGATTTCTAGACACCTCAGGCAGTTTTTATATCAACTGCGTAAATAATTTGTTAAAATTAGTTAAAAATAAACCAATAAAAAAACTGGAGTGGTTTGTCCCGCCTCTAGAATCCTGAAACTATGAACCATGTAGAAGTGAACAGATGGAATCAGGACAGGAATACGTTGACCATCGAAAAGAAAAGTAGATTTTTGGGATTTTTGATATCTTTAAAAAATACCTCATGAAGAAATTGATATCGATAATTCAGTTACTGCACTTAGAGTTGGAAATTCATCTGATTATATAAAAAAATAGATAAAAATCTTAAAAACTTTCTGAAGTGACTAGAAATCGCTGAATAAATATTTAGAACTCCTCAAATGTGAAAACAGATGAACTTCCCTTTTAAATGCAAAGTTACAACATATGCAAAGTTACAACATCTAAATGCAAAGTTACAACCCTGAGACGGGTTTTCAATAGTGTATAGACCACTGCTTTTAAACACAAGCACTTGTCTTTATCCACAAAGTGTTTGGTTCTGTGCGTGTCGTATCGCGGGACTTTACGAGCTCGCCGCGTCTGATCCTCATCACATACCGACTCGGGAATAAGCAGATGAAAACAAGGGGGAGCGCTCAGTGGTTTAAAACTGACTGACAAGAGGATTACTGTCAAGCTGGACCGAGGATATCGCTGTGGTGGAATCTCGGTGAGACTATTGTGCCTTTTGTGCCTGAGTTCACGAGCGGGAGTTGCTACTCAGCAGAAAGGAGGATCTGATCACCCAGGAGCGACACACAGGTGAGGCCGATCCCTTTAAAGACTTTAATCCTGTATATAGACTTTTACGGAGGACTTTTCCACCAGCCAGAGAGACTGAGGGTGTTTGGGGTTGTTTATATAGATAAATTGGGTGATGAATTTTTGTATATACTTTTTGTATAATACACTATCAGACGTTTTTTTGGTGTTTGTCTTATTATTACTCTGCAACACACACACTGTTAGTGTCAGAATCGTACTGTACCCAGTGCCTCACCGGGGTGAGTGGTACAAGCTATCAGTAATATGATCAGGATAAAGCGGTTACTGAAGATGATCGATGATAAACACGAGAGATGATTTAAAAATAAAAGACTAATATGATGGTAAATGGATGAGACGATATCAGGCATTGAAATAAACGTGTAATATGAATAGGAGTGTAACGATGCATCGTGATGCTAAAACGTGACGATGTGCATCGCTGAAATGTGCAAATCACATCATGGAAATCAGCTTTCTATTAATTATACATCTAATACATTTACAGTGTTTGAACAGCAGAGGTCCTAATCTGCACAACTCAGAGTTAAATTATATAGAGAGCACGCTGGTCACATGATCACACTCTTTCATGGAGACTCTGCACCATTACCAGGAGATAGACTTTGGAGCTCTATTTCCGGTTAAAATGACGCCTCAGGCTCTGCTACGGAGCTCGTTATGTTTCAGTCCATCATTTCCCCGCCTCAGAGACTTTATTTATTCAGTCACATTTTTGGGAGAATTTATAAATGTATTTATTTATTTTTAAGATATAGTGAACCTGTAGTACATTTTATTTACAATATTAAACCTCCGTTTATAGCAATTTTTGATTTATTTAGTTTCATACAGACAAAAATACACACTGTTTTGCATTGTTTATGATTCAGCAACAGAACAGGAGTGTTTTTAGTCATAATATTCATCATTCAAATTTTGTTCAAAATATTCTGAGAATCGAATCGAGTGAAATCGTAACCGAAGTGTATCGTTACACCCCTACTTACTAACGATGAATGAAAGTATAGATTTGGACATTTTTTCTTTTTGCATTCGCTTTGTCCCCTTTGCATACTATACAAGCTGCACTGTATCCCAACACTTCAGGAATTATTAGATTCCAGTAGAAACTAAAAAACTAGATTTAAAAAGTTTATTAGAAGAAACAAGTTAATAATAAATAGAATGAAGTCAGGGTTTGAACTGATTGTTAACATTTCAGGACTGACAACATAAAAGATTAAGCTCACAATCATTTTGTTCCTTTTCAGAGCCAGATATTTTATTCTAAAAATGGTGATATTTATCTGCAGGAATATTTCACTTCAAAACAAAAACAGGGCTTTTATCAGCTGTGGAGCACAGAGCACTAAAGCAAGTCTGAGAAAACTGTAAAAACTTACTCTTTAAACCTGAGCTGTGAGATGTAGGGCAGACACTGAAGGAAACTCCTCACTTCACTCTCTTCATCTGAGCAGTCTCTCAGCTCCACTGGTTTCTTCTCTGTTTGGAGTTTCAGCACTTCTAGGAGGAGGGAGGCTTTTCTCTCTGAGAGCTTTATGGACCAGACTGCAGGAAGTGACTGGTAAACTGGCAGCAATGCTGGAAGGACACTCCTGCCTGTTTTACTCTCATACTGCTTCACATGTGAGTACAGAGCCAGCAGGAAGTCAGTCTCTTTTTTATAATAAAATGGCATCACTTTCTGCACTGTTTGCCAGAAGTTTTGTGGTTGGTGTAGAACTGCTTGCAGACACAAATCCAGTTTAAATGTTCTCCATCTCTTTTCTTGTTCTTTTTCTCCCTGTTCAGAGTAAAACCTGGAGAAAAAAAAGTGAAAGACTCACATTATTACAGTACACAACATAGAGAACAACACACACACACACACACACACACACACTTTGTCCTGGACTCCTGTTTTTTTTTTTTAAACATTTACATTTATGGCATTTGGCAGACGTCCAGAGAGACGTACACAAGTGGTTTGTAGTCTCTATCTTAAAGCCTCTGATATGTTAGAAAGTGTAACTGTGGACGAGTCACTAAAGTTTCTGTTTCTCGTTGAGTAAAAATATTAAGGAGCTGTTGCTAGAACACACAGAGTGTCTTAGGGACACTAAAAGAAACGCTACAGTACTTGGCTAGTAGTAATGTTTATGCTCTATCATGTGTTTTCTTCCTGATATTGAAGGAAACACAGATATTTACTCAACGATATTAGACAATCATCTCTGTACAGTTACTGCATAAATATCATATAGTGTGAGAATCTTCATACTGGGCTGTAAACAGAGTCACTGACAGAAGTCTGAAAGTGAAGTGGATTCAGAGTTTTATTGAATAGAAGCGTCTGTGACAGGATTTAACAATAAAAAGGTCCAGACCACTGCCTTTAAACACAAGCACTCGCCTTTAGGGTAAAACAAAAATCTACTTTGCTTATTTTAGGAAGTAAAGTTCACCGTGTACTGAGTTCATAAAAATTAAAATAAACAATTTAACAGTAAATGGAATTAAATCAAGGACATTTATGGAAGAAACACTGTGTTTAAATTTCAGGATAAAATATCAACTTCAACATTATTTTATTCAGTGTCAAAACCAGGCATATTTATTGGCAAATAAACAACCAAACAAAATAAACTAAATCATAAAACAGGGCTTTTACCAGCTGTGGTGCACAGAGCACTAAAGCAGGTCTGAGGAAATTCCAGAAACTTACACATTAAACCTCAATTTACGGTTCAGTTACACCTGCTGGGTGCAGTTTGAATAAAAGAGAGGTGTGTATCAGTTACATATGATTATGAACTTTTTACTCCCACATTTTTCCACCTTTGTTCACTTTAAGCACATTATGATTATGAAGGTTTATGAACTTAAGCACATGTTTCCTGTGTGATATCGGCTTGAGTGAGGAGCAGTATTAAGTCCAGTGCCTCTGTCTGACAGTGTTATGGAACCACAATATGTCATGCTGAGATTTATGTTTTGGGCTCGAAATACACTCAAATAAATGATGGAATGTCATTTCAGGCAAATATTAAATAAATAAATAAATAAGTATGATATGATCAAATAATGAATAGTATTATCTCTTTAAAGTCCACAAAAAAAGTTCTTCACACAGAAGGCATCAGAGCAGACAGCACTGTTTATCTCATGGGCAAGATTTTTTATGGATAAAGTTATGAATGAATATAAAGTGAGCTGTAAACATAGCAGATGAGTGCTCAGTCAGCTTATCCTTCACACTGTGGCCACTTTCTCTTTACACAAGTGACACAGAATAAAAAATAAAAATAAAAAAAATAAACTGCCTCTCCCTTTTTTTATTACTGGAATGTCTTTTTCGCCAAAAAGAAGAGGGAGCTAACAGCCAAAAGAAGAAAAAACAATCACACTGCTGAGACTTTAGCTAAGTCCTTCTACCATGTTATCTCACAGACCTTTTGTCATATGGTGTGAGACGTTGTCTATGATGTCTTTATGCTGATTTAGGTTTGTAATGTTGCATTGGTTTTGTATTCTGCTGTGTGTGACATCCTCTGGACTGATTTATACTTCTGCGTGCACGTCTCTACATGTACGTCCTTGCACAGGGTGAAGTATTTATACTTGCATGTAACATGACCGTGTCCTCTAGCAGGCGCTGTCACATGAACAACACCAGAATCTGCTGAATTAGACCGCAAAGAAGGGCCAAAAACAATGTGAGTTCTGTGTTTCACTGTACGAATAAAAGTATTATAAAAGATAACATTTACATAACTTTGTCTTGAAAAGTGCTGGGGAAAAATAAACCTTGTGCAGTTAATTATAAACTGAGTGAATTCTCACTGAAAGTGTTTCTGAAGTGTTTCACTCGTCTGTATTCAGCAGCATGAGTGGGTCTTATATTGAAGCACTCCAATGTAATGTGTTTAAATTCACAAGTCTATCAGTCACTGAAGACGACGCTTTAGTGTTTATTGTTATTGAGTTGCTGTGGTTTACATCACTACACTGTGTGTTTATTGGGAGTCTGTTAGAAGAAAGAGAAAGTAAAGTGTGTGATCCTGCAGGATTAAACTGGATATTATAATGAATTACAGCCGTTATGAAGCTTCACACTTTATATAATATATTTATATTAACACAATACCATGACTCTAGATTTCTGTAAATAAATCCATTATACAGTATCATGATCATATCGCAGTGTGTGATGCAAACAAGAAGCACAGGGGAAACTCACTATTCAGTGTGAGAGTTTTATCATAGAGGAGAAATGTTTACTGAAGACACCGGTCTGAGAAACTAACACAGTGAATCAGTTTACACTGAGATTTATACACAGCGTTTTTCATCCGATTCTGTGGCGAGCTGTTTTAAGGTTTATAACAGACTACACTTTCAGAAAGCAGTTTCAGACCACAAGCTCGTCTACAGAAGACGGAAAGTTCTGGATGTGATGAAGGAAAATTTTGCGTGGCACAAATCAGGCAGCGGACGCAGATTGAGTAGCCACAGAATGAAAGTACGGGCTGTTGTTTTATGCGTTTGGTGCTACGGTACTTTTTCAAGTACCCTGTTCAGTCTGCTGAAATATTTCCAGGTTTTCATCTGGATTGCAATTTGCCAGTTGAAGACTGCCAGTCATAGTGGAATAAAATGGACTACAAAAAAGACTAATAGAGTTTTTTCGATTTAATTATGGTTCACAAGGTGATTATAATATGGAACACAGATTCTAAATTCATTGGGTGGGCTGGATTAAAACCTTTATCAGTCCGGTTCCAGCCCATTGGCTGTATGTTCAACACCCCTGAACTAGATCCCTATTAAATTTTTCATTTTAAATGGTCTTTTTTTAATTATCATTCATCTTCAGCAACAACTATCCTGATCATATTACATTAGACTGCAAAGAAAAAAAGCTGCTTCCTTCTACAGTCTGCATTTTCTACCTCTGCATTTTGGGTTTAAAGGCAATGGTCTAGCAAATACTGAAAAAATTTCTCTCATGCTTTGGGTCATTGTTGTGCTGAAACGTGATATTTCTCTTCATCTTCCGATTTCTAGCAGAAGCCTGAAGGGTTTGTGCCAAAATCAACTGGTTTTTGGAGCTATTCATATTTCACTCCACCTCTGTTCTTTCAGTGATATGCTGTCCAAAACATACCTTTAGGAATTACGGCCAAAAAGTATAACCTTGATTTCATCAGACAATAAAACATTTGGCCACATGGTCTGGGGTATTTATTTTTATTTTTTTTTTTTTTGAGAAAGGTCCGTCTAGCCACCCTAGCCCTCAGCCCAGACGTGTGAAGAATGAGATATTGTCACCATATGCAGACAGTGACCAGTACTTGCTAGATGTTCCTGCAGCTCCTGGACATACATAGATACATTTTGGGAATTAGGTTTAGTATAGTACATATCTGTTGCTTGAGTTACTTACTGGACAGAGCCGATGTGTGGCAGCCATGAGAACACTGTGTCGTAAGGAACATTTGTGAGCTGGTGTGGGTCTTTATCACAGTGTAGATAGAGATTTATTTGTTCTGCACTTCGGGTTATGATTTTTCCAGCTTGCTTAAGCACACCTGTATCACTGCTCATCAGAAGGTGGAGCTCATTCCCCAGTAATTGCAGGAGCTGTATCAAATAATCCAACTGCTCATGTTTCAAGGAAACTGTCCACACCTGACAGAGTGTTGTTGATAAATCCCTAGTGGACGAAAACACACAATCTGTAAGTAAATTATATCATTTTTATTTAATATACAGTTACATACATTATATATATTGAATTATTAATACCTTAGACATTGTGAATGTTTGAAAATTGTCTTCAGCCCTGAGAGAGACACAGTACTGTTCTCCAAATCAAGATGAACCTGTTGGTTACTGGATTGGCTGATTACGTAGGACACAGCATAGCAGGTGTAAGGGTCGAGACGTTCCTCACTCAAATCTAGATGATAGTTTATTCTCTCTAGAAATGAGCAACAGGTTTCAGGTGACTGAAATTCATACAGACACTGACATATGAAGGCAATGTCAACAGTTTCTTCATCTGGTTCATCATGGAGAAAAGTGTTTAAGACCTTCTCAAAGAAACCATCAATATTTTCCTTGACCTTGTTCAATGGAAAGAGACACTTCAGATGATCAATGTTGGTTTGTGATTGAAGTCCACAGAGGAAAGGAATTACATGTTTCATGTGCTTACTGTCTTCATTCTGGCACAGATGGAGTACCTCATCAAGTATTTCTGTTTTTTCTAAAAGCCAGAGAGCAGAAAAAAATTCCTGCATTGTGTTGTGAAGAAATGCACAAAATGTCCTGGCATGTGCTGGTGACCCAACTGAGACTGACCTCAGGAAAACACCAGCAATGCCTTTCTCATCATAATCAAACTCCAGGTTATTCGTTTTTAACTTGGTTGCACTGAAAGCACTCTCTGCTAAAGATAAGACCGTGTCTCTGCAGTTTTTAATGTGTCCATCTAAGTGCCGCAGTTTCTTATTTCCGTGTCTCTGTAGACAGTGACGAAAAATTCGCACATACAGCTCACTAGTTGTGCATGGCTTCTGTGCTTCTTCAGAAGTGTAGTATGCAATCCAGGTTGCCGTCATAAAAGCAAACATAGGGACGTGGCAGAGACTGAAGAGTGCAGGATTGTTTATTACACTGTCTACCAAGTCTGGATCATTATCTGACATTTTCCTAAAAAAATCATAAATTGACTCTTCACTGAAACCTTTAACATAAACTTTGCATGTTGGCCAGTCAGAGAGCTCATCCTCTACTTCAGGCCTGCATGTTGCCACAATCTTTGCTTCAGGCAGAAGTTCATGTTGCATGATCCCCAGCAAAATCGTGTTGTCCTGAAAATCTCTGATTCCATCAAAAGCAATGGTGACTCTTTCAGAATATTCTTGAAGATGTTGCAAAATTTCTTCAGCATTTTCTTTAAGCTGTGGATTTGACATTAAAAATGTGCTAAGCAGAAGATTTTCTAAGCTAACTATAGTTGAGGTATTTGACAGTGTGTTTTCATCAAAATAAAACACAAAATCAAGGTTTCTGTCATGTCTCTCTGCCCAGTGATGCAACATCTGTTGAACAACTGCTGTCTTCCCAATTCCAGGTTTTCCTACTATGAGGATACTCTTCTCCCTGCTATTAAGCAAATCTTCAGGGGATTTTCCCCGTGTGTCTCTTGGTATGTAGGCCTTCATCTTTTTGGAACGGGACTTTTTAGATTTCTTGCTCTTGAGTATGATTTTGGTATGGGCTTTATTCTTTTCTGTCTCTGTATCCAACACCAGAGGAATAAAGGTGAAGTTTTCTTGTGCTTTTCCTCCATAGAACTGCAGGCTTTGCTTCCACTGTTGACCAAGAATTTGTTTTGTTCTTGTCTTCAAATCCTTCTGCAACTGATGACATGAGACAGGTCCTACAATAACCACAGGAAGAGTGAAAACATTATTGGTGGGAATAACCCACAGTTATGTAGTGTTTAATGACTTTTAGACTGAGATCACAGATCACAGAGCATTTACCACAATATTTAACTTAGAGTGAATTCAGGTTTATTGAGACATCAGATAAATTAGGACACTTTAACTTAGCAGCAGTAAGCTTAAGATTATCAGATTTTGTGCTGACTTCTGCTTCAGCCTCAATTCCAAGTTTTACTCCAAAGAAAGAGGCTTTAGTATGGACACTAAAATCAGACCCTTTATGCAAACTTCTTTATTAAATTCATCAAGCAAAAGTTCTTCGAACAAGTTACTGGATATGTACCCACAATATTTCTTACTTACATCGATGACATCTATGACTGCTAACTGCACAGTTGAGGAGCTCCAGATCTTTATTTCCTTATTCTCCACATTTTAATAATAATAAGAAGCCTTTATTTGTCACATATACATTACAGTACAGTGAAATTATTTTCTTTGCATATCCCAGCTTTTAGGAAGTTGGGGTCAGAGCGCAGGGTCAGCCATAATACAGCGCCCCTGGAGCAGACAGGGCCTTGCTCAAGGGACAACAGTGGCAGCTTGGCAGTGCTGAGCCTTCTGATCCCCTGCCCACATTTCACCCAGGCCTGGAATATGCATGGAGTATTGTTCATCCTTGCTCATGCATAACATTTTAAAAACATATCTTTGAAGTCAATAGATTCCACTTTAAAAATCACCATCCACTACAAACAGATTCGCATTTCTACTTGGAGTACAACTCTTCACATCCCAAGCACTGCAAAAAATGTTATCCTTTATTCACAGCTAATGAGACATAAACACATCTGTAGTGAGAATGCCTTTCTCCAGAAAAGTAAGGAAATGTGCAATTATATTTATAACTGTGGATTCCCTAAGAATGCTGTAGACCATGACATGGCCTGTGTTAGCACCATTGAGAGAACAGATTGAGATTCCTTTATCATTCCTTTATGAACACACACATCATCCCACTAATAAAACAGTGATGGATATTATACTTATAAACTTCATAATCCTCCTGAGACAGCTTCCATTTTTAAGGAACCTCCACTCATCTCCTATAGACTGGACAAAAGCATCAAAGGACCTGCTTGTCAGGAGTGAATTAAATGATCAGGCTATTAGAACTTGTGGCATACACACACACACACACACACACACAGACACACACACACACACACATACAGGCCCCAAAGAGTATTTGGACATTTAAGCCACACTTACAAATACAACACACTTACAAATGTATTCACTGTATTAGAAAACATGTCAAACCAAGTGGCATTTATTTTATAGATACCACAAGCACACTTTTCAAGCAAAATATTTCCCAAACAAGCCGAAATCGATACCAACAGCATCTGTAGGGATGCCTCTGCCACCAACAAGTCAACTCCTTCTTGTTGCTAATTTGTATGCCAGAAATACCCTTAAAATGTACTTCAAACATGAAGAATTGGTCAGAATTCTTCTCCTGGCTTTCTCCACACAAATACTTTACCATCAGGTCCATCCAAGTTACATTTAGTCTCTGCAAATTCCATCCTTACATTCTTATTCTTCAGGCAGATGAATGGTTTCCACCACATTACTGTCCCACTGTACCCATGCTCATTGATCCTGTTTCAAATAGTTTGCACACCAAGTTGTATCTAATAAATGTCACTGATGTGAGAAGCTATCCTTACTGCTGTTTCTCACCAGTTTTTCTTGATTTTATTCACAATTATGGCTGTACTTTGTCTGTTTTCATCTTTCAACTTTTTTTTTTACAATATATCCAACTGTGGAAGAAGGAAGATTGAAGAATGAGTGTTTTACAAGGGAAAACTGTACGTGAACTGATTGCAGATGACCAGTCAGAAGTTGGCAATCACCACATGTGCTATGCATGAAAACAAAGCAGAGCTATTAGGTGAACAAGCAGTAATATTATCAAAAAGATAAGAACTTCATCTGACCAAGTGAGTGACAGCCACTCACTTTTGAGGGCATGTTAGTACCCCAAAGAAACAACACCTTGAGTGTGTTGGAGTGTGTGGAAGTGAAGGCGCGGTCGAGCGCTGGTTTGTGAATGGAGGGTGGAGCTGGAGAAAGTGAGTGGTAAGGATCACACACCGGTTCTGTGTTTCAGCGGAAAGGAAAGGAGGAGAGAGACGAGAGCCTCGAAAGACAGAGAGCCGACCAGGACAGAGCCATTTGTGTGCGTGTGTGTCTATGAATAAGTTAGCTGAAAAGCTAAAGTAAAATCTAAATCTAAACCTAATCTGAACCTAAATCAGCATAAAAATACCACACCATATGACAGGATCTCTGTGAGATAACATACACTAGAAGTACTTAGCTAAAGACATTGTACCAATTGACACAATGTCGAACAGCAGATTCCTTTAATACTAAAGGCTAGTTCACATCTGGATGCAATGCATAAAGACCTTATTCAATTCCAATGTATTTAAATAAATATTTTCACTCACACTAGTGGGCTGCATAGAAATTCATTTAAATCACAAAAGCACATTTTCTATACACTGTGCACTTTATTTATTTACTTTACTGACAAACTTTATTTAACTTTATTAACAGCTTTGTAATCACAACTGGCATAATGCTACAGACAAAACAGGCGTAATAATAAAGAGAGCTTGAGAGCAAATAAGACTCAGCAATCTGAGTCCTTTTCTTCTTCTGACTGTTTACTATCAAGTTAATTTTGTGCTGAAAGTTTAAACTAAAATAATAAAATCAAGCAAGAAGGTGTTCACATTAAATCTCTATTGGTCAACTGATTTTGGAGTGGGAGGTGCTCTGAAAGTTAACTCTGAACGGAATCAAGCAGCAGGTAAACTGTAGTAGTTACATTAAAAAAAGCTAATAATATGAGCAGCTACTGAATTGTTTGTAGATGCATTCTTATTTGGATTTTTTGTTTCCACTTTCTGTCAAATTCCTATACCATTATCTCCTCATTAGGAAAAGGCCTCAAAAAAAAAAAAAAATAGAGAATAGCTGGTACAGTGCTACAGCCTCACAGCTCTAAGATCCTGGGTTTGAGTCTGACCTTGAGTGTCTTTGTGGATTTTGAATACACTTTTCCCAAATTTCCCCTTCAGGATCAATACGCAAGGCTCTAACACAAGGGAAGCACTAAGTGAACTCTACAGGGCTATCAGCAACCTACAGACATCACACCCCGATGGATTTTTCATTGTTGCTGCGGATTTTAAGCACACAAACCTGAAATTAGTGCTGCCGAAATTTTACCAGCACGTTGATTTCGCGACCCGTGGAACAAAAACTTTAGACCTTGTTTACACCAACATTCACTGTGCTGGCAAGTGTACCCTGTCCCCACCTCAGCTGTTCGGACCACAGCTCTGCTAAGTTAATCCCAGCATACAGACCACAGAAATGTGCCAAACCGGTTGAAACAAGTGAGAACCCGATCTGAGGGAGCCATCTCAGCACTTCAGGACAATTTCGATCACACAGACTGGGACATGTTCACAGAGGCTGCCGTATTCACCCACACCACAGACTTGGAGGAATACACAGCATCAGTGACTGATGTGATTTCCTTCAAGACCATAACCAAATGTGCAAACCAGAAACTGTGGATGAGTGCAGAGGTGTGCATGCTACTGAAAACCCGAGACACTGCTTTCAGGTCAGACGACAAAGCAAACCTATCAGAGAGTTGAAATGCAGAAAGAATCCATGGCCACTTTCTAAACACCAAAGACACATTGAGTATTTGGCAATGCATTCAGGCCATCACAGACTACAAAGCTACATGACTTGTCCTCGACGGTGATGCCTCGCTCCAAGACACACTTAACGATTTCCATGCACAGTTCGAAGCACAGAGCAACAGACCAGCAGGGACAACCAACCCAACTCCCACCGACCAAGTACTCTGTCAGGAAAACTCTGTCCAGAGTTAACCCACAGAAAGTTTCTGGTCCTGACAACAAATGTGGCTGCAGGTGTTTAGTGTTGCAGACTTGGCTTTGCTACAGAATTGTCAAGAGTTTCAGGTGTGTTGGAAATGTGCATGTCATGAGACTCCACTGTCATGTCCGAACATGTCAATTACCTCAATTACCTCTTTCATTTATCACCAAACAACTCCTATAAAATGCCTTTATCATAAAGAAAACTATTGGGGGAGATACTAAGGTCTATTGAATTGGTAAAAATGACAAACCACTATTCCTGAAAATAATTTGTGAAGCTGTGACTTAAAATATAGTTTTGCTTAGTCTCCATTCAGTAACATGGGCATGGACAGAGTTACAAATTGTATTGCAGCCAGCCACTAGAGGGCCTCAGAGACATTTCAACTTCATTTTTCAGTCCGTCATAACGTCCACCAATATACACTCACTGACTAAATCACACTAAATTCAGCTCATGATTAAGGACTATTAGATTTCAATATCCTGAGTGACTTATGTTACACAGGTACTCTGCTTGTTACAGCAGCAAGCGTCAGAGCTCTGTGTCTCCAGTGTGTGAAATCTGACTCATACTGATTTATGAGGATCTATCATTTATTTATAAAGACAGTGTTCTCAGTGTTTTCAGCGAAAACTATTAATATTAGCATTGTTAGCATAGCTACATAGTTATTTAACATTACATACGTTTAATCCAAAGCATCTCCTTACCTGGCCCTCTAAGTGATAAAAACTCTACTAAAAAAATCTATTGGAAAAATCTACTGGAATCTACAGCTTGCATTTAAAGACTGGTCCAAGAGCAACATCACTAGTTCCATATCCAGCTTCATTCCTTCATCAGTAAGAAAATACTCCATCTTGGAAAAGCACTGCCAGTGTTTATCCTAGTTTTATTCCATTTCATATCTAAGGAAGGGTTTGTTTTTTTCAAAGAACAGCATGATTTTTTTCTAACACAAGGATTATCTGGCTGCACTGGGAGCCTACAGGCTTCTTTTTCTCCCATGTTTCTTTTCTCTCCCAGCAAGCTGTTGCGGGGGCCAGAGTGAAGGGGCATTGGGGAGTGTCTATAAAATAACTGACACGAGGCCCATCCAAACAATCCAAGTAAATCACATTTGCAGTTTTGCAAATGTTTTTTTTCAGCCACATAATACACTTGCGCTGAGGTCATGCCTTGCACCATTATTTTCATCACATTTTGCATATTTTCCGGGTTATCTGTACATTTAAAAAAAAAATTTTTTTAAATTGACTATTGTACCTTTAACTGTAGACACACACAACATTATCATCCTGAAAGCTTCCCAAAAAGGGACACCATTAGTCTGGAGCCATGGTAAGCCGTGCTTCTTTGGAATATAATATAAACATTTTTCCTTCACATGTAGATAGTCACCTTGCAGATTCCAGAAATGTATGTTGTGCTGGAGATTTGTTTTAGTTATGGCAAGAAAGCTTAGACAATACGGCAAGTCAAAAACTTTCCCACTATAAGTGAATTCATCCTATTTATGATATATGCATTGTGTACCCATAGTTCATGCCATAGTTTTTGCAATTAGTTATTAATGTGTTTATATCAAGCATGCTTACCCTGAATATAATCATCTTCAGGCTCATCACTAAATGAGAACAAGGAAATCCATGTATGTAGATCAGGAGTCTGGCTAGACAAATCCAGCTTTGGGAAGACTGATTTCCTCTCACGATCCAGTATTCTGAGAAACTGATAGCAGGCCTCTTCACCCTTGTTTAAGACCAAGTCCAGTATCTTCTTGGTTCTGTTGTACTTTTCTGGTTCTGCCTCAATTTCACTAACTTCTCTGCCATTGAAAACATTCTGTTGGAGAAGTTTTTCAACAATAAGAGGCAGGTTTTGTAGATGTCCAACCAGGTTTTCATGAGCATTTCTGACATAATCTCTTGCAGGCTGATTTGAAGAAGCCATATTGATGCTGTCAGTTCTTCAGCTTCATAAGCCTACCCATCTGTGACAAAAAAAAAATATTAACAAATGCAATTAAATAATAAATTTTTAATCTATAAAATAATTAATAATTAAAATCTCTGTGTGAAAGGAACTCTTAATGCTTCAGCATACCAAGACATTTTGGACAATTTCATGCTCCCAACTTTGTGGGAACAGTTTGGGGATGACCCCTTCCTGTTCCAACATGACTGCGCACCAGTGCACAAAGCAAGGTCCATAAAGACATGGAGTGACTCCAAAAACTCCAAAAAGTGCACCGATCATAAAAGAAATCTATACAACTCCAGGGGTTAATACTTGTCTTCTAAAGCAAAATCGTACATTAGTCAGAGAAAAAAGATTAATATTTACCAAGATAGGTTGCTATAACTAGACTATGAGATAAGAGAATAACATACAATGGGGCGGCATATCAGCTCCACATCAATAATTATGAGTCTTGTTGGTTCTTGCATGTCGCGTGCCTAGTTGTCATATCTGTTGTGTCACAATTCAGTCACAAGAACGAAAGAACCAATGAGAGTCAAAGTAATCAAAGTGGAGCTGACGTGGTAGCATTTTGAATGTTCTCGAGTCATCAGTAATGATGACATTCAAACACATTACAAAGAGAGCCAGGATATTATTAAATATAACTCAGATTATGTTCAACTGAAGAAAGGAAGTCATACACATCTAGGTTGGCTTGTTGGTGAGTAAATTATGGGGTAATTTTAAGTCTATTTGATGACTTCTGTTAATTGGTGAAATGCACTCAAAAGGTGAAATGTTTTTTTTACAGGAACCCAAAGGTCCTACACCAACCATAGTGTTCAACGGCTCTTCTGATTCTCTCAAGGCTGAAAGTGTCAGCATTATAATGGACAACATGAACATTATAAGAGAGGTAGACATTGACATGACACAGGCTGTGGAATGCCTGTTTGCAGTCTATTTTCTTTTCAATGTGCAATACCC
Source organism: Pangasianodon hypophthalmus (assembly GCF_027358585.1). Classification (NCBI taxonomy): domain Eukaryota; kingdom Metazoa; phylum Chordata; class Actinopteri; order Siluriformes; family Pangasiidae; genus Pangasianodon; species Pangasianodon hypophthalmus. Next base: position 3,197,534 of record NC_069738.1, read on the forward strand.
GGTTGCCATTAAGCACACAATGACTTTTATTCAAAAATATATGCTTAAACTTAGATGTCGCCATGACACAAGAACACCAATACCTGTACTAAAAATGTACAGTCAGCTTGTGTAAATTGTAGTGATATTTAACAGATGTTTTAATTGTTCATGTATTGTTTTTATCTGCATTGTGATTTGTTTTTCCTCATTTCTTATGTATGTTTATACACGCTTATGTATGTTTATTAAAAAGTGAAAATGCTTAAGTGAAACTTAATTTCACATTTTAAATGTAAAATAATACATAATATTAATAAAAAATTAATACATTTTAAATGTAAAATAATTTAAAGTTTTAAATTCATAAATTGTCTAATACAGAATAAACAGAGGTGCAATTTTAAACATGACACTAATATTTTTGTATAATAAATTGAATAAATTTAAACTTTTTGAATTTTCTGGATTGGTTATATTTTCTTATTCAATGATAAATAACTCTTTTAATAATAAAGAACCCTTAAATGGTTCTAAAAAGCACCATCTAACTTGGATTCAAAGAACAATTTGGGGTTCTTTTTAATGAACCCATTAAAATGGTTCTATATAGAATTTTGGGGTTCCATATATGAAGCGGGTGATAGTACCATTTCTGGTTCTAAATAGAACCATTTCTTTTAAGAGTGTATGCTTTATATACAGGCCACTCAAGTTCTTCCACTCCAACCTTGGCAAGCCATGTCTTCATGGAGCTCGCTTTGTACACAGGGGCATTGCCAAGCTGGAACAGGCTTGAGCCTCTTAGATCCAGTGAAGGGAAACTGCAATGCTACAGCATACAAACATTCTAGACGTGCACCAATGGAATCAGCTCACCCACTGAAATTTAACTCAGACTAAGCAATAAGGTTCAACAGCAGTGGAGATGAGTTAATGTTTAATATGACTTAAATATCCATCCATCCATTTTCCATACCGCTTAACCTACACAGGGTCGCAGGAACTTGGGACACAAAGCGGGGGACACCCTGGACAGGGTGCCAACCCATCACAGGGCACAATCACACACACATTCACACACTACAGACAATTTGGAAATGCCAATTGTTATTTAGTCATGATAAATAAAAACATAGAACTGAAAGAGGGTGTACCTTTGTTTTCCCCATGACTGTATGAATCTATGGAGGCAGGTCAAATTGCATCCCTTCTTAAACTGTAGGTCAGGTTCATTAACATGCGGATGTATCTGGCGCTTGCTCGGGCTGAATGTTGCATTTCCTACATTCATCCATTCATATTGTGTATGAATCAAAATCAAAGCTTATCATTTAGATTTTTAAATTAAATAATCAAAACTTATATGTTGAGATTCGTCAGTCTGACATTTTTATGGTCTATCCTATCGTGATATATATTTTCTTAATCTTCGCATTTATTCTGTTATTGTATAAATACACCAAATTACTATTTGGTAACATCACCTTAATTAAGCGAATTACAAACCAGTAAACATATTTATATCAACTGAATTGCAGTTAAGTAACATCTGGCTTACTGACTACCTGAGAAAGAGCATAAATAATACAAAGTATGAGCGAATATTCAATATATTAGTCTTACTGATGGACTGTGAGGTATTTTTATTAAGTTGAAAAAACAAGTTAATAATTCGAAATAATGACATAATTGAAAAATACAGGAATATAGTCTGTGCAGATAATATTCCTCTGATTTTTAGTCCCTGACATTACACATTGTTACTGACATCACATGTTACAGGAGTCTTAAATCACACATCTGGAATTTAAAAAGGTGCAGTGTGGTTCAATTCATAATGTCCATTTGAGGTCGTTTGCCCAAAAATTTAGGAAGATTTGGTGTAGTGTGTGAATATAAGGAAATGCTTTAAAATAAGAGGCAACTCGCTGGGTGTTTATCAAAAATGTGCATTTCCGGCCGCTGTTAGAAAACGAAAGTAAAAATATCAACCGAACATTTCACGGGTCTAAAACACCACAAGTTAATAAGAGGAAATAAATCTACTATTCATGTCCAGAAATACTGGGTTAGAGTGTGAGTGTGTTTGTGTGTGAGAGAACATGATCTTTAAAGCTATTTTTCAAACATTCAATGTCTGGACTGAAAAAGACAAAGTGCACTGCTTTCAGTAAAATGTCCCGAAATCGAAAGTCACACTTACCAGTGTCTGTTCACACAGCGAGTAAAGTTTACAGAGTAAAGCTGGGTTTTTTCCTGCTACTTCAAGCTTGTACAGAGAAATCTGCACATTAACATGTTTAAGGAAGATCTTGTAGATATCCGGAAATAAAGGCGGAAATATAAACGGTGAAGCTCACTCGACACTTCATGGGAGTGTTTAATGGAGGCTACACACCTGTCTGAGCTCCCAGCAGTTACAGTGAAACGAGGCTTTGAAGCTTGAACAAAAAGGATTTTCTGAACTTGTTTACAAATAAGCAGCTTTTTGCGCTTCCAAACTGCGCACCTGGGAGGATCGCGTGACGGACACGCGCTCTCACCGCCAGGCTGAAGTGGCGCTGCTTCATCAAGACCCCGCCTCCTCTTCTTCTCTTTCTTCTGCTTCTTCTCTGTCTTCTTCTTCTGCGATTCAAACAGTATGTGGTGCATTACCGCCACGACCTGGACTGGAACTGGAACTTATCGCGATGTGGCTGCAGATGTAGAGTTATATGTATTTGGTCTTGCCTCTATACACTGGTAGGCTATAGACTACTGTGTGTGTGTGTGTGTGTGTGTGTGTGTGTTTGTGTGTGTGACGAGACTGCTGTGTGTGAAAATCCCAGGAGATCAGCAGTTTCTGAAATACTCAAACCAGCTCATCTGGTACCAATAAACATGCCACGGTTCAAGTCACAGAGATCACACTTTTCCTTCATTCTGATGTTTGATGTGAACATTAAGAAGCTCTTGATCTGTATCTGTATGATCTTATACATTGTGCTGCTGCCACATGATTGGCTGATTAGACAACTGCATGAATGTACAGGTGTTCCTAATAAAGTGGATGGTTAATGTATGAGTTTTGTATGTCAGGGAAAGGAAACTAATAAATAAATAAATAACCTGCTAAACAGCCCTGTGTATATTAGATATTGTACACTGTAGAAGCTTTTGTAATGTTAAGTCAGTTTCCTTTTCTACTGTTTTTCTGTTAGTCACGTTACCAATAACCTCTTTCCTGTTATTCACAGTCATTCTAGCTTCCACTTGCTTTTGCATGGAATACAGTAGCCTTCCTCGTGTCTGCTTTTTTGGCTAATCTTATCGGTTGAGCTTTGAAATGGGTCAAAGGGGTCAAAGTTGCACAACTTCTCTGTTTTGTTGTATAATTTAGGACGTTTGTATTGCGTGCCATATGTAAAAACGTGAACACTGTTCTGTCTGACTTCTGTATTCGTGAGGCGGGTAGTTCAGTCATCCGCAACGCGATCTCTTCCCTTCGCGCGGAACTTCTTTCAATCAAAGCGGACATTGGGGAAATCACAGATTCAAAGATCGAACAGCTCGCTGTCGCTATCAGAGGAGAACTGTCGGCATTTAAAAACGAGGCCAGCGCGGCAATCTCGGAGATTAAAGCTACGATGGACGATCACGCTGCGAAACTAACAAGCCTGGAAAGTTATGCTTCCACTTCTTCTGATACAATGGTTAAGATGGAACAAGATGTGGGAATGCTAAAGCGTACCGTGGAGCAACTTACAGAAAAATGTACTGATCTCGAAAGTCGCAGCAGAAGACAAATGATCCGCATACTGAACATTAAAGAGGGCGCTGAATCCGGTGTAAAGCCTAGGGATTTCGTTGCCGAACTCCTCGCAGAGTCCCTGCTGTTAGAGAAACCCCCGCACGTGGACCGAGCCCACCGAGCTCTACGCGCCCGTCCTGGAAATGATGAACCACCTCGAGCCTTCATTCTGCGCTTGCATTATGTCCACGAGAGGGAAGAAATCATGCAAAAGGCGGCCAGGATGCAGCAGATTCTCTTCAGGGGCCAAAGACTCCACATCTTTCCGGACTATCCGCCTGCTGTGGTAAAGCGACGCGCACTTTTCAGACGCGCGAGGGAGTTGCTGAAGGATAAACCCGGAGTCAAATACGGTCTGCAATACCCTGCTAAACTGAGGGTCTCGCACAACGGCAAAGAGTTCTACTTCACCGATCCAGATAAAGCGGTCAGGTTTGCTGAAAGCAACGTTGAAATTCCAGGACCAGTTTAAAGGATGTCGTTGGACTGAGTCAAGTAAGATCAGAATAATGTGACCGACGAACTTTAATCATAAGCATTGACTCTTTACATGGCTGTTTACATGACTCTTGTCGTGTTATGTTATACTGAGATGCTCCCCTTGAACTCCTTATTACGGAGCTGTGCTTATACGAGTTTTTGGAAGTTTAAGGTTTGATACTTTTTGAAGGTATTTGTTAGGTTTTATTTCACTGTATCTTTTATATAATTTGTTATTATATTTTACTTAACTTGTTGTGTAATTCCGTATCGCGCCGCGAGTTCTAGTTAGTCGGTTAGATGACGGGATTAAGGTTTAAGTTTTGGGGAATGTGGGATAGAGGCCTGTTTAAAATACTCCAAGGTAGTAAACAAGCAGTGAAGATGATTGGCTTGATTTTTAATCAAGCAAAAAAAATAACATCTCAAAGTAACAGAAAGGATCTCAAATTTATCTCATGGAATGTTAAAGGATTAAATCATCCCGTTAAAAGAAGCAAGACATTATCACATCTAAAATCTCTCTCCTCAGATATAATCTTTCTGCTCCAAGGACAAACTAAAAGGTAGTTGGATAGGACAGATCTATCAATCTAATTTTTCAGTTAAACCTAGGGGGGTTGCTATTTTATTTCGAAAAGGGGTTCCATTTAAACAAAACGCTCTGAGAACAGATAAGGAAGGTCATTATATTATTCTGTCTGGTGAGATTTATGGTTTCCCAATTACGTTAATAAATGTGTACGGTCCAAATAATGACGAACTAGACTTTTTTAGGAATGTCTTTTCTCTTATTCCTAAATTGTCCCAAACAAATCTTGTTATAGGTGGGGACTTTAATTGTGTCCTTGACACATATCTCGATAGATCATCTCTCAAAATCTCTCCACAATCTAATTCAAGAAATTTTTTGAATGCTTTTGTTAATAATTCTAGTTTGGTAGACATATGGAGACTTATGCATCCAACCGAAAGAGATTATACATTTCACTCACATGTACATAATGTATACACCTGTATTGATTTTTTTTTTTAGTGGACAGCAATCTTATTTCCAATATCCTAAACTCTAAAATTCACGATATACTGATTTCAGACCATGCCCCAGTTTCATTTGAAGTTGTTTTCGATCAAACATCGTTTATCCGCCCCTTATGGAGGATGGACCCTCAACTAATTGATGACCCTAAGTTCATTGATTTCATGAGTTTGCAATTGGAAATTTTTTTCAATAGCAATGATAAGCCAGAGATATCATCAGGACTCCTCTGGGAAACGTTAAAAGCATTTATCAGAGGTTGTGTTATATCATATCAAGGGTCCCGGAATAAATTATACAAATTCAAATTAACTGATTTAGGGAAACAAATTCATCAGCTAGACATTGAAAATGCACTAAACCCCTCGTTAGATACTTATAAGAAAATTTTACAGTTAAGGTACGAATACAATAATATAGTCTCTACTAAAATTAATAGAACTTTTCATTTCATTAAACAGAAATACTTTGAATTTGGAGAGAAGCCTCATAAATTACTAGCCAGACAATTGCGTAAAATAGATAGTGAAAGGACAATTCATAAAATAAAGACCAAAGATGGGACGCATTGTATCACAACTAAAGAGATAAACCAATGTTTTAAGGAATTTTACTCAAAGTTATACTCTTCAGACACTGATTTGGACCCACAAGTAATGGATACATTTTTACGTAAATGTAATCTCCCCACGCTATCTCCAGAAGATCGGGCATCCCTTAATAAAGATATTTCTTTAGAGGAATTAAAGAACACAATAAATACTTTGAAGAGCGGAAAAGCTCCCGGTCCTGATGGGCTGCCAGTCGAACTATATAAAAAATTCAGTGATATCCTTACTCCATATTTACTTAAAACTTTTCAGCAAGCGTTAACAACTGGACTATCACCGACTTTTTCTGAGGCTATTACCACGGTAATTCCTAAAAAAGGTAAAAATCCTGAAGAAGTCGAGGCATACAGGCCTATCTCCCTTCTTAATGTTGATCAAAAAGTATTATCCAAGACACTTGCTAATAGACTCGGCAAATTAATTAATAAATTGGTTAACACAGATCAGAATGGATTCATTCCAGGAAGAAGCACTATGCATAATATTAGACGACTATTTAATATAATTTATCACCCTAAGGCAACTCGAGACAATTTGATTGTGATTTCATTGGATGCCGAAAAGGCGTTCAACCGAGTGGAGTGGTGTTACTTGTTTGCTGTCCTTGAGAAATTTGATATGGGGGATGAGTTTATAACTTGGATTAAAATTTTATACAGTAGTCCATCAGCACGGGTTTTAACAAATAAAACAATTTCAGACTCTTTCTATCTTCAAAGAGGTACCAGGCAGGGCTGTCCCCTTTCACCCTTTTTGTTTGCGTTAACTGTAGAGCCCCTTGCAGAAACCATTCGCTCTAACTCTTGCATACATGGCTTCAATACTTCAAATAATATTAATAAAATATCGCTGTATGCAGACGATATTTTGCTTTATATTACTCAACCACAGGTGAGCCTTCCTGTTATACTCAAGACTATTACTACCTTTGGGAAATTTTCTGGCTTTAAAGTTAATTTTGAAAAAAGTGAACTCATGCCCATTGGTTTGAAGGATTTGTCTGTAATACATTCTTCCCCGTTTAAAGTTTCCACGGAAAAAATTCTATACTTGGGAATTGTGGTTACTTATAAATATTCTCTTCTCTTCAAAGCTAATTTCAACCCCTTATTATCTAAGTTACAAAATTGTATACACTATTGGAGGACTCTCCCGATCTCCCTAATTGGCAAAATAAATGCGATAAAAATGATATTTCTTCCACACATTTTTTTTAAAATATTTTTTTCGTAATATTCCAATACTATTGCCCAAGTCCTTCTTTAAACACTTAGACTCGATTATTCTTCCCTTTCTATGGAACTATAAGAGTCACAGAATCAAAAAACATTTTTTCATCTTTGTAAACCTAAACACGAGGGGGGTTTGGCCCTTCCGGGTTTTTGCCTTTATTACTGGGCTACTCATTTACAAGTTTTTGCACTATGGTTGGAACGATCGGCTGTTGCCCCAGATTAGCTTCAGATAGAGCGGGATTACTGCCATCCTTATGATCTTGGAGCAGTGTTACTCTCCCCCGTGATATTAGACCAAACAGCAGTTAATAGTATTGTCATAAAGAGTCAGTTACGTATTTGGAGACAGATAAGAGAATACATTAAGATAAAATCACTCTCTCTCTTAATTCCAATTGCAAATAACCCATCATTCCCCCCTTCAAGATTGGATACAACCTTTAATCACTGGAAGGAATTGGGTATATGCACAGTCAAGGACCTTTATCTTGATGGGGCTTTAGCTTCCTTTGTGCAACTACAACAGAAATATAACCTCCCAAAAAAACATTTTTTCAGATTTTTACAAATAAGGAATTACTTGCGTACACATAATGTTTCCCTAGACGAGGTCCCACCCTCAGTTATTGATGAATGTCTCATACAGTTCAGGGGAAACAAATGTCAGCTATCTTTAATTTATGAAAGGTTACTAGCAGCTATTTCCCCCTCTACAAAGTTGATCAGAGAGGAATGGGAGCGAGAGATTGGAATTGGAATCTCTGAGGAGATTTGGCAGAGTGGCTTGGAGGATATTGATAAGCAATCGGTCAACACTAGATTATGCCTCATTCAATTTAAGGTCCTACACAGATTACACTTTTCTAAAAAGAAATTACATAGGATTTTCCCCAATGTCTCTCCTATTTGTGATAAGTGCAAATCAGAGGATGCTGATTTAGCTCATAGTTTTATATTGTCATAAAATACAGGGATTCTGGTGTGAAGTTTTTAAAGTGCTTTCAGATGTCCTTAGTGTAAACTTGGATCCAGACCCAGTGCTCATTATATTAGGACATTCTAATTATACATATTCATTGAACAGTGCTCAACAGAAATTCCTTACATATTGTTTGATAAGAGCCAAGAAACTGTTATTACTGTTCTGGAAAAAGGTTAATCCTCCTGCTGCTAACCTATGGCTTAAGGAGCTGATATCTACTCTGCACTTGGAGCGAATTAGATATCTTTTAAAAGGCAACATTGGACAGTTTCACAAGATTTGGGACCCTTTCTTCTGTTACCTCAAGAGGAATTCTATTCCTTAATGCAATGTATTGTAACTTAAAAGCTGTTTTGAATGTCACTGTATCTTATAATAACAGGCTGGGGAAGGGGTGTTACATGTTTTTTTATTATTATTTATTTATTTTTTTAACTTATTTATTTACTTATTTATTTATTTTATTTGTAAGTTTCTGTGCATATAAGAAAATTACTACTGGAACTTGTGATTATTGTAAGGTTATTCGATGACTGAATAAAAAACTTATTTGACAAAAAAAAATATTAAATGTCAAAGTTAAATGTAAATGTTATATATAAATCTAAATGTTAACTCTAATTCCTAAATGCAAATCTTAAATATAACTCAAAATTTTAAGTCTAAGGTGCAATAGTCTATTTTTTTTTTTTATTCCTTGCTTGTACAAATAACATGAAAGATATGTAGAACATGATTTTAAAAAATAAATAAATTAATAATAAATTAAAAATAAATCTATGGGTACAGCAGTGGCCTTAGCAAAAGTTTATAAAGTCACTGTTTGGAAAACTGTTTTATAAAACCTGTTTGGAAAACTGATGTCAAGTCCAGACAGCTTGGTTGTGTTTGGATGAGCCTGCTCTCAGTCATTTTTACAGACACTCTACAGATAACCTAAGACCCTGGGAGGGAAAGTCATGAACATGGATGGGAATGGGGGAGTGAGCTCAAGGGGAATAAAATCTTTGAAAATTTGAATCCACCTAACTGTATTGAAAAAAAAATCTTAACTAATGCTTAACATATGAATTAAAGTTAAATCTTTCATTCATATGCTAACTGACCCCATCCTCATGGAGTGTGGCCACTATGGTTGCCAGTTATACACCAAGATCTTGTTTTAAAGCAAATAATCCTCTTTGCTGCTATAACAACCTCCACTCTTCTGGGAAGGCTTTCCACAAGATTTTGGAATGTGGCTGAGGCATGCTTCTCTTAAATTCTCTTAAATTTGGCTAGATTGTTGGGATGGCCATGAAACTCATTCACACTTATTTCAGTCCCAAATGTAAGTTATAAAACGCATGTTTGGGCCACAAGAAAAATAGTTAATGGGGGATGGATTTTCTGGCAGGCTGCTGCCGCAAATTGCATCTCTCATAAATTTGACTAAATTGTTCATACATCCATGAAACTCATGATATATTTTAATCTCAAATGTAAGCTATAAAAATTATTTCATGTTTGGGCCACTAGAAAAAGAGCTAATGGAGGGATGCATTTTAGGGCAGACTGCTGCCGCAAAAGGCATCCCAAGTGGACTGAAAAGTATTCTGAAAATTCCAAAAGCATTGAGTTTAATTCAGGACTGCTGAAGATTGCACAAATTTTATGATTCCTTCAGACAGTGCAAATGTAGAGTCTGTGAAGTAAAGTAAAGCCAGTGGACAAAGAAAACGAATCATTGAAGGTTCTGTACAATACAATTTTAAACATATCTTGTTAAGACATTCATGCTGCAAGGGAAATATAGCCTACCTGGTGACATCAGGAGGACTGAAAGGTGTCTAGTCAAATAGTGGATTTTTAAGGCAATTTATTTTTATTTTATTTTATTCTATTGCCTTTAAAGAAAAAAATATATATAAAAGGTGCTAAAAGTTAACAGTTTTTTTGTTTGATATATATATTTTTTTGCTTTTTATTAATTTTATTTGTAAGGGACAGGAGTTGAAATTAAAAGAGATTATTTGGTCATTACTGGGCCCATCCACACACATTCCCCTCAAAAATTATTGGCTATTAAGGCATTTGTTATTAGTCTTGGTAAAGGACTAATTGTTTTTGTATTAAATTTCATTAACCTAGTTGCATGGTTTTAGAAGTATTTATCAGCATTTATCCCTCCCACCCTCACACATACACAACCTCCCACCCACCACTGGTGCCCCTGTTCCCTGTGCTGCCCTCCTGCTCCCAGTCCTGCGCCCAGAGTGCAGCTTTTACCTGAATAAAAGCCTGTTGGCATGACTCCGTCCACTGGACCGGATTTGGTTCTCCATTTTTAGTGAGATCAGTCAGCGGGCTGGTGACCTCCAAATAATTAGACACAAACCTATGATAATAGCCAGCCAGCCCCAGGAACTGTCTCACCTCCTTTTTGGTCTTGGGTCTTGGGCAGGCCGCAATCACTGTTGTCAATTTCCACCTGCCCATGGCCCAAGTGGAAGCCCAGACCGTACTTCCACCCTTCCAACTGCACACTTCTTTGGGTGATGCTGTGAGTCCTGTCCCTCTCAATGATCCCAGAACAGACCTCAGATGCTGAATGTTTTGCTGCCAATCATTACTATACATAATAATCCAGTCATCCAGATAAGCAGCAGCGCAGGCAGCGGTGTAGTCAGCATGCGTATGGAGGATTCTATCCATGAGTCGTTGGAACATCGCTGGGGCTCCAAACAACACAAAAGGAAGCGTCACGAGTTGGTGTAAGCCACATGGAGAGGAAAAGGTTGTTTTCTTCCAAGATATGGAAGTCAAGGTGATCTGCCAACATCCCTTTGTCAAATCCAGTTTCAAATAACTGATCAAGCAGTTTGTCAAGGCGGGGCATTGGATACGCATCAAATTTAGACACCACATTGACTTTTCTAAAGTCCACATAGAATCGGACTGAATTGTCTGCCTTAGGAACCAGACCACCAGATTGGACCAGTCACTGTGGTACTCCTTGATTACTCCCATATCAAGCATGGCCTTGAGCTCCTCTCACACCACTTGTTTTTTGTGTTTGGGCAAAAGATAGGGGCGGCTGCATACCACCACCCCTGGGGGCATCTCAATAGGTGCGACCGGGTAGAGGCGAAAACACGTCAGAAAATTCCACCTGCAACTTGGCAACCTTTGGGATTTGGGACGGTGAGAGGTCCCCACAAGGGACCAGGGTGGATTGAACCACTGCTTTTAGTTTCACCTCAGGTCCTAGCTGCTCTCTCTCCAGAATAACTGTCGCCAAAGCCACGGAGACCACCTCTCTCCATGGTTTAAGGAGGTTGAGGTGGTATATCTGCCACGCTCTGCGTCAATCCGTTCTCATTACCTCATATTCAAAGTCCCTGACTCGTCAATGTGGGTGACCTCCATGTGACCTCGAAGGTTCCTTGCCACTTGGCAAGTAATTTGGAGCTCAATGTGGGTAGTAATACGAGCACTTCATCTCCCTGTGAAAACTCACATAGCCTAGCACCCCTACTATACAGCTGGGGTTGACGTTCTTGCGCCTGTAGCAAATTCTCCTGTGTTAATTGCCCTAATGTGTGGAGTTTTGCTCCGAAGGTCCATCCTCCAAATTTTCTGTGACAACTTCTAAGATGCGTGGCTTGCATCCATTTAATAGTAATTCAAATGGGGAGAACGGGACCTCTCATACTGCAAATAATACGGGTTTGAGCCACTTAACCCAATGCCGACCGTCCTTGTGTATGAACTTCTGAATCAAATTTTTAAAGATTTTATTAAACCACTCAACCAGGTACAAATCAATTTAATCCCTAAGAGTTAGTATAGCTCATGAAGTGTGCATAACATAAACGGGATGCATTGGTCAGTCAGGAACTCTTTCAGGATCCCAACCCGGGAGATAATTTTGAAGAGTGCCTCCGCAACACTGTGTGCTGAGATGCTGTGAAGAGGCATGGCTTCGGGTTATCGCATTGTGTAATCCACCAGGCCCAACACAACCCGATGCCCTTGTGCAGACCATTCCAATGGCCCAAAAAGTCTATACCAATTCTTTCGAAGGGGACCTCAATCAATGGAAGGGGCGCAATGGCATTTTTGGGATGGACAGCAGATTCACCAGCTGACACTCGTGACATGCTGCACACCACCTGCGAACATCACCACGAATACCCAGCGAAAAGAAGTGGGCCATGAGATGGTTCAGTGTTTTGTCCTGACTTAAGTGCCCTGCCATCGGACTATGATGAGCTACCTGAAATAACATTTACTGATGGTTCTTTGGGACCAATAACTGAGTCACTGCTTCTTTTGTTTGAGTGTACTGCGTAACTCGGTATAACCGATCTTTAATAATCGCAAAATGGGGACGGAGAGTGCAACATTACCTGAACCAGCTGACCATCAACTGCTCTCACTTGGTCGAAGGCATACTTGATGGTTTTGTCTCATGTCTACTACAAAGGGAAATCCCTGAGGGGAATTCCTGGAAGGACAGGGGGGGCGACCCTCCCCACCCTCCATATCTTCCTGAAGTGGAGCTGACATCAATAGCCCACCCAACACTGCACACATCCCACACTGTGCTACACTATTGCAGAGGCCATCCACACACATTCCCCTCAACAATCTCTGAAATGCCGGCCAATTTGTCCCCAAAATCAGTAGACGTGTGAGGCAGAGACTAACCGCCGCCTCCATTCTGTTTTTGTCCCGGGAACTGGATTATGACGGCCACTAGGGGATATTTGTGCACATCCCCATGCACACACCTCACCTTCACCTGGCGTGCTGTACGCAATGCCTCACCTTGAACCAGGCATTGGTGAATTGGGTTTGGTTACAGCCTGAATCCACCAATGTGTGGTATGTACCACCTTGAATACTCACTGGTATACGGTAGGTCCCAGCTCAATCTGGGGCAGCCTTTGGCGCATCGAGGACCCAGACCAAAGCCTCTACCTCCATCACATGGCATTGGTGTCTGGGTTCCCTCCAATGCTTGCACACTGGCCCAGGCCTTGCTCCAATGCCTATGGTCCCGGAGTCACCAACCTGAGGGGGAGAAAAAAGAGACATAGGGGGAAAGGGAGGGGTGGGGAAAACCCGGGCCCCCATTTCTGTGGTGCGGGGACAGGGGGAGGGTGGGGAGACAGTGTGTTTTTAGATAACATGTGCTGCCGTACCAGTTGAACCACCTCAACTAGTGACAGTGGCACTGGACCCATTCCACCGTCCCCTCAGGTAGTTGGGCAACAGACTGCTCCAGCACCACTAGGTCGACTATGTCTTCCGCACCATGCTCCTCTGCCAGCAGCAGATTTTTCAATTTCTCTGGCAATTTTTTCCCGTACGGAGCCATAATGCAGACATGCAAATAGACACAGCCCATTGTTTGTGGTGTTCACAGGTCATTTATTAACCACATTCATGCAGTTAGGCAAATTGGAAATCACAGGTGTACTCAATTTTGTTTCAAGGAGTTTCTACTTTGGGGCCTGTATTTTCAATATAGTCTTTCTAAAGTGTTTTTAAAGTGTTTTTGATTGTTCATAAGAGGAAATACTCTACTTGTCAACTTAGAAATAATGCAAACATTGAGAGGTGATACAATTTTGAATCATTTGACATTTAAGTGATATTGCACAGGGTGTTATGACCTGGTCTAGGTCGGGCCGCAACATACAAAGGAATAAATGTGTGGCAAGACTGTGTTTGCTTTGAATTTTTATTCTCACTCTTTTCTTTTTTTCAAAGTAGACCCAAAGAGGCAAAGCACAAACAAGGTCAACAACAGGCAGAGGGTCATAAATCCGCATACCTAGAAAAATTTACATGTGACAAAGCAAAGGCAATGATCTGTCCAGGGATGTAGACTGACAAGGTTTAAATACGCATCTGGAAAAGTACGTCAAACCAATCCTAAAACATGAGTCAGGAGCAAGGCGTGTAAGAGCGTAAGATCTTCCAATGGCAAGCTAGAAGCAGGAACGTGATGTTGCAGTGGGCTGAGCCTGAAAGAGGAGGAGACAAAAGAAACCCATCCCACCACCAACATAGACACAAGAATGGCACTCAGTACAGACAGAAGTACAATCGAGGATGTGGATGTGCTGCCGTAACAGTTAATATAAAATATATAAGCTATAAAGCTATAACCTATTCATAACATCAGATCAATTGTGTTACAGTAGGAGCAAGAAAAAACCACCAAGTATAATAATTCAAACCATCTAGATATTTATATATTCAACTTCTATAAAGTAAGACAGGACCGGACTTGGGGAAAAAAAAAACCTTCAGCATGACTAAGGTGTTGAATGTGCAGGAGGGTCGCTGTGTCTCCAGGGTCTGATTGTGGCACTCAATAACTTCAGAATCACACACACTGAAGTGTAATGGTCAATACAGAGTCTCCATTCCAGCTGTTCAGTTCTAATGTCTGGATCCTGTACAGCCTCACTGTAGAATTGTGTGCAGTCTGATGAATACACACTTCCCACTTCTGTGAGTCTGTTTAATGTGTTATAACTAAAAGAGTGATGTGTTTATAAATGTGTTGTCTATTCCCCAGCTTGGAAATGCAGGAACACTGGAGTCATCATCACACACACAGATGTTCATCACACCCTAAAGCTAAAAGAAAAACATTTGAATTAATAACTACAAACTGGACTTTAATATTTTACAATCAAGTTGTATGGAAACAGCATGTAATTGTCTCTGCTCCAATGGTAACACTGTTATTTCCTGTTATTTCATCATTCTGAGTGATGTCTCTTATAACGTTTAGCCAAAACAAATGAGAACTTCCACAAATTCTAATAGCAAAATGACCACATATTTACCATCACTTCACTGCTCTTATACAATCAAAAGCTTTTAAAAAGTAAATGTGTGTGTGTGTATATGTTGAACAAGCACTAAACCACATGGCAATGTTATTTTATTTAAATGCTGACTTTAAGAAAAAGCTTAGGAGAATTTTACAGGAATGACAGAAGACCCGGTGTGGAGGTGGAGTGCTGGAAGGAGTGTCAGAGTGAGTAAAGTAGCTGCTTACAGTAAATAGAATATTTGTGGCAATGTGGCATAAAAGATTATCATTTAACTTGCATTTATGAGAGTTGAGAAGAAAGTTTGCTGCTTATCAGAAACAGGGAAAAGCTGAGATTATCTTATTCAGACAAAAGCAGCAGTATGAAGTCAGAGACAGCAGGGTGTCACAAGGAGACGAGATGTTCGTTTACAGTCACTCTCACACACTCAGTTGTGACATTTTCTAGACTCCGTTTGACTCCCTGCCTTCTGCTTTCACATACATTTTAAATAACACACTTTTGTGAAATCAAAAATATTTTAAGTCAATTGTGATAAAAAATTCTGATTAAATAGAATATAGCAGAAATTTTAAGAACTGCTTTTATTTCTCAAACAGGTACTTTGATATTTACTGAAACTAAAGAGAAATGGTTAGTCTCATATTTTTTCAGCATTTATCTAACAAGGTCATTACTTACATCAGTTCCTGTAGTTTGTAATGAACATCGTCCTTAAGAGCAGAGAGCAGCTTCACTCCTGAGTCTCCTATTTCATTGAAGTCCAGATTCAGTTCTCTCAGGTGTGAGGGGTTTGATCTCAGAGCTGAAGCCAGAGCAGCACAGCCTTCATGTGAAAGACCACAATACTGCAACCTGTGGAGACACAATGACACACTCTTTACTTTCTCAGTGAAGTGTAATGATGTTTTTCTTTGATTTTGTTTTTTGTATACTTGGGACATGCAGCAGTAGTTATGTTATTTTATTTTATTTTTTCGAGAGCAGCAGTTTCATCTGTGGTGTCCTTCCATTTATAACATTCACTGTTCAGTGGGATTTTTTTATAGTAGCCACATGAACAGAGATTTCAGTGAGTTACAGAGATTTCTGCAGGTGTTCTGCTGTTCTCCTTCCTCAAAAAAAGGACAACATTGCTGAGTGTCTCAAATTTACGAAAGACAAAATCAACGTCAACATTTCCATCTTACACTAATCATATATTTTTCTACAGACTCAAAGACAATGCATTCCCAACACGAACGCATGCACACACGCAAGCACATGCACGCACACCTCTAGCCATTTCTAAATAGACTTGCAATTGTGCACACAATTTAATGAAGCCATGAGATACTAACTCGAGGCCATGAAATTGTAATTTGTGGGGGATGCAGGCTATTTAATCACACTTTTAATTTGTTATTTTGGATTGTTGAATTATTAAAATAATGCACTCTCCTGTAAAGAAAACATGCCCATGGTTTGAAAGGTACGCTGATTAAGATGAACTTAAAACTATAGGCTTAACTCCATCATCAGAAACCCTTGTAACGGACACACAGCTCTGTTTCACTCATCTGGCCCAAAGACTCAATATTAACCCAGTCTCACTATTACACACTTCATCAGCACAGTTTCATCTTTAACATTTAATCTTTAAAGATGTGTGTAAATGTAAAGATAACCGTATTACCACAAGTCCTCTGAGTAAATGTGGAAGTGACAGTGCAGTGGTAACAACAGATATGCAGCAAAGTATGTAAGATCAGTAGGGTGTACACAATAAGTTGTACAGTGCAATTTTATAATAAATTAGCAGCAGTGCAGTAAACCAAGTGCAAAATGGAGGAGAGGTGGATCACTTTAAAAAGGCGGTTACCTTAAATCTCTGTTGGAAAACTGATTTTGGAGTGGGAGGTGCTCTGGGACTTTCGAGTGGGAGTCAGCTACGCCCACGTCATTAATGGTGGCGCGTACTCTGACAAGGCAGAATGATTGTACCCGAGTGCTCCGCAGGAAGAAAACTGTTTTGTAGCTGACAAATATAATGAGTAGCTGCTGAAGTGTTTGTAGTTTCATTTGCACATATTTCTTTATCATACAGTTGCCTTCATTCGATCCAGTTGAGCAGCAGTTTAAAAAGATAACATTAGCTAGGTGACAAGGCTGAAGTTGGCTTCTTATTCGGATTTCCTGTTTCCACTTTAAAGTCCAGGTCTTATGAGCTCACACCTGTAGATGGTGCCATGAAGCGCACTAATTTTCCATACAATTTTCTATGCTGTTTTCTCATTATTATAATAATATATTACACTTATTTTCATATGAAACAATATCAAATGCCAAGCTCACAGGGCCGTTATTTAAATTAAAAAAAAAAAAATCTACAGTAAATTTCTTCATATTGAGTATTTTGAAAGTATATTATATTAAGTTTTATATGGAATTCTCAGATTTTTTGATACATTTCCATAATGAGGTGCATTGTGCAGGAATTACACAGAAAGTGGAAACAAAAAAAATCAGAATAATCAGTTGGTTTATAAGAAGCCAACTTCATCCTCATCACGTAGCTAATGGAATGAAGTCACTTGTATGATAAAGAAATGTGTGTGAATGCATTTACAAACAATTCAGTAGCTACTCATTATTTTATCAGTTTTTAGTGCAGCTACAATACAGTTTCCCTGCTGTTGACCACTCGGCTCTGTTGGTTCTGCCATGCCAGAGGTAGGAACTTCTTATGCAGTGGATATAAAAATTATACACACCTCTGTTAAAACTGCAGGTTTTTGTAACATAAAAAATGAAACCAAGATAAATCATGTTAGAAAAAAAGTCCAATGTCTTATCTCACTGGTTAACACATTGGACTACTGATCAGAAGTCTGTGAGTTCAAATCCCAGCACTGCCAAGCTGCCATTCCTGGGCCCTTGAGCAAAGCCCTTAACCCGCAACTGTTCAGTTGTATACATGAGATAAATGTAAGTCACTTTGGATAAGGGCACCTGCTAAATGCTGTAAATGTGCATCACAAAAACCTGTAATTTTAACAGGGGTGTGTAGACTTTTTATATTGTAAACTGTAAACATACATCTGTAAACATACATCTTTCCCAAAGACTCTGTGACAAATCATCAGTGTGCAGTGAAAAGAAACAATCTTCCACCTCAGGACATTGATGATGAACCTAAAACCTCTGCTTCACTCTCACTATTAGAGAATGTGTCTTACTGAGGAGCAGGTCATGTGACTTAGAGAGATGATCTTACCTCAGTATCTCCAGTTTGCATTGAGGATTCCCCAGTACAGCAGAGAGACTCTTCACTCCTGAGTCTCCTAGATTATTCCAAGACAGATCCAGTACTCTCAGGTGTGAGGGGTTTGATCTCAGAGCTGAAGTCAGAGCAGCACAGCCTTCATCTGAGACACCACAACTACACAACCTGCAGAGACAATGACACACACTTCATCAACACATTTTCATCCTGGTTAATACTTGCTTTAATGATGATGTGTATGTAAAATGATTTTATTATTCAGAACATCATGAGAACTTAATATTACCTGTTTATTCTAATTAACAGTGTAAATAATAATGATAATACCGAGTGTTATATTTAGTTTCTCTGATTTGTTGTGTGTAATATTAAACTATCAGTGGCTGAAGCTGAACAGGGAACAGCAGAATGACCATGAACTTTAATCAGAGAGAGCATGAATCTCAGATAGGTCTGTACTAGACTTATAGACACACTGACACACACTCTCAGTTCAGGACACACTGACACACTCTACATATTCTCAGTGCAGGGTACACGGCTCTCTTCAGCTGGAACTTCATGAGGTCACTCCCAACTTTAACTGTATATCCCTTCCAAATGTCTTCAAAGAGGAGTTGTAAAATACACTACACAGTTACATATAAATGTTTACACTATTTACTGTCTGTCATCCCACTTCAACATAAATAGGCTACGTTAGTCAAACACTAACTAAATACAACTGAATAAAACATTTTATCCTTAATAAAAAAAAAACATAAATAATATGCACAAAGTTATGCTAAAATAATCTAAGAATAATCTCTGGATTATTCTAAATAGAGTATAGTTGACCCCTGACATGTTTTATTGTGACTGTCTCTCCAATGTTAATATTATTAACATTGGCCAAAACATTACTGTTATTGAGATTTTTTGATATCAAGAGTAAGGTATGAGTATAAGTCAGGTTTTGTGTAACTTTCCTTGTAGTTTTAGTGAATATGTATCTAATTGTATATTGTATTATAACTGTATAAATGTAACTTAATTATATTAATTTATTACATAAGCTATCCTGAGGAAGACATCTTTTTTTTTTTTGCATTTTTTTTGTATTTTTTTGCAACTGATATTTGTATCTTGTATTTTGACTTGTGTTTGAGTTGTTGTGACTTTCAGAGAGATGATCTTACCTCAGGGTCTCCAGTTTACAGTGAGGATTTTCCAGTCCCACAGAGAGACACTTCAATCCTGAATCTCCTAGTTTACTCTCAGACAGATCCAGTTCTCTCAGATTGGCAGATTCAGAGCCGAGTACAGAGGCCAAAGCTTCAGAGATTTTCTTTTCAAGTGTTACATGCTGAATGCTGAAAAAAAATACATAATGAATTAACACTAGTGCAAATTATTTAGTCCTCAAAGCTTTCCCTGTACCTTCTCATTTTCTTAAATGCCAAAAATGCAAACATTAGTTATATCATTTTTGACCCAGCCCAAATACTGCCTCAAGATTAGTCCCACTGCTAAATTTAGAATTCCAAGTTTTTTTCTTATCCAGGAATGCCTAGAACAAAAATGAATAAATAGCATAAATATAATTCTAAAAATATTTTTAAAGGGAACGAAACTACATTATTTATGGTTTACATACACTCATTTATTGTCTTTTTTGTTGCTGCCAAATATTTCCATTGTCATGATGTTGGTAACAGACAGGCTGGCTTGAGTATTTCAGAAACTGCTGATCTCCTGGGATTTTCACACACAACAGTCTCTAGTGTTTACACAGAATGGTGCGGGAAAAAAAGTCCTGTGTGCAGAGGGTCTGCAGACTGAAACACCTTGTTGATGCGAGAGATCAGAGCAGAATGACCAGACTGGTTTGAGCTGACAAGAAGTCTACAGTAACTCAAATAAGTCTACAGTAACTCTTTACAACCATGGTGAGCAGAAAAGCATCTCAGTATGCACAACACATCAAACCTTGAGGTGGATGGGCTACAACAGCAGAAGACCACATAAGGTTCCACTCCTGTCAGCCAAGAACAAGAATCTAAGGCTATCATTGGCACAGACTCACTGAAATTGGACAGCTGAAGACTGTGAAAAAGCCAGGTGAGGTTTTTTTTTAATCTTCAACATTCCAGTTTTGAAAACTTAATTTTTGCACACCAGTTTTGGATACAACATGCAGGGTTTTTCATGCTGAATGCCACCTAATTACTTGTAAAACTGGTGCCAACATCTTAGTATGTGTCAAAAGGCCTATAGGCCAAATAATGCCCAATAACCTGTTTCATTCAGCCCAAGCAAATATGCAAGAAATAAAGTTAAAGGGGTCCACAGTAGAATGGCTAATAGGAAGTACCTACTACACGTTTTAAATCTAGAATTCGCGGCAGATCTGTAGCATAATGCACCGAGTAAGTGGGCTCAAATCTTAAGAGTACTGCAACGCTGGTTAAAATTTACCCCTGCATTCAAGACCCACATCAAAAACTATTCACAAATGCTTAGAGCAAGGGTGTCCAATCTTATCTGCTAAGGGCCAGTGTGGGTGCAGGTTTTCATTCCAATCAAGCAGGAGCCACACATGATTCCACTTGTTTAATCAGCTGAGCTCGGCTTTCAGTAGACTCAGGTGTGGCTCCTGCTTGGTTGGAATGAAAACCTGGCTTAGAGTGCTGGCATTTAGTGTAATTTACATTTGACTCCAAATCCTGAAATGTATCACACAGTGTAACTACAAATATGTTGGAAAAAGAAATGCAGCATGAAAACTAGAGATAGAGAACATGGGAGATATGTTCTCAGCATACAATATTTGTAAAACACTGTTGTTACTACTACCTTTATTGGCTCCCTGTAAAGTATACTATCACCTTCAAAATCATTTTGCTCACTTATAAAACCCTCAATAACCTTGCCCCCTTGTCTAGTTATCTAACCTCCTTCCACACAAACCACCCCATACCCTTAGGTCATCCGCATCTGGTCTGCTTACAATGCCTCCTTCCAAACTTCACAGCTTCTGTGATTGGGCCTTCCCTAAAATTGAAACCCCGTCTCTGGAACTCCCTGCCTCAAACTATCAGACAATCCCGCTTGTTCTCCTTATTTAAATCCCATCTCAAAACCCACCTGTTCTCCCAAGCTTTCAAATCTCTGCAACTTAGTTCATACTGGTTTATGTTTACTGTTTTCCTTTTTCCCTCTCTTCATGTTGTTTTCTTCTGTTTTCCTAGTCTTTTATTGCATATGATTACTTGTCTCTTCTACTTTGTTTGTGTTCTTTATCTGTGTTTAACTCTATGTGTTAAACTTTGTAAGCGTCTTTGGGTCATTGAAAAGCATGTTATAAATAAAATGCAGTATCATTATTATTATTATTATTATTATTAATAATAATAAACCTCTGTAGCCTCTCCTGTTTTGAGATAAAAAGGAGGTTACTTTTTCAGAAGGGATTGTGGGCTTCATGAAGTTTAACTGTTTATTACATCTCATATAAGCAGTATTTTATGATGACTAGACCACTTTATTATGCAGTCCAATGAACATATTTTCTGATTTGCAGACTAAAGGCTCATATTAAATGAAATAATACTACTTGTCATACCATTACTGCCCTAGTAATTACATATAAAGTATTAGACAAATTAAATGTAATGATATGTTTATGTCAATGAAACGCTGCCAGCATTGGAGGCAATACTGTATTACACTGTAATGTTAGACATAACTTTGAAAAATCTCCCCAGTCAAAAGACTGAGAACATTTCCATTATTAAGGCTTAATTTTTTTTTTTTCATGTGACAAAAATTAGCTGGCTTGATGTATCTATTTGCATTGATGCCTCCTTGTATCTTGCATGCTTAGGTAAAAAATATGTCATACTGCACTCTCTCATATTTTGTCACAGTGCTTTCAGTTTCTCTCTTTCTAACAGTCTAAGGGTACAACAGATATTCAGCTTTACTTACACTGCCTTTCTGGATGCTGCAATCACAGGCATCACCTTCAGAAGAACCAAAGCTGTTGTGTGCTCTGTACTGGTATATTTACTCAGGTCAAATTCCTCCAGCTCCTGTGCTGAAGTCAGTAAGACAAACACCAGAGCAGACCACTGTGAAGAAGAGAGTTTTCTTTGTTTTCCAGATTTCAGGTAGCGTTGGATTTCCTCCACTAGAGAATTGTCACCCAGTTCATTCAGACAGTGGAACAGATTGATGGATTTCTCTGTAGAAACATCTCTACTGATCTTCCTCTTGATGTACTGTACTGTTTTTCTATTTTCTGTCTGGGAGCTACTTCCTGTCTGTGTTACTAAAGCATGTAAGAGTTTCTGATTGGACTCCAGCGAGAGACCCAGAAGAAAGCGGAGGAAAAGATCCAGATGTCCAGATGTAGTTTTTAAGGCCTGACCTACAGCACTTGTGTGGACATCTGAGATTGTATTTTGTTCAATCCACCATTCAGAGAACATCTCTGGGTCAGATAACATTTCCAGTACATTCCTCTTTTCCTTCATGAATGTCAGGTGCACATACAGAGCTGCAAGATGCTCCTGGAGGCTCAGATGAACAAAGCAATACACTTTACTCTGGTGAAGCCCAAACTCCTCTCTGAAGATCTGCGTACACACACCTGAGTACACTGCTGCTTCTGTCACATCAATGCCACACTCTCTCAGGTCTTCCTCATAGAAGATCAGGTTCCCTTTCATCAGCTGCTGAAAAGCCAGTTGTCCCAGTTTGAGAAGCATTTCTTCATCACTCTCCTGCTTCTTTGAGTACTTTTCTCTTATGATGTTTGTCTGAATGATGAGGAAGTGTGTGTACATTTGAGTCAGAGTCTTGGGGATCTCTCCACTTTCTGCTTCACCCAACACTCTCTCTAGAACAGTGGCTGAAATCCAGCAGAAGACTGGGATGTGGCACATGATGTAGAGGCTTCTTAATGACTTCAGGTGTGTGATGGTGTTATTGGCCAGGCTCTGATCACTGATTCTCTTCCTGAAGTACTCCTCCTTCTGTGGGTCATTGAACCCTCGTACCTCTGTGACTCGATGGACATACTCAGAGGAGATTTGATCAGCTGCTGCTGGTCGGGAAGTGATCCAGACGAGAGCAGAGGGAAGCAGATTCCCTTTGATCAGGTTTATCAGCAGCACATGGACTGATGCTGATTCATTTACATCACACACACTCACTGTGTTCTGGAAATCCAAAGGAAAACGACACTCGTCCAATCCATCAAAAATGAACAGAACCTTTTCCGGACCGGACATTTCTGTTTCTTTTGTTTCTTTAAAACAGACATGCAGGAGATCCATCAGACTCAGTTTTTGGTCCTTCATCAAATTCAGCTCTCTGAAAGGAAGTGGAAATATGAGGTGGAGGTCCTGATTTGCTTTCCCTTCAGCCCAGTCCAGAATGAACTTCTGCACGGAGACTGTTTTTCCGATGCCAGCAACTCCCTTCGTCAGCACAGTTCTGATGGGTTTGTCTTGTTCAGATAAGGGCTTAAAGATGTCATTGCATTTGATTGGTGTTTCCTCTGTTGTTGTTCTCCTGGATGCTGCCTCGATCTGTCTCACCTCATGTTCTTTATTGATGTCTCCACTGTCTCCCTCTGTGATGTAGAGCTCTGTGTAGATCTCATTCAGGAGTGTTCGGTTTTCCTGGTTCATTATCACTCCATTTAAACACTGAAATTTCTTCATCAGATTTAATTTGAACTTTTTCTGGAATTCATTTACAGCAGCAGATTCGTGTCTGTGACAGGGTGAAGTAGAAAGACATGGTGAGACATGGGGTCTAATTACTGGAGTTTAAGATTACATTTTTCCTGAGCGGTTATCACAGATATGATGTTTTTATGATGTTCTCACTATGTATTTGCCTTATTTGATTGTACATTTTCTATAAACTAATCATTCTATAGGAAATAACTACAAAGAGGTTTATAATACCAGCGTGTCAGTGTCACAGTCATGTTGTTGGTTTTGATCTTACCCTGTATCTGTGATGATATTCATTCTTCTTCTGTATATTGCCTTCTGTAGAACTCTGGGAACAAATATTATAGCTGTTAAAAAACATAACTCGCATCATTTTAATACTAAAGTCTAAACTTTATTCCTAATTTTACTACAATAATTCAATAATCTGAATGCATTTACTTTCAAACAACACAGTACTAAATACACAGTGAGTATAAGGAACAATAAGGAACATTGTGGAACTGTAGGGGGAAAATTCTGCTCCTGTGTTAATCTGAAGTTTTCTATTTTTTCCCTATAAGGTCATGAGGGATGTAACAGAACATTACTACATTACTCAGAATGAACAGATTGTGTGTTTGAAATGGATTCAAATATAGAGGCATATTTTAAAGAAAGCCTGCCAGACAGGTACAGAATTTCCTATCTCTACCCAGTATTATACCACACCATGGATGGGAGGTCAGTCCATCACACATACGGGCAATTTAGTAATCAGTCCACCTACCGGCATGTTTTTCTCTGTCTCTTCATAGAGACACAGCCAAGAAACAATGATCTATGTGCCTGGATTTTAATTACATTGCACATTTTTAGCAAATGTAAGACATTTTGATCTGAATAAATACACTTTTTCAATTTACACTTTTTCCACTAGAGCATTTAGTTGGACTGGATTAAGAGATGTGTAACATGGCCTTTCTCCCTGCAGTGACTTTAGCTATGAGAACTATGGGATGTTACCTGTGTACAGATGAGGAGTTTCCATTTTTAAAGTTCCAAGGAGGATCCATAGACACGTCACTCTTCATGGAGACACAGCTGGGTTCTGGTGAGTCTGATCTCTTTCTCTGGAGTTTACTGCACAACATTATAAACAATCCTTTAGTAACTTATACGCATCCTATACAGTTTTGACTGATTGTTTTAACTTAATGTGGACTTAATTTTACCTAACTGGATATTTTTTCATATATATATATATATATATATATATATACTCACTACATATTTCAGATCCCAAGAGTTAATGATTAAATTATTACAACATGTTAGGTATTTTAGAGAAACACTCAGACACATCACTCTTCACGGAGACGCAGCCAAGTGACAGTGATCTATTAGCATGGATTTTAATACAAATCAACAATGTTTTTACACTGCACATTTTCAGCAATTGTAAGACATTTTGACCTGAATAAATATTTACACTTTTTCCACTAGAGCATTTAGTTGGACTGGATTAAGAGATGTGTAACATGGCCTTTCTCCCTGCAGTGACTTTAGCTATGAGAACTATGGGATGTTACCTGTGTACAGATGAGGAGTTTCCATTTTTAAAGTTCCAAGGAGGATCCATAGACACGTCACTCTTCATGGAGACACAGCTGGGTTCTGGTGAGTCTGATCTCTTTCTCTGGAGTTTACTGCACAACATTATAAACAATCCTTTAGTAACTTATACGCATCCTATACAGTTTTGACTGATTGTTTTAACTTAATGTGGACTTAATTTTACCTAACTGGATATTTTTTCATATATATATATATATATATATATATATATATATATATATATATATATATATATATACTCACTACATATTTCAGATGCCAAGAGTTAATGATTAAATTATTACAACATGTTAGGTATTTTAGAGAAACACTCAGACACATCACTCTTCACGGAGACGCAGCCAAGTGACAGTGATCTATTAGCATGGATTTTGATACAAATCAACAATGTTTTTACACTGCACATTTTCAGCAATTGTAAGACATTTTGACCTGAATAAATATTTACACTTTTTCCACTAGAGCATTTAGTTGGACTGGATTAAGAGATGTGTAACATGGCCTTTCTCCCTGCAGTGACTTTAGCTATGAGAACTATGGGATGTTACCTGTGTACAAATGAGGAGTTTCCATTTTTAAAGTTCCAAGGAGGATCCATAGACACGTCACTCTTCATGGAGACACAGCTGCATTCTGGTGAGTCTGATCTCTTTCTCTGGAGTTTACTGCACAACATTATAAACAATCCTTTAGTAACTTATACGCATCCTATACAGTTTTGACTGATTGTTTTAACTTAATGTGGACTTAATTTTACCTAACTGGATATTTTTTCATATATATATATATATATATATATATATATATATATATATATATATATATATATATATATATATATACTCACTACATATTTCAGATGCCAAGAGTTAATGATTAAATTATTACAACATGTTAGGTATTTTAGAGAAACACTCAGACACATCACTCTTCACGGAGACGCAGCCAAGTGACAGTGATCTATTAGCATGGATTTTAATACAAATCAACAATGTTTTTACACTGCACATTTTCAGCAATTGTAAGACATTTTGACCTGAATAAATATTTACACTTTTTCCACTAGAGCATTTAGTTGGACTGGATTAAGAGATGTGTAACATGGCCTTTCTCCCTGCAGTGACTTTAGCTATGAGAACTATGGGATGTTACCTGTGTACAGATGAGGAGTTTCCATTTTTAAAGTTCCAAGGAGGATCCATAGACACGTCACTCTTCATGGAGACACAGCTGCATTCTGGTGAGTCTGATCTCTTTCTCTGGAGTTTACTGCACAACATTATAAACAATCCTTTAGTAACTTATACGCATCCTATACAGTTTTGACTGATTGTTTTAACTTAATGTGGACTTAATTTTACCTAACTGGATATTTTTTCATATATATATATATATACTCACTACATATTTCAGATCCCAAGAGTTAATGATTAAATTATTACAACATGTTAGGTATTTTAGAGAAACACTCAGACACATCACTCTTCACGGAGACGCAGCCAAGTGACAGTGATCTATTAGCATGGATTTTAATACAAATCAACAATGTTTTTACACTGCACATTTTCAGCAATTGTAAGACATTTTGACCTGAATAAATATTTACACTTTTTCCACTAGAGCATTTAGTTGGACTGGATTAAGAGATGTGTAACATGGCCTTTCTCCCTGCAGTGATTTTAGATATGAGAACTATGGGATGTTACCTGTGTACAGATGAGGAGTTTCCATTTTTAAAGTTCCAAGGAGGATCCATAGACACGTCACTCTTCATGGAGACACAGCTGGGTTCTGGTGAGTCTGATCTCTTTCTCTGGAGTTTACTGCACAACATTATAAACAATCCTTTAGTAACTTATACACATCCTATACAGTTTTGACTGATTGTTTTAACTTAATGTGGACTTAATTTTACCTAACTGGATATTTTTTCATATATATATATATATATATATATATATATATATATATATATATATATATATATATATATATATACACTCACTACATATTTCAGATGCCAAGAGTTAATGATTAAATTATTACAACATGTTAGGTATTTTAGAGAAACACTCAGACACATCACTCTTCACGGAGACGCAGCCAAGTGACAGTGATCTATTAGCATGGATTTTGATACAAATCAACAATGTTTTTACACTGCACATTTTCAGCAATTGTAAGACATTTTGACCTGAATAAATATTTACACTTTTTCCACTAGAGCATTTAGTTGGACTGGATTAAGAGATGTGTAACATGGCCTTTCTCCCTGCAGTGACTTTAGCTATGAGAACTATGGGATGTTACCTGTGTACAGATGAGGAGTTTCCATTTTTAAAGTTCCAAGGAGGATCCATAGACACGTCACTCTTCATGGAGACACAGCTGGGTTCTGGTGAGTCTGATCTCTTTCTCTGGAGTTTACTGCACAACATTATAAACAATCCTTTAGTAACTTATACGCATCCTATACAGTTTTGACTGATTGTTTTAACTTAATGTGGACTTAATTTTACCTAACTGGATATTTTTTCATATATATATATATATATATACTCACTACATATTTCAGATCCCAAGAGTTAATGATTAAATTATTACAACATGTTAGGTATTTTAGAGAAATACTCAGACTCATCACTCTTGACGGAGATGCAGCCAAGTGACAGTGATCTATTAGCATGGATTTTAATACAAATCAACAATGTTTTTACACTGCACATTTTCAGCAATTGTAAGACATTTTGACCTGAATAAATATTTACACTTTTTCCACTAGAGCATTTAGTTGGACTGGATTAAGAGATGTGTAACACGGCCTTCGTCTCTTCAGTGATTTTAGATATGAGAACTATGGGATGTTACCTGTGTACGGATGAGGAGTTTCCATTTTTAAAGTTCCAAGGAGGATCCATAGACACATCACTCTTCATGGAGACACAGCTGGGGTGTAATCTCATCTGGAGTTTACTGCACAATAACACAGACATTAAGCAGTAATTTGTACAGTCTGGATTACTGGATTTAATTATTTCACTAGCCGTTACTATTGCTTTTATTGTCACATCAAGTGATTTTTGATTGTTTATTTTAACCCGTTCATTTGTTACAGCCTTAGAGCTTGTTAATCCTCAATTTTCCATCCAACAGAGAACATTAGGCCCACACAGGACTGGGTGATATCGCAAAATAAAATCTTCATTTTTTTTTCCTTCAAATTTATGACCAAAATTTTATTCTTGATTACAATTTAGATTTTTTTTAGTTATTACACAATGCAATTGATAAATGATGCAATTTATTTCAAACAGTTTTTTTTAATAGAATGGACTTTGGAAAATTCCTATGTGCAAAAATAGAAACAGCACCATCTACAGCAAATAGTGCAAACAGTGGCTCTTTTAAATATCCTCTACAGTTTGCACTATCTACTATAAATGGTGCTATTACTATATAATTTAATGAACCCTTCATCTTATCCTATGAAACAACACTATAAAATGTTTCAATCCAAAGAAAACGCCCCCTCAACTTGAAATTCCTACTCATTCAACTTGATGTAATCAACAGAATCAACATGGTTGCTCACAGCATCAGAAATAAACAATGTAGCACTTCTTGTCTTTAAAAGAGTATGCTGTATATACAAGCATTTGCTTTAGATCAATCAACATACAGAGATATTCACTTGATAAATCCAAAACACTGACTATATGTTTGTTCAAGCTCTTTGTATTCTTCTGACATTTGTATATGCTTAGCACTATGGCAAACTTTCTATAATTTTTTCATCATTAATATTTCTTTTTTTCACAGCCATCTCTCTGCAGTGACTTTAGTTTTTAAGAACTATGGGATGTTACCTGTGTGGCGATGAGGAGTTTCCATTTTTAAAGTTCCAAGGAAAATCTATAGACACATCACTCTTCATGGAGACATAGCTGGATTCTGGTGAGTCTGATCTCTTTCTCTGGAGTTTACTGCACAACATTATAAACAGGCTTGTAGTGTGTTATATACATCCTATACAGTTTTCAACTGCCTTGTTAGATTAATGAGGACATAATCTATTACCTAATGGGATATTTCTTTCATATATACTCACTACATATTTCAGATATGAACAGCTAATCACTAAAATGTTAGGACATGGTAGGTTACCGCTTTTTTGAGGGCAGGGTCACATTATCTGTATCCAGATCAGGGCTCTCCATTTTTGAATATTAGTGTATGCACAGACAGCTCATGGACACACAGCCAAGTCACTGATCTCTGGAATGAATTACACTCCTAGAAAACACAAAAATAAACATGTAATAAAAATTGCAAAAAAAAAAAAGCCCTTAACCTTGACCTTCGGAAAAATATTTTTGCTCTTTTGTTAATACAAAATCATGTTTTTACAGTATTCAGTGATGATTCAGCATACTGAGACTAACCCCTTACATTCTGATCACCAAATCATTCATTTTCAGTAAGCACTTTATCCTGATTAGGGTCATGGCCCTGAGCCCATCCCAGCAACACTGGATGGCAGGCAGGAAAACACCCAATATCTTACTATAAAAGAGGCCATGTCCTTTTACATTCAGCTGCAGAAGTATTTCTGTCTCCTCACTGCACATCAAACACTCTCATTAAAGGAACAGTTTTGTTTTGAATCAAACATTCATGCATCAACAACAAGGACAAGGGTTTTCTTTTGTAATTAAGTCAGTAATTAAGTAACATTACTGATATGTCAAAAATACACTACTCATAAATACAAATTATACAAACATACACACACCCAGAGACTCCAGATAACAGGATTCCGATATTAAGCTCATGATAATTGACATTTCCATATGACTTGTGTGATATAAGATGTTAGTAATAAAAGCACTTTAAGACCCTAGAGATGGAGATTGGTTGTAAGAACCTAGAGATGGTTTATTTTGCAACAACTTGTAAACCATGGCAGTAGTTCATGGTAAATGAAATTTCTACAGCATTCTGATGTTATTCATCAGCAGATCACTAAATTGCACGTGTGAGTAGCTCCAAACTTAGAAAGCAGGAGGCGTCACAGTAATTCTACAAGCAATGGCTCTCTCTTCAACCAGCGGTCTTCTCCAAAGCTGGCCAGCCCTTACTGCATACGTTAGATCATTAGTGGAGATCTGCCCTGGTGCACTGAGAAGATTTTTGAAAATGTATAGAAAACCTTGGCCTGTGTGATTAGCTCTGCTTCCCTGATCTACAGCAAGTAGTCATTGCTGTGAAAATGACACTGTCAATATGGACCAACTCTATGAAGAATTCTGTGCCACTATGGAAGAAACTGAGAAAGAGAGGATGACTCAAAATCCACCAGTGAGAAATGAGTGGCCATTTTTCCAAAAATCGAGAACTTGACCTACATGTTCCAGATCATGTCATTTGTTCTCAGTGTGCCAGGCTCAAATGGAAAGGATTCTTTCACTAATGATTATTAAATAGTCAGATTCAAGGGACAGATGCAGCATGGAGCGCATCAGGAGTGAACTGCAGATCTCTCTAAATTGTGACTTGCCATGCAAAGTGGTGTTAAGTACAGGCTAGAGGAAAATTCTCTTAATCAGTAAATCTAAATGTCTTTTTCTAGGAAACAAAATGGAGGTAGTTTAGACCACTATATCATACTATTCATAATAGTTTGGAAATAAAAATGGAAACAAAATACAGCCAGATCACCAATAAAGCTAAATTCCCCAAATATTTTGAATGTTTAATTAATGAGAAAAGGAAGAGAGAAACTCGAATAAAAAAACACACACCTGATAAACAACAGCTTTACAGGGAAGATGATTTCGGTTCCACTGAAGTGAAGTTTTACTGCTGTTTCTACACGAGGTCAGTAAAATAAAGTTGTTCTTGTTAAAGAAATAACTCACTTTTAGTCAACAGTCCTTGTTATGGGACATTATATTATATTATATTATATTATATTATATTATATTACATTATATTATATCATGTCACCGTTTCAGGAAGTGAAAAATTCAAGTAAAGCAATTCAGTGAAAACATCCGGGATACTCAGAAACAGCAAACAAGTCAGACTCTAATCACAACACACCTGGGAGCTCATAGAGGGAGGCTTCACTTCTTAGTTATTTATTAATGATTTATTAATGATTTACACCTTGTAGTAATCTCTCTCTCTCTCTCTCTCTCTCTCTCTCTCATGCCTCGTGATCGCTTCACACGCTATTACACTTTTCTACCACTAGTTGTTGTTTTTTTTTAAATCCAGATTAAAACATTTCAAGCTGTCAAAAATTCGGGTTAAAATAATTCAACTGTTTAAAATTTCAGGTTACAAAAGCTTTTGAACGTTTCATTATTGAGAAAAGAAAAGAGCTGGTGTATATATCTGTAGTAGCTCCACAGCTGATAAACAACAGCTTCTCACTGCCTTCAGTCCGCCATGACGCACTTTTCTTACTGCTTTTACACTTCACTACATTCTAGACTTTTAGACTTCAATACATTATAAAACCCTTTTAAATATTAAAGAAACCACTCACTTAGTCAGAAGTCCACGTTGTGTGACATTAATATCACCGTTTCTGCCTGGTGTTGAAGTTTATTTACTTTTCCAGCAGCAACAAAATGGAGTCGCGGCTGAGACACAAACACTTTCACTTTCGAAAAACTGACTCACTTCCGGTTATGTGTCGTTCTCGAACGAATCGACTCTTTGAGTCGGCTCGTTAAGATTCATTTAGTGAAAATATATGACGCCATATCAATCCAGTGTGGCGTCATATATTTACGCCACATTGGATTGATATGGTGTCAGTTTAGCATTAGTTTAGCATCCAATCAAGTTCATTAATGTAGAAAAAATGATGAAGAATCGTGACAATCCGTCAGCTGAGGTGACCTTCTCATGCTACACAATATAGTTATCGCTATAGCTGGCTGTGTGTGTGTGTGTGTGTGTGTGTGTGTGTTTGTGTGTGAAGACTGCAGTGTGGCACCCCCAGGCCTACATCAGGAAAAAGTTGTAACATCCTGGTCTAAGTAAACATATAACATGGGAGGCATGAACTCCATTTAATTTGAAAAAATCATATTAAGGTACACTTTTACTAATTTGCTAAAATTAACTGGTTGTATTCAACTAAGTTAGCCTCCTTCCTTTGGTAATGTCAGGTTAGAATAATATTGATTCCAGTAGGTAAAAAAAATTGGCTAGGCAGCAAGTCAAGTTCTAGTGAATGGTAAATTGGTTATGTGCTGTTGTTATTTATGATTATTGGTTATTTCAATGAGCAGCAAACCTCAGAGACTGAATAATCATTACAGGCAATATTGCATAGTTGCTTTGAAAACGATATAACAAGATAGGATCTCACATGACACTTAGATTTGCTTTAGCTTTTGTGCACATTTTTTTTAAACAGCAACCACACTTCATAAAGTTTGAAAGCTGTTTTTATAATAATAACAATCATCATCATCATCAATACATTTTATTTGTATCGCATCTTTCATACAGCTCAATGTGCTTCACATGTCAAAACATAAAAAGAAAAAACAAGAAATCAAGAACAATAAAAAATTAACAAAGAAAGAAAGTAAAAGTGCAAAATTCTCTTAAGGTTTGCATTACAATATGTCAGAAATTCAGCACTGGCAGGCCTCAAACTACAAATTGGAACATATTTTGATATGAAGGCGATAAATCATTCGGTACTTTAAAAACCAGTAAAACAACCTTAAAAGCAATCCTGTACTTAACGAGTAACCAATGCAAATTAACTAAAACAGGTGTAATGTGATCTCTTTGTCTGGATCTTATAAGCACTCTAGTGGCAGCATTTTGCAACAGTTGTACTTAAAAAATGCATAGCTTTGACCTTGGGCATATGCTAAAATCATAGACATGATTCAAAATGTCAAATTCAGAAGCAATTCAGAACTGAATTTAGAACTAATATATTCAAATATCGTACAAAATGTTTTTCAATAACATTATATTTGCTCATGTTTTTCCATCCAATTCAGGATTATGTTTTTGCCAACAGATACTCCATAGAAGAACACAGTGAGCTCGGTTATTCCCCAAAATAAAAATGTGCATGGCAAAATTTTCTAAAATTCATAAGTACTTTTAAATATTTAAATACTACAGTCATCTCTGTAACAGACTTTGTTTTTATATCACTTTGTTCACAGGGGGGCCGTCACACTGAAACGGATTTGGACTAGACCCCTTAGTTCCAGTGACAGGAAATTGTAATGCTACAGCGTACAAAGACATTGCATACAATTATGTACTTCAAACTTTGTGGCAGCAGTTTGGGGAAGAACCACATATGGGTGTGATGGTCAGGTGTCCACAAACTTTTGACCATATAGTGTATTTACATACACACAATATATAGATTTTAGATATATATAGATTTTTTTGACTACTGCTTTATAATGCTTTTTTAATAAATCTTTTTTGTGTGCAAAAGCTTAAGATAAATAAAATAAAATATTTGTGCATTTGTTACTTTTTTCCCAGTGGCACATAAAACCACTTTGGGGTTTTGGCTTGGGTTTTTAAGAGTACTTAACCAAAAGGGTATTGTAAATTGAGTGTTTCTTTAAAAAAATAAAAATAAATACAAAAATTTAAAAATAAAAATATAAAAATTAAATACAGATAGAATTTATAACACAGATGTAAGACACATGTAGAAGGAAGACTCTGGGGTCCTTGATCCTCACTCACTCAAAGAGGTTGCACATTCAGTTCTGATGGAAATTTTAAAAAATTATTATTATTATGAGGAGACAAAAACAAGAAAGACAGGTTATTGATTTTGTAGGGAAAAAAAAAACAATCCAAGCACCAAGTTCAAGAAAAAAATTCATTATCCATCTACCCATCCTTTCAATATCTATCCATGTGTATTACAACATCCATGTGTTTAACAACTTAGCCAACCATCTAGCCATATTTCTAACCATAAATCTGTCCATCCATCTTACATAGTACAGGCGTGGCCGTTCAGTGCCTGAGCTTCCCCTTCATTCTTTGGTGTAATGTTCTTCAATGGGCTCATCACAGCAACAACATTCGGACAGTCAGCATTATCACCATCACTGTCTGAGCTAACAAACAAACAAGCAAAACAGACAGATGTTCATTTTAAAGCAAATACAGGTTCTGTGTCCAGGCGGATGCTTCTGCTGTGGGAATTAGGGCTGTCCTTGCTCAGGGCAAAAAGGGAGAAGTGTCAACAGCATTGTACCTGAGTAGGAAGCTCCTACCAAGACTCGATACTCCACCATAGCAAAGACTGACTGGCTATAAAGTGGGCTCTTGATAGCTTGTGTTACTACTTGCTTGCTTGGCCGAGAGTTCGAAAGACAGTCATGCCTTAACATGGATTCGAACCCTAATGCCAGGTTATGGTCATAATGTGGTCACTGACTACCTGTCAAGATTGCCCAGTTTGGCTGGGATGAGCGACATGTCTAAGGAGTCAGTCACTCAATCACTATAAGCACATCCACGCACACACAAGCCATTTACAAGCCAGTTTTTTGTTCAGTTTGTTGAATTTTTTTGTGAGTTGTGCAGGTTTACCTGCAGATTAGTTTCCTGCACACACAGCACAGAACGAGAACCAGAACCAGAACGAGAAGGACAACGACCAGCCAGCACCGATCTACAAACATAATGAAATCAATTTTAAAATCCTGATATACTCACAAGATATCCTAATTTAGTGTCTTATCTTAAAAGAAGTATCACACAAAGTACTCACGTTCACGCCTGTTAACATCATTGCCTCTTATGGTCCCATTGGTAGCTTTAAAAAAATATTTAATACATTAACAGCTTGTACAAGTGTAAAAATATTAAACACTAATACACACATCATGGCCATAGCCAGCAGAGGTACAGGGGCATTTGGGTGAAGGATGAGATCTGTTTCAGTAAATCGGTAGGTGTGCGTGGTATTATGCATCATATCTTTCACTTAAAAAAAGCAAAACACATCATAAAACATATTTGAATTATATACATGATACAAATATAATATTAAATACAAATCTCAAAAATATGGATTTTATGTAACCTACGCCAAAGGAAAGCACCCGATATCCCAAAGAAAAGCAGACGCTTTCAACATGGCCGACCTCAGCCAATTAACTGAAGTGAAGAGACATGGAGTAGACTGAAGTGGAGTGAAAAGCGAAGATGTGAACCATAATGAAGCAAGTGCATCTAAAGTTTTTGTGTTATGGAAATAGCTAAATTCAGCAGATTAAGCAGCTAACTACCAGCAAGCTAATGTTAGTGAAGCCTAACTAGCTAGAATGTTACGTAAATAGTTACCCTGGGCATCGAGTGTTTAACATTGCTGCAGAAAACTCGCTATTTAAGTAGAACATAAAAACTTTGTTTGCCCGCTCTGCAAGAGTCGACTTCCCCCTGAGAACTCCAGGATGCTTCACTCTTTTGACATTTGTACCGTAGCCCATAGTTTCGGATTTTAGGTTTTTAAAGGCTAATCTTATCCCTTACAAGTTCAAAACTAAGTAAAAACATTGGCACAAATCTAAATTTATTAAAATACACCACAAAAAAGCATTTGTTTTAATGTATATTGTATATAATTCATTTACATGAAATTCATATCTAAAGCCTTTTATCAGCTTCCAAACTCCATACTCTTGCACACAATGGCATTATTACACATATTTGCATATATTAAGCAAAATGAAAATAAAAGAAATCCCAGGTAGTACTCACATCCTACTAGGTCATGAGGTCTTGTGCGATTGCTAACTGTAAACAAACAAACAATCATTCAGATTTTCTAAACAATTTTACATGCCTTCAGTTCCACATTAATAGCTAGTTAGTCTTGGTCTTGGAAGCATTTCCTGGGGAATTTTTTGCTTTAGCTGAGAATTAGCAGCTAATGCTAAGCTAGGCAATGCTAACAACATTAGCTATGCTACCTGTTAGCAATTTTAGCATCCAGTGTCTTATGATACTGCTACTGCTAATAGCTAGCTGTTGTCTTTAATGTATATGCTGCTGCCCTTGTGACACTCCTGTATGTACTTCACTGTCTGTAATTAATTGTTCTTGTATTTACTATAGAATCACAATGTTTGAAAGGTGTGCGTGGGTGTGTGTATGTGTGTGTGTGTGTGTGTGTGTGTGTGTGTGTGTGTACAGTACAATAAATCATGTTTAGGACATTCTGTGCAACTATCCCTGGCTCTGATCAGACAGTCATGGTGATTACGATTTTAAATAAACTACCTAAAGACATCTAGAGAATTCACCCCTCTATTTTCAGACACAGAGAGGATAGAGACCACAGCTACATGAAGTCAGACTCAAGTACTCGCTTATTTGCCAAAGGCACGTTAGTTGGTTTAGTTTTTCTTCAGGTGAAACATACTGATCTGTTTTGATTCATTAGTTGCACACAGAGCTTTAGAGCTAACCTGTGGAACAGTGAGTAATGACTACTGACAGACAGCCTAATAACACACATATACACACACACACACACACACACACATACACAGACAGAAGAGGAATATACCTTGGAAGATGTACTTGTACTGCAAAGAAAAAAGAAAAATCTAAAATTATTAACACTGATTAAATCATTCTAATGAGAAACCATACAGAGAAATA
This sequence comes from Pangasianodon hypophthalmus, assembly GCF_027358585.1. Lineage (NCBI taxonomy): Eukaryota > Metazoa > Chordata > Actinopteri > Siluriformes > Pangasiidae > Pangasianodon > Pangasianodon hypophthalmus. The sequence goes on from NC_069738.1 coordinate 3,234,800, forward strand.
TCTAGAATTATAATGTACATAATATGGCCAAAAGTTTGTGGACACCTGACAATAACAGTCATACAGCATGTGCTTGTTGAAAATCCCATTCCAGATTTAGTCCCAATTTGCTGTTATCCTCCACTCTTCCAGGAAGGCTTTCCACTAGATATTGGAGCATGGCTGTGGGAATTTGTGTTCATTCAGCTACAAGAGCATTAGTGAGGTCAGGCACTGATGTTGGGATGTCGAGGAGGTCTGGGGTCCAGTCGGTGTTCCAGTTCATCCCAAAGGTGTTCAGTGGGGTTGAGATCAGGGCTCTGTGCAGGACACTCGAGTTCTTCCACTCCAACCTTCACACACCATGTCTTCATGGAGCTCACTTTGTGCACAGGGGCATTGTCATGCTGGAACAGGTTTGGGCCTCTTAGTTCCAGTGAAGGGAAATCGTAATGTTACAGCATATAGAGACATTCTATACAACTGTGTGCTTCCAAATTTGTGGCACCAGTGTGGGGAAGAACCACACATGGCTGTGATGGTCAGGTGCCCACATACTTTTGGCCATGTAGTGTACTTTAAATGTACTTACTGTTTCTTCTGACGCAAGACACCTTATAACAAGCTGAATCCCCGTCTCACAGAAATCCTGAACCCATGACGTTTCATAGCCCAGAACAGTCCCATTCTAAACATCAGTCACATAGAGAACAACAAACAAAATTAACAATCTGATCACTTCACAGTTCATCCCAACATTCACTGCATCACAGCACCTTCTTGCAGCTTCAGTGTTCAAACTGATGTTAAACGCATGCTGTCTAAAGAAACTTCAAGCTTGGTCTCACCTTTCCGTACCAGGTGGGCTCACAATCGCTGCTCTGTGGGAAACCTGGTGGTGGGATGTATTTGAATGTACCATTGGCATAAACTTCATCACAAAACGTGCTGATGATTTGTGTCATGGCTGGAATCTGAAAATCAAGAACCATCAAATAAAAGGATATGGGTACAGAAACTATAAGTTTTCCATAAATGACCTAAAACTCAGGATATCGTCATTAGCAAATGATTATGCAGATGCAGATGTGTAACTAAAATGTTAGCAATGTCTTAGGACTTCACACACATCCACTACAAGGACTGGCTCTCTGTCACTACTAAGTAGATGCTTATGTTATAACTAGGCTGAATTGGCTTCTTCTTGAGATTGGGATGTTCAGTAGTTATGTTCTCGCATTAAAGTATCACTTATAAAAGGCTGTAAATGCTCAGAATATGAAAAAGGGAAAATCTGCTTGTTTCTTACATCATTATTTCCTTATCCACAAAGCGTCACAAATTTACCAATGACATATGAGACAAAGTGTAACATAACCATCAAAACACCCAATATGAGTACAATTTTACTGCAAGATATTTTTAATACCTCTCCAAATCTGCCATGAGATGACTGTGTAGGCAAAGTGCACTTTCTCTATATATCCAAAAGTTTGTTGATCCCTGACCATCACAGCCATATGTGGTTCTTCCCCAAACTGGTGCCACAAATTTGGAAGCACACAGTTGTATAGAATGTCTCTATATGCTGTAACATTACGATTTCCCTTCACTGGAACTAAGAGGCCCAAACCAGTTCCAGCATGACTGTACCACTGTGCACAAAGTGAGCTCCATGAAGACATGGTGTGTGAAGGTTGGAGTGGAAGGACTCGAGTGTCCTGCACAGAGCCCTGACCTCAACCCCACTGAACACCTTTGGGATGAACTGGAACACCGACTGAACCCCAGACCTCCTCACACAACATCAGCACCTGACCTCACTAATGCTCTTGTAGCTGAATGAACACAAATCCCCACAGCCACGCTCCAAAATCACACACACATACATATGTGGACAAAAGTATATATATTGTAAAATATATTGTAAGTAAATATGGATAAACGTATATATATATATATATATATATATATATATATATATATATATATATATATATATATATATATGTGTGTGTGTGTGTGTGTGTGTGTGTGTGTGTGTATGCAATATATTTGCAATAGTACTCAGATACATTCATAACAATAATGTCATATCGCTCAATTTTATCCCGCGCTACTGGGGAAAAAACATATACATATTAATATTATACAGGCGTACAGTCTTACTGGCAAAAAAAAAAAACAAAGTACATGATATGCCAGAACTCCGTTAGCTTCACATGGCTGAACAATGAGTGGACTAATTCCCTTTCTTTTACATTTAATAAGTGAATAAGTTAATAAAACAGACATACCTGTAACACCTGAAACACTTCAAGTCAACCTGTGCGCACTAGCACTAACCGCATCTTAATCTCAGAAATGAATCTTTTAGCAGACTAATATACTGAAATGATTCAGTGATTCAGTGAGTCAATGATTCAGTGATTTACCTTTAAAGACTAGGGAAGTAAACACAGTGTAACCTGGATTACTTTTCTATATGTTTTGTTACTCAGCACACATTCTCATACACATTAACATCTGAAATGTAATTACCTCTGGGACAGATTATCCTCCAGTGTCTTCCTCAATCAAACCGCACAGTCTGTTATTCTTCTTCATTATTACACCTTCATCTCCTAAAGATTTCCTTATCACGGTAATAATCCCCAGCGTACAGCACCGTCCCATTACCATTTCCCATAATTCTCTCATTTTTGTCCGTTTTTGTTTACACCTCTACCAGCTCTGGAGCCTGTGTACTTGTGCAGAGAGAGAACGATGACGCACTGATGATCACGTGACTCCCTGACTGCCTGCATGCCTTACTGAAGGAAGTTAGTATGACACTCATAGTACTGATCGAGACAAGCGGCGTGGTGTACATAAACACTGCATCATAATGCAGAGCCTTTAGAAATGACCATTTCATAATAACTGGAGAAATAAATACGTCCCAGGTCAGTGGTGTTGCAGTGGTTATGGCATTGCACTAATGATTAGGAAGGTTGTGAGTTTGAATCCCATCACCACTTGGGTCCTCACCCAAGACCCTTAACCCCACACTCAGTTATAGTTTGTCTCAAATGTGGAGAAAAGCATCACCCAAATAAATGTGGTAGAATGTAAACAAAATAACAATAATAATAATAATAATAATAGATCAGGTAAATGAGTGTATGAGCTCTTTACAGGCTAAATGAGCACATTACACTGATAGAGAGAGGAAGATTCTGCAAATCTGATTTAGCCTATAGAACAGATCATGTATTTCATTTTACACTTTATTTCATTACACACTTACTTATATGTAAAAATTTAAATGTAAACTGACTCACATATTTACTAGTGTTAAAACATTACAGTTTTATGTCCAGTCTAAAACTCGTCCAATCTTCTAATCATTAATCACTCTCTTCCATATACTGTACATGTATATAAAAAGTGTACTCACTGGATTTTTTTCCTTCGAAAGTGCATAAAAGCAAAGCAGACAGCTGAGCAGGAGTTTGTGGAGGTGATTGAGACCTGAAGCCCGGTTTACACGGGCCAGCAGAAACCTCTTGTTTCATGAGAGACTTTCAGGTGTGGCCTACAGGGAAAGGTGGAGCTAAACATACATACACCGAGCATTGGCTGATTTGTCTACCAATCAAGTTTAAGGGAAGAACTGTCGCTCGATGGTGACCAAACCCCCTTAGTGAGAACTAGGTCATATGCAGATGAGCTCTCCTCAGAAGTCTGCAGTGGGCAACAGAGCAACACCCCATTATCAGTGTCTTAGGCTACATTAACTGAAGATGGAGTTCATGTGCTTTGTGTAATATTCTGTATGAACCTGCAGACTCAATCATCCTGAATATAAACATGAACTCCTTCGATGGCGCAGTTGGTAGAGCGGAGGACTGTAGGTGTGTAAGATGGTCATCCTTAGGTCGCTGGTTCGAATCCGGCTCGAAGGACTGCTTTTATTCTGGGAGCTGAAAGAGTGTTTAGTGGAAACCTTTAAGAGGGTTTGAGAAATTATATATATATATATATATATATATATATATAGATTAGTGAGAGTGGAGTACTGAATCAAGTGAACAGAAAAAAAGATCAGAAGCACTGAGACACGTGCACTTTTACTTTTCACTCCTTCTGCTCATGAGTTAAAGTTTGCTATTTTGGGGGCAGAAAGAAGACATTATGTTACACTATAGGGTTATGATTATTCACACTCAACCAATTCCCTTCCTTCTGTAAACACAGACCCTCATCTGACGAAGTATAATACAAACAGAAAATGTACTGTTTCTTTCTATTTTTTTTTTCTCTTTGGTGCTGCTATTTTGAAAAGGCTCAAATTTCTTTGAATGGAGGAGAGTGTTTCTCCCCAGTCTAGGGTAGGGGGCGATAATAGAATAAGTTTTACTGGGATAAAAGGTGGATGGGGGAAAAAAAAAAAAAAGACACAGCCAAGAATACTTTGGTTTATGACATTTATGTATACATGCATGCGCACCCACACACACACACACCCACACAGGAAAAGGGCAGAGCATAACAAGTGTGCAGGACATAGTGTTTTTAAATGCAGAAAAGAAACTAAGTGTGTAAAAAAATCTTTGGCTTTTTTGGCTGGTTTGTGGGATTTTTATCTTCCCTTTCTTTGGCAAAAATGAGTTGATGTTACAAAGATGTTATTTATATGCCAAGTAATAAATATAAAAATATATTTGTACACCAAAATATTGCTATAAAGTATAAAAATATTTGACATAAAAAATGATTTTCTCTTTGACATGATTAAAAATTTGCAGCTCTATACCCTTTTACACCAACGTTTGCTACACAAGTATAAAAATGTGATGTTAAAAAATATTTTCTCTGACTTGACATGATTAAAAATTTGGCCTACAGAAAAATTACACACTCTATAATTGCAAGGTCTTAGGATTTAGAAATGCTTAAGTGTAGCGAAAGTGCAGAAACAGAAAGTGCAGATTTGAAACGGCAGAAGTAGACAGGACGGAGGTTCTGAACTGTAATCCTCACTCGCTCTCGGAGACTCTGCTCTCATCACTAATGGACAAAACAGTAAAGAAATAAAATAATTAATTAAAGAATATCTAAAATCTATACATTTATTCTTCTAATTATAGAATTATTTATTTATCCAACACGACATCTACCCATCCATCTAGCACTGTTCATTTCCCTCAATCCTGTTTATCTATGTGCAGAAGTTAAGGGTAACTCTTACACTGTAGTGACGTTGTCTTTGAGTGCTTGAGCTTCTTCACCGTTCACACAGCCGTTAGCTCTCACATCACCAGGGTTCATGCTAATAAACAAACATTTTCCAATCAGCTCCAACTATTTAGCATAATAAACTGATGTACTTGTTACAAGGTGAAATGAATTATAACCATCTTCATCATGATATGCAATTATGATTAATTCTTCATGAAATAATTAGACATTATATAATTAATATACACTCATTTCTATTATATTTATACATTATTATAGTTACAGTGTTACTGTAAATAAATTGTGTTTTTAGCTGTTCATTGATGTTTGAGGGATTTGTTTATGCACAGCTCTCAAGATCCTGCTACAGCATTGCAATGGGGTTGAGGAGTTAAAGTTTTTTTTTTAAATAAAGAAATAAAGCAGCACGTGTGAAAGCAGCTGTAGTGTGTAAATATCCTGCAGTTAGAGTTTCACTCACCGGTTGGTCCTCATCTGCTCGTGGCCTGCAGCTACGCACCAATCTCTGCCACCAATCTCTGACTCCATCTCTCCACCTACCCACCCATCACCACAATGAAGAACAGAATTATTTATTAATCACCAACTAAACCTATCTGTCTAATGATGATGTTATCAGACAGCAGATTAAAGCATTTCAGCTTCCCTCCTTTAGCTGCGTCTTTGAGGGTGATGCAGACTTACCTTGGGTTTTTGAAGAACAAGACTCCAATCAGGACTGCAATCAGGACAACCACGACGAGAACTGCGATGGAGGTGGTGTTATCATCTTTTAAAAAAAGACAGAAATACGATCTCCAGTAAAGCCTACTTCATATTTCATATCCAATGCCAACTTGAGCACTGAGAAGGCCTGAAATCAAAATTTACAACTTTCACTAATGCCGAGTTCACACTGCACGATTTTCAAAGTTGTCGGATCATCGTGGTTTTCACACTGCATGACTATCTGGGGTAGCATTCAGTCGCTGCAGTGTTCACATTGCTCTATGGATCGACGACAGGAGGTTACACACTGCATGACTTTACAGTAGAACGAATCACCGACAACTCTGTCTGGCTCGCAAACTATGTTTCACAACCAAACGCACGCGAGAAGTGATAAGGAAATAACGCAAGATGACACGTGAGATCAGAGTTCTCGCGCGAGACTGGAAATGGTTCCCCACAAGAAGTTTGCGATCCAAATGGTCTGTGCGCTGATTTGCAGCGAAAGGGCAAAAAAGAAAACAAGATTATGGAGGAGGAAATGGTTGGGGAGACGCGGGGAACAAGGATTGTGCGTTCTGCAAAGAGAGTTGGAGGTAAATGAATAATTTTGCAATGACGAAACATCAAAAAGACATGGGTGCTCCTGCCAAAGTTCGACCAAGCTTTCCTCCATTTCATGGGCCCAAATAGACCGAGAAGGACAACCATGTTGAAGGCCATGTTTTCTGATGTTCTATAACTCCTCCCCGAGCTTCCCGCTGCCCTGTATCTTGCTCTCTCGTTGGCTGGGGGTCATCGCCGATGTTTGTTTCAGTCAGAACTCATTTCACACAGCAGGATTTTGAATCGCCGACAGGTCCAGATATTTAGCATGCCAAATCTTTCACGAGCGTCGGTGACGTATCGGCGATTGTCTCAGATCGCGTCTTTGATAATTTACACTGCGTGATTGTCACTCGCGTGAACGAGCACCGATTTGCCTCCGATTTCAGGCATTTTGTCAGCGATTTAGCAAAACCTGTCGGGGAGTAAAAAAAAAAAAATCGGGCTAAAATCGTGCAGTGTGAACTCGGCATAAACTGCCATGCATTTGATCCCCTCAGTGATTAATAGGTCATTACATATAACATTATATGAGATTATAATTCAGTATTTAATCTGAAAGAGAATATGTATTCAGGAGTCACTGTAGTGCTCATGTCTAAAAAGGGGGAAGAAATCATGAGCAACATTCATCTAAATGACAATTTTTTTTTAAATATCAATTTTATTTCCAATGAATTTTGAAAATTATGAACAGCACACTTTCACTGTAAGCTGTAATCTGACTGAATGCTGTATTTTACACTTCCTGTTTCTCAGAGACCTTCATCATCAGGTAAACATTAGTGTCATGTTTTAATCTGCTCGGACCTCTCGAGTGCTGCAGTTCCCAACTGCACAGCCTCCACTACTCTGCTTAATTTCAGTGTTTTTCCTCACCCCTTTTTAAGCTATCCATTCTGGAGTTATTTTAAAATTGGTAAATCATGAGCATAAAAAAAAAAAAAAAAAAAAAAAAAAAATCAGTACCACACAACCATACCCAATATAATATATTTAATTTTAAAATAAATATCTTAAAGTACTCACTTCCATACACATGGGTTTCCGTAGTGCTGTTGGAAACTAAACACACACACACGAAGTTACAATGCAACCATAATTCATTTACTGCTCCATAAATTCACAGCTCACTCTTTCTTACTAGCTTACTGCTGTGATCTTGTTTTCTCTCTCTATTGTGATACGTTTTGTCCTGAACTGCACTGATTTCACACCTGACTGCATTAAAGACAATGACTGTGGTTCATAATAAAATAATAACTAATTTAAAAAACATCTTTTGCATCATGTATCTTACTGAATTACTTTTTCTTTTCCTGCATAACAAATATACAGATCTGTTTTAGCTCACTTGTACAGAAGTGAAACCCAGAATGGAAGGACATACCGTTAAAGAAGTATTGCGTCTGCAAAAGAAAAAAAAAAACATAAATTAAACACTCTCATTAAATAAAAAATACAAAAGAACATACAGAACTTAAATTTATTTTAACTTTACCTACCTCATTACTTGGATTAAGACACCTTACAGTGTAGCGAATCCCGCTCTCACAGTAATCACGAACCAGAAAGTTTCCATAGTCCAGCACAGTCCCATCCTATAATGTACAAACAGCCATAACGTGGAGAAGAACAAGAAAAAAAAAGTTCACAGTTCATCCCTACATTCAGTGCATCACAGTATCTGCTTACAGCGGCAGTGTGAAATGCCTACTGCCTAAAAAAACCTTCAATCTTCTCACATGTGATTTCCAGCTGTGCTCACAGTCCCCCCTCTGTAGGAAATCCGGTGATGCGGTGTAGTTGTATACACCACCCTTGTGAAGTTCATCACAAGACTTGTCGATCTCAATCACAGTCATCTGAAAAACAAGATCAAGACCCATCATATAAGAGGATATGCCTTACTATAATACTTAAGATTATAAGAATAAATAATCTTGCCCTGTCCTCTGCAGTGTATAAATGTATAAGTACTGAGCTGGAAAGAAGGCGCTACTCTGGGGAAAGTATTCAGCCAACATTAACAAACACTGAACCTTAAAACAGGAGTTTAAATTACCAAAATAAAAACGAGGAAAAACAAAGATAGAGGAGGAATAAATATTAGTATAATTAATAAATTAATATTATACATTTTAGCTCGTGAAATGTTTTTTTCTGTCTGTAATTAAATAAAGTCACTCTACAAGCAGCAGTAACTTGCTTGAGTCATTTTACTTCCAACAAAACTCACTGTCACTGTTTCTTTTTGTCTGTGTTCTATATAGAAAGTAAAGTATTTTGTAGATGTGTAAAAGTTTAGTTTGTAGTGCCATGACCAAAAATGATTTCTTTCTATATATAAGATATAAATGATTTATGAAATAAATTATAATCAGTTAAAAGGCTCCAAACAAACACCATCCTGTCATCTCAAAGATAATTTAAAAAAGAAAAAAAAGGTACAGGACTAATGTAAAATCTGTTTCAGGACAATGTTTTGTTTAAAAAAAACTGGAGTGTTTTTCATATTATGAAAGTCTTCCATGTAACATACTATGGGGAAACAGAGTTCGATACAACACCTTACAGACTGGCGGCGAGATGTGCAGTTAGCACCCGGCTAGCCGAATGGCTGCGTCCGGAGTGCTGTCTTTGAGCCTTGTTTCCATTAAAAAACAAAAACACAGCAGTCCCTAACTTCAGGCTGGGTATTTAGCTGTAGTCGGAGTAAGTACAGTTTATTGTCGAGGGAGCGAACAGTGGAGAGAAGAATGAATGGCAGGGTTAGCCTTTAGCCTAGCACGGATGCCGGTTTGTTTACCGCGCTTCCACTGCCTCGCACACCGACTCCGGCGATCTCTATCCCGGCCAGCGGCTTCAGGCAACACCGCGGTCCCAGGGCCTGCTTCGCGTAGCAGCCTGAAGTCGCGTATATCCTCCCACAGTCCATCGTTTATTCCTCCTGAGCTTTGTTTTCCAATGTTCAGCAAAAGTTGGCGATGATAAACATGTTCACCAGTGCTTTAAAAAGTTTCCCAATATGCACCATATTTGTGATAACTAAGTGGACATCTTGGGTAGGCCGCAAGCTAACTGTGCTATCCAATATCTTTTTTTTAACTAATTAAGCACTAATTAAATGATTGTTAATTGATTTACACTGATTTACGCCAGGCTATTAGCAGATTAGCAGCGCAGGTTAGCTGTACTAGTTAACCAGCTAGCAGGCAAGAGGAGGATTGTGTAAACTCTTATCTATATTCTTTTTAATCAAATGTACTTCAAAATAAACAAAGTTAACATAAATGACACTTATGATAATATAGTAAAACATCATGTACATCAGTACTACACAGCAGCTGTGTAAGCGGCTCTGGATAAGGGCTGTAAAATGTAAACAGAACTGCAGCAGAGAAAATTATGAAATTAAATTATAATAAAGCAGTAAGCAGGTGTTTAGAGATCAACCTCCTATAATTCAAAACCAGGCGCTTAAACCCACCTTAAAACTCAGCAGACACACTGTTCTTCTCCAAGGTTCACTAACTACTGAGGTGTAGGTGTGTGTGAGTGCGACTGATTTAAAGAGAAAGAGAGAGAGAGAGTGTGTGTGTGTGTGTGTGTGTGTGTGTGTGTGTGTGTGTGTGTGTGTGTGTCCTCAGTTACACTGAAACTCTCTCCAGTATTCAGGCCTGTAAGCGTCCTGTTTCAACTGGATCTACAATATAATCAAAAGAAAGCCAAGCCCCTTTCATACACATCTCAAACCGCTATATATTACTTTCTAGATGTTTCAGGAAGACTAACTCAGACATTTTTAACATTAAATAGTTCATTACCTTGAGGACAGATTATCCTCCTGTGTCTTCCTGAATCAAACTGCGCAGTTTGTTTTTGCTCTTCATTCCTACATCTGATACAGTTTTCCTCTTCAGCTTCATAATCCACAATGTAACACCACACACTGCTACCATTTCGCACAATTTCCTCGTTTTATCCGAGTGTTACAGCGACACTGAAACACTTTCAGTAAAGATGGCGTCACCAAAGCAGAAAGCAACCACAAGAGTGTTACAGCAGGAAACGCTGCACAGTCACGTGGTGCATGAGTCTCACTGAAACCTGAACCGTCCTCCTGGATGAGGATTCCTACAGCTTACCCTAGCAAGCACTGTTCATCAGGGATATTCAGAAAAACGCATTTTTGGGGAATCCTGTAAATACCCTAAATACCGCATCATAAAGTCGATTCTGTAGAAATGCGAATGGAAATAAATAGACCTAAATAAATAATATAAATAATGTGCATGTATGAGCTGTATAATAATCTGTATTATACCTCACATCTCACACTCAAGTTCACTATGATTATAATTTCACATCCATTATAGGATACTATACATTTTATAAACAGCCTGCACAAAGATCCAAATATATGCAGTCTGCAGACTTTCAGTTACATCAGAAAAATCTTTATTTCTTATTTCTGAATATATCTATATGCGCCTCTGGACAGAATAAAGCAGTTCCTGAAGATAAAGAACTCAGTGAATAAATGAACTGATGATGGTGACAGGAGGTTGTATTTATTTAAGTTGTTTAAGCTGAACCTAAGTGATAATCAGCTACAGTACAGTTGTTAATTACTATCTGATGAAAGTGTATAAAAAGTTTACTCACGTTTCCTTGTTAAAAAGTTTCAACTCTTAAGATGCAGCAGTCCAGTTAATGCCACACTGAGTGTGAGTGTGAAAATGTTTCCCTGAATAGACTTCCAGATTCCTCCCTCCTCAGTCTCACTGATTTCACCCAGATCCCTCCTCTGTCCCCTGCTCTTCCCTGTACCACATTTTCACAGGGAAGGTGGAGCTAATACAAGTAACCAATCATAGAGAACTATGGCTCCCCCCCACTATGCCTCTATGCCACTCCCCTTTTGGGTCATATGCAGATGAGAGAGTCCTCCTCAGAAGTCTGCAGTACAACTGAGCAACAACCTGGTAGCTGATATCCTGTACAACACTCTCACAACCTTTAGTTCACTTTGAAGCGTTTTAAATGTACATTTAAGGGATTATACTATAAAAGTAAATTTATACATTGATGTAGAAATAATACTTATGTGAACATAATCGAAGGAGATCATCATTTAAACTAATAACATTATTTTTTCTACATGAATAGATAAAAAAGTCAGAATTGTGAGCAAAGCCTAACAACAAACTCCAAAACTTAGTGGTGTAAAAAGGTCAGCACTTCAACTTTAGTAGAAGAATGAGAATAAATCAATATTCACTCCTATGAGATGAACTATAGATGCAGTTACACTGTTTCACCACAAGATGTCAGTAAAACATCATAAGATTTCAGTTTTTAATGCGGAATGGAAAAATACACCAGTACCAATACCCAGTAGCCAGGAATTAATTTCAGGAAAATAATAAATAAAATTACAGCTTCATCTGTACAGTTAAACTGATAAATGCGACAGCAGAAGCGGTGATGACACAAATTAGTTATTTTAATGATTTAAAGTGTACCATCAACCTATCGTTTCCATGATACAGTATATCCTACCTCTATGGCAATTCCACTGAAAATCAGTCAGATGCTAAATGCTAATAATGATGCGATATTTTGTCTTATAAAACCAGATCTGCACTTCTTTTTCTCACTTTCTCACATAATCGAAAAAAGAAGAATTATGTAGAAATAGCTTTAATGTCTGGAACACTGAGAAATAAATTTACCGCAGTACAAAGCGGTGCGCGCATCTATATGAGATTTTACGGTAAACAAACTAACGCCTGTCTATTTAATTACATCATAGACACCAAAAAATGCCCACTTCATCATTAATTACTGTACTCAACATCTTTTTACTAGAATGTAGTTTTCGTTTTGCACAATTTGTTCAACTAGAACAATCAATTTGTATGTAAATAATTTTCAAAATGCTGATAAAAAATTTACAATAATTATTTATTTTTTTAATGATAATTATTTAATTTACAATAACTAGATGAAATACGTTATGTATTAATGCTAAGTCTATTTTATCTAGTTATTGTAATTTAATAAGAAAGTAATTCATAGTTGATTAAATAATTAAGAGTGAAGCTTTTTTTTTTCCCCACCAGGTGCCTGATGGTTACCGTAAAACCTCATATACACGTACTTCAGGATTCTTCAGTAGGCTCCATTAACTGAAGATGGTGTTCATGTGTCTTGTGTAATATTCTGTATGAACCTGCAGACTCAATCATCCCGAATACGAACATATACTCCTTCGATAGCTCAGTTGGTAGAGCGGAGGACTGTAGGTGTGTAAGATGGTCATCCTTAGGTCGCTGGTTCGACTCCGGCTCGAAGGACTGCTTTTATTCTGGGAGCTGAAAGAGTGTTTAGTGGAAACCTTTAAGAGAAATATGCCACACAAGGCACAAGGTGATGTTCACATGACTTGCGTCTCAGATCTGAGCAGTGAGGTGGATCACACACACACACACACAAATAAATATATTAGTGAGAGTGGAGAACTGAATCAAGTGAACAGAAAGAAAAAAAGATCAGAAGCACTGAGACACGTGCACTTTTACTTTTCACTCCTTCTGCTCATGAGTTAAAGTTTGCTATTTTGGGGGCAGAAAGAAGACATTATGTTACACTATAGGGTTATGATTATTCACACTCAACCAATTCCCTTCCTTCTGTAAACACAGACTCTGATCTGACTTGAAGTGTAATACAAACAATTTAAAAAATAGTTTAACTGGACTGTTGCTTTCTATTTTTTTTTCTTTGGTGCTGCTGCTGTTTGGAAAAGTCTCTTCAAATGGAGGAAAGTGTTACGCCCCAGTCTAGGGTTGGGATGATAATGGAATAAGTTTTACTGGGATAAAAAATTTCCCTTTTTTTTCCATCCAGTCCAGCTTTTATATATATATATATATATATATATATATATATATATATATATGTGTGTGTGTGTGTGTGTGTGTGTGTGTCGGAGTTTAAATAATGTTAGTTAAATTCATGCATAAATTGGGAAAACTCGCCATTGGTTGCGCTGCTTCTATTCACGGTCACTATATTAGTGGGCGGTGCCACGTAATCAGCAGCAGGTTCCCGATGACTCGCTGCTGGTAAGCTGCAATGATGATCGCTCTGTCTTATTAACTAAGTTTGAATTGTTTTCAAGGGCAAAGCTGAACTTTTATATGACACACAAGTTTACTAGTTCTGTCTGTCAGCTCCTAGTCCTGTTAGTAGAATCAAATGTGTTATTTGTGATGATAAAACGAGGTGTGTGTGTATTGGCCTGCTTGTAAACACTGAAACTCTGTTTATTTCATTTAAGACTGTCATGCATCATCAATGATCAGCAATCTAATCAGCATATGGTCGTGTTTATGCCAGGTATGTGTTTTATTCGGTTTTTGTCGTGTTGTGTGTGTAAATCGCTAGCCGCTAGCATGAGCACACGTGCTGCACACTCGCACGTGCTCAACTGTGTGTTGCGTTTTCCTTTCTGTCTTTCTTCTATGCAAAAATATGTAAAATATCGGTCACTTGCGTTTATAGATTCACTACATTAATCTGATTTAATGAGAATTGTGAAAAAAAGATACTGTTTTATATTTTTGTCCACTATATGTTCACGGTCACTTCAGGAAAACATAATCTGCAGCAGTTTGACGATGACTCGCTGCTGACTGTCCTGCATCATCAATGATCAGCAATCTAATCAACATATGGTCCTGTTTATCCCAGGACAATAAAAACAAGCCTTGAGTGACCATCCACCCTACTCACAGTGTTCATCATTCCACCATCACAAACACAGTCACACACACATTATATATATATATATATATATATACATACACACACACACATATAAACTCGATAGAGAACCCAATTAAACAAATTACACAAAAACATTATAGATTTTACATTTATTTATTGAGATGTTGGACGGCTTCCTGACATGAACTGCTCTTTTTAGATCCTTCTGAAACATTGCTATTGGGTTAAGTTCTGGACTTTGACTTGGCCATTCCAAAATGTTATATTTCTTCTTCTTCTGCTTACAGTTAGTTACAGTTAAGCTTCAGTTCACCTCCTGATACCCCGACATTCTCCTGTAGAATCTGCTGCTACAATCCAGAATTCACAGGTCCATCAATAACGGCAAGCCGTCCTGGACAGTAAAAGAATAAACCTGTGATTTGCAGCTACATTACTGTCAGAGCTGCTGTTACAGAAAATTAATCAACACCTTCTGACCAATCACAATCCAGAACTCAACAGCGCTGTGGTATAAAAAGAAAGAAATGTTTCTTATTCAGATTGTCTAATTCTACAATATCAGCTGCATCTATATCACTAAAAGAATACTGCACGTTCACCCAGAAAATAAAGTTCTCCCTATCAGGTTTTATATAAAAAGAAAGGCACTCAGCAAGGTCAAAAATTATAGCTTTATAGACATTTAGATCCCTAATGAGGCGACGGTGTTCAAGAAGAGTTCTGAGATGATAAAACAGTACTGCATGTGTACAAATTAATGCCTTAAATCAGGGGTGTCAAAGCCATTTTACATAACGGGCCACATTACAGTTAGTCCAGTCGGCCAGAAAATAATAATAATAATAATAATCTTTAAAAAAGGCCTCAGGGCACTTTACATAAGAGTATATAAACATGCATAAAAAAAAGTTAATAAAATACAATTCAATTATTAATAACAATAATAGTAATAACAATAACAAGCAAACAAACAAAAAGTGATCAGTTAAAAGCAATCCTAAAGAAATGAGATTTAAGAGAAGATTTAAATGTACTAAGAGACTGGGCTTCTCTAAGATCAGATGGTAGTGAGTTCCACAGTTTAGGAGTGTAAGAAGAAAAGGCCTCATCACCCAGAGTACGCAATCGAGTCTGAGGGACAGTTAAAAGACCAGAGTTGGAGGAGCAGAGATCACGTTTTGGGGAGTAACAAGTTAAAAGCTCGGTCAAATACTGAGGAGCCAAAGCATGCAACGCCTTGTATGTCAGCATAAGAATTTTAAAATCTAACACGAAACCGAAAAAGTTGTTTATTGACCGATAACACAGCAAGAAGTTATCTTAAAAGTATTTATCATAATTTAGCTGAAAACTCTGGTGTGTACCTACTGCAATTCATTACAAAGAAATAAAAATTTCCAGATTATGGTTTCTACATTCATTTGCAGGGTTGAATTGCAACCTCTGTCAGGCCCGTCTTGTCCCACAGTTCGTATGTTTGACACCCCTGCTTTAATACTACATTCAGAGATTTCAAAATAACAGACAATAAAAAAAACAAATTATTACATTAGGATTTAACAGGAATCATAATTAACAGTTATTTGGTCCTGACAATGTTTTGTGCAACATTTTAATCTACAGTACCTGAATTTTTTTTTTAATAAAATGAAGTGGCAGACTGAGTTTAAATAAAATACAGTACCTGGGTTGTTTAAAAATACTTAGGTTTTATCTTCCCTTTCTTTGGCAAAATACATGTATACCATATATTTTACACCAGAATATTGCTACCAAGTATAAAAAATATGTGAAGTATAAAATTGTTATTGCTAAAATTGTTAATCTGCTGTTAAAAATGTGGCACTTTTGGCTAGAACTGTGTAATTCCAAGGTCTCCATTTGTCTATTTAACATTTTAGTGTGGATTTTAAAAAATTTTATGCAAAAGTGCAAAAGGACATATAAAGGTGCAATTGTAGAAAAGGCAGAAGCAGACAGGACGGAGGTTCTGAAGCCAAAGCGTCATCTTCACTTGCTCTTGGAGTGCTATGGATGCTCATCACTGAGGGACAAAACACAGTAAAGAAATAATTAATTAACATAATATAATTAACATTCTACTAATTATATAACTCTTCATAGGGCTGTCACAAATACACAATTATAATTACCTACTCAATTATAAAAAAATCCACAATGCAAATGTCATTTAATCAAATATTCGCCAAGTGACGTTGGCGATCAAGGTGGTGATAAAGTGCAGCAAAATTGGCTTTACAACAAACCGCAAGGAAGACCATTCAGCTTCAGGGCAGAAAACAACATGCAAGAGGTGTACAAATATATAATTACTTTCAGTTAACCAGCGTTATATTACTTTTAAATGGCTGAAGCTGGAATGCGACACCCTGCTCTATGATAACGCTACATGCTATAGGCATGTCACTGCCTGGCGTTCAGGCTGGTGGAGATGGTGTAATGGTGTGGGGAATGTTTTCTTGGCACACTTTGGGCCGTTAATACCAATCAATCATCGCTTGAATGCCACAGGCTATTTGAGTATTGTTGCTGACCGCGTGCATCCCTTCATGGCCACAATCTTCTAATGGCTACTTTTCCAGAGAGAAAAGTCGTCTCAAACTGGTTTCATGAACAGGACAGTGAGTTCAGTGTTCTTCAGTGGCCTTCCCAGTCACCAGATCTGAATCCAACAGAACACCTTTGGGGTGTGGTGGAACTGGAGAGTCACAGCATGAAAGTGCACCTGAAAAATCTGCAGGAATTGCGCGATGCAATCATATCAACATGGACCAGAATCTCAAAGGAATGTTTCCAAAATCTTGTGGAAGCCACGCCATGAAGGATTGAGGCTGTTTTGAGAGCAATGGGGGGCCAAACCCAGTATTAGTATAGTGTTCCTAATAAAGTGTTTGGTGTGTGTACAAGAGGAGGGGACATATATGAGGCCATAAACGAGATGCTCAGAAAGCAGAGGATAGAGTTGAAACATGTGGTGTCAGTTACCGCAGATGGCTCCCCTGCCATGGGAGAGAGAGAGAGTGAGAGAGAGAGAGGAGCTGTGGCAATGATGAAAGAGGACAACCTGAATCTTATAGCTTATTACTGCATCATTTATCTGACCGCTGTGCGCAATGTACAAAAGTAGCACAATGATGGAACTCATCGACTTTCTCAGGGTACTTCATCCCTTCATCAGTATCTCCTGTTCAGAGAATTCCTCAGAGAAGTTGAGTCACACGCAAATGACTTGCTACTGCACAACAATGAAAAATGGCTGAGTAAAGGAGTGTTGGATCACCGTTGGTCCGTTCAGAAGTACAAAGCAGCTTTCTTAGTGCAGTTTAAGAGTCAGAAAGCAACACAGTTTTCAATTTTACTGCAAGATGAGAGCAAAATGGATGATGATGCTTTTTGGTAGACATCATGTCACAGCTTAATGAACTCAAGTTCAAGCTAAAAGGCAAGAACAATTCAGTCAGTGATTTGACACCAGCTGTCCACTCCTTCCAGAGGAAACTGAAAAGGAAAATATTCAAAGAGAGTGTGAGCTTTTCCCAAAAGTGCAGGAACAGATTCAGAGATGTTACTTCTTGTGTTATCTTCATAGACTTGCTGACTGGGAACATCAGTAAATGGTTTGACAGCTTCAGTATTGGACTGCAGCTCCTCATGTTCATCAAGAATCCATTTCTTACCAGAGAATTTTCAAAAGAGGGGACACAGATCTTCAAGCGGGCTGATGCTGGATCTCTGCAGATAGCACTGATTGATCTGCAAGCAAATGTTGCACTAAAGGAGCATTTTGGAGTAAATGAACCTGCTACTTTCTGGCTACAAATTGTGCATGAGACTGTTTTCCCTGTTCCCCGGGTAGTTACTCTGTTCAGAAGATTCTGTCATTGCTCGTTATCTTTTATTCATCTTTAAAATAGTCAGTCATTTTTATGTTGTTTAAACGTAAAATACACATTGAAATGCTATGGAAATGTACACTAAGCAAACAACAATACCCCTGATTTAGCATAATAAATTGATGTATTTATTATAAATAGAAATGAATTGTAAACAACAAATAATATAATAAGTAAATAATAAATCATAAAATGTTAAATTATAATCAATTATAACATTAATTGTATACGTATTATATAATAATTAATATATATTATGTTCTATTATAATTCTACTTTATTATAGTTGCATTGTAAGATCTAAGGTTTTGTGTAAATTTTTTTTTTACGTGTTTTACAATGTGGGTTTCAGTCTTAAAAAAATCATTTTGAAGCGATATGAGTAGATTTAAAGGTCAAACAAGCAAACAAAAAAACAACCAAATGAACGATTAGATGTAGAGGCACATATGCAACCAAGTATGCAAGGAAACAGGCAAAAGTCAGTTAGTGTAGATTCTGTTCAACGGTCTTGTTGAAATTGTGGTTTTGAACAGAAAAGAGAAATATAAATAAAATATAAATGATGAGACAGAGTCTGCTCCAGTCTGAGGTGTTTAAGTCGGCATGTGGATAAAAAGAAGATGGTGAAGCTCTTACTTAAGTGTCAGCGCTGCTTCCTGCTTCCTCAGTGGGATGCTGTTTGACCTAACACACACACACACACACACACACACACCTGAAAACTTCAGTCATTAAGAAACACACAAGTTATTTTTTTTTCCTGTTTGAAATGTAAAAAATTAAATATTGATGAAAACATTTTTTGAAATAAATAAGGAGTTATGTATTTAATTATGTCTAGAATATTCAAAACAGCAGCTGATCGAGAAAAACAGCAAACTTTTTTTTAAAATTTTTTTTACTTTAAATGAAATTCAATTTCAACACAATTTAAATTGAAATTTACTTTAAACACTTATATGGAAAGTTGGTATGTCAAAAAAGAATAATAATTTACTCTAATGAAGCCTCATAAGGCTGATTTCACATTCAGTATTTTTTCCTTAACAGTCAGCATGTTTTATATGTAATCCTCTGGAAAGCAGTCACAAGGTGGGAAGTGTGCAGAGCTGCCAACAACAACGCTAACAAACAATTAGCTTTAAATAATGTTACATTAAACATTAGATAACATTTAAAAAAATTATTTGATCAAAATATATTAAACAAAAACATCAGAATTTTATGTCGCCCAAATTGGAACAAGAAATACATTATTATTATTATTATTATTATTATAAAGTACAACCTACAAACTGAAAGATTTTAAAATGGCGACACAAAAACAAACAAAAAAACTTTTTTCTTATTGGCACAAAAGGTTCTCTAGCTGCTGCTTTTTCTGGGAGAAATAAATAAAGAAATAAAGCAGCACATGTGAAAGCAGCTGTAGTGTGTAAATATCCTGCAGTTAGAGTTTCACTCACCGGTTCTCCTCATCTGCTCATTGCCTGCGGCCATGCTCAGATCTCCTCCAGTCTCCACGCACCAATCTCTGCCACCAATCTCTCCACCTATCCACCCATTATCAGAATGAAGAGCAGAATTATTTATTCATCACCAACTAAACCCATCCGTCTAATGTTAACATCATCAGACAGCAGATTAAAGCATTTCAGCTTCCCTCATTTAGCTGCGTCTTCGGGGGTGATGCAGATTTACCTTGGCTGTTTGCAGCACCAGACCAGGAGTCCAAGCAGGACTCCAATCAGAATGATGGAGATGATGATGATGATGATGATGCTATGAGCTTTTAAAACCAAAAGAAAAAAATGAAATAAATCTCCAGTAAATCCTAGTTATTATTTCATCTCAAATACCAAAAAGAAACATTACAGAAAGTACTCACATTGCTGTGCAGTAATGGGAGCTGGTGAGCTGGTGTCATTATTCACTTCAGGAAGGAAGCAAAACACTGTTCATGTGTGGTCTTTGGTGCCAATCACACAAACATGCAAGTTTCTCCATAATTAATGGAGCTAATTAATGGAACACAGACTTTTCTCTGCACAAGCATCACTGTGAGAATATCATCAGCCAGCTGTTTTCTGATAACGTCACAGCTTTGATTTATACTTCTCTGAGCTTGTATCTGTGAGCATGTTAAAGAGTTCTGCTCACAAAGCATGAAGCCTTTATACGGTTACGGAAAATATGTTTTTCAAACATTTTTGTTTTTAATATACTTCGAGTGCATAAATCCACTTAAAATTTAAACACAATGTCTCTTGACATTATGCAGAAATGTGTGACATCTGTAATAAAGCAAACCTTGTGAAAATCTGTTGAACGTAAATGGAGTTTAAGACCTTCATCTCTCCATAGACCTGCACTCGATTAGCAGCACATGGAGGAAGCTAACAACAGTGTAAATCACAGGTTTATATTAATGCACGCATCAGTGTCAGTAGCATGACAAGCTGAGTTCTTTTTTTGTTTTTTTTTTTGTCTTATTAACTTCAAGAGAAAGAAAAAAGAGAGGCTGGTGAGGGAATGACTGTTTATAGCTGCTATAACGTAAGTGAGAACAGGAACTAACTTCACTTTCAACAACATTAAATGTAATTAGAAATATACGGCTGATGTGTAACTTTATTTGGCTCCTTTAGAGAACATGGAGCTTTAGTATTAAACTGAGCAGCACAGAGATGCTAACAGACTGACAAAACATACACACACACACACAGATAGTACCTACCTTGATAAAAGTGTTTCCACTGCAAAGGAAAGATTGTCATGATTAAATCAATCTCAAAAGAAGCAGAATTTTAATGCATATAGAGACATAAATAAAAATAAGAACCTCTTTACTCGATCCATGACAGGTCACATGATGCTGAAGCTTGATGCACTCAGAGACTGTAATATTTTCTCTGTTTGCATCAACAACCAGACGGTGCTTAGACTGATTTGCATGAAGTTGTCCATCTGATACAAATTCCCCAGTCTAAAAAAGAAGAGATAACCATATAACCCAATTTGATGGTTTTCGGTACACAACAGTATCTAATGTACTTCTGATGACGTCAGGACAGTTCTGCGATACAACAATATGCATCACAATATACAGTCCCCTCCGAAAGGCAATGGCAAAGCTTTTTCTTTTGTTTTTGCTACACAATGAAGAAATTTTGGGCTTGAATTCAAAAGATGAATATGAAATGATAGATTTTATTGGCTATGCCCACTGCTTGTGCAATGGCTCTGCTACAGCCAGCTTCAAAATAGCTTGCTTTTCTCCCATAGACAGCTCTCTGGTCTTCATGTTGGTTTATCTTTTTTAACAACAAATGCAGTTTTCACAGGCAAAACCCAGGGCTCAAACCAAGAGCAGATATTCAGAGCTATTAATTCTTTAAACTATCAATCTAACACGACACACCTGTCAGTCACATGTTCCAATATTTTTTATTAACTTGAAAATGGGTGGTTTCAAACAAATGCTGCCTAAGTTGCTGAACATATCTAGATGTAAATATCAGGAAATGAAAGCTGAAATTGTGATCCATCATCTCATATTCATCTTTTGATCTCAAACCCCAATACAGTACAATACAGTAGTGCTGCTTTTAAAAATAGTTCAATGTTTTCCTTTAATGTCTACTAAAAGAAATAAAAATTTTAAGAATTAATTAAAAAAAAAATCTATCATTTTTCTATTTAAATCATTAAAAAACTTGATGATTTTGAAGACGTTTGTTAAATCTGCTTCCAGATTTTTTGCAGCGTTTGGAACTGTTATATTTTAAAACATGACGATTGATCAGGAATTTGAAGAAGCTTTTAATTTGGCCTCACCTCATTGTACCATGCCTGCTCACAGTCCTCGTCATGGAGTAAGGCAGATGGTATATCAGCTGACACTTGGTAGGTGTAACCATCTCCAGTAGAAATGTTTTTGCAGGACAAGGTGATGTTCTTCTCCATGGCAGGAGTCCGAAAATAAAATTTATAGAAACACTATAAATTATATAAGAATTTACTCAGATTTATCCAATAATGGCTTTAACATTAAGAAGTGTCCATATGTAAGAGTGTGCGCTTATATTAATTCCATGTCAGAGAGAGAGAGAGAGAGAGACCCCTATTAAATACACCTTATCCACCTACCACAACACCACCCACAAGAAGCAACTGAGAGCAGAGGAGAAAGAACAACATTGTCATTCTCTGTGAGGTGAAAGGAAAACACCTCGACCAGAGAAGGCTGTTTCCAGTGATGGTGGTGAAGAAGCTCTGGTGTCCCACCTCACGCTCTCCTGTGAACCTGCCAAGAGAGGTTGTGTTGAGCCCGCCCTCAAACATCACCCTGCACACAGGAACAAACAACCTGTTGCTAAAGTTCTGATTAACTTATGGGAATGTTATCTTCATTTTTACTAACAAATATAGAGCAAAATAAGATCAACTATTTCATGGTGATGCCACAACTGCCTCTTTCAGACCACAGTCACATAGTTATTAATTTAAATAAATCAGCCAGTCTGCTACCATGTTCAGATCTGAAGTCCAAACTGTATTCCCTCCATACCAAATTTTTTTTTTTTTTTTGGAGAAAAGACAGTCCTGCCCAATATGAAGCTGAGCTCCACTGCACTCGTGGCCAGAACATGTTAGACACATTTCTATGCACTAAATATGGAGAAGAGAAAAGAGAAAAAAAAAAAACCTTACAGATTCAAAAGAGAAATGGCTGGATTGACAAAGAATGCCAAATTTCAAGAAAAGAACTATGATTACTATCAAACAAAAAAAAAACAGAGTTTCTCAAATCAACAGACACAAACCACTTACCAACAGAGCCTTATGAAATACAAGTCCTTACAAAGAAGGAACAGAGCTCATGACAGGAAAGCTCAATAAGATCGAAGAAACAGTCAGTCAGAATTCAATCTGGGAATTAGGGGACATTTTAATTAACTCCAAAAAGAAAACCATATTCCCATTCATGACCCAAACATCTGGAATGAGCCAAACCAGAGCCGAATACATTTGACCTCCAAACTACAAAACCCGTTATATACTATAAAGGATTACACCATTTGGACTCCCCACGATTTTTAAATGAATTGATTGAAAAGATCCAATCACTCAAACGTCTTGTGGCTCATATGGAATAAACAATGAGATGCTGAAACATAGCAGTCCCAAACTGAGAGATGCCATTGTCAATTTATTCAATTTATTATTAAAAACAGGACACTTTACTAATCCAGCATCCAGCCGTACAGATGCTCATAGCTAAAGCACACAGAGCCTCCTACGCAATAAAATCCAAATTCAACCAAACACCAACACCCATTCAAATCTGGCTAAAGCTGTACCATTCAGTAATCACACCAATACTTCTATATGGAAGTGAAATATGGCCCCATTAATCAAAGACAAAAACTGGGACAACAATCCTGCTGAAAAATTCCTACTTCTGTATAATTCTGCTGAAAACTCACCGCAACTCACCCAACAAAACCTGCTCAGGATTTTCCCCCTCCATTTAAAAATAAAAAAATAAGCAGCAAAATTCTGGCTCCAGCTCAACCACTGTGACCCCCACGCTCTAAAGTACAGAGCACTTTGAGAGAGAGAGAGACAGACAGAGAGAGTGAGGGGAGAGAGAGAATGCGTTAGAGAGAGAATTCTGTAAAAAAATATCCTACAAGTACATCGGCACACAACAAACAACGCATGCAGGACAGAATTAGGAAAAAATCCACTAATTATAAAAATACAGAAACGGGCAATCGAATTCTGGAAACATCTCAAACTCAGTGACCCCCAATCACACCATTACAAAGCCCTGCAATAGCAAGAGTCCATCAGGGAAAACAGTCCCAAAACACAACTTCCTAACAGAATGCACAAAATACACAGACATCCGAGAGAAATTCTACCCCAAAACCAAACATCTGACCATCAGTCAGACAGTGAAACTCCTACTGTATATCAGCAGCACAAACGTCTCGGCCTGCCACAGTGACCTGCCTCGGGCTCGGGTCTCTTCTAACTCATCTGATCGCTCTTCTTTATTATTAGTAGTAGTAGTAATAGTAGTAAATTCCCTTTTATTCTGTAATATTAATCATTTTTTCCTTTCTATCTCAATTATTCTGTGTATAGTGCCTTTATGTTGTCCTTAATTTATGTACATTGGTTGCATAATTTTTTTAAAAATTTTATTTAATCTAATAGATAGATAGATAGATAGACAGACATAATGAGTGAGAGAGAGAGAGACAGAATGAGAGAGAGAGACAGAATGAGAGAGAGAGAGAGAGAGAGAGAGAGGATATTTAATGCGCTGCATGTTAAATGGCACTGAAGCTGTACACAGTTAGAAATTCCGCCGAAATCAATAAAGTCATGACTTCTAGCTCTATTGTTGAGACAATATGAAAATATAAACTTCAGAATACAGAAAGCACTACATGCGCTCTGTAAACATACATTATACTTTAAACTTTAATACATTAACGCTAGCAAGCTATATATCAAGTTATGCTAGCGTTTATCAAACATGACACTAAAACCATTTCACACACCGCAAGACTTAAACACTACTACAGACAAAAGGAGTAACATTTAAGCGAAATAAACTTACAGCTGAAGCTTTTCTTACGTGCACAAAAAAATGTATTTCATAGATATTGTGTGCCGGCGTGTCTTCCTGTTTTTGTCCCCTTCTCCTACTTCGTGACTTGAGGCGGCTGGTCGGTTTTACCGCCACCTACTGGACTGGAGTATAACTTCGCTCATCAGGATTTACATCATACTGTTATTTTATCTTCAATTTTTCTTATTTATATTCTCTTTACTAATCCAGTATCCCTTAAACTGTGAATACTGTTGTGCTAATCCTGTGTGATTGTCTCTGTAACAGTCTCTTTAGGTTAAGCTGCTCGATTCCTGTTTCTCTCAGACTACATTTTAATTTCTCCCTTTCTGTTTTACAGAGCCCTTCATAATGTCTGGGACATAATTTAAACAGCAGACAGAGTTTACTAGCACCAAAACCCTCCCCGAGATCAGGAAATGAAATGTTACACAGCTCCAGTATTCAGGCCTGTAAGCTCCTGTTTCAACTGGATCTACAATATAATCAAAAGAAAGCCAAGCTCCTTTCTTACTCATCTCAAACCGCTATATATTACTTTCTAGATGTTTCAGAAAGACTAACTCAGACATTTTTAACATTAAATAGTTCATTACCTTGAGGACAGATTATCCTCCTGTGTCTTCCTGAATCAAACTGCGCAGTTTGTTTTTGCTCTTCATTCCTACATCTGATACAGTTTTCCTCTTCAGCTTCATAATCCACAATGTAACACCACACACTGCTGCCATTTTGTCGGAGTTTTACAGCGACAGATTTTCAACAACAAAATAATGGCGTCAGAAACGGACACTTTCCTCTCTCTTAACAAGCTGGAAAGCCCCGCCTACAAGAACGAGTTCATGTCCAACTACAGGTCAGATTCAACATTCACGGGTTCGCTTGACACTGATAGCCACGCCTCCTTACTGAGCAACCACGCCCACTCATTGAGCAACCACGCCCCTTTGCAGTTTTCCGCCCCTTCATAAAGCGGAAATCGCCTCCCTGTGGTTAAGTTCAGATTGACGTAGAAATAAGCCTGGTGTGAATATGATCAAAGTAGACCGCGTGAATACGTATATAAAATTAATAATAGTTTTCTTCATGAATAGGTTAAAGGTATTAAAAAAACACATGCTGCAAGTTGAAAAAGCTACAAATTTCATTAAACAAATATACTACATGCTGTAACTCTGGCCCAGGTCAGTGGTGTTGCAGTGGTTAAGGTAGTGTACTAATGATATGGAAGGTTGTGAGTTTGAATCCCAGCACCACAAAAACATTTGGTCCTCACCCAAGACCCTTAACCCCATACTCAGTTGTATATTGTCTCAAATGTGACTTGCTTTAGAGAAAAGCATCACCCGAATAAATGTGGTAGAATGTAAACTAAAACTCATCTAATCTAATAATCACTAATCCCTGTCTTCCATATGTGTGTATATAAAAAGTACTCACCGGATTTTTTTCCTTCGAAAGTACTCCAAAGCAAAGCAGACAGCTGAGCAGGAGTTTATGGAGGTGACTGAGAGCTGATGCGCGCTTTACTCCAGTTGGAGGAAAGTTATTCCGGTTTCAGGGGACTGACTCAGATCCGAGAAAGGTGGAGCTAAACAGACACAAGTCACAGCCCAGGCTGTTTTACAAGTTTAAGGGAAAGAACTACATCTCCACACGGGTGACCAACCCCCTTAGTGGTGACCACGCCCTCTATGCAAATGAGAAGAAGTGCAGCGAGGACCAAGTGCTCTGTAACACTAACAACCTGTAGCTGATATCCTGTACAACACTCTCACAGCCTTTAGGTCACTTTGAAGCGATTTAAATGTAAATTTAAGGCATTATACTATAAAAGTAAATTTATACATTGATGTAGAAATAAGACTGATGTGAACATAATCGAAGGAGATCATGTGAATGCATTTAAATTAATAGCATTATTTAATAGATTAAAAAGTCAGAATTGTGAGCAAAGCCTAACAACAAACTCCAAAACTTGGTGGTGTAAAAAGGTCAGCACTTTAACTTCAGGTAACTTTAGCAGAAGAATGAGAATAAATCAATATTCACTCCTGTGAGATGAACTATAGATGCAGTGTTTCACCACAAGATGTCAGTAAAACATCATAAGATTTCAGTTTTTAATGAGGAATGGAAAAATACACCAGTACCAATAGCCAGTAGTGTAGCCAGGAATTAATTTCAGGGAAAGAATAAATAAAATTAGTTTCATCTGTACAGTTAAACTGATAAATGCGACAGCAGAAGCGGTGATGACCCACATTTGTTATTTTAATGATTTAAAGTGTACCATCAACCTATCGTTTCCATGATACAGTATATCCTACCTCTATGGCAATTCCACTGAAAATCATTCAGATGCTAAATGCTAATAATGATGCGATATTTTATCTTATAAAACCAGATTTGCACTTCTTTTTCTCATTTTATTTCTAGAAGGTTACATAATCGAAAAACGAAGAATAGGTAGAAATAGCTTTAATGTCTGGAACACTGAGAATTAAATTTACCACAGTAGAAAGTGGTGTGCGCATCTATATGAGATTTTACGGTAAACAAACTAACGCCTGTCCATTTAATTACATCATGGACACCAAAAAATGCCCACTTCATCATTAATTACTGTACTCAACATCTTTTTACTAGACTGTAGTTTTCGGTTTGCACAATTTGTTCAACTAAAACAATCAATTTTTATGTAAATTATTTTCAAAATGCTGTTACAAAAATTACAATAATTATTTATTTTTTGATAATGATTATTTAATTTACAATAACTAGATGAAATACATTATATATTAATGCTAAGTCTGTTTCATCTAGTTATTGTAATTTAATAAGAAAGTAATTAATAGTTGGTTAATTAATTAAGAGTGAAGCTTTTTTCCCCACCAGGTGCCTGATGGTTACCGTAAAACCTCATATACACGTACGTCAGGATTCTTCAGTAGGCTACACTAACTGAAGATGGTGTTCATGAGCCTTGTGTAATATTCTGTATGAACCTGCAGACTCAATCATCCTGACCTTTAAACATGAACTCCTTCGATAGCTCAGTTGGTAGAGCGGAGGACTGTAGGTGTGTAAGATGGTCATCCTTAGGTCGCTGGTTCGAATCCGGCTCGAAGGACTGCTTTTATTCTGGGAGCTGAAAGAGTGTTTAGTGGAAACCTTTAAGGGAAATATGCCGCACAAGGTGATTTCACAGTCTAGCTTAGGGGACTATAATGGAATACACACATACAGACACAGACACACACAAAGGGCAAAGCATTACAAAAGTGCAGAAGAATATATAGTGCTTTAAAATTCAGAAAAGAAACTAAAAAGTGTTTTTAAAAAAATCTTTGGCTTGGGGTTCTTTGGCTTGTGATGTTTTATCTTTAACTTTCTTTGGCAAAAATACATTGATGGCATATCAATAACAAGTAATACATAGGAAAATATATTTATACTTTTGTAGCAAAAATGTAAGTGACGTAAAAAATGATTTTCTCTGATTTGACATGATTAAAAAATTTGGCCTACAGAAAAATTACAGCTCTATAATTGCAAGGTCTTAGGATTTAGAAATGCTGAAGTGCAGAAACAGATAAAGTGCAGATTTGAAACGGCAGAAGTAGACACTGTAATCCTCACTCGCTCTCGGAGACTCCTCACTCATCACTGATGGACAAAACACAGTAAAGAAATAAGAATTAATTAAAGAATATCTACAATCTATACATTTATCCTTCTGATTATAGAATTATTTATTTATCCAAAACAACATCTACCCATCCATCTAGCACTGTTCATTTCCCTCAATCCTGTTTATCTACGTGCAGAAGTTAAGGGTAACTCATACTCTGTAGTGACGTTGTCTTTGAGTGCTTGAGCTTCTTCACCGTTCACACAGCCGTTAGCTCTCACATCACCAGGGTTCATGCTAATAAACAAACATTTTCCAGTTAGCTCCAATTTATCTTAGCATTTAGCATAATAAACTGATGTACTTGTTACAAGGTGAAATAAATTATAACCATCTTCATCATGATATGCAATTATGATTAATTCTTCATGAAATATTCATTCATTATATAATTAATATACACTCATTTCTATTATATTTATACATTATTGTAGTTACAGTGTTACTGTAAATAAATTGTGTTTTTAGCTGTTCACTGATGTTTGAGGGATTTGTTTATGCACAGCTCTCAAGATCCTGCTACAGCATTGCAATGGGGTTGAGGAGTTAAAGTTTTTTTTTTTAAATAAAGAAATAAAGCAGCACGTGTGAAAGCAGCTGTAGTGTGTAAATATTCTGCAGTTAGAGTTTCACTCACCGGCTCTCCTCATCTGCTCGTTGCCTGCGGCCATGCTCAGATCTCCTCCGGTCTCCACGCACCAATCTCTGACTCCATCTCTCCGCCTATCCACCCATTATCACAATGAAGAGCAGAATTATTTATTCATCACCAACTAAACCCATCCGTCTAATGTTAACATCATCAGACAGCAGATTAAAGCATTTCAGCTTCCCTCATTTAGCTGCGTCTTCGAGGGTGATGCAGATTTACCTTGGCTGTTTGCAGCACCAGACCAGGAGTCCAAGCAGAATGACGGGAATGACGACGGAGAAGATGATGAGCTTTTAAAACCAAAAGAAAAAAATGAAATAAATCTCCAGTAAATCCTAGTTAATATTTCATCTCAAATACCAAAAAGAAACATTACAGAAAGTACTCACATTGCTGTGCAGTAATGGGAGCTGGTGAGCTGGTGTCATTATTCACTTCAGGAAGGAAGCAAAACACTGTTAATGTTTGGTCTTTGGTGCCAATCACACATAAACATGCAAGTTTCTCCATAATTAATGGAGCTAATTAATGGAGCAAAGACTTTTCTCTGCACAAGCATCACTATGAGAATATCATCAGCCAGCTGTTTTCTGATAACGTCAAAGCTCTGATTTATACTTCTCTGAGCTTGTATCTGTGAGCATGTCAAAGAGTTCTGCTCACAAAGCATGAAGCCTTTATACGGTTATGGAAAATATGTTTTTCAAGCATTTTTGTTTTTAATATACTTCGAGTGCATAAATCCACTTAAAATTTAAACACAATGTCTCTTGACATTATGCAGAAATGTGTGACATCTGTAACAAAGCAAACCTTGTGAAAATCTGTTGAACGTAAATGGAGTTTAAGACCTTCATCTCTCCATAGACCTGCACTCGATTAGCAGCACATGGAGGAAGCTAACAACAGTGTAAATCACAGGTTTATATTAATGCACGCTTTCTAAAATGTTATCGTTACTATAGAAACAGCTAGTTGACAAGGACTTGTAAGATGGTCACTCTACATAAAATACTTTAAAAACATGTGTAATCGCTGACATGGAAGTTTTCTGTAAGGACTGATTTATGTTTGTTTATTCATATTCATGGAAGGAGTCTCCAGTGTCAGCGCTTTGTAACAGTCAGAGGTAAAGCTGTAACTAAGTTTCCCAACATCGTCAGGACAGAGGAGTTTACGCTTTGCGGTTTGTCAGTAGCATTTTTTTTTTCTTATTAACTTCAAGAGAAAGAAAAAAGAGAGGCTGGTGAGGGAACGTCTGTTTATAGCTGCTATAACGCAAGTGAGAACAGGAACTAACTTCACTTTCAACAACATTAAATGTAATTAGAAATATACGGCTGATGTGTAACTTTATTTGGCTCCTTTAGAGAACATGGAGCTTTAGAGATTAAACTGAGCAGCACAGAGATGCTAACAGACTGACAAAACACACACACACACACACACACACACACACAGATAGTACCTACCTTGGTAAAAGTGTTTCCACTGCAAAAGAAAGATTGTCATGATTAAATCAGTGTCAAAAGAAATAGAATTTTAATGCATATAAAGACATAAATAAAAATAAGAACCTCTTTACTCGATCCATGACAGGTCACATGATGCTGAAGCTTGATGCACTCAGAGACTGTAATATTTTCTCTGTTTGCATCAACAACCAGATGGTGCTTAGACTGATTTGCATGAAGTTGTCCATCTGATACAAATTCCCCAGTCTAAAAAAGAAGAGATAACCATATAACCCAATTTGATGGTTTTCGGCACAGAACCGTATCACAATATACAGTCCCCTCCGAAAGGCAATGGCAAGGCTTTTTCTTTTGTTTTTGCTACACAATGAAGAAATATTGGGTTTGAATTCAGAAGATGAGTATGAAATGATAGTCGGCATAGCCAATAAAATCTGGTCTTCATGTTGGTTTATCTTTTTTAACAACAAATGCAGTCTTCACAGACAAAACTCAGGGCTCAAACCAAGAGCAGATATTCAGAGCTATTAATTCTTTAAACTATCATTCTAACACAACACACCTGGGCAGCAATAAACACCGGTCAGTCACA
This sequence comes from Pangasianodon hypophthalmus, assembly GCF_027358585.1. Taxonomy (NCBI): domain Eukaryota; kingdom Metazoa; phylum Chordata; class Actinopteri; order Siluriformes; family Pangasiidae; genus Pangasianodon; species Pangasianodon hypophthalmus. The sequence continues at coordinate 3,266,116 of NC_069738.1, forward strand.
TGTTCCAATATTTTTTATTAACTTGAAAATGGGTGGTTTCAAACAAATGCTGCCTAAGTTGCTGAACATATCTAGATGTAAATATCAGGAAATGAAAGCTGAAATTGTCATCCATCATCTCATATTCATCTTTTGATCTCAAACCCCAATACAGTACAATACAGTAGTGCTGCTTTTAAAAATAGTTCAGTGATGTTTTTATTTAATGTCTACTAAAAGAAATTGAATTTTTGCAGATAGAATGTATCATTTTTCTATTTAAATCATTCACTGGAGATTTTTATTAAATCTGCTTCCAGATTTTTTATAGTATTTGGAACTGTTATATTTTAAAACATAACAATTGATCAGGAATTTGAAGAAGCTTTTAATTTGGCCTCACCTCATTGTACCATGCCTGCTCACAGTCCTCGTCATGGAGTAAGGCAGACAATATATCAGGTGACACTCGGTAGGTGTAACCATCTCCTGCAGAAATGTTTTTGCAGGACAAGGTGATGTTCTTCTCCATGACAATAGTCTGAAAATAAAATTTATAGAAGAACCATAAATTATAAAAGAATTTACTCTGATTTATCCAATAATGGCTTTAAGAAGTGTCCATATGTACGAGTGTGCACTTATATTAATTCCATGGCAGAGAGAGAGAGAGAGAGAGAGAGAGAGAGAGATACCTATTAAATACACCTTATCCACCTACCATAACACCACCAACAAGAAGCAACTGAGAGCAGAGGAGAAAGAACAGCACAGTCATTCTTTGTGACGCAAAAGGAAAACACCTCGACCAGAGAAGGTTGTTTACAGGGAGGGTGGTGAAGAAGCTCTGGTGTCCCACCTCACGCTCTCCTGTGAACCTGCCGAGATACTGATTAACTTATTAAAAATGAAGAGAACATTCCCTGGATTTTTTTTTTTTTTTTTGGCTAGATATCTTTTCTGCTCTTTCGGCTCACAGTAATACCTCAAAACACTTAATATAATTAATTCAGAGACAATACGAATCTGTGCACCAATGTCAAATGTGCAAACCATCAGTGGATCACCCATGAGCATCTGTACATATCTTCCCTCGTTCTGTTCTGCAATTAATATTCTAATGTATTTTTCATCAATGTTTTTTCCCCTCCCATTTAACGTAAATGGTATTTCTCGTAACACAGTTGGGTTGAAAATTCACAATATCATCATTAAAAATCACATGCTACAACATCCGGGAAATGTTCTCTTCTTCTTCTGGAGAAAAAAGCACTAACCCCGACTTTGCAAATATTGTATATAGTTTAGATATGATCATATGACTGGAATCAAACTACAGAGAATTATATATATACCATCCATAAAAAACCCTCATGTCAAAAGTGGCAGGGATTCAGGAGGAATTATTGTTTGGTTTAAATTATGACCTTTGGCATTACATTCTGCCAGTAAAAAAAAAAAAAGGGCAGGACACATATTTGGATAGAACTTAAGGATTTGTTCATTTGTTTTGATGACGATACTTACCCGTGTGCCATCTATACCCCTCCAGACGAGTCACCCTACTATAATGAGAACATATCCCCAACACTACAGTCAGAGATCATTCAGTTTCAGTCTCTAGGCTCAGTACTGTTAATGGACAATCTGAATGCAAGATTGGGGAAGGAACTGGAGTTCAGCTGGAGATAAATATATTAACAGTACACGTACATAAAAAAAAATTCCCTAAACCATGTCAGGACTATGACAATACAGTAAACAAAAAAGGAAAACTAATCCTGCAGCTCACTAAAACTGACTGGTTTGACAAAGAATGCCAAAGTTCAAGAACTATGATTACTATCAAATAAAAAAACATGGAGTTCCTCAAATCAACAAACAAATCCATTTACCAGTAGACTCTTAAAAAAATACAAGTCCTTACTAAGAAGGAACAGAGCTGAGCACATGACAGGAAAGCTCAATAAGATCGAAGAAACAGTCAGTCAGAATTCAATCTGGGAATTAGGGGACATTTTAATTAACTCCAAAAAGAAAACCATATTCCCATTCATGACCCAAACATCTGGAATGAGCCAAACCAGAGCCGAATACATTTGACCTCCAAACTACAAAACCCGTTATATACTATAAAGGATTACACCATTTGGACTCCCCACGATTTTTAAATGAATTGATTGTAAAGATCCAATCACTCAAACGTCTTGTGGCTCATATGGAATAAACAATGAGATGCTGAAACATAGCAGTCCCAAACTGAGAGATGCCATTGTCAATTTATTCAATTTATTATTAAAAACAGGACACTTTACTAATCCAGCATCCAGCCGTACAGATGCTCGTAGCTAAAGCATACAGAGCCTCCTACGCAATAAAATCCAAATTCAACCAAACACCAACACCCATTCAAATCTGGCTAAAGCTGTACCATTCAGTAATCACACCAATACTTCTATATGGAAGTGAAATATGGGGCTCAATAATCAAAGACAAAAACTGGGACAACAATCCTGCTGAAAAATTCCTCCTTCTGTATAATTCTGCTGAAAACTCACCGCAACTCACCCAACAAAACCTGCTCAGGATTTTCCCCCTCCATTTAAAAATAAAAAAATGAGCAGTAAAATTCTGGCTCCAGCTCAACCACTGTGACCCCCACGCTTTAAAGTACAGAGCACTTTGAGAGAGAGACAGACAGAGAGAGTGAGGGGAGAGAGAGAATGCGTTAGAGAGAGAATTCTGTAAAAAATATCCTACAAGTACATCGGCACACAACAAACAACGCATGCAGGACAGAATTAGGCAAATATCCACTAATTATAAAAATACAGAAACGGGCAATTGAATTCTGGAAACATCTCAAACTCAGTGACCCCCAATCACACCATTACAAAGCCCTGCAATAGCAAGAGTCCATCAGGGAAAACAGTCCCCTCTCTCAGCTGGTCCGAGGCTTTAGCCCTGAAGGATCACCAACACCTACTAACCCCCATCACACTGACACTTTACACCAGAACAACAACGTCACACTAATCAGATCAGACCAAATTACAGTATCAATGAAACAAACACTACAATCACTTATTTGGAAACCCAAACACAACAACAGAGTAAAATGCAATGCTGTTTGGCCCTAAAAAGCCAGAACACCATGCAGACTATCTATACACAGTGACAGATAAAACACTCAGAAGCACTTTGATAAGGTACAGACTCAGTGGACACGAGCGAGCGCTAGAAACAAGCAGATGCAGGAAAACATGGCTCTGACAGGAAGAAAGGTTGTGCCTACACTGCACCCAAAACACAACTTCCTAACAGAACGCACAAAATACACAGACATCTGAGAGAAATTCTAGCCCAAAACCAAACATTTGACCATCAGTCAGACAGTGAAAAGCTTCCCCTCCTACGAGGAGAAGATAAAGACTGCTGTATATTAGCAGCACAAATGTCTCGGCCTGCCACAGTGACCTGCCTCGGGCTCGGGTCTCTTCTAACTCATCTGATTGCTCTGCTTTATTATTATTAGTAGTAGTAGTAAATTCCCTTTTATTCTGTAATTTTAATCATTTTTTCCTTCTTTCTCAATTATTCTGTATATAGTGCCTTTATGTTGTCCTTAATTTATGTACATTGTTTGCATTATTTTTTTTTATTTGCCTCTGTACTCCACAGTTTTAAATTTGTACTCAAAATTAAAGTAAAGCACATTCTCAGAAATACTATTAAAAGAACCGTGTCTCCAATGACATGAAGCCACTTCCTGTGGTAATATGCACTCAGACAAAGTGAGTTTTCAAAGTTCTTTGCCTCACGGGAGTCGACTCTTTCGGCTCCTACGTCATTATACTGTCTCACAGACACACCCCACAATTCACACCAACCAACAGCTCAGAAAGAAAGAAAGAAAGAAAGAAAGAAAGAAAGTAAGTAAGTAAGTAAGTTTAGGAGGACCAGAGTTTACTAGCACCAACCTTTCTTACACATCTCAAAACGCAATATATTACTTTCTAGATGTTTCAGGAAGAGTAAGTCTGACATTTTTAACATAAAATAGTTCATTACCTTGAGGACAGATTATCCTCCTGTGTCTTCCTGAATCAAAGTTTAGTTTACTCTCCAAAATCAGTTAATCTATCAATGTAATTGAACCAGGAGACTATTTTGATTCATTATAAAATGGACATTTCAAATTGGTAGATGACAAAACCAACTGATATCAGTTCAGGGTGAGCTCCTCTATGCTCAGAATAACGATGAATTAATTCTACTGTAGAATTTTCAAGTAATTCTTCTTCAAACTCTTATTCTCTATACAGTAGAATTAATTGATCTTTATTGTGAGCATAGAGGAGCTCAAAGAACCTATATACAGTATAAACCTCCAGAGTGTTTCTGCATGAGGCTTCCTACAGTTTATCCTAGCAAGCACTGTTCATCAGGAATGTTCAGAAAAACGCATTTTTGCGGAGGTCGATTCTGTAGAAATGCGGATGGAAATAATTAGACCTAAATAAATAATAATAATAAATATAAATGATGTGCATGTGTGAGCTGTACAGATAGGGAATGTAAAGTGAAGAACTGACAGAAACACAGAGGAAAACTACACACACCTGACACATAATGTGGATTACATTTTTACATTTTTACACAAAAAAATTAGACATTCACGTAAAATGTTTAAAGTGACTCACATGTTTAGGCTACCAGTGTTAAAACCTAATATGTTCATAAAACTGATGTGATTATAATAAAAAAAAATCCACTAAAATTCCTAATTACTACTATTTTCCGTATGTATATAAAAGGCTGTACTCACGTTTTTGTTGTTGCTGATTGTTTGTTTGTTTTTGATTTTACCAAAAGTTCTCACCTGCAATCAGATGAAAAGGGTGGCTCCAGCTGGGGATTGGTTTCTTCTCGAGTCCCCTCATATAACGCGAGACATCATGCTGTCTAATCCTGTCCAATCACAGATCAGACTCAAGACTCAGGACTCAGTCACACCCCTGTCGGATCATTTTCCACAGGAAGACTTCCAGTTACACCAGAAAAATCTTATTTCTTATTTCTGAATATATCTATATGCGCCTCTGGACAGAATAAAGCAGTTCCTGAAGATAAAGAACTCAGTGAATAAATGAACTGATGATGGTGACAGGAGGTTGTATTTATTTAAGTTGTTTAAGCTGAACCTAAGTGATAATCAGCTACAGTACAGTTGTTAATTACTGTCTGATGAAAGTGTATAAAAAGTTTACTTATGTTTTCTTGTTAAAAAGTTTCAACTCTTAAGATGCAGCAGTCCAGTTAAAGCCACACTGTATAGCCTGCTTCTATGGCAATTCCTCTGAAAACCATTCAAACGCTAAATGCTAATAATGATGCAATATTTTATCTTATAAAACCAGATCCGCACTTCTTTTTCTCAATTTTTTCTAGAAGTTTACATAATCGAAAAAGGTGAGTATGTAGAAATAGCTTTAATGTCTGGAACACTGAGAAATAAGTTTACCACAGTAGAAAGCGGTGCGCGCATCTATATGTAATTTTACGGTAAACAAACTAACGCCTGACTATTTAATTACATCATAGACACCAAAAAATACCCACTTCATCATTAATTACTGTACTCAACATCTTTTTACTAGAATATAGTTTTCGGTTTGCACAACTTGTTCAACTAGAACAATCAATTTTTATGTAAATAATTTTCAAAATGCTGATACAAAAATTACAATAATTATTATTATTTTTTTAATAATAATTATTTAACTTACAATAACTAGATGAAATACGTTATGAGAAATTAATTAATAGTTAATTAATTAATTAAGAGTGAAGCTTTTTTTACACCAGGTGCCTGATAGTTACGTAAAACTTCATATACACGTACTTCAGGATTCTTCAGTAGGCTACATTAACTTCATTAACTGAAGTAATGTAATTGTGTAATATTCTGTATGAACCTGCAGACTCAATCATCCCGAATATAAACATAAACTCCTTCGATAGCTCAGTTGGTAGAGCGGAGGACTGTAGGTGTGTAAGATGGTCATCCTTAGGTCGCTGGTTCGAATCCGGCTCGAAGGACTGCTTTTATTCTGGGAGCTGAAAGAGTGTTTAGTGGAAACCTTTAAGAGGGTATGAGAAATATGGGACAGAAGGCACAACGTGATTTTCACGCTGACTTGTGTCTCAGATCTTAGGTGAATCTCACACACACACACACAAATATATTAGTGAGAGTGGAGAACTGAATCAAGTGAACAGAAAAAAAAAAGATCAGAAGCACTGAGACACGTGCACTTTTACTTTTCACTCCTTCTGCTCATGAGTTAAAGTTAAAGTTTGCTATTTTGGGGGCAGAAAGAAGACATTACGTTACACTATAGGGTTATGATTATTCACACTCAACCAATTCCCTTCCTTCTGTAAACACAGGCCCTCATCTGACTTAAAGTATAATTGTTTAATTGGACAGTTTCTTTCTTTCTTTCTTTCTTTCTTTCTTTATTTTTTTTGGCTTTGCTGCTATTTTGAAAAGTCTCTTGAAATGGAGGAAAGTGTTACGCCCCAGTCTAGGGTTTGGGATGATAATGTAATGAATATAAAATATAAATACATACATACATACATACATATATATATATATATATATATATATATATATATATATATATATATATATATATATATATATATATTTTTTTTTTTTATATATATATATATATATAAATATAAAGAGAGAGAGAGCGAGAGAGAGAATATACATAATACACAGCTTTGGTGAAGGTTTGATACTGAACCTGTTTATACTCGAGGCAATAAAGCCACTTTGCACTGAGTGGAACATTCATGTCTACATTACTGTACATTACTGTATCTCAGGGATGGTGCGCCACCTGGTGGAGAATTTATCTAACTGCATTTCTTCTGGTTTACAGTTCACACACATCTGTTTCTATGGATAAAACCCTTAATGATCAGATGATGAGTTGATATCTGAGAAAAACTGGGCACACTGCAAAACCTATATAAGTAACTCTCTTCTTGAACACTATTCAAACATTATTTCTATTGATACATTTCATTTATGTATAAAATGTTCATTATGTATTTATGCTTCAGTTTAATTAACCTGAGGACTAGATAAAGTTATCTAATTAACACAAGTTGAATTATATATCATTAAGATTAAACCTGTTTCAAAAACAACATCCACCTCAAGTTTGATGTGTTGTGCGTTCTGAGATGCTTTTCTGCTCACCACGCTTGTAAAGAGTGCTTATTTATTATTTTATTACTGTAGACTTCCTGTTCAGCTCAAACCAGTCTGGTCATTCTCCTCTGATCTCTCTCATCAGCAACGTGTTTCAGCCTGCAGACCCTCCACAAATAGGATGTTTCTGTTTTTCACACCATTCTGCGTAAACACTAGAGACTGTTGTGTGTGAAAATCCCAGGAGATCAGCAGTTTCTGAAATACTCAAACCAGCCCATCTGGCACCAACAACCATGCCACGGTTAAAGTCACAGAGATCACACTTTTTCTTCATTCTGATGTTTGATGGGAAGATTAACCGAAGCTCTTGACCTGTATCTGTATGATTTTATTCATTGTGTTGCTGCCACATGATTAGCTGATTAGATAACTGCATAAATGTGCAGGTGTACAGGTGTTTCTAATAAAGTGGACATTAAGTGTATTTTTAAATGAGCGATGGACATGGAGTTCCAGCTGTTTCCAAAAAAAAAAAAAAAAAAAAAATGCATTTAGGTGGTTAGGAGCCTAAAGAGTCAGTTCTCATTAGTGAGCTGAGTTGAGTGATCTGAATCACAGAAATGAGGTGGAATTACGAATAAATCAGGTTCACTTACAGATAAAACAAGCAGAAATGTCAGTGGGAAGGACTCCACATGAAAGGTACACCTTTTTTTTCATCATGTTTCTTTAGTGTTGCTACAAGGTAAAAAATGTACATGTAATGTAGCTAAGGCTTAACTGATTGCAGTTTACTGTGAAAACTTCATGTTTAATTCCTCACATAGTCACTCATAGTCACAGTCAATCATTTGGCTCAATAATGCCACTTATACATAAAGAGCTTCATAAAATAGCAGTAAAAAGCCTGCATTCATTTAAAATATACACACTGAAGTGAAACTGTATCATTGCCTAAAGCACTTCTACTGGTGATGAGTCGTTTGCAAAGGAGTCGGATCTTTGAATCGGCTCTTTTAGGTGAAAGTGAATCAGCTCATATATGGGAACCATTTTGAGAGTTTTTTTTTTAACCACAGCAGGCACAGTAACATTAACGCAGGGATACTTTCTTTTCCTAATACATATTTGTAGTGTGTTGATTTTCCAATCAATAATCCAATATTTAAATAGATTTCATTAATACAATGCAACAAACTTTATTTCATTAATTAGAAGCTATATATGGTCATATTTAGGTAAATCAAAATAAACACTGGTCAGAAGATCACAGAGTTTATCAGGTTTGCTGAAAAAAATGGAAATGAGACTTTTGGGAGTCGACTCGAGTCAAATATAGTGACTCACTGAAAAGAGCTGGAATTTCTCTAACTACTTCCATCCATCCATTTTCCATACCGCTTATCCTACAAAGGGTCGCAGGGCAGCCTGGAGAATATCCCAGGAGACTCGGGGCACACGACAGGGGACACCTTGGATGGGGTGCCAACTCATCACAGGGCATAACTGCACACACACACAGACACACACACACACACACAACAGACAATTTGGAAATGCCATTCAGCCTATAACACATGCCTTTGGACTCAGGGAGGAAACCAGAGTACCCAGAGGAAACCCCCAAAGCACAGGGAGAACATGCAAACGGAGGTGGAATTCGAGCCATTGGGCCATTTTAATTACTTCTAATATACAATTCCACCTTCACACTTTAGACCATGAATGTCTGACTGATGCTGGTGTGAAGTAGGGATGCAACAATTATAGATTCTGTTGGTACGAATATTGTCTGAGGAAAAATCACGGTTTCACGATTATTATGCATTCATTAATTTGGAGATGAAATAGGCCACTGCTTTATTCAAATCCTGGGCTTGTTTTGAAGCGGGAGCATAGGTCACATACTTTGCAAAGGATGCTGCAACAGTTGGTTGTTGAACTGCAGCTACAGCACCACCAGTCTTAAGCTAAAAGTGAATAAGAAAAATTAAAATAAATCATTCATACCAAGATGAACTTTGACTGGACTTGCAGTAATGACTTAAGTTGATTGTCAATATTTAATTACATTAACAATTATGTTTCTATAACATTTAAGTATTATTATTATTAATATAAGACTAATATTAACTTTATTTATCCCCCAGGGGAAATTGTTACTAATGAGGGAATAAACTAAACTGTTTGTCATCAACTGTCATTCATACCTATTCATTTTAATAATCTTTTTGATAATTCATCTAATTTTACATGTGGCCTGAAAAAAACATTTCTATTATTTTGGTTTGTTTGTTTAAAGTTTTAGTAAAAAAAAATAGAAAGAAAGTCAGAAGATCTCTCATGCAGTGTTATTAATAACTGAAATGCATTTAATTAGTATAGTCCTGGAAGTCTACAAGCTCCTGATGTTATGTTAGTGTTTTACACCTGGCATATTAACTTATAAAGCCTAACATTTACTCAGCACAGATGGTAGGAAGCAACAGTATGTGACGGTGAATGTTCACTGGCTGAAGGTCTTGAGAGGACTACATTGTCTTCCATAGACTAACGTTACATGCCGCTTTGTTTACGTTGCACTGAAAGCCCAACTCTCACCGCTACGACACTGACTGTAAGTGACACGTCTATATTTAATTCCCTAGCAACTCAATGTTTCATTAAGTAACTTGGCACGTAATTTAACTCAGTTATTATGTATTACCTTTACTTGGGCGTGCAAAGCTGGGTGGTGATCCCGCAGGTGCTGCATCAAATTTGATGTATTTGCTCCTTTAGCAGCAACTGTTTTATGGCAAGTTTTGCAAACAGGTGATCTGTCATCTTCAGTGACGCCCTGGTCATTCTTGGTGTACCCAAAATGCTCCCAAACTGCCGACTTCAGGCGTTTCTTTGGTGGAAATAAAGCTTCGCTGTTTGGTCCCTCTGCCAAAGTTCTAGTGTATGTAGTAGCCTCCATGTCTCTGATAAGCACGTCACTTTAAGCTGGTGCACCGCTGGTGTAACTTTCTTTTCGTTTTGTGCAAGTTGCAACAGTTCCGTTCCATGCAACACTCGGTGTAGTGGAGCCTTTACGATTAATTAACCGTGACGTTTTAAAGCGCGGTTAAACTTGAAATCGGTTAATCGCTGCATCCCTGATGTGAAGTGACACCAAACTGTGTGCTGAGGAACATAATTTCTGGAGCATTTATGGAAGGAGTCTCTAGTGTCAGCAGTTTGTAACACTCAGACTTAAAGCTTTAAGTTTCTGACACTGGCAAATCTTCAGGAGAGGAATTTACGCTTTGTGGTTTCTTGGTAACATGACAAGCTGTGTGGTTTTTTTTTGTTTGTTTGTTTGTTTTTTTTTGTTTTCAAGAAAGAAAAAAGGGAGACTTTTGAGGAAGCGGCTGTTTATAGCGGATGCAGATTTAAATATTCATGATCAGCTCACATACACTATATGGCCAAAAGTTTGTGGACACCTGACCATCACACCCATGTGTGGTTCTTCCCCAAACTCTTGCCACAATGTCTCTGTGTGCTGTAGTGTTACAATTTCCCCTTCACTGGAACTAAGAGGCCCAAACCTGTTCCAGCATGACAATGCCCCTGTGCACAAAGTGAGCTCCATGAAGACATGGTGTGTGAAGGTTGGAGTGGAAGAACTCGAGTGTCCTGCACAGAGCCCTGACCTCAACCCCACTGAACACCTTTGGGATGAACTGGAACACCGACTGAACCCCAGACCTCCTCGACATCCCAACATCAGCGCCTGATCTCACTAATGCTCTTGTATCTGAATGAACACAAATCCCCACAGCCACGCTCCAACATCTGATGGAAAGCTTCCCAGAAGAGTGGAGCTTATTATAACAGCAAACACAGGGGGAATATATCTGGAACGAGATGTTCAACAAGCACATATGGGTGTGCTGGTCAGGGGTGCACATACTTTTGGCCATATAGTGTAACTGCAATTAGGCGATTATGTAATACACTAACGTTGAGGTTTTTTAATGTTGATATGGTTTCTTTTAGTACACAAACACCAGCAGAGGCAGTGAAATTCATATCAATCTTTATTTGTATTTAGAAATTTAGCGCGACGAATCTTTTCCTTGCTTTGCCTTCCATGCTTCCCCCCTGCACGGCCTGCGCTCTTCATGATGGGCTGAAATGGAGCTTTTACATAAAGTGCTTCTGCCAACCAGCTTTTCTTTCATTTTCTTTTCTTTTTTTTGCGATAGAAAAACAATAATACAGACATGTGGTAGTGGACAAAAAGAAAAAAAAAATCATCCCATGGCTCACATGATGAGAGTGAGAGAGTGAAGAGAGAGTGAATCTTTAAAAAAAGAAAGAAAGAGAGAGAGAGAGAGAGAGAGAGAGAGAGTGTTCAGTGAGCGCGCTCAGCCCAGAATGAGGCTGGATTTTCCACCAGGAGGGTTTCTTCGGCCAGAGGAGGCACCAGAGGGCTGTTTCTGCTCCTCCTCCTTCTGCTGTTGCTGCTGCTGAGGCTCTTCCTCAGGGGCTTCCATTTCCTCTGACTGATCTACATACACACACACACACACACACACACACACACACACACACACTGTAATTTAGTGGCTCTAATCCCACTACTATGATAAACTCTGAACCCCAGACATGCACCTGTGAGTACACTGAAGCCTGAATGATAGCACGGCCCTCAATTTGCACATACACACCACCTCCACCTCCATCTCGAAATATTCACACATTTCTTTTCATTTTTTTTCAATTTCACATGTGATCTTTTCAATTTCACATGTGGTCTGCACCCAGGATGGATTCTGGGCTCTTTTTGGAGGGTGTCATCATAAAAGTTTATTTTTTCACACAGAAATGAGGCTTGCTAGTTGTGTGCAATTTATTCTGCAAAATGGACACAATAAGTACATCCCTTTATTATTCCTATTAATGTTCCTTTGTTCTCATTACCAATATTCACACCATGATGAATAGCTGTGATTGTAAATGACCAACCACTTGATTATAGAGTTACTACAGTAGGCCACGCTCCCTAAGTTAGCTTTCTCTCGATATGTTAACTGTCTCTCCCTAGTTTAGCTTTTTCACTCTAGTTTAAATTACTCACTAGGTTAGATTATTCACGCTAGGTTAGATTATTCTCGATAGGTTAGATTATTCACACTAGGATAGATTATACTCGCTAGTTTAGATTATACTGGCTAGGTTAGATTATACTCGCTACGTTAGATTATTCTCGCTAGGTTAGATTATACTCAATAGGTTAGATTATTCACGCTAGGTTAGATTATTCACGCTAGGTTAGATTATTCTCGCTAGGTTAGATTATTCACGCTAGGTTAGATTATTCTCGCTAGGTTAGATTATACTCAATAGGTTAGATTATTCACGCTAGGTAAGATTATTCTCGCTAGGTTAGATTATACTCAATCACATTTGACTATACAAAGATTTGATGAATAAGAGCCAGTGTTTTCCACAGGGCATGTAACAGAGCCACTATTTCCCTTAATGTGCGTCATGTGCTGCGTAACACAGAGAAAGAGAGAGAGAGAGAGAGAGAATAGGAGTGAAAGAGAGAGAGAGAGGGAGGGGGAGGGAGAGAGAGAGAGAGAGGGAGGGGGAGGGAGAGAGAGAGAGGAAGGGAGGGAGGAAGGGAGAGAGAGAGAGGAAGGGAGGAAGAGAGAGACAGAGAGAGAGGAAGCAAGGGGGGAGAGAGAGAGAGAGAGGAAGGGAGAGAAAGGAAGAGAGAGAGAGGAAGAGAGAGAAAGGGAGCGAATAAGAGAGAGGGAGAGAGTGAGAGAGAGGAAGGGAGGGGAACGCTATTTAAGACTGATTACAAACTTGATGAGGCAAAAACACTCACCATGATTTACTTGCTCGTGGTTTTCCTCCTGGAGAAAAACAAGAGAGGATTTAGAAATAAGCACAACTCATCACTGGGGTGTTTTCACTCAGCTGGTTAAGTCCTGTATGACAAGCGACACAATTTGCAGGCTAAATTTTTCACTGTTAACCCTCCACCTGGCAGAAACACTGGCCTGGCCAAACTACTTCAGAACATTAAAGCCGGCTCTTTCTTAGCCCTCGTCTTATAGAAGCTTACTTTGTGTTTTACAGTTCACCACACAGACTAAACATGAGAAGAGCTGCGTACGCACACGTTAAAACATGTCTTCATGAGTTATGCACTGTTACTGTCTGTGACGAAAGCTTGGAGAGGAACTCCAGAGAGGAGCAGCTACAGCAGGTATCATAACTGCTCTCTAAAACACCACAGCAATGACCTTTAGGATTATAAGACAACCAGTCGGATTATGAACCAACTGTAGGGGTACTGAAATCACAAGTTATAAACCAGTCGTACAGGTTATGAATCAATAGTACGACTTATGAACCAGTTGTACAAATTATCAACCAACCACACACAGGTTATGAACCAAAAGTTTGGGTTATTATACAACTTATGAGTCAATCATAGGGGTTATGAATCAATCGTACAGATTATGAACCAATCGTAGGACTATCTATTTATGCCTTTCTCTGTCTGCATGTCTCTCCCTCTCTCTCTCTCTCTCTCTCTCTCTCTCTGTCCATTCTGTACTCACCGTGGGTTTGCCCGGGTGTTCAGAGTTGTTTAGGTAGATTGGCGGCTGGTGGCACCGCCTCAGTGGGGCGGAGTGTTCGCCACACAGCACTCCGCTCGCTTCACCACCTGCAACAATAACATCGATGACATCATCAGTATGCAAAGTTTAGAAGAGCTGCGTTAACGCCTGTCCTTCAAACGGAAATAAATAAATGAAATGTCTAAGAGGACTGCATTAGCAGGGTTAATATTCCTGCAGCTCATTTCCACTTCCAGGCTGAAGGGCTCCCATGTGGGTCAGGAGTGGAGTCACGAGTCACGAGTGCTGGTGTACGACTACTCCTTTTACCTTTGACCAAGATCTCTGGTTAGAAGTAAACCTGACTCTACTGGACAAACTTCTCATATGGCTATTTTACAAAACATCAGTGTATGAAAGTTCTTACATATATATATATATATATATATATATATATATATATTTTCCACAATAACACAATGACACACTCATCAAAAATCCGTTTTGTCATAGAAATACAACCTAAACACAGTTTGGACCCAAAGCAGACTTACAAATGATAGACTCCTAACTGCGGCATGAGTCAAGGCGGGCATGATGAAAGCTGACATTAATAATTAAATCTTAAAAGCACAGGAGAGGACTGCATTAGCATCATTAATATTCACACAGGCACATTTCTGTCTTTGAGGTCATGATGAGGTGGACAGGAGGTTTTGGAGGACATCAGTATTGCTGCAGTACTGTAACATTATTTAGTCATTTTAGTAGTTTTTTAAAAAGTGACATTAATTGACGTGCAGGTAGTCGAGTATACACTAGTCGCAAGATATGGTTAATTTTTGGATTGTACATGAACTTAAGAACTTCAGTGAAGTTCAGCAAGCTATGACCTAAGGTATGTGAAGAGATGAACGGGTCAGGTGGGTTGCAGTCCAAATGGGTGGGTTATTAAATTATTAGTCGTATTATAAATTAATCAGTTTTATGTAGAGGTTATGAACCAACTGGGCAGGTAACTAGACCAGCTGGATGAGTTATGAACCAATCCAGTAACTCATGTATTAATTTTAGGGGTTATGAACCAGTCGTAAAGGTTATGAACCAACTGTACTAATTATGAAACAATTATATGGTTTATGATTCAATCATATGGGTTTCTGAAATAAACGTACACGTTATGAACCAGTCGAATGGATTATGAAGCAATCATCTGGTTTATTAACCAAGTACAGATGTAATGAACAAACTGTACAGGTTATGAACTAAATGACTGGATTATGATCTAATTGATTGGATTATGAAATAACTGCATGAGCTATAAAATAACCATAGAGGTTATAACCAAATGTATGGGTTATAAACTAATCATATAGGTTATTAACTAATTGCACAGGTTACGAAACAATCATCTGCGTTATTAACCAGATGTAGAAGTTATGAACCTGTTATACGGGTTATGAACTAATCAACTGTTTGATGAACCAACTGTACAGTTTATAAAACAATTAAATTGGTTCAAATGACAAACTGGTTCAAAGACAGTTCAAAGTCTACAATCAAAAAGATAGACGAAGTATAAACAACAACATTATACATTTTAAACATTTATCACTGTACTTTTTAAAACTTTTTGCCTAAAAATGGCATTAAAATTGGAACCTTTTCATTATTAACTGCTTGAATATTCCCAAAAGTATCGCAAAATTGATGTTGAATCAACTGAACATGTCCCCGAGTTATGTGATATACTGTGATATTGTATTTTACGACATGTACAGTAGTGTTATGATGGTCATTTTAAACTATCACTCCTTGCCCTGTGTTCCAGCCCAGCAGGATTCTGGACAAATTCACATCACAGCATCGTGACCCACACCAAAAGGTTTCTTATTCTTAGATATGAGCATTTTATTGCAGGTCAAACCTACAAATCATTAAAAAGTACATAATGACTGTAAAAGCATGAGGGAAGCTCAGACGGCTAATAAGGAGGATTTTAACGGCATTACACACAACCGAGCGAGTCCAGAGCGTTGAGAGTGCACTGTCTCTGCACTGTCATTATGAAGAGAGCTTTAGCAGTCCCTCCTCTCTGTCTCTCTGTGAGGAAAGAATGAGACACATTTTCCACTGTTTTAACTCGGTAAGATTTAGTGCGGTTTCATGACGCTGCGAGTCGTGTTTAAGTCATCAGAATCTGTCCTGACTAAACGATACTCGCTATGTGAGATCGCTCTGCACCGTGGAATGCCGTGGACCTGCTCACGGGTTTGTTATAAACTTTACCTTACAATTACACCACGGCTCTGTTGAATTCTGGACTGTGATTGGTCAGAAGGTGTTGATTCATTTTCTAACAGCAGCTTTGACAATAACGCAGCTGCAAATCACAGCTTTATATTAATGCGCTCGGTCTAATACGATATGGTTTCTATAGTAACAGATCACTCGCAGCAGACGCTCCACATAAACGGATTAAAAACGCATATAATCTTTGAGATGGTGACGTTTTCTGTATGGAGGCAGAGGCTGGTTTATAGCTGCTATAGTGTAAGTGATAACAGGAACTAACTTGTTTCGCAGATGTTAAATGTAACTATAAACGGATACAAAGTATGATGTGTTGTTTGTGAATAAATGTAAAAATTGTAAATGTTGCCAAATCACTATGGTTATAAGAGAAACGTAACACATGCTGTTATAAGAAACTAATCAACTTCAGGGTGGTAACAGTAACTCCACTTCATTATTGATTATTTTCCTATAACAGCATGACACAGTGTGTTTTATTCTTTACAAAAATACACTTTAACTCCTTAAACTCTCAGATTGATCTTAAAGTCCATTGTCCGTTACCATAGTAACGACGAGTTATTGAATAATACAGTGATAATAGTGTGTGTAATTATGAACCGATGACTTCTGGGAGTAACTGCTGCTCAAACTGTTGCAGATACGTTAAATAATGTGATGTAATGAAAGGATGAGCTGTTTTTTGTTCTCTCTGAGATAAATAAAAGTGCATGTATTTATTTAAACCCAGCTAACACTACCACACTTATGAGGACAACGCTGCACTACAAGTGCACACCTCCCCCAAAAACACACCCTGACATCTGTGTTTGAGCTCTGAGCCGTAGCGTTTTACACACACACACACACACACACACACACACACACAAACACACACACACACACACACACACACACACGCTGAACGTCTTCCACGAAAAGCAGTGATTAAGCCACAAAGAGCTCTCTGACACACGACAGCAGCGCCGCTGGATAATGAACTTCAACTGGAGTTCCACTGAGAGACGCCATTGTGTCTCACTCTTCACAGATGAGTGTGTGCTGATAATGCTAACACACACACACACACACACACACACACACACAGGGCCTATGCCTGTTTTGCATTAGCATGTGAAAACATACATGAGGATTATCATGAGCTTCATCAGCTCCAGTGTCATCAGTCACACATCTGTCTCACTCTCTGTCTGTCTGTCTGTCTGTTTATCAGTCTGTCTGTCTGGCAGCCTCTCCATTCTGTCGCTCTCTCTTCCTTTCTCTCCCTTTTTCAGTCTGTCTCTCTCCCTCGTCTCTCTTTTCTAGTCTGTCTCTTTTTCTATTTATCTGTCTGAACGTCTGTCTGTCTGTCTGTCTCTCCTTTCTTTCTGTCTCTCTTTCTACCTGTCTGTCAGTTTTCAATTCAAATTCAATTTAAAGTACTTTATTGGCATGATTGTTTACATACAGTATTCAATCTAGAAAAGAAAGGAGAATTTAAATAAATAAATAAATAAAAATAAAAATAAAAATAAATAAAGTGACAAAATGCACAGTGTAGGACAAAAGTATAAGGGTTACACATACACTATAAAATGGAATAAAATAAAATAAAAAAAGTAAATTACTCTATTTACTGTAAAGTCTGTCTCTCTTCTTTCTGTCTTTCTTTCTACCTGTCTGTCTTTCAGCCTCAACCTTTTCTCTCCTTTTTAGTCTGTCTCTTTTTTCTGTCTCTCTTTCTGCCTGTTGCCTGTCTGTCACTCTCTCCACTCTTTCTCCTTCTTCTTCATTCTGTCTTTCTTTCAGCCTCAACCTTCTCTCTCTCTTTCTGTTGGTCTGTCTATCATCTTGCTCCATTCTTTCTGTCTGTTTGTTTGATTCCCTGTCTGTCTCTATCTTTCTTACTGTCTGTCTTCCTCCTTTTTTCTTTTCCTCTTCTTCCTGTTAGTGTTTCTGTCTCCCTCTCTCTCTCTCTCTTTCTGTCTGCTTTCTCACTGTTTCTGTTTATAGCTTTGCCTGCATGTCTTTCTCTTTTTCTGCATGTCCCTCCCTCCGTTATTACATCTGCTTTTCTGTCTCTCATACTTTTATAGATATCTGTCTGCCTCTCTCTCTCTCTTTGTGTCTGCCTGCTTCGATATTTCTTTTTGTCTTTCTGTTTATTTTTTCTCTCTCTCTCTCTTTTCCTTCCTTACTTCTCTCTTTCCGATTGTCTGTCCATCTTGCCCTCTTCTTCTTCTTCTGTTTCCATCCTTCTCTCTCTTTATCCCTACTAGTCTCTCTCCCTCTCTTTCTGTCTCTCAGTCTTGCTTTCATTTATACCTTTCTTTGTACGCTAATCGTTTTTGCTGTCTTTCTGTCTGACCCTGTGTTTGCCTTTGTCCTCTGTCCACACACACACACACACACACACACACACACACACACACACAGATCATTTCCTCTGCTCATTTCCCCCCGCTGTGTGTGCTGTGTGTCTGGAAGCTGCTGAGGTTTCCTGCTCTGCCTCCACCTGCCAAACCGAGGCTCATGAGGAACCGCAGATTAGTGCCAGCTCTGTCTAACCACACAAACACACACACACACACACACACACAGATCACTCAGCGTAAACACATTTAACCTAAACACAAAGGAGAGAGAGAGAGAAAGAGAGAGAGAGAGAGAGAGAGAGAGAGAGGAGGGACAAGTACATCTCTGGAAAATCACACCATCAGTTCTAACACACACACACACACACACGTAAACAGCTGAGTGCTTATTAAACATCTATTACACACACAGATCTGTGCCAGACCTGATGTTAGCACCCAGTCATGGTGTGTGGAATAATTTGCAGGTGATGTCACACGGTGTTGTGTTTCCCATCATCCACCTCTGCGCTCTTACACACCAGGAAGTGGAGCTGAGTGACCAGACCATGAGGTCATCTCTACTGGAAATGACGACCCGTCCCCCCAACACACACACACACACACACACACCCTAGTGGCTGAATCGGTTGACGACGCAGACAGGAAGTGCAGATGAATCCCTTAATCCCTGTGTGTTTTACAGTGCAGGGCAACAGGAAGCTGTGGTTTAGCGTGGTGTTGTTTTCCTGTCTTAACACCTGAGAAGGGTTTCATTTCACTGGTGTTTGCACTTCATCAGATGTCCCATTTATTACCACATTTATTACCCTGGGAACTAGCTCAGGGGTTGAAGTTCAAATCCCATTCTGATGAGGAAAAAAAATCGTTTATAAACAGAGTGTAGTAGTCGGAAAAGCAAAACACGTTCTGCAGTGTTTTATTCCTCTTATACCACAGCAATTTGGCAACAAATACATTTCTCTATTTATTAAATCACAACACATTGTACGTTTTATCGGTTTATTGTTGTGGAATATCCGTGAAACCAGTTATCACAATCCTACAGATGTCGGAAAACTTAAAGTCAAAGCTTTACCTCTGACTGTTACAAAGCGCTGACACTGGAGACTCCTTCCACAAATGTTAATGTTAATAAACGTCTTCTCTTACAGAAAAATTTCACGCCATCAACGATTACACGTGTTTTACTTTGTTAAATAACAGCAGCTGCAACTCAATTTCAAGGAAGCTGTTTACAAGCTCCATGACACACACACACACACACACACACACACACACACACACGAAGCCATGTGACACCACCGTCACATGACCTTCACATTCCTGAGCGAAGTGTTTCACAGAGAAAACAAGGAAACGGTTGAAAAGAGAAAGCTCTTTCTAAGTAGTTTCCTGCTCTGAATGGACTGAGTGGATTTGACGGCGTAGAAATGAACTTTACACACTACGACTGATTAAAAAGAGAAAGAGGTTTCTAATAAGCGGGGGTCTACGTCACAGTATCACATGATCTCTGGTAAAAGAGGAGAAAACAAACAAAGATGGGTTGATAACATGTCTAGGAGACAGAGTGGCTGAGTGTGTGTGAGTGTGTGTGTGTGTATACCAGGTGGGTTGTTCCTCCGATGGGCATGGGGGTCCTCGGGCTCAGCGAAGATGTTGGAGGCCATTCTGTTCTTGCGCGCCGGCCTTTCCTCATCTGTGCCGAAGCAAATGTTGGAGTTTCCGCCGGGAGGCCGCAGAACCCTGCGGAGGGAAAATAAACACGATGAGTTTGAGTCAGAATTATACGTTTATATGTTACTAATGCAGTTACTCTTCACTGCAGCAGTCTTATCTTGCATTCCAAATTGCCCAGGAACTCTGGACGGACCGATTTTGGGTCTGGGCTATTATTATTATTCAATTATTCTTTATTCGTAGTTTGTAGGTTCAACAACCAGAAAAAGAAAATAAACTCTACTCCTTACTGACTTTTGCAAAGCAGATGTTTTCATTTGGTATGTAGATATGTTTAAACATGCTTCATGCTGGTGTGGTGCACATCGATGCTTGAATCTCACAGCCCGCTGCACTACACACATCGGCTGAGGCGATCGGGTTGATGGCAGAACAATTTTTACTCGGTAGACTAAATAGCGTGAATGGATGACGATCTTTTCAGAATCAGGAACTCGCAGGTACGTGGAAACGCTAATGAAACTGAGGGGGATGTGTGGACATGGGAGTCAGGACGCAAGTGAGGACGCTGGGTGTAATATTTCTTACGCCAAATCCAAAAATCGTAAGTTAAATAAACATGCAGGGTTCAAAAACAAAGAGAAACATGAAAACACAAGGTGCAGAAACACAACGAAAGCAATGAACACAACTGCACTATTTGTCCATGTAGTACACAGTTACAGAAGGGAATTATTTATAATCGCACAGATGAAGATGGGCTCCCTTCTGAGTCTGGTTCCTCTTGAGGTTTCTTCCTCATGAAGTCTCAGGGAGTTTTTCCTTGCCACCGTCGCCTCTGTCTTGCTCATTGGAGATAAATTTATATATTTATATATTTCTGTAAAGCTGCTTTGTGACAGTGTCCATTGTTAAAAGCACTATACAAACAAAATTGAAATGAATTGAACCTGAACAAAGACACAAGAGGTTATAAATAGACAAACTAACCAGGGGCTAATATACACAGGTGAACACAATAAGGTAACAGACCAATGACATGACGGGGGCAGAGACAGGTGAACCAGGAACAAAATATATGAAGGAAATTCATGACAGCAATCAAAATAAAGTGCAACACAAAACCGTTATATAACTCTCCTGCTTACTGCACATGGTCACATATTGAGAGAAAATTAACGATGCTAGTTAAACACGAATAATATCTGTTATGTGTGATGTGAACAGAAAACACTACAGCTTGTAGCTGAGCTTCCTGTGGACAAGGCAATGATCATAACTCGTTCAATTCCTTTGAAACTAGGTAACAAGCTGGACATCCATTATTACATCCTTACCTAGCTTTTCAGCCTCGACAATTAAGTATCCGGGCAACCAAACCAGGATACTGAGCTGTAATATTCTGCTAATTATCAACACATCTCTATCTATCTCTGGCAAATAACGCATGGATTTATAATGGGACTGTACACACCACTCACAACTATCTTATATCTATAGGTCATAAGTTCAAATCCGCCAAGCCGCCATTGCTGGGCCTTTAAGCAAGACCCTGAACCCTAAACTGCTGTATTAACATGATAATTGTAAGTCGCTCTGGTTAAAGGCGTCTGCCAAATGCCATAAACGTAACTGTAAATATCCTCTAACTGTGAATTTTTACCTTATTACAGTAATTATTACAAAGGGCTGAAGAGTGATGATATTGTCATAAATTGATTCTGTGCAGTTACAGTCGCACCTGTGTGAAAGAAATCTGTGTGTATGTGGTAGCCAAGTGTTTGTACCTCCATCTATGTGTCTATACATTTACGTGCTCACGAGAGTTAAAGTCCGTCCCTTAAAAGGAAACTTCAGATAGTCAGTGTATTGGCTGAGGAGCTACATTTGTAAAGGGAAAAATCGTTTCATTTCTTGGCCTGTTCCTTTAAAATCAGTGCACGCGTACACACACACACACACACACACACACACACACACACACACACACGCAAATGGAGAAAACGGGGCGCCGTCTCACATTTGTGGTCGTGCTGACATTACGGGAATGAAACAGCTGCAGGGGACGCCGGCGAGCATCATCAAAAAAGATTTAACGGAGTTAATACTGGACTCAAGGGAGGGTGTCTACACACACACACACACACACACACACACATACACACACACGCACACACACACATACACACACACCCAACAGTTACCAGACTGACCACTGCAGGGGACAGTTAACATAAGCTGGGAGGGCCTCTACTACCCGAGCCCTTCTGTCTGTCTGTCTTTCTCTCTCTCTCTCTCTCACACACACACACACACACACACACACACACACACACACCCTACAGCTGACCCGAGCCACACCAAATGGAGATTCCTGTGTCAGATGATTTTCATCTATCCGAACAGCACCCTCGGGGATCGCTGCAGCCTTGACGACCAATCGAACGTTCGATTCACCTCAGCGATGAGAGAAGGAGGAAGTCGGGGCCGTGTCTCAATCCACACACTCGGCTTCTGATTGAAGTGTTTAGTTTGCGCAGAACCTCTAATCGATTATATGTCGAAATCCGAATCAAGTGCATGACGCCTCGATTGATTTGCGTTCTCTGTGGGAGTGGAACGGAGTACCCGTTGGAGACCCGTGTGTCTCAAATCACAAACTTTAAAAATATTTACATTATAATTAGAAATCTGTTCAATTTTAAACACGAATCTCAAAATGCTTTAATCCATTCTTCGAAAAACTCACATGATGATTGCGTTAAAAAATTTCTTGAAACCTTGGAACAAAGTAAAAAAAAAAAAATTGCGTCATCTTATTCAGAAGAAAATTTTTTTTCTGAACTGAACTAAAAGAGTAAACTCAAGGAATTAGACCTAACTGTTAAAAACTTTGATCCAATGTTTATTTTTTCCAGTATGTACTACATCTAAATTATTTATTCGATAAAACAACAGCTAGCTAATAAGTAACAATGTCGTCATAGGAGTTCATTTGCAGAACCAAAAGAGAAAGCTTCATAAAACGTGGTCTTAAATGTAGCTAGCTGGTTAGCGTGACACCACGGGGTTGTCACTGGTAAACATACGTAGCTAAATAGCTAGCTTGGTGGTTAGCTGACATCACTTTATAAAATTAAACATCAAATAAAATAAGTTAGAGTTGCACTGAGAGATGTTACTGTAAGTAGAAAAACTACTAAATGACTTACATAGCTTAGACAGCTAGCTAGCTCATTTTGATCATTTCAACATTGTTTCGTATCTAATAAAACTGACCGAAATATCAGCATTTCCCTCAGACGTGTTGGCGAATATTAACCATTAAGCATCGTCCGCTAACTGTAATTCCATGAGTTACGTTATATTAAAGGGACTTCAACATTACAACACTTTAAAATTTAGACTTTCGTTCATATAGTTTTTTTTCCGTAAAAGCAACCTCATTTGAACACAGCAAACAAAAAGGCGATGATCCGCTACTTAGAAATTACGCAATAAAAAATTTATGATTACAATCCATCTATATTTACGAGCACAGAGTGTTGGATAACAAAATGTTCTTATTTAAACAACTGTAAACACACATACATAGCTAACAGATAGCTACTGATAGCTATTTAAATTTTGCGCACAGTGTTATTATAAAAACATACAAGTTGCGTGTTACAGCTGAATAACAAAGCAGGTATAAAAAGCAATACTTACAACAATACGATGCTCAGAAAAGTGTATCATAACGCTGGTTTTTCAAGAAAACAATAAAATGTCCGGTTTTATGCAAAGAATAAAACACGATGGTGTGGTGTGATGAAGTGAAGTTACTGATACCACCTCTGAGTTATTACTTTCCTACATCACCAGATCCTGAAGTGTTTTATTCCTTCTTATACTACAGCAAACACTATTAATTTATTAAAGAATTACACATTGTACTTTTTTTTTTAATCTCTTTATAGTTACATTTAACGCTGTGGAATATCTGTGAAACAAGTCAGATCCTCACTTACGTTATAGCAGCTATAAACAGTCGTTCTCTCAACAGTGTGTCTTTTTTCTCTCTCTTGAAGTTAAGATAAAAAAACAAAAACAAAAAAACGAAGCTCGTAACGTTACCGAGAAACCACAAAGCGTAAACTCCTCTGTCCTGAAGATGTCGGAAAACGTAACGTTACAGCTTTACTTCTGACTGTTACAAAGTGCTGACACTGGAGACTCTTTCCGTAAACGTTAAATAAACATCTCCTTACAGAAAACGTCACCCTATCAACAATTACACATTTATTAAAAATCAGTTAATGCTAGTATAGAAACGATAATGTATATTCAAACGAGCGCATTAATATAAACCTGTGATTTGCAGCTGCACTACTCTAAGAGATGCTGTTATAGAAAATTAATCAATCCGACCAATCGGAATCCAGCATTCCGACATACCAATGATGGTATGCATCATTGTACTGCAGTGTATTCGTGTATCGAGTATAACCAGCTAACTAGTCCAGCAATAATAGAAATAGCTGACGCTTTAGTGGACTGCTTTATAAAGTCCTCGCCAGCTGACACACACACACACACACACACACACACACAGCTGTTCTGATCTAAAGCATTTCACAGCCTCCCTTATTTGGGAAATACAACAAAGTCCATTCACGTGCGCAGATTTACAGTTTGAACTGTTTAACGTGTCGTACAGCGTCTTAACCGTCACGTGAACTCGCTCGGCTTCACCTTCCTGCTCAGATGAAGCTTTAACTTTCAGCAGAAGAGGTTAATTTTTTCCCCATGAGACCCCACCCAACTGCGAGCAGAGAATATTTTCCAGCGACAGAAGTGGAGACACTAATAAAACATGTTTTACTGTGTTATACTCCAGTCATAAACCGGATCGAAACCGGATTGAACCCGGATTTAACTCGGATTGAGGGTGGAATATTTAATCCATAGACAAAAAAAATACATCTAACTTTGTTTTTGGGTTACAACCTCACCACATTCCTGTGTACGACCATCGCACTGTATTAGTTTTAAGTTACAAAAGATTAATTTAAAGATTAAATGGATCACAAATGTATATTTTTTTGATGACACAAGTCAGATCTGTAAATCAACATGTTGCATCAAAGATGCTGAGGTGATTCTTCAAGTCTGCTAGCTCGAAGAAGACCAAAATGAAAGTTTAAAGCTTTAAACTCAGATCCTATATGAATATAAATGTATAAAACACAAAATAAATAACTAAATAGATAATTATATAAGCTAGAGATAAAGATTAGACATTTCCAAGGCATTATTTCTAATAGAAAAGCTCCTGAGTTATATGAAGAAAGTTATGCTAGATATTAGATATCAAATTCAGTTTGTAAAACGACCTTATTTCTTGAATAAGTCGAATAATTTGTCATAAGTGGAAAAAAAATGTAAAAAAAGAAAAAAAATTAGCATGAACGTTAGAGAAACCCATAAAAGGAGAACACGAAGGCCTCAAAGATGGAGTTATTTAGAAGTAAAAACATCAGAAAATGTGGCGTGTGATATTTTCTTCGTCTGAAATGTGAAAATAATGTAGATTAGATCACAATTAGGGCATTTTTCGTCGTTTTTTTTGGACAAAATGATTAAAAGAAACCAACATTAGCTAGCCTGAGTGAGGCGAGATGAAACGAGAAGTGGCCGGTTGCCAGGGAGATTTCTTTAGCTAACGTTAGCCAGCTGAACTGAGCTCGCGCACGGCGTAAAAAACCAAAAAAACTATTTGTTTATTGAATTTAAACTCAATATTTTAATTATATTTGCAAAAAAAATCCGTCTCCGTGTGCTAACAGGGTGGATACTGAGCAGATCTCCAGTCACTGATGAGATAAATGTCTAATAGTCCAACATTTTGCGTGCATCTGTATTACCGTGTGTGTAAATAAAGAAATAAAGAAAGAAAGAAGGATAGAAAGAAAGAAAGGTTGAATCCTGAATCTAGTAGGATTAAAATAAAAAAAATATCCGCGTTTTGGTCACAGTTACCTTCTTAAAAGAGCCGTTTTTCCGTTTGTCATTTCGATAAACTGAAACACATCCTGTATTTGCATCAAATCTAATCAGATGATGGATTAAAAACATCTTTCTCTAATAAATCATCTGCATGAGTCCAGTCTCCAATCTGACCACAATCCTTCATTTTTCTTTTGTTTGCTTCGTTTTTTTTATTTACCTGGAGCTATTTTTCGCGCTAGGGTCCATCCCTTGAAAAGTGGTCGTCGTTGTCATCTCGGGCAGGATTAAACGGAGTGAATAAACCTGCTCTTCAAAGCGTTTAAAGCTAAATCTAGCCACTAAAACGTCTAAAATGTGCTGTAGCTCCCCTCCGCATGGACTCCGCCCGACTCGGGATGAATAGGGAATCTGGGCAGCCGTTTTGCTCGAGTTCTAACGCCAGCCCACATAGACCCGCCCACTGCAGAAACGCGCCTTCTGATTGGTCACGAGACAGAGAATTCGGGATTTGATTGGAGGATTTTCACGTCGCTTAAAGTCACTCTGGGTTTTTTTTTTTTTTTTGCCCTCATTCCACCGAAATGACAGGCGGTGATGCAGCGTCCATTATGGTGCTGTCTGGGAGGAGGGAAAAAAAAGGAAAAGAAAAAAAAAAAAAGATTTAAACCTGACTTTTAAAAAATGACAGAAGTGTTATTTCAGCTATTCTGTACAGACATTAACACTGAGAAATTATTTAATGATCTTTCCCTTCTGCACTTTTTGAATTAAAGCATGTCTTACTAATAAAAAAAAAATAAAAATCTGGCATATTAATAATAAAAAAAATTATGTGTTATTTCAGCTTTTTGTACAGAAGTTCTCTCTTAAAAAAATAATTTAAATTTAAAGCTCTGTCCAGTCTGCACTTTTTTGAAACAAAGCAACTGCTTTAATAATAATAATAATAATAATAATAATAATAATAATAATAATAATAATTTCAGCTTTTTGTACAGAAGTTAACTCTAAAAAAAAAATTGTTTAAACTTACATTTCTGTCCAATATGCACTTTTTGAAATAAAGCAACTGCTTTAATAAAAATAAATAAATAAATCTGGCATATTAATAAAAAAAATTTATGAGTATTATTTCAGCTATTTTGTACAGAAGTTAACACTAAAAAAGTTCTGTCCCATCTGCACTTCATAAAAAAAAGTAAATTTGACATATTAATAAAAAAAAATTACAAGAGAGTTATTTCAGCTTTTGTACAGACGTTAACTCTTTAAAAAAAATACATTTAAAGTTCTGTTAAATTTGCACTTTTTGAATGAAAGCAACTGCTTTAATAAAAAAAAAACTGGCATATTAATAAAAAAAAAAAAATTAGAAGTTATTTCCTATTTTGTACAGACATTAACACTGAGAAATTATTTAATGATCCTTCCCATCTGCACTTTTTGAAGTAAAGCATGTTTTAATAATTTAAAAATTAATTAAATTAATTAATTAAAAAAAAATATGAGTTATTTCAGCTATTTTGTACAGAAGGTTTAATTTAAAAATTAAATTATTTGTCCAATTTGTATTCTTTTAAAGCAACTACCTGTTAAGGATTTTCTGCAGGATCAAATGAGGCAAATATGAGGTAAAAAGAGTTTTTCTTTATTTTAACAAATGATTTATTAGACAATACAGATGCTTAACTTGACAGAAATATCAGGACTTATTATTATTATTATTCACAATTCACCTACTGAATCCGGGGCTTGTTTCACTTTACACGTCTACTGCCAATTAATAACAATAAAAAAAAAACAATTTGTCTGAAAGAAGATAACAGAAATAAAAGCAGCTAAAATAATAAAAATTACAGACTTGTCCTGTATTACAGAGTATAACTTCATCAAGTGTTCATTTCATACAAAGTGATTTTTTTTTTATGTCTTTTGAGGACATGAGACGAAAACCGTCTCGCCTTAATTTCGGTGTCAAAATGTCTTTAAAGTAAAATCGCTCTACTCAAATGACGGTTTAGCAGAAAGGTCTGGACCACGGGCTGCTGTTTGTGGGAGCTTTTGTGGTCACTTCTTGCCAAAGAAAAAAAAAAAAATCTGGGCTTCTGATCTCACGGCGTTCACACTGCCACTTTAACGTGTGAATGAAAAAATCACTTATATACAAAAAGCAGGAACTGCAAAGGTGGAAGAGCATCAACACGCTATACAACAGCAGTCAGGAGTAACTGTGAGGGAAAAGAGGGAAGAGAGAGAAAGAAAGAGAGAGAGAGAGAGAGAGAGAGAGAGAGGAAGAAGGCAGTGAAGGTTCTGCGTTTAGACGAAGCCTCCTGTCTGTTGCTGGAAAACGTCAATTGTGTCTTCGTCCTCCATTTCCAACTGTGAGAAGGAAAGAGAGAGAGAGAGAGAGAGAGAGCAAGAGAAACATGAGTGAGCATCGTATGCGGCTGTGGGCGACTTTCTGAATGCTCTGTGTGTGAAATATTTCCACTAGGTCTGTGAAATCTGGCCTGTCACACCTGAAAGCTTCACACAGGCTTCCTCGGGCTTAATGACGCAAACTGAATGTCGTTATCCAAAACGGCGCTTTGACAATATACTGCTGGGATTAAGGTGAAGAAAAAACCTCATGACTGAAACATTATCGGGGGGACGGGAGTGTGTGCGAGAGCCATCAGTGTAAATCTTTTAGGGTGGGAGGAAGGGGGAAGAGAATATATTTTATCATACCACAGCACTGTTGCATTCTGGATTCTGATTGGTCAGAAGGTGTTGATTCATTTTCTTAGAACAGCAGCTCTGATAGTAGCGCAGGTTTATATTACTGCACTTGTTCTTATGCTTTATCATTTCTATAGCAACAGCTCATTCACTCGGACTTTTACAACAGATGCTCCACATAAACTGATGTAAACCGTGTGTAACTGTTGAGATGGTGAAGTTTTCTGTAAGGAGATGTTCGTTTAACATTTGTGGAAGGAGTCTCCAGTGTCAGCGCTTTGTAACAATCAGAAGTAAAGCTGTAACTTTATGTTGTACGACATCTTCAGGACAGAGGAGTTTACGCTTCGTGGTTTCTCAGTAACATGACAAACTGCATTTCTTCAAGAAAGAATGACTGTTCATAGCTGCTGTAATGTAAGTGAGAACTTGTTTTGTGGAAGTTCCACAGCAATAAATGTAACTATAAATGGATAAAAAGTATGATGCGCCATTCTTTAGTTAATAAAAAAAATGTAATCATGGCAAATTGCTGTGGTATAAGAGGAATAAAAGATTTCAGGACGCAGCTGCATGACTGCTGTTATAGAAGATTAGTCAACGCCTTCTGACCAATCAGAGTGGAGAATTCACCAGCACTGGGGTATAAGGTGTTTATAACAGGGCTGTTTTTTTAATAAGAAAAACAAATCTAAACCTGGTGTTTCTACACTGCTATCCTAGATGACTAACAGAAGCCATTTATGCCGTTTAATGAGGTCCTCTAATCAGGCGTTATGATGCAGTAAAACCATCATATTGCGTCTGGTGAATATTATATCATTCCTGAACTACTCTAAAATTTACATTCAGCTCATTTTCCCCATCCCTCATAATTTTCCTTTAACGTTCCAACTCAATAAAGATCCAGCGTGATGGCCGGCTGTAACGGCCGTAATGGCTGTGGCGAGCGTTCCAGCTTTAATGATCTATTGATCACGTTTATCGATCACGACACAATGGCAAAGTCTCCTTTGTGTTGTTAAAATGAAAGGAAATGAGAGGCCTCTACTAAATACCTCCCCCTCAGCATGAAATATGCATTTACATCTGTGCGTGTGCAGCTGACCCATGCTTTTTGTTAAGCACACACACGTTCGGCAGGAGTCCCGAGGGACCGATTGAGGGTTTGAACAAAGCTGCCATATGCAGGGTCCAAATGTCAGAGTGTGTCACCAAGACGTTTGTTATTTAAAACCCAGTTATCAAACACTTGTACCTCATTTTGATACTGAACTTGATGGGTCAGTCTTTCGACAGGGCCGAGAAAGGGTTAAATGATATGACAAACATATCACATCACGATACAGGACATTTCTACAATATACACATTATGTAGAGTTTGCTAACTGTCATCCAAACAGGAGTGACGTGATTGTAAAAATGAAATATAGCGATTAAGTTCTACATATAAATCAGTGTTGAAGGAGGCGTGGTGGATCACCGGTTTGTGAATGGAAGGCGGAGTCCGGGAGAACGAGTGGTGAGGAATGAAAGAGTGCTGCCAGTTGTTCATGATTAACAGAGCTTTATTTATTCTGTGTTTCTCACAATGAGCTTTTAAATGCCCAAGAAGAGAGACGTGGTGTTGCAGAGCAGAGCGAGACAGCCAGACAACATCCTGCTGAGCTCTCTCTCTCTCTCTCTCTCTGTGTGTGTGTGTGTGTGTGTGTGTGTGTGTGTAGCTTCCAGGAGTTCTTAAAGTTTTAATAATTCTTTGTTAATTTGCTGAAAAGTTGCAAATCCCTCCTATCCACCAGGGTGTCCCAAAATAATTTTAAAATAAAAATAAAGTTAGATGAAACTTTTATGTTATTATGACTAAACAATTAAATTAACAGTTAAAAGGTGGAAAAATAAATGCATCAAACCAATGAATTAAAAAGAAGAAAACATTAATGACAATTCTTGTGTTTCCAAAACAATATTAACTATTAATTTATTATAGTTATCTCAGAAAAGTGACTTTTTCTTTATTACTATTTTTAAATACATCTCCTAACACAGTATTGTTGTATCTTAATGACTAACAGTTAAGATATTATTATTATTATTTAAATATTATTTGACTCTCTCTTTTTTTTCCCCGTTATTATTGATCTGTGTTAATTTTTTTCTTAACAGTCCTAAGTAGCGTACTTAAGACTTCTAAGCCCTGACTGACGGTCGTCGATGGTCCGATCTAAAACACATCCACCAAAAGATGCACTTAGACTACGTCAATATCAAAAGGTCAATATCAGTAATCATATTTTCAAATATATACATGGTGATTCGACCAGGAAGGAAATTTAATTATGAGGAATAATCAGCACATTTACACATATATAACTTGAAAATAATCAGGTTTTGGCAATGAAACAATCAATACTCACTTCAGAAATGTGATAACGGGACGTTTTGAATACACATGGGTTCATCAATAATCAGATTTCCCTCTAAATGAACTCTAGTGGAGAAGTTGTATGTGGTGTAAAATCCAAACTTCCTGTTTTTTTTTTTTTCCTAATAATGAGTCACTGTACTGGTCAATATTTATTTCTTAAATGTAGTTTCTTGTGTTGTGTTGAATTATTGGTATTTCCCATATCCACTGCAGATCTCCTCTTTCTGATGATGTTTATGCATAATGTAAAAAAAAAAAAATTAAAGATGTAACAGTATACAGTACATGTGCCTAATAATCTGATTACTGGGTTCAAATCTGTTAGCAGTTTTAATTCAGTGTAAGATAATACAGTGTGCTGTTTACATGACGTTACATTAAGGCCTAATCCCAGTAGCTGACTAAATCAGATAATAATCAGATTATTCGTGCACATCTGAAGTAAACACTTTCAGGTTATCCATTTTAGGAAATACAACATTTTAAATTGTGGAGTGAAATCAGACCTTCAGATCGGACTGTAACTGTATTCCTGCAGTTTTAAAAACTGATTGTAGATCAGCACTTTAACATTTGAGGATAAACATGGGTATAAATAAATAAATTAATTAATTAATTTAAAAAATGTTTATAAAGCAGGTCATGTGATGTAGATACATAGATACCTGTGCAGGTGTGTCTGTCTCATTAATGGGCTGCCCATCGAACCGGAATCGGATTTGCCTCATCGTCAGTCCCTAAAAACAAAACGAGATAGGGGAAAAAAAAAAGATCAGTTCAGCACTTCTCTCTTTCTCACACACACACTCCCACACACACACACACACACACACACACACACACACACACACACACACACACACAGTCCCAAGGGAGGTCAGCACTCCCCCACTGCTGATTAGCTAAAGCTGAGGAAGAATCAATATTACATTTATTCTGCACATTTCCAGATGATCCACAGATGCGCTATTTACCTTCTCAATCCAAACACATCATTCTGACCCTCGTCTCTCCGTCTTTACCCCAGTCCTGTTAGAGGTATCACCACGACACTCAAAGATATCTTCACGATTACGGGGGTTACGGTTTGGCAAGATAAAGATCACGAGGTCATGGTAGTGCTGCGAGATACCACGATATACACCACAGTACAATTTCCTGACATGATAATGTTATTGAGATTTCTTTTTTAATTTAATTTTCTGGATTTGTTTTTAAAATAACAAATACAACCTCTGAAAAGAAGGAGGGAATAGGTTTTTTTTTTCCATTTTACAATTTTAAAGATTTAAATTGTTAACTGTTCAATCATTTATTTTTGTATGCTTAAAAAAAAATCCTACCACTGAACAATCATGATGTTTTTTTGCATGTTTCTTTCCAAATGAATTGATAATCTCTCCTGGTGTGAATGAAATTTAAATCATTTCTTACAGAAAAAGGTACTTACAGAAAAACTTTTTTTTTAATTTAATTTTAATTTATGCAAGTTACAGGTGTCAACCAATTAAGTGCTGATCAATCAGATCATTTATGAAAGAGCGTCAGATCATTTAGTTTGTTCTGCTTTAAATCAATCAAGCATCCATTTTGATACACATTAGCTACAGTAGCTAAACTGTAAGCCTCAGGGTCCATAATTTCCTGGTTGCCTAGCAACAGCGTTCTCACTGACTTTAGTTCTCGACTTTAATCACTTCAGTGGTGTTTTGCGTATTCAACTTCTTTTGTCCAAATCACAGATTTTCTACTGTCATTCAAACGCACCATAATGTAAAAAAAAAAAAAACAGACATTCCACCTTCTTCTTCTTCTTATTATTATTATTCATGGTTGGTATAAAGGCGGAATGGATCCCAATACGTGCGTTCATATTAAATTACACACACACACTTTTGTTTTTGTTCCAGATCCACAGCAGGGCTACAGCCTGGGTCAATTTCTCTCTGGCTAGACAACAAACGTGCAGAGTCATCTTTCTATCGCCATGTCCATCCTCACAATGGCACAATTCATTTATAAGATTAAGAGCTGTAGCCTGGCCAAAAAAAAAAAAAAACCTCAAGTGCCATCTTACACAAGTATGCTCTTGTCAACTTTCCCTCGATTTAATCACCACCACCATCAATCGGGCACTCGGTGTGAGAACAGTGACACAAGTTTGAACATAGTTTATGGTTTCATTTATTCAGAGAGCTCCAGCTTTGGGACGAGCGCCTGGTTCTCCTCAGCTACCGGAGATTTATTGGATGTTCTTGAAATCAATAAAGTCGCAGGTTGGAAAGACTTCAAAAACATTGTTTGGCCACTCTGAGATTTGACAGTGCAGTGTTACTTTTATTTGTGTCTATAGGAGTTGGAGCATCATACAATACACTAGTTACACTTTATGCTTCACGCAAAGCATTCCATCCATCCATCCATCTTCTGTACCGCTTATCCTACACAGGGTCACAGGGAGCCTGGAGTCTATCCCAGGGGACTCGGGACACAAGGCAGTGGACACCCTGGACGAGGTGTCAAGCCATCGCAGGGCACAATCACACACACTCTCACACACACTCACACACACTATGGACAATTTGGAAATGCCAATCAGCCAACAGCGCATGTCTTTGGACTAGGGGAGGAAACCGGAGTACCCAGAGGAAACCCCTGAAGAACGAGGAGAACATGCAAAAGGCAGGATTTAAACCCCCAACCCTGGAAGCGCGAGGAACTAAGCCACCGTTGAAGCAATCCAAAAAAAAAAAAAAAAAAAAAAAAGGGTTAACATGACAACTACATATTGATAGGGCGGCTAGTGGCGGGTTTTTTCCCTCTACAATTTTATTTCACGTGTGCGTTTAAAAGTAACACATTCCAACTGGTGCTAGCGACTCACGACAGAAATATCATATCACAATACTTATAATAATAAAGAAACTTTTTTTTAATATCTACAAAATATGTTTTTTTATTACTAAAAAGGAGGAAAAATAAAATTCTGGTACAACATTTTAACGTAAACTGCTTCTGATCTGAGTTTTTAATTGTTATTTAAAAAAGCACACACAAAAAATGTTATGAAAAGATATCACAATATCCAGAATACCTCCAAAAAGTGTATAGTGACATTGTTTATCCTGATATCGATATTATATTATATTGTTTCACTGTATCACTTTCATGAGTCCCACTACTTGCTAAACTACACACATCAACCTAAGACACATTCTGACCATCAGCAGCAACTATTTTACTAATTGAATAAATGGATTCAGACACAGAGGTGAGAAAATCCCAGCTCAGAGACATAACCAGGATGAAATTAACACTTCATTGTTCCTTCCCCCTAAACTAGTTGGGGTTAAATCATGTTAGCGATCTACATAAGTTAACAAAACACAAGATCATCAGTTGCTAGCTGATGAGTTTATGATTGTGCACCTCTAAATAAAAACCAATATGTAATATTAGATAATTAATTAATGTAATCGCATCTCACAATATCAGATATGATACGATTCAGTCATTTTGGATCC
The DNA here is from genome assembly GCF_027358585.1 of Pangasianodon hypophthalmus. Classification (NCBI taxonomy): domain Eukaryota; kingdom Metazoa; phylum Chordata; class Actinopteri; order Siluriformes; family Pangasiidae; genus Pangasianodon; species Pangasianodon hypophthalmus. The sequence goes on from NC_069738.1 coordinate 3,300,954, forward strand.
GTTATCGTGATTAAAATACAATTACTGTGCAACTGTTATCACGCCATCGCGTCATGCAAACAACACTGCATCCTGGATACCTGCATGCTAATGCATTTATTCAGTTTATGTAAATAGAAAGAGACGAGTGTGTGCGCTGTCACTCACCTGTCTCTCGCAGTAAGCCTTCATGAGTTTGCTGAGCGGCGTGTGCCTTTTAATCTTAAACTGCACCACTGAGCCGTCCTGTCCCGCCACCTTCAGGTTGATGTGGTCATTGTTCTCAGTTTTCACTCCCTCCTACACAAACACACACACACACACACACACACGTGAGAATCTGATCAATGTCTCTTGATCTGAGTTAGTCTTTGATTTCAGACTTTAGCCCTGCCTACTTTCAGAGGAAGATGCTGTTTAATTTGATTGACACTACACTCCGACCAACAAAAACAACTCTCTAATCACCTTTAAAGACGTGATGCTCTGTATTTTTTTCAACCCGCTGACTTTACCTCACTACAAACTACTAACTGCGTCATGTTCAAAAGTTTATTTTACTCTCCTCTGACCAAACAGCTAATCGAACTGCAGCCTTCAAGATCCTGAATCCCGTGTCTGAAACTGGAACGAACATGTCCTCACTCTCATCGCCTCAGCTTCAGACGTGTTGCCTACAACGTGTCTGAAATGTTTTGTACACTTTTCTGACCACGAGCTTCAGAATCGTACAACCTACACTTCTGTGTGTACTCGTATACATGCACCAGCTGCAGACGGGTGTGCAAACTTCTGAATATCCCGATTTTCACAGCAAAACTGAACATTTAAATTAAATTCTAAAGTATTGTTTAGTGCCATGTTATGACTCTCACATGGTTATGGGAAAGGTCTGTGGATTGCCATTTCCTGTGAAAGTGGGCGGGGCTTGACCATGTTTAGTGACAAAAATAGTAACAGCTAAAAGTCCAGATTGCAAAACTAGTGTTTACTCTGGATTACATCTGTGTTACAAAATCTGATTTGTACTTTTTGTGATCCCTGCTGTCTATTTACAGTGTAAACACCAGCGCAATCCTATTTTAAGTAAATCAAACACTTTGGTTTTGTGACTTAAAATCAACTTATAATACTTCTTTTACTTCCTATATGACTTTATACTGTAATAATTTGTAATCCCACTATCCGGTGTTACCAAGAAGACGACGAGTTTTCCATTTTGAGTCTGGTTCCTCTCACGGTTTCTTCCTCATGGGGTCTCAGGGAGTTTTTCCTCACCACCGTCACCTCTGGCTTGTGCATTACGGATCTAAATCTACCTCTGGATTTCTGTAAAGCTGCTTTGTGACAATCGTCAAAATCACTATTTAAATAAAATCAACTTGAATTATTAGCAAGAATAACCATTCTTTTATCTGGATGGCAAATAAATATAAGTGCAACTTGATTTATGGTTATCTGATATTTATCATTTGCACAGTGAATAAAAATATAACTATAGCTACTAGCATGAGCTTGATCTTTTTTTACACAATAAAAAAAGCCATTTAATGAAGAAGAAAAAAGTGCACCACAAATATGTGCGATATACACTATAAGCCCAAAAGTATGTGCACCCCTGACCATCACACCCATATGTGCTTCTTCAACAACCTGTTGCCACAAAGTTGGAAGAACACAATTGTATAGAATGTCTCTGTATGCTGTAGTGTTACAATTTCCCTTCACTGGAACTAAGAGACACAAACCTGTTCCCCATGACAATGCCCCTGTGCACAAAGCGAGCTCCATGAAGACATGGTGTGTGAAGGTTGGAGTGGAAGAACTCGAGTGTCCTGCACAGAGCCCTGACCTCAACCCCACTGAACACCTTTGGGATGAACTGGAACACCGACTGAACCCCAGACCTCCTCGACATCCCAACATCAGCGCCTGATCTCACTAATGCTCTTGTAGCTGAATGAACACAAATCCCCACAGCCATGCTCCAAAATCTAGTGGAAAGCTTCCCAGAAGAGTGGAGCTTATTATAACAGCAAACACAGGGAGAATAAATCTGGAATGAGATGCTCAACAAGCACATATGGATGTGATGGTCAGGGGTGCACAAACGTTTGGCCATATAGTGTATATGTAGCACAGCAAAATAATGTATGAACTTGTCTATAACTCTAATTTAACTAAGAAACCTGTCAGGACCTCAGCACACTGAATATTAAGAGACCTGCTTTGTTGAAGAGATCATCAGTTACAGCTAACTCACTAACTATCTGATATACAAACAGAAAAAGGAAAAAAAAAAAAGTGTTTTTTTTTATTTAAAAAAGTAACATCTCGTAATAATTTTTATACAGTCTGACCACATATGGTGTTGATACATCATCTGTAAGATATTAGCTAACAAACAAACATCTAGTTTATGCTAATGATGCTAAAAAGGATCAGTATTAACCAAATTTATGCGAATAATTTTCCATTTTACAGTTTTAAATGTGTCACTGTGACGGTTTCATTAATAGCCAGCACTAATAAACGTTGTTTGAACCCAATGTTGATTAAATTAATCGCTCATTAACATCCTCATTCGCTTCAAAAGATAATAAGCAAACTAGCCGAGATAGTTTTGCTAGCTGTGTAATTATGGCGGCTACCCGCCTAGCCAAAGCGCGTGCACAGCTCTTCCGGTGTTTCTACAGCAGCAGTTACAGTATTTATCCACTAAGCGGAATATTCTCTATCCTATAACAGCGTATGCATTTTGTTCCTGGATTATTTTTTATTCTTACATTTTTTTTCCATTAAAAACAATCCGTGCGCCGATATTATATATATATAATTTTTTATTATTTATTAATAACGCTCACCTTGGGTTTCTCGTCTGCCATGGTTATTGTATTTGCGCTGCCCTTACGCCGCCACACAAAAGACTCCGCGGGGACGCGCACGTCCGCGCCCCCGCCTTGAAAAACCGGCCGCGACGTGCGCGGCCACGACCCCGGCGCTCGTGCTCAGAGAGCGTCGCTGATTGGCCGAGAGGAGACGCGGGCGCGCAGGACGTCGGAGTGACGTCGCGCGCGGACCCGCGCGGGCGCTCTCGTCGGCAGCCCCGTGCCCTGCGTGCGTGCACGCGCGCGCCTGAAATCTAACGTCTTTTCGTTCACAAATTGCGCATCGAATAACTCAGTAAATCAAAGAAATTACAGTAAAAGCGTAGCAAATATTAGTTTTCTTATTTAAATATTCGTTAACGTAGTGAAAAGGGGGACATTTTGAGTGGTAACCATGACAACAGAGACTGGGTCCCTTCCGTCACACACTGTCATGGACGGGCGCCATCTTTGTTCAGGGATCACAATACACATCTCAGTCATTAGCACGGATTTCCTCCATAAACACATAAATATAGCTCATATAAATAATTGTATAGCTTTCAATTAACATCGAAATCATGAATGAAGTTTAGACTCGTTTCATTTTTAGCTTGAAATGATATTTATGTGAACAAATACACAGAATAAGCACAAACACATCTGTAATGAAACAATCATGAATACAGCCTAATAACCAAGTGCTGCAATTCCACATTTATGATCTTTATACTGAAATCGCCAAACAGACGAGCACTAATCCTGAAGCTAAACCCCAGCTCTCATTTCTCTCACGATGCGTTTGACATTTTATTTATTTATTTATTTATTTGTTTATTTTTACTCAGGCGTTCTGACAGCCCGTCTTACCTGCGTCACTTCCGGGGTCCTACCAGCGAGCAGCCTGACCGACGCGCTAAAATCTTGAAGCTTGTGGTGTGAAGTTAGCTAGCTAATGCTGTTCAAAACAATTAATTAATAAATTATTTGGATTTATTTGGGATTTTATTTTCTTTTTTTGTAAATGGAGGAATTAGATGTGGAGCCGACAACCACGGTAAACAGAGCTAAAGATAAAATCCATGATCTGGATCAGATACTGACAGTGTTAGTCTTACTGTATAATAATAATAACGATAATAATAGCTATACATATTGTTTATTTTTTCTACAATAAGATTGATATAGCGTTATTGTATTACATAGAGCAGAGTAATAATGTGTAATAAAGTAATTAAGTAATTTATAAAAGAAAAATTCCATTATTTTCATTTTATATGTTTTGTGTGTATTGTTACAGTCATTTGCTTGATCTCTCTCTCTCTCTCTCTCTCTATATATATATATATATATATATATATATATATATATATATATATATATATATATATAAAAGGCCAAAAGTTTGTGCACCATCACACCCATATGTGCTTGTTGAGCATCTCATTCCAGATTTATTCCCCCGTGTTTGCTGTTATAATAAGCTCCACTCTTCTGGGAAGCTTTCCACTAGATTTTGGAGCGTGGCTGTGGGGATTTGTGTTCATTCAGCTACAAGAGCATTAATGAGATCAGGCGCTGGTGTTGGTGAGGAGGTCTGGGGTTCAGTCGGTGTTCCAGTTCATCCCAAAGGTGTTCAGTGGGGTTGAGGTCAGGGCTCTGTGCAGGACACTCGAGTTCTTCCACTCCAACCTTCACACACCATGTCTTCATGGAGCTCGCTTTGTGCACAGGGGCATTGTCATGCTGGAACAGGTTCGGGTCTCTTAGTTCCAGTGAAGGGAAACTGTAAAGCTACAGCATACAGAGACTTTCTATACAATTGTGTGCTTCAGACTTTGTGGCACCAGTTTGGGTAAGAACCACATATGGCTGTGATGGTCAGGGGTGCACATACTTTTGGGCTTATAGTGTATATAGCGTTATTTATTTGGATTGTTTATTCTGTGATAAAATGGATATAGCATTAAAGCAGAATTAAATGAAATAGCACTCACTTCACAATATATATATATATATATATATATATATATATATATACTTGTGGTTAAAGATAGCATGTAACAGACTCTTGCAGTAAATCTACTCACACTTACAGTAATTTACAGTTAATGTCATGTGTGTGTGTGTGTGTGTGTGTGTGTGTGTGTGCACTCACACAGCTGATCCCAGGCGCAGGCCTTAAACAGAAGCACCTGGGCTTTGAGTGGGGTCCAGGAGACCTGCTGGTGTACGAGACCAACTTTAAATTACAAGGTAACAAACTGGAGAAGAGTGTGTGTATGGAAATCATGGTATGTTTGTGTGTCATTGACCCATAACTGTCCCTTTCTCCCTCACACACACACACACACATACACAGGTCCTGGGTCTGGAGGCTCCGGTTGTCCCTTTGTCCATGTGGTGCGCAGAGATGAGGACATCTACTCGCCCATCCTGCGCAAGCTCTTCAACGAGTCTCATCACATCTTCGTCGGGCTGCAGAACATTAAAGATGACGTTCCGAGCAAGAACAAGAAACCACAGTAAGAACAACAGATATATACTTATACTTACGTTCAGTCTAATCATCACACATCCTTACACGAGTGTACAGCATGAGGAAATACTCCTCCTGTAGGACCAGCAGGAAACACAACACGCTACGATACGATACGATACGATACGATACAGCTGCACAATACCGAGTCCTGACCGTCTCACGCCTGACTCTTATGTCTAACTGATTATTTCATTAAAATTTCTGAGTGATTAAAGTCTTTGATTAAGGTAGAATCTGTATTTTAGTGAAATGTATTTATTTTTTTGGCAGAAAGAATGGTTCTTACTTCAAATGTTTATCAGTTTATGTTGTCACTTAAACTGCAGTTTATTAATCATTTAGATCTTTGTATATAACGTGGCTGCTTTTACGACACTCGTGGGATGTTTTCCTTTTGTTCTTTTTCTCTTTCTTTTCATTCACCTCAGCCATGTTGAATTCTGGATTCTGACTGATGTTGATTAATTTTCTAGAACAGCAGCTCTGACAGTAGCACAGGCTTATATTAATGCACTCTTTCTAATACATTATGGTTTCTATGGTAACAGCTCGTTCACATGGACTCGTTTAGGTGGATGCTCCGAATAAACGAATTAAAAAAAAAACGTGTGTAATTGTTGCCATGATGAAGTTTTTCTGTAAGGAGATGTTTATGTAAAGTTGTATGGAAGGAGTCTCCAGTGTCAGTGTTTTGTAACAGTCAGAGGTAAAACTGTAGCTTTAACTTCTCAGGACAGAGGAGTTTACGCTTTGTGGTTTCTTTTATGGCTGCATTTTTTTAGTCTTATTAACTTCAAGAGCGAGAAAAAAGAGAGGCTGGTGAGGGAACGACTGTTTATAGCTGCTATAACGTAAGTGAGAACAGGAACTAACGGGTTTCATGGACTTTCCACATATAACGGATAAAAAAAACAATGGCATGCCATTTGTCATTGTAGTCGTTGAAAATTTGCTGCGGTATAAGAGGAATAAAACACTTGGAGATGTGCTGCTATAGGAAAATAATCAACCTTGGGATGGTAAGAGAAACTCCGCTTCATCACAACACCCTATTATCGATTATTATACTATAACAGCGTGACATGGAGTGATTTATTCCTGATATAGTCGCTACTCTGATGTTAGTTTCATTAGATCATAATCATGACCAGACCAAAAAAAAATCAGTGTGGACTTTTTTTTTTTTTAACCTTAATTCCAAAACCACTTATGTACATTAAAAACACGTTATACAGTGACCTCAGACATTAGTGTGTGAGTGACATGGCCAGATGTGTAAAGCGTAAATGCTATGACAATAAAATTAAAACTTTTTTTTTTTTACATTTAGTATACTTCTAACTCTCTGTGCTGCTGTAATGGGTGAATTTCTCTCTGTGATGAATAAAATGATCTATCTATCTATCTATCTATCTATCTATCTATCTATCTATCTGTCTATCTATCTGATGACTGGGACACGAGGCTGTATGAAATAAGGACTGTTATATCATTTAGCTGGCATTAACGCTCCAGACATTTTGCGTTTTATACACTTATATCTCTCATTCAGTTTTAATCCAGATGAAAGATTACAAGGTCATGATGTGTAGTCGTACATGTTCTGCAGAAAAACTGTGTGAATGCGGCGCTTTTAAAGCAGAACACACACAGCATACGTCACTTCAGCTCCAGTGTAAAAGCTCAGCGTTCTGAGAGTTTATCTATAAATGTCCTGTTTGACAGTGAGATCAGTGAGGTGCTGTTTAACTACGAGTGTTTCATTTATAACGGCATGTATAAATATACTCCACACACACAAACACACACACACCCAACCCAATGGTCTCTGTGCTGCTGTTCGTTTCTTCATGTGGTCACTCTCACTGTGTTTGTGTCTCCGCAGGTTTGTGAGCATCAGTAAGAACTACAGGTCTGTAATACGAGCCTGTATGGAGGAACTGCAGCAGGTCGCAGGTGTGTGTGTGTTTGAGTGTTTGAGTTTGATGGTACATGTAAAGCAAACAAAATTGTGCCCATGACTTTGATTTTTTTTTGATAATGTTGACCAATGTTAACGGTTGTGTTGCTCTCCCTCCCTCTCTCTCTCTCCCTCTCTCTCCCTCTCTCTCTCTCTCTCTCCCTCTCCCTCACTCTCTCTCTCCCTCTCTCCCTCTCTCTCTCCCTCTCTCTCTCTCTCTCTCCCTCTCCCTCACTCTCTCTCCCTCTCTCTCCCTCTCTCTCTCTCTCTCCCTCTCCCTCACTCTCTCTCTCCCTCTCTCCCTCTCTCTCTCCCTCTCTCTCTCTCTCTCTCCCTCTCCCTCACTCTCTCTCCCTCTCTCTCCCTCTCTCTCTCTCTCTCCCTCTCCCTCACTCTCTCTCTCCCTCTCTCCCTCTCTCTCTCCCTCTCTCTCTCCAGTATCAACTAAAGACACGCAGTACAGCAACCAGGTACTGATTCACACTCGCACACAGTAATTATAATATAATAATATTAATGTATTGTAATATAATTGTAATATAATAATACTAATATTAAATCCTCCCTCAAATCACAACACTAAAATACTACTACTACTAATAATAATAATAATTAAATATTAAAATTACATATCACTAAATAGAGTACTCCTTTTAAAAATAAAAGTAAATAAAAGGCACAAACTGAAATTAATTATTGTGTGTGTGTGTGTGTGTGTGTGTGTGTGTGGGTTTTAAGGTGTCCATTCTCTTAGCAATTGAGCTCATCTGGAATCTGTGTGAGGTGCTTTTCATCGACGCAGCACCAGGTAGAGTCACCTCAGATTATTCATATAACACACTTTACACACACTTTACACACACTTTACACACGCTTTACACACACTTTAATAAGAGCAGCTCGCCTCACTGAGGTTTTACAGCAGCGCCAACGTCCTATTGCATCTAACAGACATGTGATATGTGCACATGATGACGTTTACCTAATGATGATGTTATAAATAAATGAATACATGTTTTAACTTTAATATGTTTCAGTAAAATAGTGCTTGGGAGTCTGTCATGCTGCGATCTGTGTTATAGTGCTTAAATCACAGTAACTTACTCGTTTCTCAGTGTTAAAGTTTTGTAACAGAGAGCGAGCAAATCAGTTAGTCAAATACGGTATATACAATCCATGTCATAATTATTCTGGAAAACGTATTCGTCTCCCTGCCGACTTTCCACAGTCATCATTTACATTTATTGCTCTAGAAGATCTGTAAGATCAGCAAGTAAAATATACTTTTCAATTAAAAAAAAAAAAAAAAAAATCAGGTATGCTCAGATGTTCTATGGAGTGTGTTCGAAGGTGCTCTTTGGCGGGGAAAAAAATTGTAATCCAAGGTATACTTCCAAATTAGATTGTTTAAAAACCCTTTATTTAAATAGCTATTTCCTAGTAGAGATATTAAAAATAAAAAAAAAAAGGATGGAGTAATGGGCTGCGTGGTTCAGTAGGTAAAAACGTACGAGGTGGAGATCGCTTGAAATTATTACAAAGGGAAACGTTTTAATTATCACAGGAAGGCGATGGACTTTCCTGGTTTAAATGAAGAAGTAGATTTTTGCTCTTTTCTCTGAAATCATTCATTCACTTTTCCAAAGTGTGGTACTGAATAAGTGCAATATTTCTGACCTTTTGTGTACATGTTTCTGTTTATATTTATTTGTCGTCTCTCACTGTGGCACCATCTAGTGGTGTCCTTTTAGACGAGCTCTAGATTTACTCCACCTAGTGGCATTTTGACGCTAGCCACCTCTCTCTGTCCTTTCATTTCACCAGGTGCGTCTGATTTAGCTTCTCTCTCTCTCTCTCTCTCTCTCTCTCTCTCTCTGTTTCTCTCTCTCTGTCTGTCTCTCTCTGTTTCTCCATCTGTTTGTTTCTCTGTCCTTTCATTTCAGCAGGTGTGTCGGATTTAGCTGCTTTAGGTCAGAGTCCATTTGAGGCAGTTTTGTGTTTGTCGGGTTCACTTTTTTTATTTTTTTTTTTTTAAATAAATACTTCTACTATGCAATAGTCATGTAAATAAAGGCTATTTTAACAATCTAATTAGGAAGTGTGCCTTAGATTATCTGTTTTGGATTATACTTTTTGGTAGGTTTGAATGTTAACTGAGAAGTTTCTTAAAATGTAAATGAGTTATGTGGTGTGTTGTGTTTAGCCGGCTCTCTGCTGCTGCACCTGCTGGACTGGGTGCGTTTACACAAAGCTGATGTGGATGAAAAAGCGCGCGAGGTCCTGCAGAGCGAAAGCCCCACACGTCATCACGCTTACTGGGACGTGGTACTGTGTCCTCTCATCCTCCATCATCCTGTTCAACAAAAACCTGTTACACAGTATTAACCCTCTAACTCACTTTCTCTCTCCCTCTCTCTCTCTCTCTCTCTCTCTCTCCCTCTCCCTCGTTCTCTGTGTAGGTGATGAGTTTCGTCCTGCAGGGCCGTATGGACGAGGCTCGGCAGGTTCTGCAGAAACAGGCGTCTCTACAGCCAGCGTCCAGAACCGCGTATCAGCTCATGGACAACCTGCTGCACAAAATGCCTGTGTTTAATGTGAGGACTGCATTTATATCGATCCGTATAAGTTACGTTTACATTCATATATCTGGTAGACGCTTTCCTCCAAACGAACCACAGTCCAATCTTAGCAGTCAGGATGTTTTAGCTTAAGAGGCTCTAAAGTGGAACCCGAAATCAAACCTGAACATTCAGTAACTTCAGCACTTTATAGATCAGGTTTTCATGAATGCAGGGATTGTACATCAAATAGTAGAGTGTAAAGCCGATCTTACTGCTGAGTTTGATGCAATGCTGACTATTTTAATTGTACCGTCCACACTTACACTCCTGGCTATATGGTTAGACTGGATAAACAGGTACAGGAAATGATCTGTATTTAGTTCAAAAAGATGTGTAACATGAAATGTGAGCATTGAGGCTTTTACTTATACTCTGTGTGTGTGTGTGTGTGTGTGTGTGTGTGTGTGTGTGTGTGTGTGTGTGTAGCCCGGCGGCACTCAGACCCTCACAGAGTTTGATGTGAAGTGGAGGCACTGGCACGAGGAGTGTGACCGCTGTCTCCAAGACAACTCCTTCGCTAGCAACCGTCACCTGGAGACCATCTGCAAGGTGAGGCCTCGTCTTTCCCTAGTAATAATAATAATAATAATCATAATAATTTCAGTTTCAGCATGTCTAGTCTTACAGACTGTCTCTGGCATTTCAGAGAAAATGCAGAATTTATATATATATATATATATATATATATATATATATATATATATATGTATACAGCACTGCGCACCCAGAAGTTGATTATTTTCCTATAACAGCATGACACTTAGTGTCTTATTCCTCTTATACCACAGCAGGTTGCTTGCCAATAAGGATTTTTTTTAAAGAAATAAAGAATGACACATCATACTTTTTATCCATTTATAGCTACAGTTAATCAAGTTCGTTCCTGTTCTCACTTATGTTATAGCAGCTATAAGCAGTCGTTCCCTCACCAGCTTCTCTTTGTTCTCTCTCTTGAAGTTAATAAGACAGCATTTTTTTAAATTACAGTTACAGCTTTACCTCTGACTGTTACAAAGACCTGACACTTCAATGTTATACCGTAGTTCTGTCATCTTTAATGTTTACAGTGACAGGATTTCTTGTCTTTAATAGCAGTGATAGGGCTGGAGAACTGATTGTGCATTTTTGTGTAATTTTAATAAAGTCCTGATGTATTTCATTGCGTGTGTTCAGGTCCTGGTTGGTGATGAAGACGCTCTGTTGGAGCAGAAAGAGCTGCTGGGAACCTGGTACCATTTACTGATCAGCCGTCTGCTGTTCTCTCATCCTACTGTGAAACCCGCCGAGCTGCACTACTACGCTCAGGTATACACACACACACACACACACACACACACACACACACACACACACACACACACATATATAAACACACACATGATTTAATATTGTTATGTGGATTAATATGGATATCTAACTATATGATCACAGTGATGTAGAAAAATCGGGCCAAACACACACCAGCGATTTATTATTATAATTTTTTCCCCAGTTTTTGTTATAAAATGTTTTGAATATTAGAGGTTAGCTGAATAAAAACGCTGCATTAGGTTCTAATAACTGATACAACAAAAACACTTCTTTTTCACTTGTTTCTTTAAATCTGTGTTGTATGTTTTTTCATATGTGTGTGTGTGTGTGTTTCTAGTCGAGTATGGACATGTTCCTGGAGTCTCACAGCGCTCCGGAGCCTCTGGACAGCATCTTACTGGCTGCGTTTGAGTTCGACCTTCACCAAGTTATTAAAGACTGCAGGTGAGAGCTATATATATATATATTATACACACCGAACTAAACACACTCACCTCTCTCATCTCTCTCACCTCTCTCTTTCATTTCTCTCTCATTCTCTCTCTCACCTATCTCTGTCCCATCTCTCCCTCTCTCTCTCTCTCTCTCTCTCTCTCTCTCTAATCTCTCATCACTCTCTCATCTCTCTTTCATTTCTCTCTCATTCTCTCTCTCTCTCTCTCTCTCTGTCTCATGTATTTTACAGTGAAGGTTAGGAGTTGCTCATGGTATCTGCTTGTACTGTTGGCGGGGCTCATTTATTTCACATTCTGTCAAAACACATCTTTGTGCTTGTTTATTGTGATGTTTATCTCTTCAATCTTCATTGTTAGTCTTATGGGAAATGTAGAAACTAATTCATATTTGTACAGTATGTTAAGCTTTGTATTTGAAGTGTGTGTGTGTGTGTGTGTGTGTTTATTGTGTTTATCGATCTGCAGCATTGCCCTGAATAACTGGTGGTTTGTGGCTCACCTGACTGACCTGCTGGATCACTGCAAACTCCTGCAGTCGCACAACCTCCAGTAAGAGCTGAGCTCTGTACACACACACACACACACACACACACACACACATATATTAGGAGAAATATATAGTGATGACTGAAATATTTATAACATCAAAATAACAATATTTGATCAAGGTTTTTTTATTTGTTTTCAAATTATACAGAAAGAACAAAGGTATACAAAACTGAACTCCCCCATCCCCCAAACACCAGACATAGCATAAGGATACTATACATGATCAGATGTCCTGAAACAAAGAAAATAATAATAATAATAATAATAAATAAATAAACAATATGAAGTAAATATAAATAATATTCCCCTCCCCCTTTATTTTACAATACCATATTGCCTGCTTTCATTTCCTCAACAAAAGTTAAGAAAGGTTGCCAGATTTTATAAAATGCCCCAGTAGACCCTCTAAATGTATACCTAATTTTCTCCAGCTTAAGATGGTACATGACTTCCCTTATCGAGTGGTTGAATGTCGGTGGAATAGAGTCTTTCCATTTAATCAGTATCAGTCTCCAAGCTAGAAGGGAACAGAAGGCCAATATTTTAATTTTCCTTTTAGTAAAACTAATGTTTAATGGGGCCACACCAAGCAATGCAATAAATGGGGATAGCTCTACTACCTCTCCAAATAGCTCAGAGAAGGTCTCAAAGATATTGGTCCAGAACATGTAAAGTCTTGGACATGTCCAAAATATATGCAGCAGAGTTGCAGGAGCCTGCCTGCATCTATCACATGTGGGATCTATGTCAGCTTTAATCTTAAAAAGTCTGACTTTAGACCAATGTGAACGGTGTACAATTTTAAATTGTATTATAGCATGTCTGAGGCAAATGGATGATGAGAAAATACCCTGTGTTATTTTGTGCCAGACTTCCAATGAAATTAGTTCACCTAAATCTGTCTCCCAATTATTTTTGAGTTGATCTAAAGGAGTTGAATCATACATGCTGAGTAATTCATAGATCCTGCAAAATAACAATCTTTAAACAATTTAAAAATGCTTGTATAATTTAGAAGTTGGCACACACCTTCAGGGTCTGATAGTTGTCCATTTCTACTCTTTAAAGAAAGCATTTTACCTAAAATGGTGGAATGTAGATGAGCTCAGCAGCAGAGATCACAAACCTGCAGTCACAGTAAATAACAACAAACTCCTGTCGACCATCACACGCTTCAGGTGTCATAATGTAAACCCCAAGCACCTGTGAACAATGTGCCAAATAATTCAGATACAAAAAAGTAGGAAAGTATTAGTTAGTATTTGTTTAACTGTTAGATAATAATAATAATAATAATAATAATAATCATCATCATAGTATCAGATAGAAAAAGATGAAAATAAAAGGAATAATATTGATGATCTAATTATTAGTGCTGTTTGCAGCATTTATTTCTGAAATGTTGATAATACATTTGGCTCAAAGTGTTTGTGTGTGTGTGTGTGTGTGTGTGTGTGTGTAGTTTTGGCTCTAACCTGAGGGAGTTCCTGGTGCTGGAGTACGCCTCTGGACTCTTCTCTCATCACAGGTGAGACATCCATCTTCACATTACACACTCGACACTGTGCTTTACCTCCATCTACAACATACAGCACAAGCGTCCTTACAGCTGCATCACCTGATTCCACAACTGAACAAAGTGTGTGTGTGTTAAAAAGTTTCTTTTGTGGAAACCTGGAGAGGAACCAGACTCAGAAGGATATAATGCATCTGAATCATTACTGTATCTAATAAAATGATGATTTGTGCTTATTTTTCTCATTTTCACTCTCTGTGACTCTCTGTGTGTGTTAAAGACTCTGAGAATACTGAAAGTTTGAAGAATTCAACTTTTGTATGCAGTTTTTAGAAACAATTGATTAATATTTATACACGTTTATTACTATTGTATTAAAATAATATTTATACGTGTGTCACACTATTGTATTAAAAATATATCCTATTTATGACTTAAACACCTACGTGATGTGTACACCTGGCTCTGCTCTGTGTGTGTGTGTGTGTGTGTGTGTGTGTGTGTGTGTGTCAGTCTGTGGCAGCTAGCGGTGGATTATTTCGATCACTGCCCCGAGTTCGGCCGTGTTTATCTGGAGCTGCAGATGGAGAGAGTGCCGCTGGAGACGGAGCGCAAAGCGCTGAAGGTGCTCAGGATCTGTGAACAGAGACAGATGAACGAGCAAGGTACACACACACACACACACAACCACAGAGAGAGATTGTGTGACTGCTGTAATCTGTAATTATCAGTTATGCTTATGGAATTGTAACTGTGTGTGTGTGTGTGTGTGTGTGTGTGTGTGTGTGTGTTGCAGTGCGCAGTATCTGTAAGATCATGGCTAAAAGGGCTCTCAGTAATAACAGACTGGGTTCTGCTCTCTCCTGGAGTATCAGAGCTAAAGACGCAGCCTTCGCCACACTCATCTCTGAGAGGTCTGTGTGTGCGCGCGTGTGCGCGCGCGTGTGTGTGTGTGTTTGTTTCGAAGAAACTTACTAAGTTTTCAAAATGTCTTTTTATTTTTTTTAACTGATGTCATCACTTCCCCGAAAGTTCAAGCAGAAAAGCTCTGTGGCTCCAATAATTAGCCAAAATATTACTGTATATATTTTAAATAATGAGCCTTATATTTAAATAGTTGTAGTATGTTTATAAAACACTTTTTAAAAATGATTTTATTTTGATTTACAGTTAAACAGTCCCTGAACTGCAATATATTTGAGAATCCCTGCTTCATAAAAGTCTTATACACTTATTTTATATCTTGTGCAATATTGTTTCAGTACAAAAACAGTGAACTTGAATGAACTTAAAAGTGTAATGTTACAGATCATTTTTATATATTATTCCAAAAAAAAAAAAAAAAATTCATATATCAATGAGTAGATAAATATATCCTCAGGACTCTGTGGGATTTTTACCTGCTGAGCCAAAATCTGCACAAACAAAGGCGTCTTTGTGCTAGAATTCATTTCCACTGCTGTATATTTTATTTCTGATCGCAACAGAAACACTTTCTCAGAGAACACTGATATATAATGCTGCTCAACAGTATAATAATTCAATGCTCTTTTTATTAGTATTTAATATTTCTGAGCTGCTGCATGTGCTGTGCAGGTTTCTGCAGGATTACTGCACACGCGGCTCGTTCTCTGATCTGGATCTGATCGATAACCTCGGACCTGCCATGCTCCTCAGCGACAGACTCACATTCCTCGGTATCTGCTGTGTGTGTGTGTGTGTGTGTGTAACGTTCCTCAGTTCTCTCCTTGTTTTAAAAAACTTTAGCATTGCACCTGAAAATCGCTTTTTTGGGTCTCATTATTTGAGTCTCATATACATATATATATGTGTGTGTGTGTGTGTGTGTGTGTGTGTGTGTAGGGAAGTACCGTGAGTTCCACCGGCTGTACGGAGAGAAGAAGTTCACAGAGGCAGCGAAGCTCCTGCTCTCCCTCATGACAGCAAAGATCGCTCCTCACAGCTTCTGGATGACTCTGCTCATAGACGCCCTGCCCTTACTGGAGCAAAAAGAGGTATATACACACACACACACACACACACACACACACACACACACACACACAATAGCGTATCATGTATCCATGATTGCGTGTGACAGGAATTGAACACCGAGCAGCTCTCATTGTGAGGGTGAATAACAGCAGCTCAAGTGTTTGAGGATTTTTTCTACCCAATAAAAAAATTGTACACTTTAAATGTAATAAATAAAAAACTAGCTAATGTGGTTCAGTTGATGGCTCTGGTGCAGTGTGACTGAGTGAAACATGCTTCTGTGTGTGTGAGATCCTCATGTACATAAACTGTGTGAAGATTTCAGTCACAGAAGTTAAATATAGACTTAAATGGGATATTTCCTGTGTTCACGCTTTATTTAAAGCGTGAGGTTGGCATGATGTTTGTATGGAATTGTTTTTTAGTAATCCCAGGTGTGTGTGTGTGTGTGCGTAGGTGATCTTTTCAGTGGATCAGACCCATGAACTCATGTTCTGTCTGGAAGAGCTGACCTCTGACAACAGCAAGCTCGAACCAGAGCGTCTAGCACAGGTATAACACACACACACACACTTAAAATCACAACATTCGTTTTTGGTTTTTTTCTCTCGAGGTTTTGATTCTGTCATAAATCATTTATTTCCTTCTTAATTTCATTATCAGCACAAACTGAAATGTAAATAATGGAGCAATATGAAGAAAATATACTTTTATGATTGAAGTCATTTTCACGGTGGATGATGTGTGTCAGGTTATTTAACAACAGCGCATTTAAAACTCTTCACAAAGAAATAATTTAACAAAGGAAGAGGCACGTTGCTAAGTGTTTTATTCCTCTTACACCACAGCAATTTAACAAGGTTTAGAAATTTTATTAATTAAAAAAGAACCATTATAGATACTTTATCTGTTTATTGTAAAAATACAAGCTAAGTAAAAGTGAGTTACAGCTTTACCTCTGACTGTTACAAAGCGCTGACACTGGAGACTCCTTCCTTAAATGTTAAATAAACATCTCCTTACAGAAAACTTCACCATATCAACAATTACACACATTTATTTCATCTGTTTATGTGGAGCGTCTGCTGTACACGTTCCTGTGAATGAGCCGTTACTATAGAAACGATAATGTATTAGAACGAAGGCATTAATATAATCCTGTGATTTGCAGC
This sequence comes from Pangasianodon hypophthalmus, assembly GCF_027358585.1. NCBI lineage: Eukaryota > Metazoa > Chordata > Actinopteri > Siluriformes > Pangasiidae > Pangasianodon > Pangasianodon hypophthalmus. The sequence continues at coordinate 3,317,921 of NC_069738.1, forward strand.
TGCACTACTGTCAGAGCTGCTGTTCTAGAAAATTAATCACACCTTCTGACCAATCACAATCCAGAAGTGAAGAAGCTCCATGGTATACTGTATATGCAATTTTGTGTGTTTCTGTTTTTCAGGATGATGATGTCGAGTCCACAAAGCTGGAGCTGCTGCGATTGGCTCTGGTGCGTAACCTGGCGATGGCCATCGTGAAGGAGGGAACAGTCGAGGCCTAAACACACACACACTCTCACACACTCCAGGTTCATTAATTCACACAAAGCCCTCACGTTATCTCACTGCACTGTATATAAAACTAAATGAATGAAATGTTTTGACAGTTTAATTAAAAAAAAGCTTTTGTTACTGGTTTTGCAAAAACTGTCTCGTTTCTCCAGATCCTTCACTGTGTGTGTAACAGATAATATATATTTTGTTGTTAGACACATTTATTTTGAATAACTGTTGAGAAATGAGTTTTATTGCTACAAAATTCATGGTAAATACATAAACTAATTTTATACAGCAAAAATAATAATACTGTATGATGTAAATTATATTGTATTTATATATTCATTTCTTCAAAATGTACCGTATTTGATACCATCAAAAAAACAGGGATCAGCTATCAGAGAAAATAAAGAACATAGGTCTGATCCTGTAACAAAAGATCTCAATTATATTAAACCAAAGGACAAAGTGATAAACGTGACTTGTAGCGAGTCTCCTAGGAGCTTCCTCACATAAACTCCTCAGATGCCAAGTCCTGTGAGAATCCCACCAATGTCTTGAAACTGCTCCTGTCCATTTCAGCTCCATCTTCCACTGACTGGGTTCAGTTCCAATTCGTGTGGTTTTTCACCTGCTGTTCCAAATTATTCCCTCAGGTTTTCTCTGGGATTGAGGAAATTATTGTAGAATTGTGTGTAGTCTAATCAAAATCTAAAAGACAAATATCTGAATTAATAACCAAAAACTAGACTGTGGTACTTCATGATCAACAGCATGTAATCATCACTGCTGCAAGGAAAACATTATTATCTCCTGTTTATAATTCGTCGTTCAACATTTCTTCATTCTTATATAATATCTTTGTTAGAACATTCAGCTAGAACAAATGAGAACTTTCACAAGATCTAACAGGAAAGTGAGCAGATATTTACCATCACATCAATGCTCTTATACAATCATAGACTGCTTTTTTAAATAATGATCACTGCTGTGTGTTTGATCTCTCGGTCTACATGTGTATTTAAGTGCAGACTTTTGGAAAAAGCTGAGGAGAATTTTACAGGAATGACAGAAGACAGTGTGTGGAGGTGGAGTGCTGGAAGGAGTGTCAGAGTGAGTAAAGTAGCTGCTTACAAAAGCAGCAGTATGAATTCAGAGACAGCAGGGTGTCACAAGATGACGAGGTGTTCATTTACAGTCACTCTCATACACTCAGTTGTGACATTCTGTAGACTTCGTCTGCTGCTTTCATGTGAATTTCGAATCAACACCAAACAACATTAAAGCTAACTGTCAGAAAAAGTTTGATTACACAGAAAATAGTGAAATATAAACCGGTAATCTGATATTTAAAGCAACTAAAAAGCTAATGCTAATGCACAAAATAATGCTAATCAGTCTTTTAATTTGTTTCAGAGTTTATCTAAAAATGATCATCACTCACCCCAGTGTCTGTAGTTTGTAATGTTCATCATTCTTCAGAGTAGAGAGACACTTCACTCCTGTGTATCCTATTCTATTCCCAGACAGCTCCAGGTCTCTCAGGTGTGAGGGGTTTGATCTCAGAGCTGAAGCCAGAGCAGCACAGCCTTCATCTGAGACACCACAACTACGCAACCTGCAGAGACACAATGACACACACTTCATCAACACAGTTTCCTTTTGGTTTAAAACTTACTTTAAAGATGATGTGTGTGGGATTTTATTATTCAGAATGACATGAGGATTTAATATCATCTGTTTATTCTAATTAACAATGTGCATCGTTTATCAAGCTGGATATGAACAGGTTTATGTGTAAATTGTTTGTATGAGTGTTTACACAAGAAATTTTGTATTCACGAAAATCCTGTTAATTCGTATTCTACTCTTGCTCCTGAGTGTGTGTACATTTGTGCGTAATACGACGCCTTTATTTGTGACATCTACATTTTCTTTGCGTTGCCCAGCTTGTTAGGAAGTTGGGGTCAGAGCGCAGGGTCAGTCATGATACAGCGGCCCTGGAGCACAGAGGGTTAAGGGCCTTGCTAAAGAGCACAACCTTCTGATCAGTAACCCATAGATTTAACTGTTGCACCAACACTCACCCAAACTAACTAATGAAAACCTTGACTTGATCAACTTCAAATCAGATCATTTGCATGGATTACTGCAAGTTTATATCTGGAATATACTCTTGAGTTTAAATTGCTTATCTTTAACGTGTTTACAGCGTTTAGCAGAACCCTTTATCCAGAGCGACTTATAGAAGTGCTTTGGAGTTTCTATCAAAAACACATCCTCATGCTGGTTCACTAGGTCAGGAACCAAGAGCACTATTGACAACATTTGTGAAAACCAGTGGTTTATATTATTGGAATTTATTAAAAAATATTAAAAAGTGAGCCAATATAAACCCATAAATTAAGACAAATAAAACTAATCATTCAAGTGAGTACGAAGAAAATCAGACTTTCAGAGACTTTTGTAAATACGGCAGAAAATTGGAGTTCGGTTTGGCTCACACAAACACTTACACACTGCTTTACTAAAAGATCGATAAATCACACCCAAAGTCATTAAGATAATACTTTGGGCATCGACAGGAGTGAAAACAACTGGAGTGGTTAGTGAACAACTGAAAGATGGCAGAAGGTCGTCAGTGGCCTCTGTTCCCCAGAGGGAAGAAAGGAAGTATGAGACTCATAAATTTACAGTGAAGTCCACTGGGCTGCTTCTGTAAAGCAGATCTGGCAACCCTTTTCATAGCGGCTTGATTTTTAGTTAAAAACCAAATGTTTGATTTATTTAATTTTTGACCTTTTAACGTCTATGACATTAACTTCTCATTTTAATTTACAAATTCTATATTCGAGATCATTTCCACCATTTCCCTTCTGCTATTAAACCTGCAGCTGCCACACAGTGGATGTAGTTTGTGTCCCAGGTGCACTTTGTGTGATTAAAATTACTGTAAAATTGACTAAAACATTGTAAGTAGACACACTGCAGTCGCATCAAGTCACGTTTTGTGCTGCAGCTTCTCACATACGTACATCTGACCCAAAGACTCTGTGACAAATCATCAGTGTGCAGTGAAAAGAAACAATCTTCCTCCTCAGGACATTGATGATGAACCTAAAACCTCTGCTTCACTCTCACTATTACAGAATGTGTCTTACTGAGCAGCAGGTCACGTGACTCTCAGAGAGATGATCTTACCTCAGTATCTCCAGTTTACAGTGAGGATTCTCCAGTACAGCAGAGAGACACTTCACTCCTGAGGCTCCTAGTTTATTCTCAGACAGCTCCAGGTCTCTCAGGTGTGAGGGGTTTGATCTCAGAGCTGAAGCCAGAGCAGCACAGCCTTCATCTGAGACACCACAACCACGCAACCTGCAGAGACATAATGACACACACTTCATCAACACAGTTTCCTTTTGGTTTAAAACTTACTTTAAAGATGATGTGTGTGGGATTTTATTATTCAGAATGACATGAGGATTTAATATCATCTGTTTATTCTAATTAACAATGCGTCTCGTTTATCAAGCTGGATATGAACAGGTTTGTGCGTAAATTGTTTGTATGAGTGTTTACACAAGAATTTTTGTATTCACGAAAGTCCTGTTAATTCGTATTCTACTCTTGCTCCTGAGTGTGTGAACATTTGTGCATAAGACGATGCCTGTATTTGTCACATCTACATTTTCTTTGCGTTGCCCAGCTTGTTAGGAAGTTGGGGTCAGAGCTCAGGGTCAGTCATGATACAGCGCCCCTGGAGCACAGAGGGTTAAGGGCCTTGCTAAAGAGCCCAACCTTCTGATCAGTAACCCATAGATTTAACTGTTGCACCAACACTCACCCAAACTAACTAATGAAAACCTTGACTTGATCAACTTCATATCATATCATTTGCATGGATTACTGCAAGTTTATATCTGGAATATACTGTTGAGATTAAATTGCTTATCTTTAACGTGTTTACAGCGTTTAGCAGAATCCTTTATCCAGAGCGACTTATAGAAGTGCTTTGGAGTTTCTATCAAAAACACATCCTCAAGCTGGTGAGATTTATTTAATTTTTGACCTTTTAACGTCTATGACATTAACTTCTCATTTCAATTTACAAATTCTATATCTGAGATCATTTCCACCATTTCCCTTCTGCTATTAAACCTGCAGCTGCCACACAGTGGATGTAGTTTGTGTCCCAGGTGCACTTTGTGTGATTACTTACAATGTTTTAGTCAATTTTACAGTAATTTTAGACACACTGCAGTTGCGTCAAGTCACGTTTTGTGCTGCAGCTTCTCACATACGTACATCTGACCCAAAGACTCATCAGTGACAAATCATCAGTGTGCAGTGAAAAGAAACAATCTTCCTCCTCAGGACATTGATGATGAACCTAAAACCTCTGCTTCACTCTCACTATTAGAGAATGTGTCTTACTGAGGAGCAGGTCATGTGACTCTCAGAGAGATGATTTTACCACAGTATCTCCAGTTTACAGTCAGGATTCTCCAGTACAGCAGAGAGACACTTCACTCCTGAGTCTCCTAGATTATTTTCACCCAGCTCCAGATGTCTCAGGTGTGAGGGGTTTGATCTCAGAGCTGAAGCCAGAGCAGCACAGCCTTCATCTGAGACACCACAACCACGCAAGCTGGAGAGACACAATGACACACACTTCATCAACACAGTTTCATTTTAGTTTAAAACTTACTTTAAAGATGTTGTGTGTGGGATTTTATTATTCAGAATGACATGAAGATTTAAAATCATCTGTTTATTTTAATTAACAATGTGCCTCGTTTATCAAGCTGGATATGAACAGGTTTCTGTGTAAATTGTTTGTATGAGTGTTTACATAAGAAATTTTGTATTCATGAAAATCCTGTTAATTCGTATTCTACTCTTGCTCCTGAGTGTGTGTACATTTGTGCATAAGACGATGCCTTTATTTGTCACATCTACATTTTCTTTGCATTGCCCAGCTTGTTAGGAAGTTGGGGTCAGAGCGCAGGGTCAGCCATGATACAGCGCCCCTGGAGCACAGAGGGTTAAGGGCCTTGCTAAAGAGCCCAATCTTCTGATCAGTAACCCATAGATTTAACTGTTGCACCAACACTCACCCAAACTAACTAATGAAAACCTTGACTTGATCAACTTCAAATCAGATCATTTACATGGATTACTGCAATTTTATATCTGGAATATACTGCTGAGTTTAAATTGCTTATCTTTAACGTGTTTACAGCGTTTAGCAGAACCCTTTATCCAGAGTGACTTATAGAAGTGCTTAGGAGTTTCTAGCAAAAACACATCCTCATGCTGGTTCACTAGGTCAGGAACCAAGAGAACTATTGACAACATTTGTCAAAACCAGTGGTTTTATATTATTGGCATTTATAAAAAATATATAAAAAAGCATGCCAATCCAAACCAATGAATTAAAACATAAAACTACTCATTCAAGTACAAAGAAAATCAGACTGTCAGAGACTTTTGTAAATCCAGCAGAAAATTGGAGTTCGGTTTGGCTCACACAAACACTTACACACTGCTGTACTAAAAGATCGATAAATCACAAAGTCATTAAAATAATACTTTGGGCATCGATAGGAGTGAAAACAACTGGAGTGGTTAGCAAACAAGTGTGAAAGATGACAGAAAGTCGTCAGTGGCCTCTGTTCCCCAGAGGGAAAAAAGGAAGTATGAGACTGATAAATTTACAGTCAAGTCCACTGGGCTGCTTCTGTAAAGCAGATCTGGCAACCCTTTTCATAGCAGCTTGATTTTTAGTTAAAAACCAAATGTTTGATTTATTTCATTTTTGACCTTCTAACGTCTATGACATTAACTTCTCATTTTAATTTACAAATTCTATATTTGAGATCATTTCCACCATTTCCCTTCTGCTATTAAACCTGCAGCTGCCACACAGTGGATGTAGTTTGTGTCCCAGGTGCACTTTGTGTGATTAGTTACAATGTTTTAGTAAATTTTACAGTAATTGACATTGAAGTCGCATCAAGTCACGTTTGTGCTGCAGCTTCTCACATACGTACATCTGACCCAAAGACTCTGGGACAAATCATCAGTGTGCAGTGAAAAGAAACAATCTTCCTCCTCAGGACATTGATGATGAACCTAAAACCTCTGCTTCACTCTCACTATTAGAGAATGTGTCTTACTGAGGAGCAGGTCATGTGACTCTCAGAGAGATGATCTTACCTCAGTTTCACCAGTTTACAGTGAGGATTCTCCAGTAGAGCAGAGAGACACTTCCCACATGATTCTCCTAGTTTATTCTGACACAGATACAGTTCTCTCAGGTGTGAGGGGTTTGATTTCAGAGCTGAAGCCAGAGCAGCACAGCCTTCATCTGAGACACCACAACTATGCAACCTACAGAAACGCAATGACACACACTTCATCAACACAGTTTCCTTTTGGTTTAAAACTTACTTTAAAGATGATGTGTGTGGGATTTTATTATTTAGAAAGTCATGAGGATTTAATATCATCTGTTTATTCTAATTAACAATGCACCTCTTTATCAAGCTGGATATGAACAGGTCTGTGCGTAAATTGTTTGTATGAGTGTTTACACAAGAAATTTTGTATTCACGTAAATCCTGTTAATTCATATTCTACTCTTGCTCCTGAGTGTAACAAAAATATTAAAAAGCATGCCAATCCAAACCCATAAATTAAAACAAATAAAACTAATCATTCAAGTGAGTACAAAGAAAATCAGACTTTCAGGACTTTTGGAAATCCAGCAGAAAATTGGAGTTCGGTTTGGCTCACACAAACACTTACACACTGCTGTACTAAAAGATCGATAAATCACAATCAAAGGCATTAAAATAATACTTTGGGCATCGATAGGAAAACAACTGGAGTGGTTAGAAAACAACTGTGAAAGATGGCAGAAGGTCGTCAGTGGCCTCTGTTCCCCAGAGGGAAAAAAGGAAGTATGAGACTGATAAATTTACAGTCAAGTCCACTGGGCTGCTTCTGTAAAGCAGATCTGGCAACCCTTTTCATAGTGGCTTGATTTATTTATTTGTTTTTTTAAAGGTCTGTTTATTTAAAATTTTATAATAAGCAAAAAAAAAAAGTCAAAAGAGACCAGAACAGTACAATATACACAGTCAGAACCCCAACATGACCCATCCCTCTACCCATCAGACATACATATGAATTACATTAAACAAAGACAAGAAGCAAAGAGAAATAAACAAACAAACAAACAAATAAATAAATAAAAACAAATAAACAGAAGGAGTAATTCCAATAATAATAATCAACATTAATATGTACAACAAGAATGCAGATAATTAAGCACAAAAAAAAAAAAAAAAAAAAAAAAAAAAAAAAAAAAAAAAAGAACTATACTTTTTTTTGGGATTGTATTCTCTATTTCATATTTTTTCAACAAATGACAAGAAGGGTTGCTAGATTGGTCTCTGGGTAGACCCCTGGAGAGAGTATCTTATTTTTTCTAGTTTAAGATATTGCATGATCTCTCTAATCCAATGAAAGAAAGTCAGAGGAAGGGGGTCTTTCCATTTAAACAGTATTAATCTTCTGGCAAGTAGTGTACAAAAGGCCAGCAATTTACTGTTCTAACTGCTTAGGTGCATGTTTTGTGCAGTGACACCAAATAGAGCTATAAAAGGAGATGGAGCTATTGGCATTCCTATTATTTCTGAAAATGCATCAAAAATTCACTTCCAAAATTTATACAATCTTGGGCATGTCCAGAACATATGTAAAAGGCTTGCAGGTGCTTGCCTGCACCTATGGCACATGGGATCTAGCTCTGGTCTAAATTTAGATAACCTAACCTTTGACCAGTGAAGCCGACGTACAACCTTAAATTGTACCACATGGCGCTGATGTATAGATGATGAGTAAATCCGTTTAATAATTTTTTGCCAAGTTACATCAGAAATTTGTTCATTCAAATCTTTCTCCCATTCACTCTTTAAATGATCTAAATTGGTCAGGCTATGCTGATTCAGGAGGTTATAAATTTGACCTATAATTTGTTTTAGGTCCTTTCTTAGCTTAAAAATAGAATCTAATAAAGATGTAGGGGGATATAAAGGAAAACAACCAAAAAATGAAACCAAAAACTTTCGCACTTGCAGACATCTAAAAAAAAAATGGGACCCGGGAATCTTAAATCTATTAACGAGCTCCTCAAAGGATGCAGAATTGTTACTTATAAAGAGATTTTGTAATGTATGTATCCCATTCTTTACGCAGATATCAAAGGCTTTATCTATTATTGAAGGAGTAAACATGTGGTTTTTACACTGCAAAAACTCCTCATCTAGTCAAGACTTACAATCTTATTTCTAGCCATAAAATCTTATTGATTTTATTTTAAGAATAAAATACTATGCAAGAGCAGATCATGTAAGATTATTATGATTGTTTTAAGATTATTTAACTTTTTTTTCTTACTTAGTTAGCAAAGCTTAAAGTTAGTTATTTTACCTGCAAATTAAGCTTATTTACCATCACAGGCATCATTTGAGGCCTTGTATCTTTTAAGACTTTGTTTTAGCTGTAATAACTGGTTTTAAGGTTGCCCAGTAAAAAATGCTCAATAATCACACTTAGGACTTGTTCATTAGTATTATTTATTCCAAATGCTTGCTTTATGTCAACGCCAACACATTTATTTACAACCTAACAACAAATTATAAGACTCTGCAGTATTAAGTCACCACATTCTTTCCATTTATCCAGTAGGGTTTTTAATTTCCAGTTTTAAGTGCAATGACATCTTCCAGATTATATTTTGTCAATACATACACACTGTTTTTGAAACTGACTGGATAATATGACTTCGGATCGAGGAGCTTTTCAGCATCTATAAACTCTGTTGCCTGGTATTTTGAGAAGCAGCAAGTAATGATTTTGCTTTGGTTTTGCACGGCAACTACTGTGTGTTACAAGCGTCTTCAACTGAATAAATAATTGTTGACAATATGTATGTGTGATCTTGATTTTAATAACCTTGTTTTAAGTTTAAATGCTTTCTCATTTTAAGTCAGAATATATAATAATAATTCTTGAATTAAGAGGAATTATCTTATTTAGTAGCTCTAGTTTTAAGATATTTTCACACAAATTAAGATAAGCAAACTGTTTAAAAATTAATTAAAAAGCTAGTTTTAAGTTAATTAAACTAGATACACTGCTTGGAATAAGTGTTTTAATGCTTATTTTAAGACATTTTGTTCTTTTCTAATGCCTAGATATGTTTTCTTATTTCAAGAAATCTTACCAAGTGTAATTATCTTCTTAAATCATGAATTTGTTTCTTATATTTAGACAGTTATTTTTTGCAGTGTACTTAATGGAGCGCATAAGGAGAGGCTGCAAAGGGAAAACGATTTTCTAAATTGATTCCATATTCTTAGAGATTGTGTCACCACAGGATTAGAGGAGTAGTGAGAAGCAGGTTCATGCATTGGAAGTTCAGAACACAATAAAGAAAATAGGGAATAGGGTTTAAAGGAGAATTTCTCCAAACTACGCCATTTAGGCTCATCAGGGCTATTACTGTCCCTCATCCACTAAGTCAGTCCTCTGATATTTGCTGCCCAGTAGTAAAATATAAAATTGGGAAGTGCCATGCCGCCTAGGGTACGAGGCTGTTGTAAAATACTTTTCCGAATCCGAGGGTTTTTATTATTCCAAATAAATGATGATATAATTTTATCTATGGAGTTGAAGAAATATTTAGTCAAAAAAATAGCAAGATTTTGAAACAAATATAGGTACTTAGGCAATACATTCATCTTGATGGTATTAATTCTTCCGCTCAGAGAGAGAGGCAGCAAACCCCAGCGTTTAATATCTTGTTTCAAAGCATCTATTAAGGGCAAGAAGTTAGCTTTGTAAAGGTCCTTATAATTATGTGTAGTCCAGATTGCCAAATATTTAATTTTTTTCCTAGTAACTCTGAAAGGAATAGAATTGAAAGGAATACGTGTAGCAGCTTCATTAATTGGCATTAACTCGCTTTTTTGAAGATTTATTTTGTAGCCAGATATCTTACTAAATCTTTCTAATATGTTCAATAATTTAGGGAGACCCCGCAATGGTTCTGACAAATACAACAGCAAATCGTCAGCATAAAGTGAAATTCTACACTCTATATCCCCTCTACGAATTCCTTTAATAGTACTATCTTGCCGTATAGCTATGGCTAGTGGCTCGATTGCAATGGCAAACAGAATCAGAGACAGCCGGCAGCCCCGTCTGATGCCTCTTTGCAAACCAAACAAGGCAGACCGATTATTATTGGTGCGAACCGCTGCCATTGGGGAGGAATAAAGGATTTTAATCCATGATATAAAATTGGGCCCAAATCCAAATTTTTCTAGTGTGTGGAAAAGACAGTCCCACTCCACCCGATCAAAGGCTTTTTCAGCATCGAGCGATATTATAATCTCTGGTATGTCGGGTGGAGAGGGACCATACAAAATATTTATTTTTATAAAACCAGGCTGATCTGAAGAAATTATGGAGGGGGCGAGCACTTCAAGACGCCGGGCTAGCAGTTTTGCAAAGATTTTAACATCTGCGTTTAGAAGGGAGATCGGTCGATACGAGCTGCACTGAGAGGGACACTTATCTTTCTTCAGAGACAGAGAAATGGTCGCTTCACGCATAGTTGGAGGGAGAGAATTTGAAGACAGTGATTCTTTAAATACAGTAAGGAGCAAAGGGACCAATGTATCTGAAATTTTTTTTTAAATAACTCAGATGGAAAGCCATCCGGCCCCGGTGACTTGCCACACTGCATACTTCTAATTAGTGGTGCTTGCGAAGCAAGCTCACTATTATAATCTCGCATACTTATTATATTTTTATTATTATTGTTATTATTATTCGCCCTAAATTTGCCCCATAGAGATAACATGTGGATTTGGCCCATAGAGATAACATGGGGACATTGCAGTGAACAAAACTCTGCATCACAAAGTCATAGACACATGAGACTCGCCACATTCGAAGAGGCTGGCAGCCTGTGTGAGAACATGCCCCGCAGTGGGGTACATGTCATACCCCTGGGGCAACAGGGCCCCACAGTTGTCCCATAGAGATAACATAGGGATTTTGAATTGCACATAACTCTGCATCACAGTGTCATAGAGACATGGGTGCGGGCTCGTTCTGCTCAGCCCGCCACTCTGGATGTGCTAAAGACATGTTAGCATCATGATAGCAACATGCTAATCATGCTAATTTCATGTTAAGAACATGTTAATTGTGTCAAAATGTTGCTAGCATAATGCTAACACAATTAGCATGTTGTTAACATGTGGTTAACATGATGCTAAGACGAATAGGGTTTAGTATTAGTGCCTAGTGCCGAGTTTCGCCACGGCAAGCACCGCTCACATTTTCTTCAGAAAATGTACATCTCTAGTTGCATCTATAATCTCTTCAACGAAATATCGTTCTCTAGGTCGGATGCTAAATCTGGGTTTAACTTGGGGATCTCCACATTATGAAAAAATGTATCTAGTGATTTATCATCTGGAGGCTCAGAAGTGTAAAGGGCAGAGTAGTAAAAAGCATGAATTTATTTCTATATGATCTGTGTGTTTTTTTTACCTTGTTCATCACTAATCTCTGATATATACTGATTGGACGCTTTCTGATGCAACTGATATGCTAAAATTTTCCCAGCCCTCTCCCCATGTTCTTAGGACATTTGTCTCGATTTTAATATAAGGTTCTCTGCCTGACGTGTCCAAAGAAGATCAAACTCCGTCTTAACCATCAGACGTCGTTTAACTATGTCATCTGATGGTGAGTGGCTGTATCTAATATCTAACTTCAAAATATCATCAGTTAGCTTTCTAAGACCCTCCATGGTGGCTTTCCTTTGCATTGAACCATACGAAACAACCTGTTGAAATGAAATGATCTGTTGAAATGAAATTGTTAAGAAAGACATCCCGGGCGTCTTATTATGAGACAAAAAGAGGTCAATCTCTGATTTAATAAAATTCACTAAAACTTCACCTGAAAGAAGAAGGGGATTGAACCTCCATGGGCGGTATCCAGGTTCTACGCCTGGAATGCATAACTTCATTTTCAAAGGGGCATGGTCCGAAATGACTATAGACTGGTCAACAACAATCAACAATCATATGGAGAAGTCTATCAACAATAAAAAAATAATCGATATGCGAGAATGACTTATGAACCAAAGAAAAAAGGAATAGCCCCTAGAAGTAGGGTTTCAGAACTGCCAAATCTCAGTTAAACCATATGTCTGTAGGAAGAGATTAATTGTTTGAGATGATTTGGATTCAGGGGATGCTCTAGATGAACTGCGATCTAACTTTGTAGAAAGGACACAATTCATGTCACCCCCTAAGATAAGGTGGTAAGTGTCTATACTGGAAATTCGGGAGGAAGCCTGAGTAAAGAAAGTATTGTCATCGCAGTTTGGAGCATAAATGTTCATTAAAATAATGGGGAGCCCGTACAGTCTCCCCACCACAATGATATATCACCCCGTGGGATCTGAGTCTATACATTACAAATGGTACATTCTTACGTATTATAATTGCTGCCCCACTTGCTTTGGAATTAAAACTTGAATGAAATGTTTGCCCTGTCCATCCTCCTGTTAATCTAATCTGGTCCACCACTCGGAGATGAGTCTCCTGAAGAAATACTATGTCTGCTTTTAGATGGTCAAGGTGTAAGAGTACCCTTTTCCATTTCACAGGATGATTCAAAGATTTAACATTCCAGCTAACAAAATGAACCATGCACCCTACCTTTCCCATTGAGCTGGTGTCAGCCATAAGGAAACTTAGGTGAGGCATTGAGAACGCAGCTCCAGGTAAATTAAGATAATCACGTTTAAAATAAACAAAGAAAACGATAAGGCATACGAACAAAATATGTCTGCTAGGTCCCCAACCCCAGCCACCTAAACGAACATGGTGGATGTAACGTGCACTGCAAGATATGCCATACATTAAATTATGGCAGGGGAGAGCCACTTTCGTGTCCAACATACCAGCCTCCGCCCAGCCTCTTAGTCACAGAAAAAAAGAACAATGATTAGAGTGAAAATAAAATAATTTCTAATAATAATAAAATTAAGCGCTTCACATTATTGTGACAGTCAGTATCATCAGTAGGACGTCATAAGTGAAATATAAATACACTCAAAAACACCGCGCCACTACGACGGAACACTGCCATGTAATTAAACACAAAAGTCCCGATGACTCTTATAACTATCAAACTGAAATGAGTGGTTAAGATACGTATTGATAATTCTCTAAAGTAAAACCAAAATATTTACATCGGGGCAATAAAATGGAAAGAGTCTCATAACCTTAGCGGGATGACTTCTGCCGAAGTAGGAAAAAAAGTCCAACAAAAAAGTTGAACAACATGGAGGATTCGATCGCGGTCGATTAGGATTTCCTTCTCTAGGTTTAAAACGTCCTTCAGTAGTTTAGAGACTGCAATGGTAGAGCTCGAACCCGTCTCCTCCGGGACCCCCACAATGCGTACGTTACATCTACGCATCCTTCCTTCCAAGTCTTCGTTCTTTTCCTTCAGGTCTGTCAGCACTGGTTTAAGTTCTGCAACTGTCGCCTGCAGTGAAGTGATCCTTCCTCCACATCGCTGATAACAGCCTTCATTTTATCCATTTCAGAACGGATCGCTGCTGTGTTGTTTGCGATTTCAGACTTCACTTCCTTTAGCTCACTCTTAAGAAAAATTAAAGTCTTCAGAAAGACCATTTTTCAGCTCCGTCCTGATAACAACCGAGAAATCCTCTCTCAGAGAAGCTACAATATCTGCTTTCAGATCCTCCGTGTCCGAAACTGGTTCTAACTGAGAAATGGGAGGCGAATCGCCGTCATCTGGAGAGGATTGAGTCGGGGATTTCTCCGGCCTAGTGTTTGCAGTCATTTCCACCATTTCCTTTCTGCTATTAAACCTGCAGCTGCCACACAGTGGATGTAGTTCGTGTCCCAGGTGCACTTTGTGTGATTAGTTACAATGATTTAGTAAATTTTACAGTAATTTTAGACACATTGCAGACGCATCAAGTCACGTTTTGTGCTGCAGCTTCTCACATACGTACATCTGACCCAAAGACTCTGGGACAAATCATCAGTGTGCAGTGAAAAGAAACAATCTTCCTCCTCAGGACATTGATGATGAACCTAAAACCTCTGCTTCACTCTCACTATTACAGAATGTGTCTTACTGAGAAGCAGGTCATGTGACTCTCAGAGAGATGATCTTACCTCAGTATCTCCAGTTTACAGTCAGGATTCTCCAGTACAGCAGAGAGACACTTCACTCCTGAGTCTCCTAGATTATTCTGAGACAGCTCCAGTTCTCTCAGGTGTGAGGGGTTTGATCTCAGAGCTGAAGCCAGAGCAGCACAGCCTTCATCTGAGACACCACAACTACGCAAGCTGGAGAGACACAATGACACACACTTCATCAACACAGTTTCATTTTGGTTTAAAACTTACTTTAAAGATGATGTGTGTGGGATTTTATTGTTCAGAATGACATGAGGATTTAATATCATCTGTTTATTCTAATTAACAATGTGCATCGTTTATCAAGCTGGATATGAACAGGTTTGTGTGTAAATTATTTGTATGAGTGTTTACACAAGAAATTTTGTATTCACAAAAATCCTGTTAATTCGTATTCTACTCTTGCTCCTGAGTGTGTGTACATTTGTGCATAAGAGGACGCCTTTATTTGTCACATCTACATTTTCTTTGCGTTGCCCAGCTTGTTAGGAAGTTGGGGTCAGAGTGCAGGGTCAGCCATGATACAGTGCCCCTGGAGCACAGAGGGTTAAGGGCCTTGCTAAAGAGCCCAACCTTCTGATCAGTAACCCATAGATTTAACTGTTGCACCAACCCTGGCCCAAACTAACTAATGACTTGATCAACTTCAAATCATATCATTTGCATGGATTACTGCAAGTTTATATCTGGAATATACTGTTGAGTTTAAACTGCTTATCTTTAATGTGTTTACAGAGTTTAGCAGAACCCTTTATCCAGAGTGACTTATAGAAGTGCTTAGGAGTTTCTAGCAAAAACACATCCTCATGCTGGTTCACTAGGTCAGGAACCAAGAGCACTATTGACAACATTTGTCAAAACCAGTGGTTTAATATTATTGGCATTTATAAAAAATATTAAAAAGCAGGCCAATCCAAACCCATAAATTAAAACAAATAAAACTAATCATTCAAGCAAGTACAACGAAAATCAGCCTTTCAGAGACTTTTGTAAATCCAGCAGAAAATTGGAGTTCGGTTTGGCTCACACAAACACTTACACACTGCTGTACTAAAAGATCGATAAATCAAGCCCAAAGTCATTAAAATAATACTTTGGGCATCGATAGGAGTGAAAACAACTGGAGTGGTTAGCGAACAACTGTGAAAGATGGCAGAAGGTCGTCAGTGGCCTCTGTTCCCCAGAGGGAAAAAAGGAAGTATGAGACTGATAAATTTACAGTCAAGTCCACTGGGCTGCTTCTGTAAAGCAGATCTGGCAACCCTTTTCATAGCGGCTTGATTTTTATTTCAAAATCAAATGTTGGATTTATTTAATTTCTTTTTTTTTGTGATCAACTTTTTATTGTCTTTTACATAACATAACATCATAATATCCATTCAAAGCAAAACAAAACAAAACAAAAAAAACAACAGACATATAATCAATAATTTAAAGAGTCCAGTGAAAAAGGAGAGAGAAAGGGGAAGAAAAAAAGAAAAAAAAAAACAAACAAATCATTCCTTTATATAATCAAGTATGTTAAAGGAAAAACATTGCCAAGCATCAATAGTACTAGGTTTGGCCTTATTAATTCGTGCTGTTGTACATTCACAAGTCACTATTTTCAGGAGGCTATGGATCCAATATGTTTTTCCACACATGTGCGGTGCAAACCATATTACTATTATTATATATACACATATAATAATAATTAGTATCATTGTCTTCTTCGCAGCCGTAAAACCAGCAAACAACATTCTCTTTCGTATTAAGCTCATACACAGACCAGAATCATCATTAAGAAGACAAACTTGGGTTAGTAAAGTAATCAATTTGTAGTAAGGAGGATAAAAGCAGGTGTACATGTGTCCATAGCTTAATGACGATAGGACACTCCCAAAACATATGAAGAAAAGTACCTGATGATGCAGTATTACACATATGGCAGTTAAAATTTGGTTGTAGTTTCATTTTGAATCTTTTGTAAGGAGTTATGTATGCTCTATAAATGACTTTGAAGTGAATAAGACGATTAGCCAAGTTTTTAGAAGTTAAGCTAAGGTCAGACTCCACTTTCTCCCAGTCGACATTAAGGTCAGATAATTCCCGATTTCAGATAGATTTGATAGAAAGAGGTTTTGTAATGCAATCAATAATTATATTATATATTAAGGAAACAGATGGCCGACCAGAAGATGGTGCAATCCAATCCCGCATAGGATGAGAGGAAATGGGAGATGCCCAAGGAACTCCATACGCTTTGAGAGCAGAACGTAATTGAAGAAAGACAAAATATGCGGATGCTGGTAAACAAAACTTAGTTCTTAATGTCTGAAATGAACAGAGGCCCTGGTTATCATATATATCACCTCACGTGTTTATGCCTAAAGAAGACCAAGAGGGCTGGACAAATGGACGATTTCCGCATAAAAATTAAAATTGTGCCATAAAGTTGTACTGTTACAAAATTTGTAGGGGCCTCCTATCAGACGTTCAACCGTTTTCCAGATTTTAACAGAATTAGCCACAACCGGACCAAATTTATTATTATCACCTTTTTTTCCTGTGCCAGTAAATAAAATATCTTGGAGTCTATTTGGTTTAACCGTGTCAGCTTCAATCAGTCTCCATGAAACTTTAGATTGAGGATCAACCCAATTATGAAGAGCCTTAAGTTGAAACGACCAGTAATACAATTCAAAATTGGGTACAGCCAGTCCTTCTGCGTGTACAGGATGTTGTAATGTGGTAAGTTTGAATCTGGGGCATTTATCACTCCAGATAAAATCAGAAAGTATGGAGTTGATCTCCTTAAACTAACCTGGAGGGGGAGAAAGTGGTATCATAGAGAAAAGAAAGTTAAACCGAGGTAACAAATTCATCTTAACTATGGAGATTCTTCCTTGAAGAGAGACTTTAAGATTATTCCATCTTTGAATGTCATTTTTAATCTTAACTAGAATACTATTAAAATTGTCTCTGGCAATCTTATGGATGTTTTTATATATGGTAATGCCCAAACAGATGAAAGAATCCTTAATAGGGATAAATGAGGGAATAGAAGAATTAACCTTAACATTGTTGATAGGCATTAAAGCCGATTTGCTCCAATTTATATTGTATCCTGATAAGCTACTAAAGTGATCAAATTCCTTAATTATACTAGAGACTGAAACATCAAAGTGGTCTAATTATAGAATAATATCATCAGCGTATAATGAAATAATATGATTATGATCATGAATCTTAATCGATACTTCAGATTTCCTGATGGCTTGTGCTAAAGGTTCAAGAGATAAACAAAACAATAAGGGGGAAAGTGAACATCCCTGCCTCGTTCCCCGCTGTAGAGGGAACGGAGGGGAAATAATATTACCAGTCAAGACTGATGCTGCAGGTGAGTGGTATAATGTCTTGATCATAGAAATGAAATGTTCACCGAAGCCGAAACATTGCAGAACTGCCCACATATAACTCCACTCTAGCCTGTCAAAGGCTTTTTCTGCATCAAGTGAAAAAAACGCACAAGGGCTTGGATGAGAGTCTGCAAAGTCAAGAATATGAAAGAGTCGACGTATATTGTCAGACGCATTGCGCCCCTTGATAAAACCGGTTCGGTCCTCCTTGATCAAACTATCAATTACCTTCTCCATACGAGAAGCAAAAACTTAAGCGTAAATTTTTAGATCACATGGAATAAGTGATATCGGTCTGTAGCTGGAACAATCTAATGGATCTTTCCCTTTTTTAAGAAGTAGTGATATCAATGATGTTTTTTGATCTCTATGAAATACACAATGTTCAATTGCAAAATGAAATGAATTAAGCATAAGTGTCCCTACCAAATTCCAAATTTCTAAATATAATTCAGGGGGGAGATCATCTAGACCCAGCGATTTGCCCTTTTGAAGGCTTTTTAGAGAAATGTGGAGCTCCTCCAAACTTAATGGGGCCTCCAAAGATTCTTTATGCACCTGTGAGAGCCGAGGCAATTCCAATTGATCTAAACACTGCTTACAAATTGATTCATCAAAATCTGTCTCGGCTTTATACAGATTTGTGTAAAAACCTTTAAATATGTCGTTAATCGCCGCAGGGTTTGTGGTGACCTGATCCGATGATCTTACTGCGCTGATATATGCCTTGGACTCACATTCTTTCAGCCTAAGGGCCAATAGGTGACTAGGTCTCTCTGATTCGAAATAATATTTTTGCCTAGTCCTATGTAAGATAAATTCCACCTTTGATTGTGAAAGTAAATCATATTCTTCTTTAAAAGAGGACAGCTATATAGCCTGTTGCTCAGTAAAATGTTGGTTTTGTAGGTTTTGTAATGATTGGATTTTATTTTCTAGTTGTGTAAACTGGTCAATTTTCGCTTTGGCAAAAGTAGAAGAGAAAGATATACAGAATCCTCGTATAGCACACTTAGTCGTTTCCCACAGTATTTGAGGATCCACATCGGAGGGCATATTAATTTCAAGAAATTCCTTTATATATTCTTTTAGAGAGTTAATGAAAGTCTGATTACTTAATAATGACATGTTAAAGCGCCATCTAGGGGATTTGGCTTTAATATCGAAAAGAGGAAGATTGCACAACACAGCAGAATGATCAGATAATAAAATTGGTAATATAGAGATGGAGGAATTAGACGAAATTAAAGATGGGCTGAGAAATATGGAGTCTATCCTAGAGAAAGTCTTATGTCTATTAGGGAAAAAAGTGAAGTCCTTAGATGTAGTATTCTGAATTCTCCAAAGATCGATTAAGTTGAGCTCAGTGATAAATTTATTCAGTAATTTAGCAGATGGATTGGCTGTTGTATCAGATTGAGATTTAGCCAAAGCAGGATTTACGACAGCATTAAAATCACCACCCACCACTAGTGGACAATCAGTCTGCTCAAGTAATGTATTGGAAATATTTGTAAAGAATGCACTGTCTGTCTCCTTCAGACCGTAAATAGAGACCAATGCTAACCTATTATTATGTATTTTGCAACAGATAAAAACAAATCTACCCTCCTCATCACTTCCAGTATGTTCAATTGCTAAATGTAACTTCCTGTTAACAAGGATAAGCACCCCCTTACTTTTATTAAGAGCGCAGGAGAAGGCTGCCAATTTATAATACTTATTCTGGAAACGTGCCACATCAGATTGTTTTAAATGTGTCTCTTGTATCAGTGCACAGGAAGTCGATTTACGGTGTACATGGGTTTGTTTAACAGCAGAATTTAGGCCATTCACATTCAATGATAAAATATTTAGAATTTGCATTGAATATTCATAACCCTAAAACTGTATTTTGTAAATGAAAAAAAGCAAAAGCACTCCCATTCTGTAAGTAACATGTAAACGCTGGTGTGCATTCTAGATACCAAACCACCTAGACGAATAATCCTTTTAGAAATAAGACAAAATAAATAAAAGTAGGAATGTCTGTTGTAAAAAATAAAAGCAACACACAAACAGGAACAACAAACAACTATAAACAAGAAACAAATGAGACCGCACATTACCAAGAACGTAGGTCGGGTTGAGCAAGAGAAAATGGTGATGATACGTGACCGGTCCACTTCAATGCAAGACATGTCCCCAAAACGCCCACCCAGTCAAAAATTATTGTAATCAAACCTACTCTCCATTGGACCCCTCCAAAAAAGGTTGTTAGTCTTACCAGTAAAGAGACAGTTGTGCCGGATAAATAGGAACAATATCCCAGGAGGAGAAAAAAAAAAAAAAGATTTAACAAGTGTCCTCTCCTGGGCAGCTGGAATCGCCACCATCCCGGTCATTAAGTTCTTCTCGCTGGGCCGAAGAGATGGAGATGGTGGCCGCTGTCTTCCCGTTGCTTTGTAGATCTGCAGCATATGTTGTCTTCTGTGACAGTGAGCTGATAAAATCCTCCGCTTTCTGAGGAGAGTCAAGCATCGTCTGCTCACCTTTGTGCCGTAGTTTAATTGCCGCCGGATAGATGAGGAAAGGCTGCAGACCCAGTGCCATCATCTTCTTAAGGATTGGGTTGAAGCTCGTTCTCTTGGTAGTTGTGGTTGGACTGAAGTCAGGAAAAAATAGCAGCGTGACATTATCCTGCGTGTATTTCACCGGGTATGCCTGCCGTGCACCCTTTAGGATCGCCGACATGTCTTGCCATCTTAGCACACGAAAGATGAGAGTACGCGGCCGCTCGGAGTTACTTTTTCTTCTGTCAGAGACGCGATGAGCGCGATCAATCTCCATGTCGCGGCCTTTCAATGCTGGAATCCACTTGGAAAGATTAGCTCTGAGAAAGCCGGCTGCGTCGGAGCCCTCTGCCCCCTCCGGCAACCCCACCAGTCGTACGTTATTTCTCCTATTCCTGTCTTCAATGTCCGTTATTTTATCAGTAAGTTGTTCTAGCTGCTTTCTCAAGTTCGTGACTGTCCTCCTATCCTCACGTGCAGCTGCCTGAACGGAATCTACTCGGTCGCGTGTCCGCTTCGCCGCGCTAGCTAGCTTTTCAAGTTCTGCACAGAATTGTTGGTCGCTTGTATGTCCATATGTAGGTCACGCAACGCTGGGGTCAGAACAGAGTCTACCGCATCTCTTACCGCATCTCTTACTGTTGAGTAGTAAACCGAATCCAAAGTACTTTGCTGCTATTTAAGTGCTAGCTTGATACCGTTAGCACCGTGGAGATCCTCTCTGGAGATGGTGGAATCTTTGAATTTTTCTTTATTGGCGATTGCTCAATCTCTCTTTTCCGACTGTCTTTAACTGCTGAACTATTCATGATGGGTTAAACAGAGAATGGTTCGAAATTTACTGACAGGATTATATAATATTTGACAAAGTGAGCAGAGCGAGGGACTATGCCTGCATCGCTGTCGAAGAGTCACGTGATCGGATTTATTTCATTTTTGACCTTTTAACGTCTGACATTAACTTCTCATTTTAATTTACAAATTCTATATCTGAGATCATTTCCATAATTTCCCTTCTGCTATTAAACCTGCAGCTGCCACACAGTGGATGTAGTTCGTGTCCCAGGTGCACTTTGTGTGATTACTTACAATGTTTTAGTAAATTTTACAGTAATTTTAGACGCACTGCAGTCACATCAAGTCACGTTTTGTGCTGCAGCTTCTCACATACGTACATCTGACCCAAAGACTCATCAGTGACAAATCATCAGTGTGCAGTGAAAAGAAACAATCTTCCTCCTCAGGACATTGATGATGAACCTAAAACCTCTGCTTCACTCTCACTATTAGAGAATGTGTCTTACTGAGGAGCAGGTCATGTGACTCTCAGAGATCTTACCACAGTATCTCCAGTTTACAGTGAGGATTCTCCAGTACAGCAGAGACACACTTCACTCCTGAGTCTCCTAGATTATTCTCAGACAGCTCCAGGTCTCTCAGGTGTGAGGGGTTTGATCTCAGAGCTGAAGCCAGAGCAGCACAGCCTTCATCTGAGACACCACAACCACGCAACCTGCAGAGACACAATGACACACACTTCATCAACACAGTTTCCTTTTGGTTTAAAACTTACTTTAAAGATGATGTGTGTGGGATTTTATTATTCAGAATGACATGAGGATTTAATATCATCTGCTTATTCTAATTAACAATGCACCTCATTTATCAAGCTGGATATGAACAGGTTTGTGTGTAAATTGTTTGTATGAGTGTTTACACAAGAAATTTTATATTCACGAAAATCCTGTTAATTCGTATTCTACTCTTGCTCCTGAGTGTGTGTATATTTGTGTATAAGACGATGCCTTTATTTGTCACATCTACATTTTCTTTGCATTGCCCAGCTTGTTAGGAAGTTGGGGTCAGAGCGCAGGGTCAGCCATGATACAGCGCCCCTGGAGCACAGAGGGTTAAGGGCCTTGCTAAAGAGCCCAACCTTCTGATCAGTAACCCATAGATTTAACTGTTGCACCACCATTCACCCAAACTAACTAATGAAAACCTTGACTTGATCAACTTCAAATCATATCATTTGCATGGATTACTGCAAGTTTATATCTGGAATATACTGTTGAGATTAAATTGCTTATCTTTAACGTGTTTACAGCGTTTAGCAGAATCGTTTATCCAGAGCGACTTATAGAAGTGCTTTTTTTCTAGTTTAAGATATTGCATGATCTCTCTAATCCAATGAAGGAAAGTCAGAGGAAGGGGGTCTTTCCATTTAAACAGTATTAATCTTCTGGTAAGTAGTGTACAAAAGGCCAATAATTTACTGTTCTAACTGCTTAGGTGCATGTTTTGTGCAGTATGTTTTGTAAAGCATGAATTTATTTCTATATGATCTGTGTTTTTTTACTTTGTTCATCACTAATCTCCGATATATACTGATTGGACGCTTTCTGATGCAACTGATACGCTAAAACTTTCCCTCTCCCCATGTTCTTAGGACATTTGTCTCGATTTTAATATAAGGTTCTCTGCCTGACGTGTCCAAAGAAGATCAAACTCCGTCTTAACCATCAGACGTCGTTTAACTATGTCATCTGATGGTGAGTGGCTGTATCTAATATCTAACTTCAAAATATCATCAGTTAGCTTTCTAAGACGCTCCATGGTGGCTTTCCTTTGCATTGAACCATACGAAACGATCTGTTGAAATGAAATGATCTGTTGAAATGAAATTGTTAAGAAAGACATCACGGGGGTCTTATTATGAGACAAAAAGAGGTCAATCTCTGATTTAATAAAATTCACTAAAACTTCACCTGAAAGAAGAAGGGGATTGAACCTCCATGGGCGGTATCCAGGTTCTACGCCTGGAATGCATAACTTCATTTTCAAAGGGGCATGGTCCGAAATGACTATAGACTGGTCAACAACAATCAACAATCATATGGAGAAGTCTATCAACAATAAAAAAAATAATCGATACCCGAGAATGAGTTATGAACCGAAGAAAAAAGGAATAGCCCCTAGAAGTAGGGTTTCAGAACCGCCAAATCTCAGTTAAACCATATGTCTGTAGGAAGAGATTAATTGTTTGAGATGATTTGGATTCAGGGGATGCTCTAGATGAACTGCGATCTAACTTTGTAGAAAGGACACAATTCATGTCACCCCCTAAGATAAGGTGGTAAGTGTCTATACTGGAAATTCGGGAGAAAGCCTGAGTAAAGAAAGTATTGTCATCGCAGTTTGGAGCATAAATGTTCATTAAAATAATGGGGAGCCCGTACAGTCTCCCCACCACAATGATATATCACCCCGTGGGATCTGAGTCTATACATTACAAATGGTACATTCTTAAGTATTATAATTGCTGCTCCTCTTGCTTTGGAATTAAAACTTGAATGAAATGTTTGCCCTGTCCATCCTCCTGTTAATCTAATCTGGTCCATCACTCGGAGATGAGTCTCCTGAAGAAATACTATGTCTGCTTTTAGATGGTCATGGTCTAAGAGTACCCTTTTCCATTTCACAGGATGATTCAAAGATTTAACATTCCAGTTAACAAAATGAACCATGCACCCTACCTTTCCCATTGAGCTGGTGTCAGCCATAAGGAAACTTAGGTGAGACATTGAGAACGCAGCTCCAGATAAATTAAGATAATCACGTTTAAAATAAACAAAGAAAAAGATAAGGCATACGAACAAAATATGTCTGCTAGGTCCCCAACCCCAGCCACCTAAACGAACATGGTGGATGTAACGTGCACTGCAAGATATGCCATACATTAAATTATGGCAGGGGAGAGCCACTTTAGTGTCCAACATACCAGCCTCCGCCCAGCCTCTTAGTCACAGAAAAAAAGAACAATGATAAGAGTGAAAATGAAATAATGTATAATAGTAATAGTAATAAAATAAAGTGCTTCACATTATTGTGACAGTCAGTATCATCAGTAGGACGTCATAAGTGAAATATAAATACACTCAAAAACACCGCGCCACTACGACGGAACACTGCCATATAATTAAACACAAAAGTCCAGATGACTCTTATAACTATCAAACTGAAATGAGTGGTTAAGATACGTATTGATAATTCTCTAAAGTAAAACCAAAATATTTACATCGGGGCAATAAAATGGAAAGAGTCTCATAACATTAGCGGGATGACTTCTGCCGAAGTAGGAAAAAAAGCAAAGTCCAACAAAAAAGTTGAACAACATGGAGGACAACAACACAAGCTGCAGAGACACAATGACACACACTTCATCAACAGATTTTCATCTTGGATTAATACTTGCTTTAAAGATGATGTGTGTGTTGGACTGTCTCCCTTCACTTGTCCAATCACAAGTCATTATTAACACTGACCAATTATTACTGCTGTTACTGAGAATTACTGACATTTAATCATCTGCAAGTGGTGTAAAGGTATTGCTGGTTCATGTTTTACAAAATACTGTTTAACTGTATTTTTTATACATATGTATCTAATTCTAAGTGCATTTAATTATTAGTTTAAAGAATAAGTGATAATTTTAATGACTAATATATTTGTTCTCTATGTTGTACTGTTACAGCACACTTAAGCTGAAAAACAACACTGTATACAACTCTTAACTGCAACTTTTAGTGAGCTACTGTGACTCTCAGAGAGAAGATCTTACCTCAGCTGTTTCACTTTACAGTGAGGATGCTCCAACAGAGCAGAGAGATTCTTCACTCCTGAGTCTCCTAGTTTATTCTCAGACAGATCCAGTGTATCCACAGTCAGATGCAGTTCTCTCAGATTGGAGGTATCTGAGTTGAGCACTGAGGCCAGAGCTGACCAACTTCTTTCTTGAATTGTATCACACCTGATACTGAAGGAAATAACACACAATGAACTAACAATGATGCAAATTATCAAACAGGTCCTAAAGCTTTCACTGCAACGTCTCAGTTTCAAAACACAAACATCAGCTACACAATTTACTTAAATGCTGTAATAATAATAATAACAATAATAATAATAATAATGATAATAATAGTAATAATAATTCACATTCAGAGTTCATTCGGCTTTACTGGAGTTTTTGGCTGCGTACATCATCACAGACAGCTTTGTATAAACATGGAGTAAAAGGTCTGAGATGCCAAACGGAAAAGCAAGAGAGTCTGATTTAAAATGTTTATAAGAGGAGAAAGGAAAGTCTAAAGTGTCTTGAAGAGTTAGATTCATCTGAACAGCTAAGACATTTGATTTGTTCTCTTAACAGTGTAACAGTATAACAGTTATATTCAGCTTTACTTACATTGCTTTCCTTGATGCTGCAATCACAGGCATCACCTTCACAACAATCTCTTCTCTTATTTTATCTGTACTGGTATATTTACTCAGGTCAAATTCTTCCAGCTCGTGTGCTGAACTCAGTAACACAAACACCAGAGCAGACCACTGTGAAGAAGAGAGTTTTCTTTGTTTTCCAGATTTCAGGTAGCGTTGGGTTTCCTCCACTAGAGAATTGTCACCCAGTTCATTCAGACAGTGGAACAGATTGATGGATTTCTCTGTAGAAACATCTCTACTGATCTTCTTCTTGATGTACTGTACTGTTTTCCTATTTTCTGTCTGGGAGCTACTTCCTGTCTGGGTTACTAAGGCATGTAAGAGTTTCTGATTGGACTCCAGTGAGAGACCCAGGAGAAAGCGGAGGAAAAGATCCAGATGTCCAGACGTAGATTCTAAGGCCTGATCTACAGCACTTATGTGAACATCTGAGATTGTATTGTGTTCAAGCCATTGCTCAGAGAACATCTCGGGGTCAGAGAACATCTCGGGGTGAGATGACATCTCCGGGTGAGATAACATCTCCAGTACATTTCTCTTTTCCTTCATGAATGTCAGGTGCACATACAGAGCTGCGAGATGCTCCTGAATGCTCAGATGAACGAAGCAATACACTTTACTCTGGTGAAGCCCAAACTCCTCTCTGAAGATCTGCGTACACACACCTGAGTACACTGCTGCTTCTGTCACATCAATGCCACACTGTCTCAGGTCTTCCTCATAGAAGATCAGGTTGCCTTTCTGCAGCTGCTGAAAAGCCAGGTGTCCCAGTTTGAGAAGCATTTCTTCATCACTCTCCTGCTTCTTTGAGTACTTTTCTCTTATGATGTTTGTCTGAATGATGAGGAAGTGTGTGTACATTTGAGTCAGAGTCTTGGGGATCTCTCCACTCTCTGCTTCACTCAACACTCTCTCTAGAACAGTGGCTGAAATCCAGCAGAAGACTGGGATATGGCACATGATGTAGAGGCTTCTTAATGACTTCAGGTGTGTGATGATGTTATTGGCCAGGCTCTGATCACTGATTCTCTTCCTGAAGTACTCCTCCTTCTGTGGGTCATTGAACCCTCGTATCTCTGTGACTCGATGGACATACTCAGAGGGGATTTGATCAGCTGCTGCTGGTCGGGAAGTGATCCAGATGAGAGCAGAGGGAAGCAGATTCCCTTTGATCAGGTTTATCAGCAGCACATGGACTGATGCTGATTCATTTACATCACACACTCTCACTGTGTTCTGGAAATCCAGAGGAAAACGAGACTCATCCAATCCATCAAAAATGAACAGAACTTTTTTCACACTGAACATTTCTGTTTCATTTGTTTCTTTAAAACAGACATGAAGGAGATCCATCAGACTCAGTTTTTGGTCCTTCATCAAATTCAGCTCTCTGAAAGGAAGTGGAAATATGAGGTGGAGGTCCTGATTAGCTTTCCCTTCAGCCCAGTCCAGAATGAACTTCTGCACGGAGACTGTTTTTCCGATGCCAGCGACTCCCTTCGTCAGCACAGTTCTGATGGGTTCGTCTTGTTCAGATAAGGGCTTAAAGATGTCATTGCATTTGATTGGTGTTTCCTCTGTTGTTGTTCTCCTGGATGCTGCCTCGATCTGTCTCACTTCATGTTCTTTACTGACGTCTCCACTGTCTCCCTCTGTGATGTAGAGCTCTGTGTAGATCTCATTCAGGAGTGTTCGGTTTTCCTGGTTTATTATCACTCCATTTAAACACTGAAACTTCTTCATCAGATTTAATTTGAACTTTTTCTGGAATTCATTTACAGCAGCAGATTCTGGGTCGTGTCTGTGACAGGGTGAAGTAGGAAGACATGGTGAAACATGAGGTCCAATTATAAGAGTTTAAGATCACATTTTTTGCTTACTGGTTTCCACAGATAACCATTTTTTTATGATGCTAACACTATGTATTTGTCTTTTTTGTTTGTATGTTTTCTATAATCTAATCATGTAGGAAATAACTGCACAGAGGTTTATTACACCAGCGTGTCAGTGTCACAGTAATGTTGTTGCTTTTGATCTTACCCTGTATCTGTGATGATGTTCTTTTCCCTTCTGTCTCCTGACTTCTGTAGAACTCTGGGAACAAACAAATTGTAGATGTTAAAGACAATAACTTTAATCACTTTAATACTGTAGTGTAGGGCCGTCGTTCGGGTGGTGCAACTGGTGCGAGCGCACCAGGCCCTGCCCTCTAGGTGGCCCTGGGGCCAGGGGAAATATTTATAATAATAGTTTAAAAAATTAAATAAAAAAATCAAACATCCTGATTGATTTTCATGTTTTAGTTGATTTTATGAAATAAGACTTAATTCTAAAACATTATCTGAGCTATATAAGGCACACTGTTTTATTTTTTTTGTTTTTTTTTTTTAAGTGTGTGACGGACGGAATTGGATTTGCTCATCGAAATTCTAGTTGTGTGTATTTGATTTATGTGTATTTGACTGTAGTAGTACTAAACATCACATACAAGATTTGGTCTTAAGATGACAGAAATGAGTGCTAATTAGGGCCCCGCATCCTCTAACTTGCACTGGGCCCTGCCCCATGCCTGCCATGGCCCTGCTGTAGTCTATACTTTAGCCCTAATTTTACTACAATAATCGTAGTAAGTGCATTAATATTTAGAGAACACAGTGCTAAATACATCACCAACATTGTGGACCTGGAGAAAAAAAAATGTGCCCATTTTAATTTTAGGGTTTCGAGTTTTTTTCTTCCTACAATCCCCTCCGTAAGTATTGGAACGGCAATGAAAACTGAAATTCTGATTTATTGTCTCGTCCTCTTCTTTTGATCTCAAACACAAATGTCTTCAGTGTATAGCAAAAAACAAAAGAATTGGCTTTACTGTTCCAATACTTTTGGAGGAGACTGTGCATGGTCATTAGGGATATAACAGAACACGAGTACTTCATTCAGAATGAACACATCATGTGTTCCAAATGGATGCAAATACAGATACTTATTAATTAAAAAAGCCTGCTAGAAACATTTGACCTTAATAAATGTTTACACTGTTTCATCTAAAGCTTTTACTGAAAGTATTATAGCAGCACTAAAGACCAAGTGACTATAATATAAATCAAAACAGCTGCTAATGATTGTGTAGCACAGCCATTAACTGTGACTTTAACTGTGAGAACTATGGGATGTTACCTGGGTACAGATGAGGAGTTTCCATTTCGAAAGTTCAGAGGAAACTCCATAGACGCATCACTCTTCATGGAGACACAGCTGGGTTCTGGTGAGTCTGATCTCCTTCTCTGTTGTTTACTGTACAACATTACAGGAAGTCCTTTATATACATCCTTTACAGTTTTTCACTGACTTGTTATTGGTTGTTTTCATTATTTTGTTAGTAATTACTATTAATTTTATTGTCACATCATGACACTGTGAAACACTGAACTGCACATTTACTGATATTCATTACTCTAAAATATTTAGTGAAAGTACTGTAGCAGCTTTAGGGCCTAATTAAAGTATAGCATAAACCAATAAATATCAGAATGCCGCAAACGACACTGGACTGGATAAAACAATGTGTAACAAGGCCTTTTGCCCTGCACTGACTTTAGCTATGAGAACTATGGGATGTTACCTGTGTGCACATGAAGGGTTTCCATTTTTAAAGTTCCAAGGAGGTTTTTTATGATGCTAACACTATGTATTTGTCTTATTCGATTGTATGTTTTCTATAATTTAATCATGTAGGAAATAACTGCAGAGAGGTTTATTATACCAGCGTGTCAGTGTCACAGTAATGTTGTTGCTTTTGATCTTACCCTGTATCTGTGATGATGTTCTTTTCCCTTCTGTCTCCTGACTTCTGTAGAACTCTGGGAACCAAAAAATTGTAGATGTTAAAGACAATAACTTTAATCACTTTAATACTGTAGTGTAGGGCCGTCGTTCGGGTGGTGCAACTGGTGCGAGCGCACCAGGCCCTGCCCTCTAGGTGGCCCTGGGGCCAGGGGAAATATTTATAATAATAGTTTAAAAAATTTAATTAAAAAATCAAACATCCTGATTGATTTTCATGTTTTAGTTGATTTTATGAAATAAGACTTAATTCTAAAACATTATCTGAGCTACATAAGGCACACTGTTTTATTTCTTTCTTTCTTTCTTTCTTCTTCTTTTTTTTTTTTTTTTTTTAAGTGTGTGACGCTGCTTTGTGCAGCACGGACGGAATTGGATTTGCTCATTGAAATTCTAGTTGTGTGTATTTGATTTATGTGTATTTGACTGTAGGAGTACTAAACATCATATACAAGATTTGGTCTTAAGATGACAGAAATGAGTGCTAATTAGGGCCCCGCATCCTCTAACTTGCACTGGGTCCTGCCCCATGCCTGCCATGGCCCTGCTGTAGTCTATACTTTAGCCCTAATTTTACTACAATAATCGTAGTAAGTGCATTAATATTTAGAGAACACAGTGCTAAATACATCACCAACATTGTGGACCTGGAGAAAAAAAATGTGCCCATTTTAATTTTAGGGCTTCGAGTTTTTTTTCTTCCTACAGTCCCCTCCGTAAGTATTGGAACGGCAATGAAAACTGAAATTCTGATTTACTGTCTCATCCTCTTCTTTTGATCTCAAACACAAATGTCTTCAGCGTATAGCAAAAAACAAAAGAATTGGCTTTACTGTTCCAATACTTTTGGAGGGGACTGTGCATGGTCATTAGGGATATAACAGAACACGAGTACTTCATTCAGAATGAACAGATCATGTGTTCTAAATGGATGCAAATACAGATACTTATTAATTAAAAAAGCCTGCTAGAAACATTTGACCTTAATAAATGTTTACACTGTTTCATCTAAAGCTTTTACTGAAAGTATTATAGCAGCACTAAAGACCAAGTGACTATAATATAAATCAAAACAGCTGCTAATGATTGTGTAGCACAGCCATTAACTGTGACTTTAACTGTGAGAACTATGGGATGTTACCTGGGTACAGATGAGGAGTTTCCATTTCGAAAGTTCAGAGGAGGCTCCACAGACTCATCACTCTTCATGGAGACACAGCTGGGTTCTGGTGAGTCTGATCTCCTTCTCTGTTGTTTACTGTACAACATTACAGGAAGTCCTTTATATACATCCTTTACAGTTTTTGACTGACTTGTTATTGGTTGTTTTCATTATTCTGTTCATCATTACTATTAATTTTATTATCACATCATGACACTGTGAAACACTGAACTGCACATTTACTGATATTCATTACTCTAAAATATTTAGTGAAAGTACTGTAGCAGCTTTAGGGCCTAATTAAAGTATAGCATAAACCAATAAATATCAGAATGCCGCAAACGACACTGGACTGGATAAAACAATGTGTAACAAGGCCTTTTGCCCTGCACTGACTTTAGCTATGAGAACTATGGGATGTTACCTGTGTGCACATGAAGGGTTTCCATTTTTAAAGTTCCAAGGAGGTTTTTTATGATGCTAACACTATGTATTTGTCTTATTCGATTGTATGTTTTCTATAATTTAATCATGTAGGAAATAACTGCAGAGAGGTTTATTATACCAGCGTGTCAGTGTCACAGTAATGTTGTTGCTTTTGATCTTACCCTGTATCTGTGATGATGTTCTTTTCCCTTCTGTCTCCTGACTTCTGTAGAACTCTGGGAACAAAAAATTGTAGATGTTAAAGACAATAACTTTAATCACTTTAATACTGTAGTGTAGGGCCGTCGTTCGGGTGGTGCAACTGGTGCGAGCGCACCAGGCCCTGCCCTCTAGGTGGCCCTGGGGCCAGGGGAAATATTTATAATAATAGTTTAAAAAATTAAATTAAAAAATCAAACATCCTGATTGATTTTCATGTTTTAGTTGATTTTATGAAGTAAGACTCAATTCTAAAACATTATTCGAGCTATATAAGGCACACTGTTTTATTTCTTTCTTTCTTTCTTTTTTTTTCTTTTAATAAGTGTGTGACGCTGCTTTGTGCAGCACGGACGGAATTGGATTTGCTCATCGAAATTCTAGTTGTGTGTATTTGATTTATGTGTAATTGACTGTAGTAGTACTAAACATCATATACAAGATTTGATCTTAAGATGACAGAAATGAGTGCTAATTAGGGCCCCGCATCCTCTAACTTGCACTGGGCCCTGCCCCATGCCTGCCATGGCCCTGCTGTAGTCTATACTTTAGCCCTAATTTTACTACAATAATCGTAGTAAGTGCATTAATATTTAGAGAACACAGTGATAAATACAGTGCATCCGGAAAGTATTCACAGCGCTTCACTTTTTCCACATTTTGTTATGTTACAGCCTTATTCCAAAATGTATTAAATTCATTATTTTCCTCAAAATTCTACAAACAATACCCCATAATGACAACGTGAAAGAAGTTTGTTTGAAATCTTTGCAAATTTATTAAAAATAAAAAATGAAAAAATATCACATGTACATAAGTATTCACAGCCTTTGCTCGTAGCCACTCCTTTGTTATCTTGGCTGTGTGCTTAGGGTCGTTGTCCTGTTGGACGATAAACCTTCGCCCCAGTCTGAGGTCCAGAGCGCTCTGGAGCAGGTTTTCATCAAGGATGTCTCTGTACATTGCTGCATTCATCTTTCCCTCGATCCTGACTAGTTTCACAGTTCCTGCCGCTGAAAAACATCCCCACAGCGTGATGCTGCCACCACCATGCTTCACTGTAAGGATGGTATTGGCCAGGTGATGAGCGGTGCCTGGTTTCCTCCAGACATGACGCTTGCTATTCAGGCCAAAGAGTTCAATCTTTGTTTCTCATGGTCTGAGAGTCCTTCAGGTGCCTTTTGGCAAACGCCAGGCGGGCCGTCATGTGCCTTTTACTGAGGAGTGGCTTCCGTCTGGCCACTCTACCATACAGGCCTGATTGGTGGAGTGCTGCAGAGATGGTTGTTCCTCTGGAAGGTTCTCCTTTCTCCACAGAGAAACGCTGGAGCTCTGTCAGAGTGACCATCGGGTTCTCGGTCACTTCCCTGACTAAGGCCCTTCTCCCCCGATCGCTCAGTTTGGCCGGACGGTCCGCTCTAGGAAGAGTCCTGGTGGTTCCAAACTTTTTCCATTTACGGATGATGGAGGCCACTGTGCTCATTGGGACCTTCAATGCTGCAGAAATCTTTCTGTACCCTTCTCCAGATCTGTGCCTCGATACAATCCTGTCTCAGAGGTCTTCAGACAATTCCTTCGACTTCATGGCTTGGTTTGTGCTCTGACATGCACTTTTAACTGTGGGACCTTATATAGACAGGTGTGTGCCTTTCCAAATCAAGTCCAATCAACTGAATTTACCACAGGTAAATCCAATCAAGTTGTAGAAACATCTCAAGGATGATCAGTGGAAACAGGATGCTCCTGAGCTCAATTTTGAGTGTCATGGCA
Source organism: Pangasianodon hypophthalmus (assembly GCF_027358585.1). Classification (NCBI taxonomy): domain Eukaryota; kingdom Metazoa; phylum Chordata; class Actinopteri; order Siluriformes; family Pangasiidae; genus Pangasianodon; species Pangasianodon hypophthalmus. The sequence continues at coordinate 3,351,129 of NC_069738.1, forward strand.
AAGGCTGTGAATACTTATGTACATGTGATTTTTTTCATTTTTTATTTTTAATAAATTTGCAAAGATTTCAAACAAACTTCTTTCATGTTGTCATTATGGGGTATTGTTTGTAGAATTTTGAGGAAAATAATGAATTTAATACATTTTGGAATAAGGCTGTAACATAACAAAATGTGGAAAAAGTGAAGCGCTGTGAATACTTTCCGGATGCACTGTACAAAATAAAGTCAGGATGGTTTTCCTCAACTATACAGTTACATTACTAAGTGTGATGCACTTGTGCATTTCAGGTGGATGTCAGACGGCAGTAGGAGCGGTGATGACACTAATTTGTTATTTTAATCATTTGGGGTACAATTTACCATCGAACAATCTTGCTCCATTAATAACGGTGCCATGAGATAGCTTTATGCCAGCTCCACAGAAAAAATAAAATTATCTGTTAATAATAGGAGAAAATTACATCTGTTATAAATCCTGCTCAACTTTTCTTCTGCAGGAGACTCCAGCAACTACTTCACTTGCTCTCACCTCCATTTCTCTGTGCTTACAGTGTAGCTCTCTGGCTAATAGCTTTCTAACAGAAAAAGGAAAAATGCCTCACCCAAATAGGCTAATCCTGTTTCTCATCAGAGCAGCTGGCATCAAATAAAATTAAATAAAGGTATGAATTCTTTAAAAAAACGTTTAATTATAAATCAGTATAACACGTTATTATATTTATTATACGGATTATATTATTATTAATGTTATTATAAATATTATGCATACACTTTTATAGTTTCTGTTAGCTCTTCTTTATGCTATAGAAACATCCTGTTCTAATTTCAGAGTCTATAGATTACTGGTGTTAGTTGATAGAATGAGATAAATGTGAGAAAAAAATGTAAAAACCTTGATTATAAGTCTCAAATCACTGAAAATGCTGATGAGTCCCAGGCATAAATTGAGTTTAACACCAATATTGTACAGATATTGTTCTAAATAGATGCAAACTATTTAGATCAACTTCAAATCAGATCATTTGCATGGATTACTGCAATGTTATATCTGGAATATACTGTTGAGTTTAAATTGCTTATCTTTAACGTGTTTTTACAGCATTTAGCAGAATGCTTTATCCAGAGAGACTTATAGAAGTGCACGCAGTTCTCTCAGATTGGAGGTTTCTGAGTTGTGCACTGAGGCCAGAGCTGAACAACTTTCTCGAACTGTATCACACCTGATACTGAAGGAAATAATGCATGATGAACTAACAATGATGTAAGTTATTAAACAGGTCCTCAAAGCTTTCACTGCAACTACTAAGTTTCAAAACACAAACATCAGTTACACAATTTGTTTAAATGCTGTAATAACAATAATAATAATAATAATGATAATAATTCACAGTCACAGCTGTTCAGATTTGGCTTGGCGGGAGTTTTTGGCTGCATACATCATCACAGAAAGCTTTGTATAAACATGGAGTAAAAGTTGAGAGTTGAGTTGAGAAGAAAGTCTGCTGCTTATCAGAAACAGGGAAAAGCCGAGATCATCTTATTCAGACAAAAGCAGCAGTATGAATTCAGAGACAGCAGGGAGTCACAAGGAGACGAGGTGTTCATTTACAATCACTCTCATACACTCAGTTGTGAAATTCTGTAGACTTTGTCTTCTGCTTTCATGTGAATTTTGAATCAATACCGAACAGCATTAAAGTTAACTGTTAGAAAAAGTCTGATTACATAGAATATAGTGAAATATAAACCGGTAATCTGATATTTACTGGAACTAAAAAGCTAATGCTAATGCACAAAATAATGCTAATCAGTCTTTTAATTTGTTTCAGAGTTTATCTAAAAATGATCATTACTCACATCAGTGTCTGTAGTTTGTAATGTTTATCATTCTTCAGAGCAGAGAGACACTTCATTCCTGAGTCTCCTAGATTATTCCCATACAGGTACAGGTCTCTCAGGTGTGAGGGGTTTGATCTCAGAGCTGAAGTCAGAGCAGCACAGCCTTTATCTGAGACACCACAACTAACCAACCTGCAGAGACACAATGACACACACTTCATCAACACAGTTTCATTTTTGTTTAAAACTTACTTTAAAGATGATGTGTGTGGGATTTTATTATTCAGAATGACATGAGGATTTAATATCATCTGTTTATTCTAATTAACAATGCACCTCTTTATCAAGCTGGATATGAACAGGTTTGTGTGTAAATTGTTTGTATGAGTGTTTACACAAGAAATTTTGTATTCATGAAAATCCTGTTAATTCGTATTCTACTCTTGCTCCTGAGTGTGTGTACATTTGTGCATAAGACGATGCCTTTATTTGTCACATCTACATTTTCTTTGCGTTGCCCAGCTTGTTAGGAAGTTGGGGTCAGAGCGCAGGGTCAGCCATGATACAGCGCCCCTGGAGCACAGAGGGTTAAGGGCCTCGCTAAAGAGCCCAATCTTCTGATCAGTAACCCATAGATTTAACTGTTGCACCACCACTCACCCAAACTAACTAATGAAAACCTTGACTTGATCAACTTCAAATCAGATCATTTGCATGGATTACTGCAAGTTTATATCTGGAATATACTGTTGAGTTTAAATTGCTTATCTTTAACGTGTTTACAGCATTTAGCAGAACCCTTTATCCAGAGTGACTTATACAGTGCTCAGCATAAATGAGTACACCCCACTACATTTGTCAGAAAACTTTTAGTTTCCTTTCAGAATCAACATTTTCTATGAGATACTATACTACAAAATACTCCTACAAATGTGGGCCATTGATTGCAAACAAGATTTGTTAATTTGCACACACAAAAAAGTGATTTTCCTAACAAATTCATTCAAGCCCATGTTGCAAAAGTGAGTACACCCCAATTATCGTCTTAGGAGAAAAGCCACACTTAAGACTACAAAATTCTACTTAACAGGCATTCAACCACAGGTGAGTCTAATGATTCATTTAAGAGGTGTCCAGCAGACAGGTGACTATAAAAGGGCATTACTTAACAAAGAAAAGCCCTTCCCATTTCATGCTGTCAGCAATGGCTCCCCATGGAAGAGAAATGTCCCAAAATCTGAGAAAGGAAATCATTTCTTTACACAAAAAAGGTGAGGGCTACAAGAAGATCAGCCAAGCTTTACATATCAGTCAAAATATTGTAGCAAAAGTGATCCAAACATTTAAGAAAGATGGAAGTGCAACCAGAGACGTCCAGGCCGGCCACTTAAGTTAACATCTCGACAGGAGCGTCTTCTGATGAGAAGGGTTGAAGAAAATCGCCATGCAAGTTCACTGCAGTTAGCTAAAGCAGTAGAAAGCCAAACTGGAGTGACCGTTTCCCGTGACACCATACGGCGCACACTGCAGAGGAATGGCATGCATGGGTATCGTCCACGAAGGAAGCCTCTCCTAAAGCCCATGCACAAAAAAGCACGCCTAGAATTTGCTAGGGCCTATGCTGAAAAAGATGAAGACTACTGGGACTCTATACTCTGGAGTGATGAGACAAAGATCACTGTTTTTGGAACTAATGAGTTTAAAACTGTATGGCGTCGTAAAGGTGAGGATTTCAAAGAAAAATGCTTGGTGCCTACAGTGAAACATGGTGGTGGCAGTGTCCTTATGTGGGGCTGTATGAGTGCTGCTGGTGTTGGGGAGCTGCATTTCATTGATGGTATCATGAACTCAACAATGTACTGCTCTATACTGAAGGAGAAGATGCTGCCATCACTCCGTGCACTTGGTTGTCGTGCACTTTTCCAACACGACAATGATCCAAAACACACATCTAAAGCTACTGTTGCATTTCTGAAGAAGAACAGGGTGAAGGTGATTGAATGGCCAAGTATGTCTCCTGATCTGAACCCAATCGAACACCTGTGGGGAATTCTGAAGCGACAAGTCGAGCATCACTCTCCATCCAGCATCCAGGCTCTAAAAGAGGTTATTCTTGAGGAATAGAAAAAGATAGATGTTGCAATATGTTGCCAACTTGTTCATTCCATGCCTAGAAGACTTGGTGCTGTCCTTAAAAATCACGGTGCTCATACAAAATACTTTTTGTTGCGGGGTGTATTCATTTTTGCTTCAACCAATTTGAGTAAAACTGAAGATTTTGTGATCTAAGTTAGATTATTAACCTTAATTTCATGTTATGGAGTTAAATAAGTGTTCAATAAAACTCAGCCTTGTGAAAACTCTGGAAATTGTTCTTTTGTTCATTGAGCTACTGATTAAATTCGTACTTTTTAAAGGGGGTGTACTCATTTATGCTGAGCACTGTAGAAGTGCTTTGGAGTTTCTAGCAAAAACACATCCTCATGCTGGTTCACTAGGTCAGGAACCAAGAGCACTATTGACAACATTTGTGAAAACCAGTGGTTTTATATTATTGGAATTTATTAAAAAATATTAAAAAGCATGCCAATCCAAACCCATAAATTAAAACAAATAAAACTAATCATTCAAGCAAGTAGAAAGAAAATCAGTCTTTCAGAGACTTTTGTAAATCCAGCAGAAAATTGGAGTTCGGTTTGGCTCACACACACACTTACACACTGCTGTACTAAAAGATCGATAAATCACACCCAAAGTCATTAAAATAATACTTTGGGCATCGACAGGAGTGAAAACAACTGGAGTGGTTAGCGAACAAGTGTGAAAGATGGCAGAAGGTCGTCAGTGGCCTCTGTTCCCCAGAGGGACAAAAGGAAGTATGAGACTGATAAATTTACAGTCAAGTCCACTGGGCTGCTTCTGTAAAGCAGATCTGGCAACCCTTTTCATAGCGGCTTGATTTTTAGTTAAAAATCAAATGTTTGATTTATTTCATTTTTCATTCTTTATTTATTTCATTCTTTTAACATCTATGACATTAACTCCTCGTTTTAATTCATAAATTCTATATTTGACATCATTTCCACCATTTCCCTTCTGCTATTAAACCTGCAGCTGCCACACAGTGGATGCAGTTTGTGTCCCAGGTGCACTTTGTGTGATTAGTTACAATGTTTTAGTAAATTTTACAGTAATTTTAGGGACACTGCAGTCGCATCAAGTCACGTTTTGTGCTGCAGCTTCTCACATACGTACATCTGACCCAAAGACTCATCAGTGACAAATCATCAGTGTGCAGTGAAAAGAAACAATCTTCCTCCTCAGGACATTGATGATGAACCTAAAAACTCTGCTTCACTCTCACTATTAGAGAATGTGTCTTACTGAGGAGCAGGTCATGTGACTCTCAGAGAGATGATCTTACCTCAGTTTCTCCAGTTTACAGTCAGGATTCTCCAGTACACCAGAGAGACACTTCACTCCTGAGTCTCCTAGTTTATTCCCAGACAGATTCAGTTCTCTCAGGTTTGAGGGGTTGGATTTTAGAGCTGAAGTCAGAGCAGCACAGCCTTCATCTGAGACACCACAACCAATCAACCTGCAGAGACACAATGACACACACTTCATCAACACAGTTTCCTTTTGGTTTAAAACTTACTTTAAAGATGATGTGTGTGGGATTTTATTATTCAGAATGACATGAGGATTTAATATCATCTGTTTATTCTAATTAACAATGCGCATCGTTGATCAAGCTGGATATGAACAGGTTTGTGTGTAAATTGTTTGTATGAGTGTTTACACAAGAAATTTTGTATTCATGAAAATCCTGTTAATTCGTATTCTACTCTTGCTCCTGAGTGTGTGTACATTTGTGCATAATACGACGCCTTTATTTGTCACATCTACATCTTCTTTGCGTTGCCCAGCTTGTTAGGAAGTTGGGGTCAGAGCGCAGGGTCAGCCACGATACAGCGCCCCTGGAGCACAGAGGGTTAAGGGCCTTGCTAAAGAGCACAACCTTCTGATCAGTAACCCATAGATTTAACTGTTGCACCAACACTCACCCAAACTAACTAATGAAAACCTTGACTTGATCAACTTCAAATCAGATCATTTGCATGGATTACTGCAAGTTTATATCTGGAATATACTGTTGAGATTAAATTGCTTATCTTTAACGTGTTTACAGCGTTTAGCAGAACCCTTTATCCAGAGTGACTTATAGAAGTGCTTTGGAGCTTCTAGCAAAAACACATCCTCATGCTGGTTCACTAGGTCAGGAACCAAGAGCACTATTGACAACATCTGTGAAAACCAGTGGTTTTATATTATTGGAATTTATTAAAAAATATTAAAAAGCATGCCAATCCAAACCAACGAATTAAAACGAATAAAACTAATCATTCAAGCAAGTAGAAAGAAAATCAGTCTTTCAGAGACTTTTGTAAATCCAGCAGAAAATTGGAGTTCGGTTTGGCTCACACACACACTTACACACTGCTGTACTAAAAGATCGATAAATCACAATCAAAGTCATTAAAATAATACCTTGGGCATCGATAGGAGTGAAAACAACTGGAGTGGTTAGAGAACAAGTGTGAAAGATGGCAGAAGGTCGTCAGTGGCCTCTGATCCCCAGAGAGAAAAAAGGAAGTATGAGACTGATAAATTTACAGTGAAGTCCACTGGGCTGCTTCTGTAAAGCAGATCTGGCAACCCTTTTCATAGCGGCTTGATTTTTTTTTTTTTTTTTTTTTTTTTTTTTTGAACAAGGTCTCTTTATTCAAAAATTTCTTAATATGCAAAAAAAAAAAAAAAAAAAAAAAAAAAAAAAAGGCAAAAGTGACCAGAACAGTACAATATATACAGTCAGAACCCCAACATGACCCATCCCTCTACCCATCAGACATACATATGAATTACATTAAACAAAGACAAGAAGCAAAGAGAAATAAACAAATAAATAAAAACAAATAAACAGAAGGAGTAATTCCAATAATAACAATCAACATTAATATGGACAATGAGAATGCAGATAATTAAGCACAAAAAAAAAACCAACAAAAAAAAAACTATACTTTTTTTGGGACTGTATTCTCTATTTCATATTTTTTCAACAAATGACAAGAAGGGTTGCTAGATTGCATGAAATCTCTGGGTAGACCCCTGGAGAGAGTATCTTATTTTTTCTAGTTTAAGATATTGCATGATTTCTCTAATCCAGTGAAAGAAAGTCAGAGGAAGGGGGTCTTTCCATTTAAACAGTAGTAATCTTCTGGCAAGTAGTGTACAAAAAGCCAACAATTTACTGTTCTAACTGCTTAGGTGCATGTTTTGTGCAGTGACACCAAATAGAGCTATAAAAGGAGATGGAGCTATTGGCATTCCTATTATTTCTGAAAATGCATCAAAAATTCACTTCCAAAATTTATACAATCTTGGGCATGTCCATTGCCGAACCACTGAAATGAATGGTTAAGATACGTATTGATAATTCTCTAAAGTAAAACCAAAATATTTACATCGGGGCAATAAAATGGAAAGAGTCTCATAACCTTAGCGGGATGACTTCTGCCGAAGTAGGAAAAAAAGCAAAGTCCAACAAAAAAGTTGAACAACATGGAGGACTCACTTTGCTGTTTCTACATCTTGGATGGTAGACTTCACGCAGGCCAGTGCCTTCTCCGGATCCAGAAATTCCTTGCTGTCCCCCATGTAAGAGACTCTGAGTCGAGCTGGAAACGTTATCTCGTATCCAACATCACGTCCGCCTCGGAATAAGTTTCTGACACTGTTGAAAGCGGCCCGCGCTTTGGCAACGTTCGCAGTGTAGTCTGGAAAGATGGCTATCGGCTCTCCTTTATACCGAAGTGGACCTTGCTCTCGGGCTCGGCGGAGAACTTCAACACAGTCTTGGTAATAGTGGAGTTTAGCGACAATCACCCAGGGCTTTCCATTAGGCTTTCTCTGTGTTAGACCTCTGTGAGCGCGGTCGATTAGGATTTCCTTCTCTAGGTTTAAAACGTCCTTCAGTAGTTTAGAGACTGCAATGGTAGAGCTCGAACCCGTCTCCTCCGGGACCCCCACAGTGCGTACGTTACATCTACGCATCCTTCCTTCCAAGTCTTCGTTCTTTTCCTTCAGGTCCGTCAGCACTGGTTTAAGTTCTGCAACTGTCGCCTGCAGTGAAGTGATCCTTCCTCCACATCGCTGATAACAGCCTTCATTTTATCCATTTCAGAACGGATCGCTGCCGTGTTGTTTGCGATTTCAGACTTCACTTCCTTTAGCTCGCTCTTAAGAAAATTAAAGTCTTCAGAAAGACAATTTTTCAGCTCCGCCCTGATAACAACCGAGATATCCTCTCTCAGAGAAGCTACAATATCTGCTTTCAGATCCTCCGTGTCCGAAACTGGTTCTAACTGTGAAATGGGAGGCGAATCGCCGTCATCTGGAGAGGCTTGAGTCAGGGATTTCTCCGGCCTAGTGTTTGCAGGGCCGCTATATTTGTATTTGTGCAGCTTAGTCACCATTGAAGTGACGAACACGAATACCAATTGCTCAAAAGGTCCCGCAAATATTAACAAAACAGTGTCCACAGTAATTTCACCAAAAATGCGCTGTAAAATAATAATTTAATAAGAAGCCAGGCAGGAGCTAAGTTTCACATGCCTTACTCCATTGTATGCTCACTAGCGCCCCCTTGATTTTTATTTAAAAACCAAATGTCTGATTTATTTAATTTTTGACCTTTTAACGTCTATGACATTAACTTTAATTTACAAATTCTATATTTGAGATCATTTCCACCATTTCCCTTCTGCTATTAAACCTGCAGCTGCCACACAGTGGATGTAGTTCGTGTCCCAGGTGCACTTTGTGTGATTAGTTACAATGTTTTCGTAAATTTTACAGTAATTTTAGACACACTGCAGTCGCATCAAGTCACGTTTTGTGCTGCAGCTTCTCACATACGTACATCTGACCCAAAGACTCTGTGACAAATCATCAGTGTGCAGTGAAAAGAAACAATCTTCCTCCTCAGGACATTGATGATGAACCTAAAACCTCTGCTTCACTCTCACTATTACAGAATGTGTCTTACTGAGGAGCAGGTCATGTGACTCTCAGAGAGATGATCTTACCTCAGTATCTCCAGTTTACAGTGAGGATTCTCCAGTACAGCAGAGAGACACTTCACTCCTGAGTCTCCTAGATTCCTCCAAGACAGATCCAGTTCTCTCAGGTGTAAGGGGTTTGATCTCAGAGCTGAAGTCAGAGCAGCACAGCCTTCATCTGAGACATCACAACTACAGAACCTGCAGAAACACAATGACGCACACTTCGCCAACACAGTTTCCTTTTGGTTTAAAACCTACTTTAAAGATGATGTGTGTGGGATTTTATTATTCAGAATGACATGAGGATTTAATATCATCTGTTTATTCTAATTAACAATGCGCATCGTTTATCAAGCTGGATATGAACAGGTTTGTGTGTAAATTATTTGTATGAGTGTTTACACAAGAAATTTTGTATTCATGAAAATCCTGTTAATTCGTATTCTACTCTTGCTCCTGAGTGTGTGTACATTTGTGCATAAGACGATGCCTTTATTTGTCACATCTACATTTTCTTTGCATTGCCCAGCTTGTTAGGAAGTTGGGGTCAGAGCGCAGGGTCAGCCATGATACAGCGCCCCTGGAGCACAGAGGGTTAAGGGCCTTGCTAAAGAGCCCAACCTTCTGATCAGTAACCCATAGATTTAACTGTTGCACCACCACTCACCCAAACTAACTAATGAAAACCTTGACTTGATCAACTTCAAATCATATCATTTGCATGGATTACTGGGCTGCTTCTGTAAAGCAGATCTGGCAACCCTTTTCATAGCAGCTTGATTTCTAGTTAAAAATCAAATGTTTGATTTATTTCATTTTTGACCTTTTAACGTCTATGACATTAACTTCTCATTTTAATTTACAAATTCTATATTTGAGATCATTTCCACCATTTCCCTTCTGCTATTAAACCTGCAGCTGCCACACAGTGGATGTAGTTTGTGTCCCAGGTGCACTTTGTGTGATTAGTTACAATGTTTTAGTAAATTTTACAGTAATTTTAGACACACTGCAGTCGCATCAAGTCACGTTTTGTGCTGCAGCTTCTCACATACGTACATCTGACCCAAAGACTCTGTGACAAATCATCAGTGTGCAGTGAAAAGAAACAATCTTCCTCCTCAGGACATTGATGATGAACCTAAAAACTCTGCTTCACTCTCACTATTACAGAATGTGTCTTACTGAGGAGCAGGTCATGTGACTCTCAGAGAGATGATCTTACCTCAGTATCTCCAGTTTACAGTGAGGATTCTCCAGTAGAGCATAGAGACACTTCCCACATGATTCTCCTAGTTTATTCTGACACAGATTCAGTTCTCTCAGGTGTGAGGGGTTTGATTTCAAAGCTGAAGCCAGAGCAGCACAGCCTTCATCTGAAACACCACACCTACGCAACCTGCAGAGACACAATGACACACACTTCGCCAACAGAATGACATGAGGATTTAATATGATCTGTTTATTCTAATTAACAATGTGCCTCGTTTATCAAGCTGGATATGAACAGGTTTGTGTGTAAATTGTTTGTATGAGTGTTTACACAAGAAATTTTGTATTCATGAAAATCCTGTTAATTCGTATTCAACTCTTGCTCCTGAGTGTAAAAAAAATTTTTAAAAAGTATGCCAATCGAAACCAATAAATTAAAACAAATAAAAATAATCATTCAAGTGAGTACAAAGAAAATCAGACTTTCAGAGACTTTTGTAAATACGGCAGAAAATTGGAGTTCGGTTTGGCTCACACAAACACTTACACACTGCTGTACTAAAAGATCGATAAATCACACCCAAAGTCATTAAAATAATACTTTGGGCATCGATAGGAGTGAAAACAACTGGAGTGGTTAGCGAACAAGTGTGAAAGATGACAAAAGGTCGTCAGTGGCCTCTGTTCCCCAGAGGGAAAAAAGGAAGTATGAGACTGATAAATTTACAGTCAAGTCCACTGGGCTGCTTCTGTGTATTCTGTACAGTTTGTGTGATTAGTTACAATGTTTTAGTCAATTTTACAGTAATTTTAGACACATTGCAGACGCATCAAGTCACGTTTTGTGCTGCAGCTTCTCACATACGTACATCTGACCCAAAGACTCATCAGTGACAAATCATCAGTGTGCAGTGAAAAGAAACAATCTTCCTCCTCAGGACATTGATGATGAACCTAAAACCTCTGCTTCACTCTCACTATTACAGAATGTGTCTTACTCAGGAGCAGGTCATGTGACTCTCAGAGAGATGATCTTACCACAGAATCTCCAGTTTACAGTGAGGATTCTCCAGTAGAGCAGAGACACACTTCACTCCTGAGTCTCCTAGATTATTCTCTGACAGATCCAGTTCTCTCAGGTGTGAGGGGTTTGATCTCAGAGCTGAAGCCAGAGCAGCACAGCCTTCATCTGAGACACCACAACCACAGAACCTGCAGAGACACAATGACACACACTTCATCAACACAGTTTCCTTTTGGTTTAAAACTTACTTATTCTAATTAACAATGTGCATCGTTTATCAAGCTGGATATGAACAGGTTTGTGTGTAAATTGTTTGTATGAACGTTTACACAAGAAATTTTGTATTCATGAAAATCTTGTTAATTCGTATTCTACTCTTGCTCCTGAGTGTGTGTACATTTGTGCATAAGAAGACACCTTTATTTGTCACATCTACATTTTCTTTGCATTGCCCAGCTTGTTAGGAAGTTGGGGTCAGAGCGCAGGGTCAGTCATGATACAGCGCCCCTGGAGCACAGAGGGTTAAGGGCTTTGCTAAAGAGCACAACCTTCTGATCAGTAACCCATAGATTTAACTGTTGCACCAACACTCACCCAAACTAACTAATGAAAACCTTGACTTGATCAACTTCAAATCAGATCATTTGCATGGATTACTGCAAGTTCATAAATGGAATATACTGTTGAGTTTAAATTGCTTATCTTTAACGTGTTTACAGCGTTTAGCAGAACCCTTTATCCAGAGCGACTTACAGAAGTGCTTTGGAGTTTCTAGAAAAAACACATCCTCATGCTGGCTCGATTTATTTAATTTTTGACCTTTTAACATCTATGACATTAACTTCTCATTTTAATTTACAAATTCTATATTTGAGATCAATTCCACCATTTCCCTTCTGCTATTAAACCTGCAGCTGCCACACAGTGGATGTAGTTCGTGTCCCAGGTGCACTTTGTGTGATTAGTTACAATGATTTAGTCAATTTTACAGTAATTTTAGACACATTGCAGTTGCATCAAGTCACGTTTTGTGCTGCAGCTTCTCACATACGTACATCTGACCCAAAGACTCTGTGGCAAATCATCAGTGTGCAGTGAAAAGAAACAATCTTCCTCCTCAGGACATTGATGATGAACCTAAAACCTCTGCTTCACTCTCACTATTAGAGAATGTGTCTTACTGAGGAGCAGGTCATGTGACTCTCAGAGAGATGATCTTACCTCAGTATCTCCAGTTTACAGTGAGGATTCTCCAGTACAGCAGAGACACACTTCACTCCTGAGGCTCCTAGTTTATTCTGAGACAGCTCCAGTTCTCTCAGGTGTGAGGGGTTTGATCTCAGAGCTGAAGCCAGAGCAGCACAGCCTTCATCTGAGACACCACAACCATGCAACCTACAGAAACACAATGACACACACTTCAACACAGTTTCCTTTTGGTTTAAAACTTACTTTAAAGATGATGTGTGTGGGATTTTATTATTCAGAATGACATGAGGATTTAATATCATCTGTTTATTCTAATTAACAATGTGCCTCGTTTATCAAGCTGGATATGAACAGGTTTGTGTGTAAATTGTTTGTATGAGTGTTTACACAAGAAATTTTGTATTCACAAAAATCCTGTTAATTCGTATTCTACTCTTGCTCCTGAGTGTGTGTACATTTGTGCATAAGAGGACGCCTTTATTTGTCACATCTACATTTTCTTTGCGTTGCCCAGCTTGTTAGGAAGTTGGGGTCAGAGCGCAGGGTCAGCCATGATACAGCGCCCCTGGAGCACAGAGGGTTAAGGGCCTTGCTAAAGAGCCCAACCTTCTGATCAGCAACCCATAGATTTAACTGTTGCACCAACACTCACCCAAACTAACTAATGAAAACCTTGACTTGATCAACTTCAAATCAGATCATTTGCATGGATTACTGCAAGTTTATATCTGGAATATACTGTTGAGTTTAAATTGCTTATCTTTAACGTGTTTACAGCGTTTAGCAGAACCCTTTATCCAGAGCGACTTATAGAAGTGCTTTGGAGTTTCTAGCAAAAACACATCCTCATGCTGGTTCACTAGGTCAGGAACCAAGAGCACTATTGACAACATTTGTGAAAACCAGTGGTTTAATATTATTGGCATTTATAAAAAATATTAAAAAGCAGGCCAATCCAAACCCATAAATTAAAACAAATAAAACTAATAATTCAAGCAAGTACAACGAAAATCAGCCTTTCAGAGACTTTTGTAAATCCAGCAGAAAATTGGAGTTCGGTTTGGCTCACACACACACTTACACACTGCTTTACTAAAAGATCGATAAATCACAATCAAAGGCATTAAAATAATACTTTGGGCATCGATAGGAGTGAAAACAACTGGAGTGGTTAGCGAACAACTGTGAAAGATGGCAGAAGGTCGTCAGTGGCCTCTGTTCCCCAGAGGGAAAAAAGGAAGTATGACACTGATAAATTTACAGTCAAGTCCACTGGGCTGCTTCTGTAAAGCAGAACTGGCAACCCTTTTCATAGCGGCTTGATTTTTATTTCAAAATCAAATGTTCGATTTATTTAATTTCTTTTTTTTTTTGTGATCAACTTTTTATTGTCTTTTACATATAACATAACATCATAATATCCATTCAAAGCAAAACAAAACAAAACAAAAAAAACAACAGACATATAATCAATAATTTAAAGAGTCCAGTGAAAAAGGAGAGAGAAAGGAAAAAAAAAAAGAAAAAAAAACAAACAAATCATTCCTTTATATAATCAAGTATGTTAAAGGAAAAACATTGCCAAGCATCAATAGTACTAGGTTTGGCCTTATTAATTCGTGCTGTTGTACATTCACAAGTCACTATTTTCAGGAGGCTATGGATCCAATATGTTTTTCCACACATGTGCGGTGCAAACCATATTACTATTATTATATATACACATATAATAATAATTAGTATCATTGTCTTCTTCGCAGCAGTAAAACCAGCAAACAACATTCTCTTTCGTATTAAGCTCATACACAGACCAGAATCATCATTAAGAAGACATAAACTTGGGTTAGTAAAGTAATCAATTTGTAGTAAGGAGGATAAAAGCAGGTGTACATGTGTCCATAGCTTAATGACGATAGGACACTCCCAAAACATATGAAGAAAAGTACCTGATGATGCAGTATTACACATATGGCAGTTAAAATTTGGTTGTAGTTTCATTTTGAATCTTTTGTAAGGAGTTATGTATGCTCTATAAATGACTTTGAAGTGAATAAGACGATTAGCCAAGTTTTTAGAAGTTAAGCTAAGGTCAGACTCCACTTTCTCCCAGTCGACATTAAGGTCAGATAATTCCCGATTTCAGATAGATTTGATAGAAAGAGGTTTTGTAATGCAATCAATAATTATATTATATATTAAGGAAACAGATGGCCGACCAGAAGATAGTGCAATCCAATCCCGCATAGGATGAGAGGAAATGGGAGATGCCCAAGGAACTCCATACGCTTTGAGAGCAGAACGTAATTGAAGAAAGACAAAATATGCGGATGCTGGTAAACAAAACTTAGTTCTTAATGTCTGAAATGAACAGAGGACCTGGTTATCATATATATCACCGCACGTGTTTATGCCTAAAGAAGACCAAGAGGGCTGGACAAATGGACGATTTCCGCATAAAAATTAAAATTGTGCCATAAAGGTGTACTGTTACAAAATTTGTAGGGGCCTCCTATCAGACGTTCAACCGTTTTCCAGATTTTAACAGAATTAGCCACAACCGGACCAAATTTATAATTATCACCTTTTTTTCCTGTGCCAGTAAATAAAATATCTTGGAGTCTATTTGGTTTAACCGTGTCAGCTTCAATCAGTCTCCATGAAACTTTAGATTGAGGATCAACCTAATTATGAAGAGCCTTAAGTTGAAACGACCAGTAATACAATTCAAAATTGGGTACAGCCAGTCCTTCTGCGTGTACAGGATGTTGTAATGTGGTAAGTTTGATTCTGGGGCATTTATCATTCCAGATAAAATCAGAAAGTATGGAGTTGATCTCCTTAAACTAACCTGGAGGGGGAGAAAGTGGTATCATAGAGAAAAGAAAGTTAAACCGAGGTAACAAATTCATCTTAACTATGGAGATTCTTCCTTGAAGAGAGACTTTAAGATTATTCCATCTTTCAATGTCATTTTTAATCTTAACTAGAATACTATTAAAATTCTCTGGCAATCTTATGGATGTTTTTATATATGGTAATGCCCAAACAGATGAAAGAATCCTTAATAGGGATAAATGAGGGAATAGAAGAATTAACCTTAACATTGTTGATAGGCATTAAAGCCGATTTGCTCCAATTTATATTGTATCCTGATAAGCTACTAAAGTGATCAAATTCCTTAATTATACTAGAGACTGAAACATCAAAGTGGTCTAATTATAGAATAATATCATCAGCGTATAATGAAATAATATGATTATGATCATGAATCTTAATCGATACTTCAGATTTCCTGATGGCTTGTGCTAAAGGTTCAAGAGATAAACAAAACAATAAGGGGGAAAGTGAACATCCCTGCCTCGTTCCCCGCTGTAGAGGGAACGGAGGGGAAATAATATTACCAGTCAAGACTGATGCTGCAGGTGAGTGGTATAATGTCTTGATCATAGAAATGAAATGTTCACCGAAGCCGAAACATTGCAGAACTGCCCACATATAACTCCACTCTAGCCTGTCAAAGGCTTTTCTGCATCAAGTGAAAAAAATGCACAAGGGCTTGGATGAGAGTCTGCAAAGTCAAGAATATGAAAGAGTCGACGCATATTGTCAGACGCATTGCGCCCCTTGATAAAACCGGTTTGGTCCTCCTTGATCAAACTATCAATTACCTTCTCCATACGAGAAGCAAAAACTTTAGCGTAAATTTTTAGATCACATGGAATAAGTGATATCGGTCTGTAGCTGAAACAATCTAATGGATCTTTCCCTTTTTTAAGAAGTAGTGATATCAATGATGTTTTTTGATCTCTATGAAATACACCATGTTCAATTGCAAAATGAAATGAATTAAGCATAAGTGTCCCTACCAAATTCCAAATTTCTAAATATAATTCAGGGGGGAGATCATCTAGACCCAGCGATTTGCCCTTTTGAAGGCTTTTTAGAGAAATGTGGAGCTCCTCCAAACTTAATGGGGCCTCCAAAGATTCTTTATGCACCTGTGAGAGCCGAGGCAATTCCAATTGATCTAAACACTGCTTACAAATTGATTCATCAAAATCTGTCTCGGCTTTATACAGATTTGTGTAAAAACCTTTAAATATGTCGTTAATCGCCGCAGGGTTTGTGGTGACCTGACCATCCATTGATCTTATTGCGCTGATATATGCCTTGGACTCACATTCTTTCAGCCTAAGGGCCAATAGGTGACTAGGTCTCTCTGATTCGAAATAGTATTTTTGCCTAGTCCTATGTAAGATAAATTCCACCTTTGATTGTGAAAGTAAATCATATTCTTCTTTAAAAGAGGACAGCTATATAGCCTGTTGCTCAGTAAAATGTTGTTTTTGTAGGGTTTGTAATGATTGGATTTTATTTTCTAGTTGTGTAAACTGGTCAATTTTCGCTTTGGCAAAAGTAGAAGAGAAAGATATACAGAATCCTCGTATAGCACACTTAGTCGTTTCCCACAGTATTTGAGGATCCACATCGGAGGGCATATTAATTTCAAGAAATTCCTTTATATATATTCTTTTAGAGAGTTAATGAAAGTCTGATTACTTAATAATGACATGTTAAAGCGCCATCTAGGGGATTTGGCTTTAATATCGAAAAGAGGAAGATTGCACAACACAGCAGAATGATCAGATAATAAAATTGGTAATATAGAGATGGAGGAATTAGACGAAATTAAAGATGGGCTGAGAAATATGGAGTCTATCCTAGAGAAAGTCTTATGTCTATTAGGGAAAAAAGTGAAGTCCTTAGATGTAGTATTCTGAATTCTCCAAAGATCGATTAAGTTGAGCTCAGTGATAAATTTATTCAGTAATTTAGCAGATGGATTGGCTGTTGTATCAGATTGAGATTTAGCCAAAGCAGGATTTACGACAGCATTAAAATCACCACCCACCACTAGTGGACAATCAGTCTGCTCAAGTAATGTATTGGAAATATTTGTAAAGAATGCACTGTCTGTCTCCTTCAGACCGTAAATAGAGACCAATGCTAACCTATTATTATGTATTTTGTAACAGATAAAAACAAATCTACCCTTATCACTTCCGGTATGTTCAATTGCTAAATGTAACTTCCTGTTAACAAGGATAAGCACCCCCTTACTTTTATTAAGAGCGCAGGAGAAGGCTGCCAATTTATAATACTTATTCTGGAAACGTGCCACGTCAGATTGTTTTAAATGTGTCTCTTGTATCAGTGCACAGGAAATCGATTTACAGTGTAAATATTCTAGTACACGGGTTTGTTTAACAGCAGAATTTAGGCCATTCACATTCAATGATAAAATATTTAGAATATGCATTGAATATTCATAACCCTAAAACTGTATTTTGTAAATGAAAAAAAGCAAAAGCACTCCCATTCTGTAAGTAACATGTAAACGCTGGTGTGCATTCTAGATACCAAACCACCTAGATGAATAATCCTTTTAGAAATAAGACAAAATAAATAAAAGTAGGAATGTCTGTTGTAAAAAATAAAAGCAACACACAAACAGGAACAACAAACAACTATAAACAAGAAACAAATGAGACCGCACATTACCAAGAACGTAGGTCGGATTGAGCAAGAGAAAATGGTGATGATACGTGACCGGTCCACCTCAATGCAAGACATGTCCCCAAAAAATTATTGTAATCAAACCTACTCTCCATTGGACCCCTCCAAAAAAGGTTGTTAGTCTTACCAGTAAAGAGACAGTTGTGCCGGATAAATAGGAACAATATCCCAGGAGGAGAAAAAAAAGAAGATTTAACAAGTGTCCTCTCCTGGGCAGCTGGAATCGCCACCATCCCGGTCATTAAGTTCTTCTCGCTGGGCCGAAGGGATGGAGATGGTGGCCGCTGTCTTCCCGTTGCTTTGTAGATCTGCAGCATATGTTGTCTTCTGTGACAGTGAGCTGATAAAATCCTCCGCTTTCTGAGGAGAGTCAAGCATCGTCTGCTCACCTTTGTGCCGTAGTTTAATTGCCGCCGGATAGATGAGGAAAGGCTGCAGACCCAGTGCCATCATCTTCTTAAGGATTGGGTTGAAGCTCGTTCTCTTGGTAGTTGTGGTTGGACTGAAGTCAGGAAAAAATAGCAGCGTGACATTATCCTGCGTGTATTTCACCGGGTACGCCTGCCGTGCACCCTTTAGGATCGCCGACATGTCTTGCCATCTTAGCACACGAAAGATGAGAGTACGCGGCCGCTCGGAGTTACTTTTTCTTCTGTCAGAGACGCGATGAGCGCGATCAATCTCCATGTCGCGGCCTTTCAATGCTGGAATCCACTTGGAAAGATTAGCTCTGAGAAAGCCGGCTGCGTCGGAGCCCTCTGCCCCCTCCGGCAACCCCACCAGTCGTACGTTATTTCTCCTATTCCTGTCTTCAATGTCCGTTATTTTATCAGTAAGTTGTTCTAGCTGCTTTCTCAAGTTCGTGACTGTCCTCCTATCCTCACGTGCAGCTGCCTGAAGGGAATCTACTCGGTCGCGTGTCCGCTTCGCCGCGCTAGCTAGCTTTTCAAGTTCTGCACAGAATTGTTGGTCGCTTGTATGTCCATATGTAGGTCACGCAACGCTGGGGTCAGAACAGAGTCTACTGCATCTCTTACCGCATCTCTTACTGTTGAGTAGTAAACCGAATCCAAAGTACTTTGCTGCTATTTAAGTGCTAGCTTGATACCGTTAGCGATAGCACCGTCGAGATCCTCTCTGGAGATGGTGGAATCTTTGAATTTTTCTTTATTGGCGATTGCTCAATCTCTCTTTTCCGACTGTCTTTGACTGCTGAAGTATTTATGATGGGTTAAACAGAGAATGGTTCGAAATTTACTGACAGGATTATATAATATTTGACAAAGTGAGCAGAGCGAGGGACTATGCCTGCATCGCTGTCGAAGAGTCACGTGATCGGATTTATTTAATTTTTGACCTTTTAACGTCTATGACATTAACTTCTCATTTTAATTTACAAATTCTATATTTGAGATCATTTCCATAATTTCCCTTCTGCTATTAAACCTGCAGCTGCCACACAGTGGATGTAGTTCGTGTCCCAGGTGCACTCTGTGTGATTAATTACAATGATTTAGTAAATTTTACAGTAATTTTAGACACATTGCAGTTGCATCAAGTCACGTTTTGTGCTGCAGCTTCTCACATACGTACATCTGACCCAAAGACTCTGTGACAAATCATCAGTGTGCAGTGAAAAGAAACAATCTTCCTCCTCAGGACATTGATGATGAACCTAAAACCTCTGCTTCACTCTCACTATTACAGAATGTGTCTTACTGAGGAGCAGGTCATGTGACTCTCAGAGAGATGATCTTACCTCAGTATCTCCAGTTTACAGTGAGGATTCTCCAGTAGAGCAGAGACACACTTCACTCCTGAGTCTCCTAGATTCCTCCCAGACAGATTCAGTTCTCTCAGGTTTGAGGGGTTGGATTTTAGAGCTGAAGTCAGAGCAGCACAGTGTTCATCTGAGACACCACAACTACAGAACCTGCAGAGACACAATGACACACACTTCGCCAACACAGTTTCCTTTTGGTTTAAAACTTACTTTAAAGATGATGTGTGTGGGATTTTATTATTCAGAATGACATGAGGATTTAAAATCATCTGTTTATTCTAATTAACAATGCGCATCGTTTATCAAGCTGGATATGAACAGGTTTAACATAGATTTAACTGTTGCACCACCACTCACCCAAACTAACTAATGAAAACCTTGACTTGATCAACTTCAAATCAGATCATTTGCATGGATTACTGCAAGTTTATATCTGGAATATACTACTGAGATTAAATTACTTATCTTTAACGTGTTTACAGCGTTTAGCAGAACCCTTTATCCAGAGTGACTTATAGAAGTGCTTTGGAGTTTCTATCAAAAACACATCCTCATGCTGGTTCACTAGGTCAGGAACCAAGAGCACTATTGACAACATTTGTGAAAACCAGTGATTTTATATTATTGGAATTTATAAAAAATATTAAAAAGCATGCCAATCCAAACCAATGAATTAAAACATAAAACTAATCATTCAAGTACAAAGAAAATCAGACTTTCAGAGACTTTTGTAAATCCAGCAGAAAATTGGAGTTCGGTTTGGCTCACACAAACACTTACACACTGCTGTACTAAAAGATCGATAAATCACAATCAAAGGCATTAAAATAATACTTTGGGCATCGATAGGAGTGAAAACAACTGGAGTGGTTAGCGAACAAGTGTGAAAGATGGCAGAAGGTCCTCAGTGGCCTCTGTTCCCCAGAGGGAAAAAAGGAAGTATGAGACTGATAAATTTACAGTCAAGTCCACTGGGCTGCTTCTGTAAAGCAGATCTGGCAACCCTTTTCATAGCAGCTTGATTTTTAGTTAAAAATCAAATGTTTGATTTATTTCATTTTTGACCTTTTAATGTCTGACCTTAACTTCTCATTTTAATTTACAAATCCTATATTTGAGATCATTTCCACCATTTCCCTTCTGCTATTAAACCTGCAGCTGCCACACAGTGGATGTAGTTCGTGTCCCAGGTGCACTTTGTGTGATTAGTTACAATGATTTAGTAAATTTTACAGTAATTTTAGACACATTGCAGTTGCGTCAAGTCACGTTTTGTGCTGCAGCTTCTCACATACGTACATCTGACCCAAAGACTCATCAGTGACAAATCATCAGTGTGCAGTGAAAAGAAACAATCTTCCTCCTCAGGACATTGATGATGAACCTAAAACCTCTGCTTCACTCTCACTATTACAGAATGTGTCTTACTGAGGAGCAGGTCATGTGACTCTCAGAGAGATGATCTTACCTCAGTATCTCCAGTTTACAGTGAGGATTCTCTAGTAGAGCATAGAGACACGTCCCACATGATTCTCCTAGTTTATTCTGACACAGATTCAGTTCTCTCAGGTGTGAGGGGTTGGATTTCAGAGCTGAAGCCAGAGCAGCACAGCCTTCATCTGAGACACCACACCTACGCAACCTGCAGAGACACAATGACACACACTTCATCAACACAGTTTCATTTTGGTTTAAAACTTACTTTAAAGATGATGTGTGTGGGATTTTATCATTCAGAATGACATGAGGATTTAATATCATCTGTTTATTCTAATTAACAATGCGCCTCGTTTATCAAGCTGGATATGAACAGGTTTGTGCGTAAATTGTTTGTAAGAGTGTTTACACAAGAAATTTTGTATTCACGAAGGTCCTGTTAATTCGTATTCTACTCTTGCTCCTGAGTGTAAAAAAAAAATATTAAAAAGCATGCCAATCCAAACCCATAAATTAAAACAAATAAAACTAATCATTCAAGTGAGTACAAAGAAAATCAGACTTTCAGAGACTTTTGTAAATCCAGCAGAAAATTGGACTTCGGGTTGGCTCACACAAACACTTACACACTGCTTTACTAAAAGATCGATAAATCACAAAGTCATTAAAATAATACTTTGGGCATCGATAGGAGTGAAAACAACTGGAGTGGTTAGAAAACAACTGTGAAAGATGACAGAAGGTCGTCAGTGGCCTCTGTTCCCCAGAGGGAAAAAAGGAAGTATGAGACTGATAAATTTACAGTCAAGTCCACTGGGCTGCTTCTGTGTATTCTGTACAGTTTGTGTGATTAGACACAATGTTTTAGTAAATTTTACAGTAATTTTAGACACACTGCAGTCGCATCAAGTCACGTTTTGTGCTGCAGCTTCTCACATACGTACATCTGACCCAAAGACTCATCAGTGACAAATCATCAGTGTGCAGTGAAAAGAAACAATCTTCCTCCTCAGGACATTGATGATGAACCTAAAACCTCTGCTTCACTCTCACTATTACAGAATGTGTCTTACTCAGGAGCAGGTCATGTGACTCTCAGAGAGATGATCTTACCACAGTATCTCCAGTTTACATTGATGATTCTCCAGTAGAGAAGAGAGACACTTCACTCCTGAGTCTCCTAGATTATTCTCAGACAGATCCAGGTCTCTCAGGTGTGAGGGGTTTGATCTCAGAGCTGAAGTCAGAGCAGCACAGCCTTCATCTGAGACACCACAACCAATCAACCTGCAGAGACACAATGACACACACTTCATCAACACAGTTTCCTTTTGGTTTAAAACTTACTTTAAAGATGATGTGTGTGGGATTTTATTATTCAGAATGACATGAGGATTTAATATCATCTGTTTATTCTAATTAACAATGCGCATCGTTTATCAAGCTGGATATGAACAGGTTTGTGCGTAAATTGTTTGTAAGAGTGTTTACACAAGAAATTTTGTATTCACGAAGGTTCTGTTAATTCGTATTCTACTCTTGCTCCTGAGTGTGTGTACATTTGTGCATAAGACGATGCCTTTATTTCTCACATCTACATTTTCTTTGCGTTGCCCAGCTTGTTAGGAAGTTGGGGTCAGAGCGCAGGGTCAGCCATGATACAGCGCCCCTGGAGCACAGAGGGTTAAGGGCCTTGCTAAAGAGCCCAACCTTCTGATCAGTAACCCATAGATTTAACTGTTGCACCACCACTCACCCAAACTAACTAATGAAAACCTTGACTTGATCAACTTCAAATCAGATCATTTGCATGGATTACTGCAAGTTTATATCTGGAATATACTGTTGAGTTTAAATTGCTTATCTTTAACGTGTTTACAGCGTTTAGCAGAACCCTTTATCCAGAGTGACTTATAGAAGTGCTTTGGAGTTTCTATCAAAAACACATCCTCATGCTGGTTCACTAGGTCAGGAACCAAGAGCACTATTGACAACATTTGTGAAAACCAGTGATTTTATATTATTGGCATTTATAAAAAATATTAAAAAGCATGCCAATCCAAACCAATGAATTAAAACATAAAACTAATCATTCAAGTACAAAGAAAATCAGACTTTCAGAGACTTTTGTAAATCCAGCAGAAAATTGGAGTTCGGTTTGGCTCACACAAACACTTACACACTGCTGTACTAAAAGATCGATAAATCACAAAGTCATTAAGATAATACTTTGGGCATCGATAGGAGTGAAAACAACTGGAGTGGTTAGCGAACAACTGTGTTAGATGGCAGAAGGTCGTCAGTGGCCTCTGTTCCCCAGAGGGAAAAAAGGAAGTATGAGACTGATAAATTTACAGTCAAGTCCACTGGGCTGATTCTGTAAAGCAGATCTGGCAACCCTTTTCATAGCGGCTTGATTTATTTTTTTTTTTTTAAAGGTCTGTTTATTCAAAATTTTATAATAAGCAAAAAAAAAAAAAAGTCAAAAGTGACCAGAACAGTACAATATATACAGTCAGAACCCCAACATGACTCATCCCTCTACCCATCAGACATACATATGAATTACATTAAACAAAGAAAAGAAGCAAAGAGAAATAAACAAACAAATAAATAAATAAAAACAAATAAACAGAAGGAGTAATTCCAATAACAACAATCAACATTAATATGGACAATGAGAATGCAGATAATTAAGCACAAAAAAAAAAACCAACAAAAAAAAAACTATACTTTTTTTGGGACTGTATTCTCTATTTCATATTTTTTCAACAAATGACAAGAAGGGTTGCTAGATTGGTCTCTGGGTAGACCCCTGGAGAGAGTATCTTATTTTTTCTAGTTTAAGGTATTGCATGATCTCTCTAATCCAATGAAAGAAAGTCAGAGGAAGGGGGTCTTTCCATTTAAACAGTATTAATCTTCTGGCAAGTAGTGTACAAAAGGCCAGCAATTTACTGTTCTAACTGTTTAGGTGCATGTTTTGTGCAGTGACACCAAATAGAGCTATAAAAGGAGATGGAGCTATTGGCATTCCTATTATTTCTGAAAATGCATCAAAAATTCACTTCCAAAATTTATACAATCTTGGGCATGTCCAGAACATATGTAAAAGGCTTGCAGGTGCTTGCCTGCACCTATGGCACATGGGATCTAGCTCTGGTCTAAATTTAGATAACCTAACCTTTGACCAGTGAAGCCGACGTACAACCTTAAATTGTACCACATGGTGCTGACGTATAGATGATGAGTAAATCCGTTTAATAATTTTTTGCCAAGTTACATCAGAAATTTGTTCATTCAAATCTTTCTCCCATTCACTCTTTAAATGATCTAAATTGGTCAGGCTATGCTGATTCAGGAGGTTATAAATTTGACCTATAATTTGTTTTAGGTCCTTTCTTAGCTTAAAAATAGAATCTAATAAAGATGTAGGGGGATATAAAGGAAAACAACCAAAAAATGAAACCAAAAAATTTCACACTTGCAGACATCTAAAAAAATGGAACCCTGGAATCTTAAATCTATTAACCAGCTCGTCAAAGGATGCAGAATTGTTACCTATAAAGAGATTTTGTAATGTATGTATCCCATTCTTTACGCAGATATCAAAGGCTTTATCTATTATTGAAGGAGTAAACATGTGGTTTTTACACTGCAAAAACTCCTCATCTAGTCAAGACTTACAATCTTATTTCTAGCCATAAAATCTTATTGACTTTATTTTAAGAATAAAATACTATGCAAGAGCAGATCATGTAAGATTATTATGATTGTTTTAAGATTATTTATCTTTTTTTTCTCACTTAGTTAGCAAAGCTTAAAGTTAGTTATTTTACCTGCAAATTAAGCTTATTTACCATCACAGGCATCATTTGAGGACTTGTATCTTTTAAGACTTTGTTTTAGCTGTAATAACTGGTTTTAAGGTTGCCCAGTAAAAAATGCTCAATAATCACACTTAGGACTTGTTCATTAGTATTATTTATTCCAAATGCTTGTTTTATGTCAACGCCAACACATTTATTTACAACCTAACAACAAATTATAAGACTCTGCAGTATTAAGTCACCACACTCTTTCCATTTATCCAGTAGGGTTTTTAATTTCCAGTTTTAAGTGCAATGACATCTTCCAGATTATAATTTGTCAATACATACACACTGTTTTTGAAACTGACTGGATAATATGACTTCGGATCGAGGAGCTTTTCAGCATCTATAAACTCTGTTGTCTGGTATTTTGAGAAGCAGCAAGTAATGATTTTGCTTTGGTTTTGCACGGCAACTACTGTGTGTTACAAGCGTCTTCAACTGAATAAATAATTGTTGACAATATGTATGCGTGATCTTGATTTTAATAACCTTGTTTTAAGTTTAAATGCTTTGTCTCATTTTAAGTCAGAATATATAATAATAATTCTTGAATTAAGAGGAATTATCTTATTTAGTAGCTCTAGTTTTAAGATATTTTCACACAAATTAAGATAAGCAAACTGTTTAAAAATTAATTAAAAAGCTAGTTTTAAGTTAATTAAACTAGATACACTGCTTGGAATAAGTGTTTTAATGCTTATTTTAAGACATTTTGTTCTTTTCTAAAGCCTAGATATGTTTTCTTATTTCAAGAAATCTTACCAAGTGTAATTATCTTCTTAAATCATGCATTTGTTTCTTATATTTAGATAGTTATTTTTTGCAGTGTACTTAATGGAGCGCATAAGGAGAGGCTGCAAAGGGAAAACGATTTTCTAAATTGATTCCATATTCTTAGAGATTGTGTCACCACAGGATTAGAGGAGTAGTGAGAAGCAGGTTCATGCATTGGGAGTTCAGAACACAATAAAGAAAATAGGGAATAGGGTTCACAGGAGAATTTCTCCAAACTACGCCATTTAGGCTCATCAGGGCTATTACTGTCCCTCATCCACTAAGTCAGTCCTCTGATATTTGCTGCCCAGTAGTAAAATATAAAATTGGGAAGTGCCATGCCGCCTAGGGTACGAGGCTGTTGTAAAATACTTTTCCGAATCCGAGGGTTTTTATTATTCCAAATAAATGATGATATAATTTTATCTATGGAGTTGAAGTAGAATATTGAGTTGAAGAAATATTTAGTCAAAAAAATAGCACGATTTTGAAACAAATATAGGTACTTAGGCAATACATTCATCTTGATAGTACTAATTCTTCCGCTCAGAGAGAGAGGCAGCAAACCCCAGCGTTTAATATCTTGTTTCAAAGCATCTATTAAGGGCAAGAAGTTAGCTTTGTAAAGGTCCTTATAATTATGTGTAGTCCAGATTGCCAAATATTTAATTTTTTTCCTAGTAACTTTGAAAGGAATCGAATTGAAAGGAATACGTGTAGCAGCTTCATTAATTGGCATTAACTCGCTTTTTTGAAGATTTATTTTGTAGCCAGATATCTTACTAAATCTTTCTAATATGTTCAATAATTTAGGGAGGCCCCGCAATGGTTCTGACAAATACAACAGCAAATCGTCAGCATAAAGTGAAATTCTACACTCTATATCCCCTCTACGAATTCCTTTAATAGTACTATCTTGCTGTATAGCTATGGCTAGTGGCTCGATTGCAATGGCAAACAGAATCGGAGACAGCCGGCAGCCCCGTCTGATGCCTCTTTGCAAACCAAACAAGGCAGACCGATTATTATTGGTGTGAACTGCTGCCATTGGGGAGGAATAAAGGATTTTAATCCATGATATAAAATTGGGCCCAAATCCAAATTTTTCTAGTGTGTGGAAAAGACAGTCCCACTCCACCCGATCAAAGGCCTTTTCAGCATCGAGCGATATTATAATCTCTGGTATGTCGGGTGGAGAGGGAGCATACAAAATATTTATTTTTATAAAACCAGGCTGATCTGAAGAAATTATGGAGGGGGCGAGCACTTCAAGACGCCGGGCTAGCAGTTTTGCAAAGATTTTAACATCTGCGTTTAGAAGGGAGATCGGTCGATACGAGCTGCACTGAGAGGGACACTTATCTTTCTTCAGAGACAGAGAAATGGTCGCTTCACGCATAGTTGGACGGAGAGAATTTGAAGACAGTGATTCTTTAAATACAGTAAGGAGCAAAGGGACAAATGTATCTGAAATTTTTTTTAAAAACTCAGATGGAAAGCCATCTGGCCCCGGTGACTTGCCACACTGCATACTTCTAATTAGTGGTGCTTGCGAAGCAAGCTCACTATTATAATCTTGCATACTTATTATATTTTTATTATTATTGTTATTATTATTCGCCCTAAATTTGCCCCATAGAGATAACATGGGGATTTGGCCCATAGAGATAACATGGGGACATTGCAGTGAACAAAACTCTGCATCACAAAGTCATAGACACATGAGACTCGCCACATTCGAAGAGGCTGGCAGCCTGTGTGAGAACATGCCCCGCAGTGGGGTACATGTCATACCCCTGGGGCAACAGGGCCCCACAGTTGTCCCATAGAGATAACATAGGGATTTTGAATTGCACATAACTCTGCATCACAGTGTCATAGAGACATGGGTGAGGGCTCGTTCTGCTCAGCCCGCCACTCTGGATGTGCTAAAGACATGTTAGCATCATGATAGCAACATGCTAATCATGCTAACAATGCTAATAATGTTAGCATACTGTTAGCATCATATAAATCATGTTAGCGTCTTGTTAAAAACATGTTAGCATCATGATAGCAACATGCTAATCATGCTAATTTCATGTTAAGAACATGTTAATTGTGTCAAAATGTTGCTAGCATAATGCTAACACAATTAGCATGTTGTTAACATGTGGTTAACATGATGCTAAGACGAATAGGGTTTAGTATTAGTGCCTAGTGCCGAGTTTCGCCACGGCAAGCACCACTTACATTTTCTTCAGAAAATGTACATCTCTAGTTGCATCTATAATCTCTTCAACCGAAATATCGTTCTCTAGGTCGGATGCTAAATCTGGGTTTAACTTGGGGATCTCCAAATTATGAAAAAATGTATCTAGTGATTTATCATCTGGAGGCTCAGAAGTGTCAAGGGCAGAGTAGTAAAAAGCATGAATTTATTTCTATATGATCTGTGTGTTTTTTTTACCTTGTTCATCACTAATCTCTGATATATACTGATTGGACGCTTTCTGATGCAACTGATATGCTAAAATTTTCCCAGCCCTCTCCCCATGTTCTTAGGACATTTGTCTCGATTTTAATATAAGGTTCTCTGCCTGACGTGTCCAAAGAAGATCAAACTCCGTCTTAACCATCAGACGTCGTTTAACTATGTCATCCGATGGTGAGTGGCTGTATCTAATATCTAACTTTAAAATATCATCAGTTAGCTTTCTAAGACGCTCCATGGTGGCTTTCCTTTGCATTGAACCATACGAAACGATCTGTTGAAATGAAATGATCTGTTGAAATGAAATTGTTAAGAAAGACATCCCGGGCGTCTTATTATGAGAGAAAAAGAGGTCAATCTCTGATTTAATAAAATTCACAAAAACCTCATCTGAAAGAAGAAGGGGATTGAACCTCCATGGGCGGTATCCAGGTTCTACGCCTGGAATGCATAACTTCATTTTCAAAGGGGCATGGTCCGAAATGACTATAGACTGGTATTGACAATCAACAATCATATGGAGAAGTCTAACATCAATAAAAAAATAATCGATATGCGAGAATGACTTATGAACCAAAGAAAAAAGGAATAGCCCCTAGAAGTAGGGTTTCAGAACCGCCAAATATCAGTTAAACCATATGTCTGTAGGAAGAGATTAATTGTTTGAGATGATTTGGATTCAGGGGATGCTCTAGATGAACTGCGATCTAACTTTGTAGAAAGGACACAATTCATGTCACCCCCTAAGATAAGGTGGTAGTTGTCTATACTGAAAAATAGGGAGAAAGCCTGAGTAAAGAAAGTATTGTCATCCCAGTTTGGAGCATAAATGTTCATTAAAATAATGGGGAACCCGTACAGTCTCCCCACCACAATGGTATATCACCCCGTGGGATCTGAGTCTATACATTACAAATGGTACATTCTTACGTATTATAATTGCTGCTCCTCTTGCTTTGGAATTAAAACTTGAATGAAATGTTTGCCCTGTCCATCCTCCTGTTAATCTAATCTGGTCCACCACTCGGAGATGAGTCTCCTGAAGAAATACTATGTCTGCTTTTAGATGGTCAAGCTGTAAGAGTACCCTTTTCCATTTCACAGGATGATTCAAAGATTTAACATTCCAGTTAACAAAATGAACCATGCACCCTACCTTTCCCATTGAGCTGGTGTCAGCCATAAGGAAACTTAGGTGAAGCATTGAGAACGCAGCTCCACATAAATTAAGACAATCACGTTTAAAATAAACAAAGAAAACGATAAGGCACATGAACAAAATATGTCTGCTAGGTCCCCAACCCCAGCCACCTAAACGAACATGGTGGATGTAACGAGCACTGCAAGATATGCCATACATTAAATTATGGCAGGGGAGAGCCACTTTCGTGTCCAACATACCAGCCTCCGCCCAGCCTCTTAGTCATAGAAAAAAAGAACAATGATAAGAGGAAACATGAAATAATTTATAATAGTAATAGTAATAAAATAAAGCGCTTCACATTATTGTGACAGTCAGTATCATCAGTAGGACGTCATAAGTGAAATATAAACACACTCAAAAACACCGCGCCACTACGACGGAACACTGCCATGTAATTAAACACAAAAGTCCAGATGACTCTTATAACTATCAAACTGAAATGAGTGGTTAAGATACGTATTGATAATTCTCTAAAGTAAAACCAAAATATTTACATCGGGGCAATAAAATGGAGAGAGTCTCATAACCTTAGTGGGATGACTTCTGCCGAAGTAGGAAAAAAAGCAAAGTCCAACAAAAAAGTTGAACAACATGGAGGATTGACTTTGCTGTTTCTACATCTTGGATGGTAGACTTCACGCAGGCCAGTGCCTTCTCCGGATCCAGAAATTCCTTGCTGTCCCCCTTGTAAGAGACTCTGAGTCGAGCTGGAAACGTTATCTCGTATCCAACATCACGTCCGCCTCGGAATACGTTTCTGACACTGCTGAAAGCGGCCCGCGCTTTGGCAACGTTCGCAGTGTAGTCTGGAAAGATGGCTATCGGCTCTCCTTTATACCGAAGTGGACCTTGCTCTCGGGCTTGGCCGTGAACTTCAACACAGTCTTGGTAATAGTGGAGTTTAGCGACAATCACCCAGGGCTTTCCATTAGGCTTTCTCTGTGTTAGACCTCTGTGAGCGCGGTCGATTAGGATTTCCTTCTCTAGGTTTAAAACGTCCTTCAGTAGTTTAGAGACTGCAATGGTAGAGCTCGAACCCGTCTCCTCCGGGACCCCCACAGTGCGTACGTTACATCTACGCATCCTTCCTTCCAAGTCTTCGTTCTTTTCCTTCAGGTCCGTCAGCACTGGTTTAAGTTCTGCAACTGTCGCCTGCAGTGAAGTGATCCTTCCTCCACATCGCTGATAACAGCCTTCATTTTATCCATTTCAGAACAGATCGCTGCTGTGTTGTTTGCGATTTCAGACTTCACTTCCTTTAGCTCGCTCTTAAGAAAATTAAAGTCTTCAGAAAGACCATTTTTCAGCTCCGCCCTGATAACAACCGAGATATCCTCTCTCAGAGAAGCTACAATATCTGCTTTCAGATCCTCCGTGTCCGAAACTGGTTCTAACTGTGAAATGGGAGGCGAATCGCCGTCATCTGGAGAGGCTTGAGTCAGGGATTTCTCCGGCCTAGTGTTTGCAGGGCGGCTATATTTGTATTTGCGCAGCTTAGTCGTCATTGAAGTGACCAACACGAATACCAATTGCTCAAAAGGTCCCGCAGATATTAACAAAACAGTGTCCACAGTAATTTCGCCGAAAATGCGCTGTAAAATAATAATTTAATAAGAAGCCAGGCAGGAGCTAAGTTTCACATGCCTTACTCCATTGTATGCTCACTAGCGCCCCCTTGATTTATATTTCAAAATCAAATTTTGATTTATTTCATATTTGATCTTTTAACGTCTATGACATTAACTTCTCGTTTTAATTTACAAATTATATATTTGAGATCATTGCCACCATTTCCCTTCTGCTATTAAACCTGCAGCTGCCACACAGTGGATGTAGTTTGTGTCCCAGGTGCACTTTGTGTGATTAATTACAATGTTTTAGTCAATTTTACAGTAATTTTAGACACATTGCAGTTGCATCAAGTGACGTTTTGTGCTGCAGCTTCTCACATACGTACATCTGACCCAAAGACTCATCAGTGACAAATCATCAGTGTGCAGTGAAAAGAAACAATCTTCCTCCTCAGGACATTGATGATGAACCTAAAACCTCTGCTTCACTCTCACTATTACAGAATGTGTCTTACTGAGGAGCAGGTCATGTGACTCTCAGAGAGATGATCTTACCTCAGTATCTCCAGTTTACAGTGAGGATTCTCCAGTACAGCAGAGACACACTTCACTCCTGAGTCTCCTAGATTCCTCCCAGACAGATTCAGTTCTCTCAGGTTTGAGGGGTTGGATTTTAGAGCTGAAGTCAGAGCAGCACAGTGTTCATCTGAGACACCACAACTACAGAACCTGCAGAGACACAATGACACACACTTCATCAACACAGTTTCCTTTTGGTTTAAAACTTACTTTAAAGATGATGTGTGTGGGATTTTATTATTCAGAATGACATGAGGATTTAAAATCATCTGTTTATTCTAATTAACAATGCGCATCGTTTATCAAGCTGGATATGAACAGGTTTAACATAGATTTAACTGTTGCACCACCACTCACCGAAACTAACTAATGAAAACCTTGACTTGATCAACTTCAAATCATATCATTTGCATGGATTACTGCAAGTTTATATCTGGAATATACTACTGAGATTAAATTACTTATCTTTAACGTGTTTACAGCGTTTAGCAGAACCCTTTATCCAGAGTGACTTATAGAAGTGCTTTGGAGTTTCTATCAAAAACACATCTTCATGCTGGTTCACTAGGTCAGGAACCAAGAGCACTATTGACAACATTTGTGAAAACCAGTGATTTTATATTATTGGCATTTATAAAAAATATTAAAAAGCATGCCAATCCAAACCAATGAATTAAAACATAAAACTAATCATTCAAGTACAAAGAAAATCAGACTTTCAGAGACTTTTGTAAATCCAGCAGAAAATTGGAGTTCGGTTTGGCTCACACAAACACTTACACACTGCTGTACTAAAAGATCGATAAATGACAAAGTCATTAAAATAATACTTTGGGCATCGATAGGAGTGAAAACAACTGGAGTGGTTAGCGAACAAGTGTGAAAGATGGCAGAAGGTCCTCAGTGGCCTCTGTTCCCCAGAGGGAAAAAAGGAAGTATGAGACTGATAAATTTACAGTCAAGTCCACTGGGCTGCTTCTGTAAAGCAGATCTGGCAACCCTTTTCATAGCAGCTTGATTTTTAGTTAAAAATCAAATGTTTGATTTATTTCATTTTTGACCTTTTAATGTCTGACCTTAACTTCTCATTTTAATTTACAAATCCTATATTTGAGATCATTTCCACCATTTCCCTTCTGCTATTAAACCTGCAGCTGCCACACAGTGGATGTAGTTCGTGTCCCAGGTGCACTTTGTGTGATTAGTTACAATGATTTAGTAAATTTTACAGTAATTTTAGACACATTGCAGTTGCGTCAAGTCACGTTTTGTGCTGCAGCTTCTCACATACGTACATCTGACCCAAAGACTCATCAGTGACAAATCATCAGTGTGCAGTGAAAAGAAACAATCTTCCTCCTCAGGACATTGATGATGAACCTAAAACCTCTGCTTCACTCTCACTATTACAGAATGTGTCTTACTGAGGAGCAGGTCATGTGACTCTCAGAGAGATGATCTTACCTCAGTATCTCCAGTTTACAGTGAGGATTCTCCAGTAGAGCATAGAGACACGTCCCACATGATTCTCCTAGTTTATTCTGACACAGATTCAGTTCTCTCAGGTGTGAGGGGTTGGATTTCAGAGCTGAAGCCAGAGCAGCACAGCCTTCATCTGAGACACCACACCTACGCAACCTGCAGAGACACAATGACACACACTTCATCAACACAGTTTCATTTTGGTTTAAAACTTACTTTAAAGATGATGTGTGTGTGTGGGATTTTATCATTCAGAATGACATGAGGATTTAATATCATCTGTTTATTCTAATTAACAATGCGCCTCGTTTATCAAGCTGGATATGAACAGGTTTGTGCGTAAATTGTTTGTAAGAGTGTTTACACAAGAAATTTTGTATTCACGAAGGTCCTGTTAATTCGTATTCTACTCTTGCTCCTGAGTGTAAAAAAAAAATATTAAAAAGCATGCCAATCCAAACCCATAAATTAAAACAAATAAAACTAATCATTCAAGTGAGTACAAAGAAAATCAGCCTTTCAGAGACTTTTGTAAATCCAGCAGAAAATTGGACTTCGGGTTGGCTCACACACACACTTACACACTGCTTTACTAAAAGATCGATAAATCACAAAGTCATTAAAATAATACTTTGGGCATCGATAGGAGTGAAAACAACTGGAGTGGTTAGAAAACAACTGTGAAAGATGACAGAAGGTCGTCAGTGGCCTCTGTTCCCCAGAGGGAAAAAAGGAAGTATGAGACTGATAAATTTACAGTGAAGTCCACTGGGCTGCTTCTGTGTATTCTGTACAGTTTGTGTGATTAGACACAATGTTTTAGTAAATTTTACAGTAATTTTAGACACACTGCAGTCGCATCAAGTCACGTTTTGTGCTGCAGCTTCTCACATACGTACATCTGACCCAAAGACTCATCAGTGACAAATCATCAGTGTGCAGTGAAAAGAAACAATCTTCCTCCTCAGGACATTGATGATGAACCTAAAACCTCTGCTTCACTCTCACTATTACAGAATGTGTCTTACTCAGGAGCAGGTCATGTGACTCTCAGAGAGATGATCTTACCACAGTATCTCCAGTTTACAGTGATGATTCTCCAGTAGAGAAGAGAGACACTTCACTCCTGAGTCTCCTAGATTATTCTCAGACAGATCCAGGTCTCTCAGGTGTGAGGGGTTTGATCTCAGAGCTGAAGTCAGAGCAGCACAGCCTTCATCTGAGACACCACAACGAACCAACCTGCAGAGACACAATGACACACACTTCATCAACACAGTTTCCTTTTGGTTTAAAACTTACTTTAAAGATGATGTGTGTGGGATTTTATTATTCAGAATGACATGAGGATTTAATATCATCTGTTTATTCTAATTAACAATGCGCATCGTTTATCAAGCTGGATATGAACAGGTTTGTGCGTAAATTGTTTGTAAGAGTGTTTACACAAGAAATTTTGTATTCACGAAGGTTCTGTTAATTCGTATTCTACTCTTGCTCCTGAGTGTGTGTACATTTGTGCATAAGACGATGCCTTTATTTGTGACATCTACATTTTCTTTGCGTTGCCCAGCTTGTTAGGAAGTTGGGGTCAGAGCGCAGGGTCAGCCATGATACAGCGCCCCTGGAGCACAGAGGGTTAAGGGCCTTGCTAAAGAGCACAACCTTCTGATCAGTAACCCATAGATTTAACTGTTGCACCACCACTCACCCAAACTAACTAATGAAAACCTTGACTTGTTCAACTTCAAATCAGATCATTTGCATGGATTACTGCAAGTTTATATCTGGAATATACTGTTGAGTTTAAATTGCTTATCTTTAACGTGTTTACAGCGTTTAGCAGAACCCTTTATCCAGAGCGACTTATAGAAGTGCTTTGGAGTTTCTATCAAAAACACATCCTCATGCTGGTTCACTAGGTCAGGAACCAAGTGCACTATTGACAACATTTGTGAAAAACAGTGATTTTATATTATTGGAATTTATTAAAAAATATTAAAAAGCATGCCAATCCAAACCCATAAATTAAAACAAATAAACCTAATAATTCAAGCAAGTAGAAAGAAAATCAGTCTTTCAGAGACTTTTGTAAATCCAGCAGAAAATTGGAGTTCGGTTTGGCTCACACAAACACTTACACACTGCTGTACTAAAAGATCGATAAATCACAAAGTCATTAAGATAATACTTTGGGCGTCGATAGGAGTGAAAACAACTGGAGTGGTTAGCGAACAACTGTGTTAGATGGCAGAAGGTCGTCAGTGGCCTCTGTTCCCCAGAGGGAAAAAAGGAAGTATGAGACTGATAAATTTACAGTCAAGTCCACTGGGCTGATTCTGTAAAGCAGATCTGGCAACCCTTTTCATAGCGGCTTGATTTTTTTTTTTTTTTTTAAAGGTCTGTTTATTCAAAATTTTATAATAAGCAAAAAAAAAAAAAAGTCAAAAGTGACCAGAACAGTACAATATATACAGTCAGAACCCCAACATGACTCATCCCTCTACCCATCAGACATACATATGAATTACATTAAACAAAGAAAAGAAGCAAAGAGAAATAAACAAACAAATAAATAAATAAAAACAAATAAACAGAAGGAGTAATTCCAATAACAACAATCAACATTAATATGGACAATGAGAATGCAGATAATTAAGCACAAAAAAAAAACCAACAAAAAAAAAACTATACTTTTTTTGGGACTGTATTCTCTATTTCATATTTTTTCAGCAAATGACAAGAAGGGTTGCTAGATTGGTCTCTGGGTAGACCCCTGGAGAGAGTATCTTATTTTTTCTAGTTTAAGGTATTGCATGATCTCTCTAATCCAATGAAAGAAAGTCAGAGGAAGGGGGTCTTTCCATTTAAACAGTATTAATCTTCTGGCAAGTAGTGTACAAAAGGCCAACAATTTACTGTTCTAACTGCTTAGGTGCATGTTTTGTGCAGTGACACCAAATAGAGCTATAAAAGGAGATGGAGCTATTGGCATTCCTATTATTTCTGAAAATGCATCAAAAATTCACTTCCAAAATTTATACAATCTTGGGCATGTCCAGAACATATGTAAAAGCCTTGCAGGTGCTTGCCTGCACCTATGGCACATGGGATCTAGCTCTGGTCTAAATTTAGATAACCTAACCTTTGACCAGTGAAGCCGACGTACAACCTTAAATTGTACCACATGGTGCTGACGTATAGATGATGAGTAAATCCGTTTAATAATTTTTTGCCAAGTTACATCAGAAATTTGTTCATTCAAATCTTTCTCCCATTCACTCTTTAAATGATCTAAATTGGTCAGGCTATGCTGATTCAGGAGGTTATAAATTTGACCTATAATTTGTTTTAGGTCCTTTCTTAGCTTAAAAATAGAATCTAATAAAGATGTAGGGGGATATAAAGGAAAACAACCAAAAAATGAAACCAAAAAATTTCACACTTGCAGACATCTAAAAAAATGGAACCCGGGAATCTTAAATCTATTAACCAGCTCGTCAAAGGATGCAGAATTGTTACCTATAAAGAGATTTTGTAATGTATGTATCCCATTCTTTACGCAGATATCAAAGGCTTTATCTATTATTGAAGGAGTAAACATGTGGTTTTTACACTGCAAAAACTCCTCATCTAGTCAAGACTTACAATCTTATTTCTAGCCATAAAATCTTATTGACTTTATTTTAAGAATAAAATACTATGCAAGAGCAGATCATGTAAGATTATTATGATTGTTTTAAGATTATTTATCTTTTTTTTCTCACTTAGTTAGCAAAGCTTAAAGTTAGTTATTTTACCTGCAAATTAAGCTTATTTACCATGACAGGCATCATTTGAGGCCTTGTATCTTTTAAGACTTTGTTTTAGCTGTAATAACTGGTTTTAAGGTTGCCCAGTAAAAAATGCTCAATAATCACACTTAGGACTTGTTCATTAGTATTATTTATTCCAAATGCTTGTTTTATGTCAACGCCAACACATTTATTTACAACCTAACAACAAATTATAAGACTCTGCAGTATTAAGTCACCACACTCTTTCCATTTATCCAGTAGGGTTTTTAATTTCCAGTTTTAAGTGCAATGACATCTTCCAGATTATAATTTGTCAATACATACACACTGTTTTTGAAACTGACTGGATAATATGACTTCGGATCGAGGAGCTTTTCAGCATCTATAAACTCTGTTGCCTGGTATTTTGAGAATCAGCAAGTAATGATTTTGCTTTGGTTTTGCACGGCAACTACTGTGTGTTACAAGCGTCTTCAACTGAATAAATAATTGTTGACAATATGTATGCGTGATCTTGATTTTAATAACCTTGTTTTAAGTGTAAATGCTTTGTCTCATTTTAAGTCAGAATATATAATAATAATTCTTGAATTAAGAGGAATTATCTTATTTAGTAGCTCTAGTTTTAAGATATTTTCACACAAATTAAGATAAGCAAACTGTTTAAAAATTAATTAAAAAGCTAGTTTTAAGTTAATTAAACTAGATACACTGCTTGGAATAAGTGTTTTAATGCTTATTTTAAGACATTTTGTTCTTTTCTAAAGCCTAGATATGTTTTCTTATTTCAAGAAATCTTACCAAGTGTAATTATCTTCTTAAATCATGCATTTGTTTCTTATATTTAGACAGTTATTTTTTGCAGTGTACTTAATGGAGCGCATAAGGAGAGGCTGCAAAGGGAAAACGATTTTCTAAATTGATTCCATATTCTTAGAGATTGTGTCACCACAGGATTAGAGGAGTAGTGAGAAGCAGGTTCATGCATTGGGAGTTCAGAACACAATAAAGAAAATAGGGAATAGGGTTCACAGGAGAATTTCTCCAAACTACGCCATTTAGGCTCATCAGGGCTATTACTGTCCCTCATCCACTAAGTCAGTCCTCTGATATTTGCTGCCCAGTAGTAAAATATAAAATTGGGAAGTGCCATGCCGCCTAGGGTACGAGGCTGTTGTAAAATACTTTTCCGAATCCGAGGGTTTTTATTATTCCAAATAAATGATGATATAATTTTATCTATGGAGTTGAAGTAGAATATTGAGTTGAAGAAATATTTAGTCAAAAAAATAGCACGATTTTGAAACAAATATAGGTACTTAGGCAATACATTCATCTTGATAGTATTAATTCTTCCGCTCAGAGAGAGAGGCAGCAAACCCCAGCGTTTAATATCTTGTTTCAAACCATCTATTAAGGGCAAGAAGTTAGCTTTGTAAAGGTCCTTATAATTATGTGTAGTCCAGATTGCCAAATATTTAATTTTTTTCCTAGTAACTTTGAAAGGAATCGAATTGAAAGGAATACGTGTAGCAGCTTCATTAATTGGCATTAACTCGCTTTTTTGAAGATTTATTTTGTAGCCAGATATCTTACTAAATCTTTCTAATATGTTCAATAATTTAGGGAGGCCCCGCAATGGTTCTGACAAATACAACAGCAAATCGTCAGCATAAAGTGAAATTCTACACTCTATATCCCCTCTACGAATTCCTTTAATAGTACTATCTTGCTGTATAGCTATGGCTAGTGGCTCGATTGCAATGGCAAACAGAATCGGAGACAGCCGGCAGCCCCGTCTGATGCCTCTTTGCAAACCAAACAAGGCAGACCGATTATTATTGGTGTGAACTGCTGCCATTGGGGAGGAATAAAGGATTTTAATCCATGATATAAAATTGGGCCCAAATCCAAATTTTTCTAGTGTGTGGAAAAGACAGTCCCACTCCACCCGATCAAAGGCCTTTTCAGCATCGAGCGATATTATAATCTCTGGTATGTCGGGTGGAGAGGGAGCATACAAAATATTTATTTTTATAAAACCAGGCTGATCTGAAGAAATTATGGAGGGGGCGAGCACTTCAAGACGCCGGGCTAGCAGTTTTGCAAAGATTTTAACATCTGCGTTTAGAAGGGAGATTGGTCGATACGAGCTGCACTGAGAGGGACACTTATCTTTCTTCAGAGACAGAGAAATGGTCGCTTCACGCATAGTTGGACGGAGAGAATTTGAAGACAGTGATTCTTTAAATACAGTAAGGAGCAAAGGGACAAATGTATCTGAAATTTTTTTTAAAAACTCAGATGGAAAGCCATCTGGCCCCGGTGACTTGCCACACTGCATACTTCTAATTAGTGGTGCTTGCGAAGCAAGCTCACTATTATAATCTTGCATACTTATTATATTTTTATTATTATTGTTATTATTATTCGCCCTAAATTTGCCCCATAGAGATAACATGGGGATTTGGCCCATAGAGATAACATGGGGACTTTGCAGTGAACAAAACTCTGCATCACAAAGTCATAGACACATGAGACTCGCCACATTCGAAGAGGCTGGCAGCCTGTGTGAGAACATGCCCCGCAGTGGGGTACATGTCATACCCCTGGGGCAACAGGGCCCCACAGTTGTCCCATAGAGATAACATAGGGATTTTGAATTGCACATAACTCTGCATCACAGTGTCATAGAGACATGGGTGAGGGCTCGTTCTGCTCAGCCCGCCACTCTGGATGTGCTAAAGACATGGTAGCATCGTGCTAGCAACATGCTAACAACATGCTAATAATGTTAGCATATTGTTAGCATCATATAAATCATGTTAGCGTCTTGTTAAAAACATGTTAGCATCATGATAGCAACATGCTAATCATGCTAATTTCATGTTAAGAACATGTTAATTGTGTCAAAATGTTGCTAGCATAATGCTAACACAATTAGCATGTTGTTAACATGTGGTTAACATGATGCTAAGACGAATAGGGTTTAGTATTAGTGCCTAGTGCCGAGTTTCGCCACGGCAAGCACCACTCACATTTTCTTCAGAAAATGTACATCTCTAGTTGCATCTATAATCTCTTCAACGAAATATCGTTCTCTAGGTCGGATGCTAAATCTGGGTTTAACTTGGGGATCTCCACATTATGAAAAAATGTATCTAGTGATTTATCATCTGGAGGCTCAGAAGTGTCAAGGGCAGAGTAGTAAAATGCATGAATTTATTTCTATATGATCTGTGTGTTTTTTTTACCTTGTTCATCACTAATCTCCAATATATACTGATTGGATGCTTTCTGATGCAACTGATATGCTAAAATTTTCCCAGCCCTCTCCCCATGTTCTTAGGACATTTGTCTCGATTTTAATATAAGGTTCTCTGCCTGACGTGTCCAAAGAAGATCAAACTCCGTCTTAAGTATCAGACGTCGTTTAACTATGTCATCCGATGGTGAGTGGCTGTATCTAATATCTAACTTCAAAATATCATCAGTTAGCTTTCTAAGACGCTCCATGGTGGCTTTCCTTTGCATTGAACCATACGAAACGATCTGTTGAAATGAAATGATCTGTTGAAATGAAATGATCTGTTGAAATGAAATTGTTAAGAAAGACATCCCGAACGTCTTATTATGAGACAAAAAGAGGTCAATCTCTGATTTAATAAAATTCACTAAAACTTCATCTGAAAGAAGAAGGGGATTGAACCTCCATGGGCGGTATCCAGGTTCTACGCCTGGAATGCATAACTTCATTTTCAAAGGGGCATGGTCCGAAATTACTATAGAGTGGTATTCACAATCAACAATCATATGGAGAAGTCTATCAACAATAAAAAAATAATCGATACGTGAGAATGAGAAAAAAGGAATAGCCCCTAGAAGTAGGGTTTCAGAACCGCCAAATCTCAGTTAAACCATATGTCTGTAGGAAGAGATTAATTGTTTGAGATGATTTGGATTCAGGGGATGCTCTAGATGAACTGCGATCTAACTTTGTAGAAAGGACACAATTCATGTCACCCCCTAAGATAAGGTGGTAAGTGTCTATACTGGAAATTCGGGAGAAAGCCTGGGTAAAGAAAGTATTGTCATCGCAGTTTGGAGCATAAATGTTCATTAAAATAATGGGGAGCCCGTACAGTCTCCCCACCACAATGATATATCACCCCGTGGGATCTGAGTCTATACATTACAAATGGTACATTCTTACGTATTATAATTGCTGCTCCTCTTGCTTTGGAATTAAAACTTGAATGAAATGTTTGCCCTGTCCATCCTCCTGTTAATCTAATCTGGTCCATCACTTGGAGATGAGTCTCCTGAGGAAATACTATGTCTGCTTTTAGATGGTCATGGTGTAAGAGTACCCTTTTCCATTTCACAGGATGATTCAAAGATTTAACATTCCAGTTAACAAAATGAACCATGCACCCTACCTTTCCCATTGAGCTGGTGTCAGCCATAAGGAAACTTAGGTGAGGCATTGAAACGCAGCTCCAGATAAATTAAGATAATCACGTTTAAAATAAACAAAGAAAAAGATAAGGCATACGAACAAAATATGTCTGCTAGGTCCCCAACCCCAGCCACCTAAACGAACATGGTGGATGTAACGAGCACTGCAAGATATGCCATACATTAAATTATGGCAGGGGAGAGCCACTTTCGTGTCCAACATACCAGCCTCCGCCCAGCCTCTTAGTCACAGAAAAAAAGAACAATGATAAGAGTGAAAATAAAATAATTTATAATAGTAATAGTAATAAAATAAAGCGCTTCACATTATTGTGACAGTCAGTATCACGTCATAAGTGAAATATAAACACTCTCAAAAACACTGCGCCACTACGACGGAACACTGCCATGTAGTTAAACACAAAAGTCCCGATGACTCTTATAACTATCAAACTGAAATGAGTGGTTAAGATACGTATTGATAATTCTTTAAAGTAAAACCAAAATATTTACATCGGGGCAATAAAATGGA
The DNA here is from genome assembly GCF_027358585.1 of Pangasianodon hypophthalmus. Classification (NCBI taxonomy): domain Eukaryota; kingdom Metazoa; phylum Chordata; class Actinopteri; order Siluriformes; family Pangasiidae; genus Pangasianodon; species Pangasianodon hypophthalmus. Next base: position 3,393,081 of record NC_069738.1, read on the forward strand.
AAGAGTCTCATAACCTTAGCGGGATGACTTCTGCCGAAGTAGGAAAAAAAAGCAAAGTCCAACAAAAAAGTTGAACAACATGGAGGATTCACTTTGCTGTTTCTACATCTTGGATGGTAGACTTCACGCAGGCCAGTGCCTTCTCCGGATCCAGAAATTCCTTGCTGTCCCCCTTGTAAGAGACTCTGAGTCGAGCTGGAAACGTTATCTCGTAACCAACATCACATCGGCCTCGGAATAAGTTTCTGACACTGCTGAAAGCGGCCTGCACTTTGGCAACGTTCGCAGTGTAGTCTGGAAAGATGGCTATCGGCTCTCCTTTATACCGAAGTGGACCTTGCTCTCGGGCTCGGCGGAGAACTTCAACACAGTCTTGGTAATAGTGGAGTTTAGCGACAATCACCCAGGGCTTTCCATTAGGCTTTCTCTGTGTTAGACCTCTGTGAGCGCGGTCGATTAGGATTTCCTTCTCTAGGTTTAAAACGTCCTTCAGTAGTTTAGAGACTGCAATGGTAGAGCTCGAACCCGTCTCCTCCGGGACCCCCACAGTGCGTACGTTACATCTACGCATCCTTCCTTCCAAGTCTTCGTTCTTTTCCTTCAGGTCCGTCAGCACTGGTTTAAGTTCTGCAACTGTCGCCTGCAGTGAAGTGATCCTTCCTCCACATCGCTGATAACAGCCTTCATTTTATCCATTTCAGAACAGATCGCTGCTGTGTTGTTTGCGATTTCAGACTTCACTTCCTTTAGCTCGCTCTTAAGAAAATTAAAGTCTTCAGAAAGACCATTTTTCAGCTCCGCCCTGGTAACAACCGAGATATCCTCTCTCAGAGAAGCTACAATATCTGCTTTCAGATCCTCCGTGTCCGAAACCGGTTCTAACTGAGAAATGGGAGGCGAATCGCCGTCATCTGGAGAGGATTGAGTCAGGGATTTCTCCGGCCTAGTGTTTGCAGGGCGGCTATATTTGTATTTGCGCAGCTTAGTCACCATTGAAGTGACCAACGCGAATACCAATTGCTCAAAAGGTCCCGCAGATATTACCAAAGCAGTGTCCACAGTAATTTCGCCAAAAATGCGCTGTAGAATAATAATTTAATAAGAAGCCAGGCAGGAGCTAAGTTTCACATGCCTTACTCCACTGTATGCTCACTAGCACCCCCTTGATTTTTATTTCAAAATCAAATTTTGATTTATTTCATTTTTGACCTTTTAACATCTATGACATTAACTTCTCATTTTAATTTGCAAATAATTATTCTATATTTGACATCATTGCCACCATTTCCCTTCTGCTATTAAACCTGCAGCTGCCACACAGTGGATGTAGTTCGTGTCCCAGGTGCACTTTGTGTGATTAGTTACAATGTTTTAGTCAATTTTACAGTAATTTTAGACACACTGCAGTCGCATCAAGTCACGTTTTGTGCTGCAGCTTCTCACATACGTACATCTGACCCAAAGACTCATCAGTGACAAATCATCAGTGTGCAGTGAAAAGAAACGATCTTCCTCCTCAGGACATTGATGATGAACCTAAAACCTCTGCTTCACTCTCACTATTAGAGAATGTGTCTTACTGAGGAGCAGGTCATGTGACTCTCAGAGAGATGATCTTACCTCAGTATCTCCAGTTTACAGTGAGGATTCTCCAGTACAGCAGAGACACACTTCACTCCTGAGTCTCCTAGATTCCTCCCTGACAGATCCAGTTCTCTCAGGTTTGAGGGGTTGGATTTTAGAGCTGAAGTCAGAGCAGCACAGTGTTCATCTGAGACATCACAACTACAGAACCTGCAGAGACACAATGACACACACTTCACCAACACAGTTTCCTTTTGGTTTAAAACTTACTTTAAAGATGATGTGTGTGGGATTTTATTATTCAGAATGACATGAGGATTTAAAATCATCTGTTTATTCTAATTAACAATGTGCAGCGTTTATCAAGCTGGATATGAACAGGTTTGTGTGTAAATTGTTTGTATGAGTGTTTACACAAGAAATTTTGTATTCACAAAGGTCCTGTTAATTCGTATTTTACTCTTGCTCCTGAGTGTGTGTACATTTGTGCGTAATACGATGCCTTTATTTGTCACATGTACATTTTCTTTGCGTTGCCCAGCTTGTTAGGAAGTTGGGGTCAGAGCGCAGGGTCAGCCATGATACAGCGCCCCTGGAGCACAGAGGGTTAAGGGCCTTGCTAAAGAGCCCAACCTTCTGATCAGCAACCCATAGATTTAACTGTTGCACCAACACTCACCCAAACTAACTAATGAAAACCTTGACTTGATCAACTTCAAATCACATAATTTGCATGGATCACTGCAATTTTATATCTGGAGTATACTGTTGAGTTTAAATCGTTTATCTTTAACGTGTTTACAGTGTTTAGCAGAACCCTTTATCCAGAGAGACTTATAGAAGTGCTTTGGAGTTTCTATCAAAAACACATCCTCATGCTGGTTCACTAGGTCAGGAACCAAGAGCACTATTGACAACATTTGTGAAAACCAGTGGTTTTCACAAGTACACACTGCTGTATTAAAAGATCGATAAATCACACCCAAAGTCATTAAAATAATACTTTGGGCATCGGTAGGAGTGAAAACAACTGGAGTGGTTAGCGAACAACTGTGAAAGATGGCAGAAGATCGTCAGTGGCCTCTGTTCCCCAGAGGGAAAAAAGGAAGTATGAGACTGATAAATTTACAGTGAAGTCCACTGGGCTGCTTCTGTAAGCAGATCTGGCAACCCTTTTCATAGCAGCTTGATTTTTAGTTAAAAATCAAATGTTTGATTTATTTAATTTTTGACCTTCTAACATCTATGACATTAACTTCTCATTTCAATTTACAAATTCTATATTTGACATCATTGCCACCATTTCCCTTCTGCTATTAAACCTGCAGCTGCCACACAGTGGATGTAGTTCGTGTCCCAGGTGCACTTTGTGTGATTAGTTACAATGTTTTAGTCAATTTTACAGTAATTTTAGACACACTGAAGTCGTATCAAGTCACGTTTTGTGCTGCAGCTTCTCACATACGTACATCTGACCCAAAGACTCTGGGACAAATCATCAGTGTGCAGTGAAAAGAAACAATCTTCCTCCTCAGGACATTGATGATGAACCTAAAACCTCTGCTTCACTCTCACTATTACAGAATGTGTCTTACTGAGGAGCAGGTCATGTGACTCTCAGAGAGATGATCTTACCTCAGTATCTCCAGTTTACAGTCAGGATTCTCCAGTAGAGCATAGAGACACTTCCCACATGATTCTCCTAGTTTATTCTGACACAGATTCAGTTCTCTCAGGTGTGAGGGGTTTGATTTCAGAGCTGAAGTCAGAGCAGCACAGCCTTCATCTGAGACACCACAACCACGCAACCTACAGAAACATAATGACACACACTTCATCAACACAGTTTCCTTTTGGTTTAAAACTTACTTTAAAGATGATGTGTGTGTGGGATTTTATCATTCAGAATGACATGAGGATTTAATATCATCTGTTTATTCGAATTAACAATGCACCTCTTTATCAAGCTGGATATGAACAGGTTTGTGCGTAAATTGTTTGTATGAGTGTTTACACAAGAAATTTTCTTCACAAAGGTCCTGTTAATTCGTATTCTACTCTTGCTCCTGAGTGTAAAAAAAAATATTAAAAAGTCTGCCAATCCAAACCCATAAATTAAAACAAATAAAACTACTCATTCAAGTGAGTACAAAGAAAATCAGCCTTTCAGAGACTTTTGTAAATCCAGCAGAAAATTGGAGTTCGGTTTGGCTCACACAAACACTTACACACTGCTTTACTAAAAGATCGATAAATCACAATCAAAGGCATTAAAATAGGAGTGAAAACAACTGGAGTGGTTAGCGAACAACTGTGAAAGATGACAGAAGGTCGTCAGTGGCCTCTGTTCCCCAGAGGCAAAAAAGGAAGTATAAGACTGATAAATTTACAGTGAAGTCCACTGGGCTGCTTCTGTGTATTCTGTACAGTTTGTGTGATTAGATACAATGTTTTAGTCAATTTTACAGTAATTTTAGACACATTGCAGTTGCATCAAGTCACGTTTTGTGCTGCAGCTTTTCACATACGTACATCTGACCCAAAGACTCATCAGTGACAAATCATCAGTGTGCAGTGAATAGAAACAATCTTCCTCCTCAGGACATTGATGATGAACCTAAAACCTCTGCTTCACTCTCACTATTAGAGAATGTGTCTTACTGAGGAGCAGGTCATGTGACTCTCAGAGAGATGATCTTACCAGAGTATCTCCAGTTTACAGTGAGGATTCTCCAGTACAGCAGAGAGACTCTTCACTCCTGAGTCTCCTAGATTATTCTCTGACAGATCCAGGTCTCTCAGGTGTGAGGGGTTTGATTTCAGAGCTGAAGTCAGAGCAGCACAGCCTTCATTGGAGACATCACAACCAATCAACCTGCAGAGACACAATGACACACACTTCATCAACACAGTTTCATTTTGGTTTAAAACTTACTTTAAAGATGATGTGTGTGGGATTTTATTATTCAGAATGGCATGTAATTATTTACAATGTTTTAGTCAATTTTACAGTAATTTTAGACACATTGTAGTTGCATCAAGTCACGTTTTGTGCTGCAGCTTCTCACATACGTACATCTGACCCAAAGACTCATCAGTGACAAATCATCAGTGTGCAGTGAATAGAAACAATCTTCCTCCTCAGGACATTGATGATGAACCTAAAACCTCTGCTTCACTCTCACTATTAGAGAATGTGTCTTACTGAGGAGCAGGTCATGTGACTCTCAGAGAGATGATCTTACCTCAGTATCTCCAGTTTACAGTGAGGATTCTCCAGTAGAGCAGAGAGACACTTCACTCCTGAGTTTCCTAGATTATTCCAAGACAGATCCAGTACTCTCAGGTGTGAGGGGTTTGATCTCAGAGCTGAAGTCAGAGCAGCACAGCCTTCATCTGAGACACCACAACCACGCAACCTGCAGAGACACAATGACACACACTTCATCAACACAGTTTCATCTTGGATTAATACTTGCTTTAAAGATGATGTGTGTTATGTCGGACTGTCTCCCTTCACTTGTCCAATCACAATTTATTATTAATACTGACCAATTATTACTGCTGTTACTGAAAATTACTCTAATTTACTACATTTAACTGTATTTTTATACACATGTATCTAATTCTAAATGCATTTAATTATTACTTTAATGTATAAGTGACAAGTTTAATGATTAATATATTTGTTCTGTATGTTGTACTGTTTACAGCACATTTTTTCTGAAAAACAACACTGTATACAACTCTTAACTGCAGCTTTTAGTGAACTACTGTGACTCTCAGAGAGAAGATCTTACCTCAGATGTTTCACTTTACAGTGAGGATTCTCCAACAGAGCAGAGAGATTCTTCACTCCTGAGTCTCCTAGTTTATTCTCAGACAGATCCAGTGTAGCCACAGTCAGATGCAGTTCTCTCAGATTGGAGGTATCTGAGTTGAGCACTGAGGCCAAAGCTGACCAACTTCTTTCTTGAATTGTATCACACCTGATACTGAAGGAAATAATACATAATGAACTAACAATGATGCAAATTATCAAACAGGTCCTAAAGCTTTCACTGCAATGTCTCAGTTTCAAAACACAAACATCAGCTACACAATTTACTTAAATGCTGTAATAATAATAATAATAATAATAATAATAGTAATAATAATTCAGAGTCAGTGTTCATTCGGCTTCACTGGAATTTTTGGCTGCGTACATCATCACAGACAGCTTTGTATAAACATGGAGTAAAAGGTCTGAGATGCCAAACGGAAAAGCAATAGAGTCTGATCTAGAATGTTTATAAGAGGAGAAAGGAAAGTCTAAAGTGTCTTGAAGAGTTACATTCATCTGAACTGCTAAGACATTTGATTTGTTCTCTTAACAGTGTAACAGTACAACAGTTATATTCAGCTTTACTTACATTGCTTTCCTTGATGCTGCAATCACAGGCATCACCTTCACAACAATCTCATCTCTTATTTTATCTGTACTGGTATATTTACTCAGGTCAAATTCTTCCAGCTCCTGTGCTGAAGTCAGTAAGACAAACACCAGAGCAGACCACTGTGAAGAAGAGAGTTCACTTTGTTTTCCAGATTTCAGGTAGCGTTGGATTTCCTCCACTAGAGAACTGTCACCCAGTTCATTCAGACAGTAGAACAGATTGATGGATTTCTCTGTAGGAAGATCTTCACTGACCATCTCCTTGATGTACTGTACTGTTTCTCTATTTTCTGTCTGGGAGCTACTTCCTGTCTGTGTTACTAAGGCATGTAAGAGTTTCTGATTGGACTCCAGCGAGAGACCCAGAAGAAAGCGGAGGAAAAGATCCAGATGTCCAGTCTCAGTTTCTAAGGCCTGATCTACAGCACTTATGTGAACATCTGAGATTGTATTGTGTTCAATCCATTGCTCAGAGAACATCTCGGGGTCAGAGAACATCTCAGGGTGAGATGACATCTCCAGTACATATCTCTTTTCCTTCATGAATGTCAGGTGCACATACAGAGCTGCAAGATGCTCCTGAATGCTCAGATGAACAAAGCAATACACTTTACTCTGGTGAAGCCCAAACTCCTCTCTGAAGATCTGCGTACACACACCTGAGTACACTGCTGCTTCTGTCACATCAATGCCACACTCTCTCAGGTCTTCCTCATAGAAGATCAGGTTGCCTTTCTGCAGCTGCTGAAAAGCCAGTTGTCCCAGTTTGAGAAGCATTTCTTCATCACTCTCCTGCTTCTTTGAGTACTTTTCTCTTATGATGTTTGTCTGAATGATGAGGAAGTGTGTGTACATTTGAGTCAGAGTCTTGGGGATCTCTCCACTCTCTGCTTCATTCAACACTCTCTCTAGAACAGTAGATGAAATCCAGCAGAAGACTGGGATATGGCACATGATGTAGAGGCTTCTTAATGACTTCAGGTGTGTGATGATGTTATTGGCCAGGCTCTGATCACTGATTCTCTTCCTGAAGTACTCCTCCTTCTGTGGGTCATTGAACCCTCGTATCTCTGTGACTCGATGGACATACTCAGAGGGGATTTGATCAGCTGCTGCTGGTCGGGAAGTGATCCAGATGAGAGCAGAGGGAAGCAGATTCCCTTTGATCAGGTTTATCACCAGCACATGCACTGATGCTGATTCATTTACATCACACACTCTCACTGTGGTCTGGAAATCCAGAGGAAAACGACACTCGTCCAATCCATCAAAAATCAACAGAACCTTTTTCACACTGAACATTTCTGTTTCTTTTGTTTCTTTAAAACAGACATGAAGGAGATCCATCAGACTCAGTTTTTCCTTCATCAAATTCAGCTCTCTGAAAGGAAGTGGAAATATGAGGTGGAGGTCCTGATTAGCTTTCCCTTCAGCCCAGTCCAGAATGAACTTCTGCACGGAGACTGTTTTTCCGATGCCAGCGACTCCCTTCGTCAGCACAGTTCTGATGGGTTTGTCTTGTTCAGGTAAGGGCTTAAAGATGTCATTGCATTTGATTGGTGTTTCCTCTGTTGTTGTTCTCCTGGATGCTGCCTCGATCTGTCTCACTTCATGTTCTTTATTGATGTCTCCACTTTCTCCCTCTGTGATGTAGAGCTCTGTGTAGATCTCATTCAGGAGTGTTCGGTTTTCCTGGTTTATTATCACTCCATTTAAACGCTGAAATTTCTTCATCAGATTTAATTTCAACTTTTTCTGGAATTCATTTACAGCAGCAGATTCTGGGTCGTGTCTGTGACAGGGTGAAGTAGGAAGACATGGTGAGACATGGGGTCTAATTACTGGAGTTTAAGGATTTGCTTAATTCAGTAGTATGTTTAATTTAATATAATCATGTAGGAAAAAAACAGAGGGATGTAATGTCAGTGTGTCAGTGTCAGTGTCATGTTGTTGGTTTTTACCCTGTAGCTGTGATGATGATCTTTTCTCTTCTGTCTCCTGACTTCTGTAGAACTCTGGGAACAAATACTATAGCTGTTAAAAATGTAACTCTCATCACTTTAATACTGTAGTCTAAATATTTCTAGTCCTAATTTTACTACAATAATTGTAGTAAGTGCATTAATATTTAGTGAACACCGTGCTAAATACAACATCACCAACTTTGTAGACCTGGAGAAAAAAATGTGCCCATTTTAATTTTAGGGTTTCTAGTTTTTTTCTTGCAACAGTCCCCTCCGAAAGTATTGGAACAACAAAGCCAGTTCTTCTGTTTTTGCTGAAAACTGAACACATTTGAGTTTGAGAGCAAAAGATGAGTATGAGACAATAGATCAGAATTTCAGCTTTCATGTCCTGATATTTACATCTAGGTGTGTTAAACCACTTAGAACACAGCACCTTAGCTTTCAGGAAATAAAAGCTGAAATTCTGATTTATTGCCTCATACTCATCTTTAGATGAACCTCAAACCCAAATGTCTTCAGTGTATAGCAAAAACAAAAGAGTTGGCATTGCTGTTCCAATACTTTTGGAGGGGTATGTGCTCATTAGGGATATAACAGAACATCATTCAGAATGAACAGATAACATGTTCTAAATAATTGCAAATACTTATTTTATTAATTTTATATATCTAATAATAAATATTTATTAATTTAAAAAAGCCTGCTAGAAAGACTCACAGGTATAAAAATCTGTAACTCTGTAACTATCTAGAATTCTACTGCAATGTGGATGAGACTTCAGTCCATCACACATAGGCACAATTTAATTATCACTAGACCTACTTACATGTTTTTGGGAGGAGTTTAGGCTGAGGAAAATGCTGATTTTCATTATCATTAATAAATACATTAATAAATGTCAGTTATATGATCTTTGGTAAATAGTCATTGCCTGTGCTCATATAAAGGGTCTCCATTTTCTATCATATTTTACAGAAATACTCAAAGATACAGCAAAGTAACAATGATTTCATTGGTGCCTGGATTTTAGTACAAAACTACAATGTTGTTACAATGCACTTACTATTAATTTTAGAATCAGTTTTGAATACATGCATCTGTTTTATTACATTTTATAGCCTGGTTTTTACATATATCAAATTATTTTCAAAATGTCTATTTTCTATTAGATTTCCTTAATGTTTATTAGTAGTAGTAGTAGTGTCATTATATTGTTTCCTTTTTTTTTTTGCTGACATTAGCATTTCTTGTTTTAACATTTAAGACATTTTGACCTTAATGTTTATACTATTTCGTCTAAAGCTGATACTGTAAGCATCAATACTTTTGTAGTTTCACTAACGACCAAGTAACTAGAATATAATTCAAAACAGCTGCTAATGATTGTGTAGCACAGCCATTAACTGTGACTTTAACTATGAGAACTATGGGATGTTACCTGGGTACAGATGAGGAGTCTGTATTTCTAAAGTTCCGAGGAGGATCCATAGACTCATCACTCTTCATGGAGACACAGCTGGGTTCTGGTGAGTCTGATCTCTTTCTCTTGAGTTTACTGTACAACATTATAGGAAGTCCTTTATATACATCCTTTACAGTTTTTGACTGACTTGCTATTGGTTGTTTTAATTATTCTGTTAGCCATTACTAATACTTTTATTATCACATCATGACACTGTGAAGCACTGAACTGCACATTTATTGATATTCATTACTCTAAAATGTTTAGTGAAAGTACTGTAGCAGCATTAGGGCCTAATTAAAGTATAGCATAAACCAATAAATATCAAAATGCTGCTAATGACACTGGACTGGATAAAACAATGTGTAACATGACCTTTTGTGCTGCAGTGACTTTAGCTATGAGAACTATGGGATGTTACCTGTGTGCACATGAAGGGTTTCCATTTTTGAAGTTTCGAGGAGGATCCATAGACTCATCACTCTTCATGGAGACACAGGTGGGTGCTGGTGAGTCTGATCTCTTTCTCTGGAGTTTTCTGCACAACATTATAGAATGGGCATTAGACGGAATTTCACTGTCTCCCAAATCTGGATACAAAATACTGGTGAGATGAATTTGTATCATATCATCTTCTTCTTCTTTTGGCTTTTCCCTTCAGGGGTCGCCACAGCGAATCATCACTCTCCACCTATCCCTATCTTCTGCATCCTCAACACTTGCACCCACTAGCTTCATATCCTCATTTATTACCTCCATATACCTCCTCTTCGGCCTCCCTCTTTACCTCCTGCCTGGCAGCTCCATGTCCAACATTCTCCTACCAATATACTCACTCTCCCTTCTCTGAACATGTCCAAACCATCTTAATCTGGCCTCCCTAGCTTTGTCCCCCAAACGTCCAACATGAGCTGTTCTTCAGCTCTGCTACCTCTAGCTCTGACTCCTGTCTCTTCCTCAGTGCCACTGTCTCTAAACCATACAGCATGGCTGGTCTCACCACTGTCTTGTACACCTTCCCCTTCAGTTTCGCTGATATTTTTCTATCACACAGAACTCCCGACACCTTTCTCCACCCATTCCAACCTGCCTGCACTCGCTTCTTTACTTCTCTCCCACACTCTCCATTACTCTGGACTGTTGACCCCAAGTACTTAAACTCCTGAACCTTCTTCACCTCTTCACCCTGTAATCTTACTGTTCCACTTCCCTCCCTTTCATTCACACACATGTACTCAGTCTTACTACAACTGACTTTCGTTCCTCTTCTCTCCAGCGCAAACCACCACCTCTCCAGGTTTTCCTCCACCTGCTCCCTGCTCTCACTACAGATCACAATGTCGTCCGCAAACATCAAGCAGTCCCACCTCCACTTTGAACTCCTCTGTCTGACCTACAGCACACCTCACCACTGTCCTGCTCCTCTCATACATGTCCTGCACTACTCTGACATACTTCTCTGCCACTCCTGACTTCCTCATACAGTACCACAGCACTTCTCTTGGCACCCTGTCATACGCCTTCTCCAAGTCTACAAACACACAGTACAACTCCCTCTGACCATCCCTATACTTCTCCATCAAAATTCTCAGAGCAAAAATTGCATCTGTTGTGCTCTTTCTGGGCATGAAGCCATACCGCCGCTCACAAATTTCCACTACCTTCCTTAACCTAGCTTCCACTACTCTTTCCCATAGCTTCATTGTATGGCTCATCAACTTTATCCCCCTATAGTTGCCGCAACTCTGCACGTCACCCTTATTGTTAAAGATCGGCACTAATACACTACTTCTCCATTCCTCAGGCATCTTCTCCCTCTCTAAAACCCTGTTAAACAAACTAGTTAAAAATTCCACTGCTGCCTCTCCTAGACACTTCCAGACCTCCACCGGGATGTCGTCAGGACCAACTGCCTTACCACTTTTCATCCTCTTCAAAGCCTTCCTGACTTCATCCTTTCTAATTTTATCTACTTTCTGTTCCACAGAGGTCACCCCTTCTACTCTTTTTTCCCTCTCATTTTCCTCATTCATCAGCTCTTCAAAGTACTCCTTCCATCTCCTCTGTACACTCTCCTCACTTGTGAGCACCCTTCCATCTCTATCCTTAATAACTCTAACTTGCTGCACATCCTTCCCATCTCGATCCCTCTGCCTAGTTAACCTGTATAAGTCCTTCTGTCCTTCTCTAGTGTCTAACCTAGTGTACAACTCGTCATATGCCTCCTGCTTGGCCTTAGACACCTCCCTCTTCACTCTGCGCTATAGCTCCTTGTATTCCTGTCTATTCTCTTCAGTCCTGTCCATGTCCCACTTCTTCTTGGCTAACGTCTTCCTCTGAATACTATCCTGAACTCCCTCATTCCACCACCAAGTCTCCTTATCTTCTTTCCTCCTTCCAGAGGACACACCCAGCACCTTTCTTCCTATCACCCTGATCACTTCTTCTGTAGTTTCCCAGTCATCTGGCAGCACTACCTGACCACCCAGAGCCTGCCTTAACTTCTGTTTAAAGTCCTCACAACATTCCTCCTTTTTCAGCTTCCACCACTTGGTTTTCTTCTCTATCTCTATCTTCGACCCTTTCTTCTTACAGACCATCAAAGTCATCCTACACAACACCATCCTATGCTGTCGGGCTACACTCTCTCCCACTACCACTTTACAGTCACTAATCTCTTTCAGACTGCCTCTTCTACATAGGATGTAGTCTACCTGTGTGCTCCTACCTCCACTCTTGTAAGTCACTCTATGCCCCTCCCTCTTCTGAAAATAAGTGTTAACGACAGCCATGTCCATCCTCTTAGCAAAGTCCATTACCATCTGTCCTTCAAGGTTCCTTTCCTTAACTCCAAACTTGCCCATCACCTCTTCATCAGCTGTGTTCCCCTCACCAACATGTCCATTAAAATCTGCTCCTATCACCACTCTCTCACCCGTGGGAATACTCTCTATCACCTCATCCAATTCACTCCAGAATCTCTCTTTCTTCTCTAACTCACAACCTACCTGTGGGGCATAACCACTAACAACATTCAACATCACCCCTTCAATCTCTAACTTCAGACTCATCACCCTGTCTGACACTCTCTTCACCTCCAGAACATTCCTCCCAAACTCCTCCTTCAAGACCACACCTACCCCATTTCTCTTACTATCCACACCATAATAAAACAGCTTGAATCCTGCTCCTATACTACGAGCCTTGCTACCCTTCCACTTGGTCTCCTGTACACACAGTATATCCACCTTCCTTCTCTCCATCATATCAGCCAGCTCTCTACCTTTCCCTGTCATAGTACCAACATTCAGAGTCCCTATTCTCAGTCCTACACTCTTACCTTTCCTCTTCTCTCTCTGTCTACGGACTCTCCTCCCTCCTTTACTTCTTCGACCAACAGTAGCCCAATTTCCACCGGCGCCCTGTAGGTCACCGGCGCCGATGGCGGTCGTTGTTAACACGGGCCTCGACCGATCCGGTATGGAATTCAGAGTACTGACGATTTGCATGTTTAAATTTGGCAATGTTTTACGCCGGATGCCCTTCCTGACGCAACCCTCTCTATTTATCCGGGCTTGGGACCGGCACAGACGTCACTGGACTGTGACCCCCATGGCTATATCGCAATATTTCTGTTTAATATTCATTCTGACCTCTGCCTCTTCTTAAACACTAGGCGGCAGCAGCAGAGGTAGTAGCATACAAAGCATGAAGTTTGTGAGTGGGAACCTAACTGCCTTGAAGCATACTTACTTAATAGTCCACAGTCTTGTTTCATTTGGCCTGCGTGAACTAAAATAACACTGAAATGGCTCGTAGTACACTACTGCTCAACATTTTCAAACTGTCCAGAATTCACAGCAGATATCCAAAGTGTAGCCATCCAAAGATAGTTACCATAAACCGTTGTGTATATGTGCACTACAGTTTCTATCGCGGTTGGCCTGAACGCAGTCTGAATTAGGCCTGTGTGCTGCACTTGATGTAAGTCACACTCACATCTGAAACGATTCAGAAGCATGTTGTGTTTTGTGCTTGTAGTGGTGTAAACACAAATTAATTGCTTGGGATGAGGAAATATACAAAATAAAATCAGGATGGTTTTCCTCATCTGTACAGTTAAATTACTAAGTGTCACACGCTGTCTGCAGTAGGAGCGGTGATGACACTAATTTGTTATTTTAATCATTTGGGGCACAATTTACCATCGAACAATCTTTCTACATTAAATAATGGTGCCATAAAATTGCATTATGTCAACTCCACTGAAAAAAAAATAAAATTCTATGTTAATAATAGGAGAAAATTACACCTTATATTATAAATTCTGATCAACTTTTCTTCTGCAGGAGACTCCAGCAACTACTTCACTGGCTCTCACCTCCATTTCTCTGAGCTTATAGTGTAGCTATATCTGGCTAGTAACTTTCTAACAGAAACAGGAAAAATGCCTCATTCCAACTGGCTAATCCTGTTTCTCATCAGAGCAGCTGGTATCAAATAAAATTAAATAAAGGAATGAATTAATAAAAAAAACTTTTTAATATACAGTATAACAAACGGTATTATATTTATTATACAAATTATATTATTACTAATGTTATTATAAATGTTATGCATACACTTTAATAGTTTCTGTTAGCCCTTTTTTTTTGCTATAGAAACATCTTGTTCTAATTTCAGAGTCTATAGATTATTGGTGTTAGTTGACAGAATATGATAAATGTGAGCAAAAATGTATAAACCTTGATTATAAGTCTCACAAAAACGCTGATGTGGCCCAGGCATAATTTGAGTTTAACGCCACTGTTGTACAGATATTGTTCTAAATAGATTCAAATACAGATATTTACTAATTTTAAAAAAATCCTGCTAGAAAAGTTGACAGGTATAAAAATCTGTAACTCTAGCTAGAATTCTACTGCATTGCGAATGAGATTTCAGTCCATCACACAGAGGCACAATTTAATTATCACTAGACCTACTTACATGTTTTTGGGAGGTGGAAGTTTAGGCTGAGGAAAATGCTGATTTTCATTATCATTAATAAATACATTAATAAATGTCAGTTATATGACCTTTGGTAAATAGTCATTGCCTGTATTCATATAAAGGGTCTCCATTTTCTATCATATTTTACAGAAATACTCAAAGACACAGCAAAGTAACAATGATCTCATTGGTGCCTGGATTTTAGTACAAAACTACAATGTTGTTACAATGCACTTACTATTAATTTTAGAATCAGTTTTGAATACTTGCTTCTGTTTTATTACATTTTATAGCCTGGTTTTTACATATATCATATTATTTTCACAATTTCTATTTCCTATTAGGACTCCTTAATTATTATTATTATTAGTAGTAGTAGTGTTAGTAGTAGTAGTCAAAAAGACCTTGTAGTAAAAAGAATTAGTAGTATTGCTTACATTAGCATTTCTTGTTTTAGCATTTAAGACATTTTGACCTGAATAAATGTTTACACTATTCTGTCTAAAGCATGTACGGTATCAATACTTTTTATATTTTGCAGTACAACTAAAGACCAAGTAACCATTATATAAATCAAAACAGCTGCTAATGATTGTGTAGCACAGCCATTAACTGTGACTTTAACTATGAGAACTATAGGATGTTACCTGGGTACAGATGAGGAGTCTGTATTTCTAAAGTTCCGAGGAGGATCCATAGACTCATCACTCTTCATGGAGACACAGCTGGGTTCTGGTGAGTCTGATCTCTTTCTCTGTCGTTTACTGTTCAACATTATAGAAAATCCTCATATACACTCTTTACAGTTTTTGACTGACTTGTTATTTTACTCAATTTGCTCAAACAATGCGCAGTGGAATACACCGTCTTTATTGGTTGCTTTAATTATTTTGGTAGCCATTACTATTACTTTTATTGTCACATAAAGATGCATTTACTTCCATATTATGTATGTGACACTGTGAAACACTGAAATGCACATTTACTGATATTCATAACTCTAAAATGTTTAGTGAAAGTACTGTAGCAGCATTAGGGCCTAATTAAAGTATAGCATAAATCAATGAATATCAAAATGCTGCTAATGACACTGGACTGGATAAAAGAATGTGTAACATGGCCTTTTGCCCTGCAGTGAATTTAGCTATGAGAACTATGGGATGTTACCTGTGTGCACATGAAGGGTTTCCATTTTTAAAGTTCCGAGGAGGATCCATAGACTCATCACTCTTCATGGAGACACAGCTGGGTGCTGATGAGTCTGATCTCTTTCTCTGTCGTTTACTGCACAACATTATAGAATGGGCATGAGACAGAATTTCACTGTCTCGCAAATCTGGATACAAATTCATCTCACCAGTATTTTCTATCATATCATATACCGCAATATTTCTGTTTAATATTCATTCTGACCTCTGCCTCTTCTTAAACACTAGACAGCAGCAGCACAGGCAGTAGCATAGAGAGCGAGAAGTTTTTGAGTGGGAACCTAACTGCCTCGAAGCATACTTACTTAATAGTCCACAGCCTTATTTCATTTGGCCTGCGTAAACTTGGAAAAAAATAACACTGAAATGGCTTGTAGTACACTACTGCTCAACATTTTCAAACTGTCCAGAATTCACAGCAGATATCCAAAGTGTAGCCATCCAAAGATAGTTACCATAAACCGTTGTGTATATGTGCACTACAGTTTCTATCATGGTTGGCTTGAACGCAGTCTGAAATACAGGTTATAATTAACGCCTGGGGAAAAAATTAAAAACTTTGATTATGGCCCTATTCTACAGATATTGCAGCGGTTTAATTTGTGTCAACACACTCTCATCACTATCATCTTGTGAAGCCTGTAGAGGGATATGTCTCGTATCATGGCTTTAGTGTATTGTCTCATGCCTGCTCTTCACTGTTTGACTGCATGGTTAATTTTTATAAAGACATCATTTTACTCACAATGAACAGAATCTAGCATTTTTTCAAGTGGTGACTGCTAACTTTTCATTCTTAGCATATAGATTTTTGTTAAGTTATTCTTTTCATATATACTCACTACGTATTTCAGATATGAACATTTAATGACTAAAATACTAGGACATGGTATCTTACCTCTTTTCTGAGGGCGGAGTCACATTATCTGTGTCCAACTCTGGGGTCTCCATTTTTGAATATTAGGACCTTTCGGCAGTTTGTGTGGTAGCTCAGGGGTGAAGACGCTGGACTTCTGCTCAGATGTTTGTGAGCTCAAATCCCAGTTCTGCCAAGCTGTTACTGCTGGGCCCTTGAGCAAGGCCCTTAACCCTCAACCTCTCAGGTGTATAAATGAGATGAATGAGTCGCTCTGGAGAAGGGCATCTGCTAAATGCTGGACATGAAATAAAAGGTTTTACACAGTGACTCGTCAGCAGCCAAACATCAAAACACATTATGTCTGTTCCACACTAATAAAGCTAAATTCCCCCAAACACTCTGAATGTTTAATTAATGAGAAAAGGAAGAGAGAAACTCGAATAAATAACACACACCTGATAAACAGCAGCTTTACAGGGAAGATGATTTCAGTTCCACTGAAGTGAAGTTTTACTGCTGTTTCTACATGAGGTCAGTAAAATATGACGACATTTATGTTAAAGAAATAACTCACTTTTACTCAGAAGTCCATGTTGTGTGACATTAATATCACTGTTTCTGCCTGGTGTTGAAGTTTATTTACTTTTCCAACAGCAACAAAATGGAGTCGCGGCTGAGACTCAAACACTTCTACTTCATTATGAAGATTCATTATGAGTGATTCACGAGTGATTCGCAAACGAATCGACTCTTTGAGCTGGCCCTTTTAGAACTTAGAAATGACTAGATAGATATCATTAGCATCCAGTCAAGTTCATCAATGTAGAAAACAACTATTAAGAATGATGACAGTCCACCATATGCAGTGACCTTCTCATTCTACACAATGTAGTTAGTGCTTATGTGCATTTGAAGATGGATAAACCACCAGACTGCAGTGAAGAGCTTGAGGATGAACATCCCCTGGCCCTGTACCTTAAGTAGAAGGAATCTGCAATCAGTAACTGGCTATACTCGTTTTATTTCTTTTTCTAATATTTCATTAGCCTAGCATGTGTAAATTTGAAAATGTTGGGTAAAAGATAAAAATACACATTAAAAAAAAACATACACATTAAAACAATTCAGGAAGTGAAAAATTCAAGTAAAGCAATTCAGTGAAAACATCCGGGATACTCAGAAACAGCAAACAAGTCAGACTCTAATCAAACTCACTCCTGACCAATCACAACACACCTGGGAGCTCATAGAGGGAGGCTTCATTTCTTAGTTATTTATTAATGATTTATTAATGATTTACACCTTGTAGTAATCTCTCTCTCTCTCTCTCATGCCTCGTGATCACTTCACACGCTATTACACTTTTCTACCACTAGTTGTTGTTTTTTTTAAAGCCAGATAAAAACATTTCAAGCTGTCAAAAATTCAGGTTAAAATAATTCAACTGTTTAAAATTTCAGGTTACAAAAGCTTTTGAACGTTTCATTATTAAGAAAAGAAAAGAGCTGGTGTATATATCTGTAGTAGCTCCACAGCTGATAAACAACAGCTTCTCACTGCCTTCAGTCCGCCATGACGCACTTTTCTTACTGCTTTTACACTTCACTACATTCTAGACTTATAGACTTCAATACATTATAAAAGCGTTTTATATATTAAAGAAACCACTCACTTAGTCAGAAGTCCATGTTGTGTGACATTAATATCACCGTTTCTGCCTGGTGTTGAAGTTTATTTAATTTTCCTGCAGCAACAAAATGGAGTCGCGGCTGAAACACTTCCACTTCCACTTCATTATTAAGATTCATTCTGAGTGATTCACGAGTGATTCGCAAACGAATCGACTCTTTGAGCTGGCCCTTTTAGATGAACTTAGAAATGACTAGGTAGCAGTGCTGGACTGGTAATCTGGCATACCGGGCATTTTCCCTGTGGGTCGCCGCACTATTGGGCCGGTACAATGTTATTTTTTATTTTTATTTTTTTCCCCCAAGGACTGGCCCATCACAATGCGCCATAGACGGAGCGATAAGGGTTCTGATAAGGTGGTGCTGAAAAGCTCAGGGGAAAGAAGCTCAAAAGTTTGGAGGCGGATGCCGCGAGATGTGCGAAGATTACCGACATGTTGTCTGTAGGGGCTGCTGCAGCAGTAGCCTCTTCCTCGTCTGCAGGTCAGAAACTTTCACAGCAGCGTTATCAGCAACAGACTCGCTCTGCTGTGAGTGATGCGGGTCAAAGGGACAAGCAGGAGGAGGAGAGGAGAGTAGCTGACTCGGTGAGGAGCTTGATAACAGGGACTCGCAAGTAGGGGAAACAGAGGCATCTAACCATGAGTGTAGAATACAGAAACACTTTTTAATAAAACACAAATTCCTCCCCCACGCTTTTTTTGGCAAAGTCAAGTGTGTTCATGGAGGTTTCCATGGGCCAATGCGTTCTCTCACTGAAAGTTTAAAACCAATTCATAGCTCCAGGAAACCCCTTGACAATAGCAGCTCTGGCTGTAGCAGAATAAACAGCAGAAACGTCGTGAGTGGCTGGTGAAACGTGGAAACAAACAAATGATTGGGACAATATAGGGATTGTGTGTTTTTAAACCATGTGGTTATTGTCATAGCAATAAAGTATTTGAATAATGCATATCATGTATTTCCTGTGATTCCTCAGTCAAATGAATCTCACCTTTGTCTGTGTGACCCCCAACCTCCACCATCTCTCCTAAAGGCTGTCTTCATTTGTATGAAGAGAAGATTTGGAGCTTAACTGGAGTGATATGCACACGCCATTTTTGCAAATACTTAAGTTTCAATAATAAAGATACCGGTACTGTAATCAAGTCATCTTTGTTTATATAGTGCTTTTTACAATACAAATTGTTTCAAAGCAGCTTTACAGTGATAATCACTGTGTTTGATAATTGATTATTTATTAATTTATTCTCTGCCTTCCTCTCTTATTCTTCTATTACTGAGATTACTGGCAACATTTTAAATTCTAGTATATGTTGTACACAGTTGCATACTTATATTTTATTAAATAAATTAAAATTAATTAAATAAATACTTTGACCATAAGCTTCTTTTCTTTGGGAATATTTATATATATATGGAAGTGAAAAAAATGCCAGGGCCGATTTTTTGTCCCAGTCCAGCCCTGCTACATAAATATCATTAGCATCCAGTCAAGTTCATCAATGTAGAAAACAACTATTAAGAATGATGACAGTCCACCATATGCAGTGACCTTCTCATTCTACACAATGTAGTTAGTGCTTATGTGCATCTCTCTCTCTCTCTCTCTCTCTCTCTCTCATGCCTCGTGATCACTTCACACGCTATTACACGTTTCTACCACGTTTTTTTTTTAAAATCCAGATTAAAACATTTCAAGCTGTCAAAAATTCGGGTTAAAATAATTCAACTGTTTAAAATTTCAGGTTACAAAAGCTTTTGAACGTTTCATTATTGAGAAAAGAAAAGAGCTGGTGTATATATCTGTAGTAGCTCCACAGCTGATAAACAACAGCTTCTCACTGCCTTCAGTCCGCCATGACGCACTTTTCTTACTGCTTTTACACTTCACTACATTCTAGACTTTTAGACTTCAATACATTATAAAAGCGTTTTAAATATTAAAGAAACCACTCACTTAGTCAGAAATCCACGTTGTGTAACATTAATATCACCGTTTCTGCCTGGTGTTGAAGTTTATTTACTTTTCCTGCCGCTCCTCAAAATGGAGTCGCGGCTGAGACACAAACACTTTCACTTTAGAAAAACTGACTCACTTCCGGTGATGTGTCGTTCAGGAAATGAATCGACTCTTTGAGTCGGCTCATTTAGATGAACTTCAAATAGAAAAAGCGAACAGTGAAATTGAAATAACTGAAATAATTGACTTTTTTACTCGTTCAGGGAGACTCCTGACGTTTTGTTGTCTGAAGTTACACTACAAGTCCAGTCCACTTTAATTACCAAGAAACAGAATAACAGTGACGTCATTAATAATAATAATAATCTCACAGGAAAGCTGTTTGTGAAAAAAGACAAAAGAAAGCAGCTGAGAAAGATTTCACATTTTATACTGAATTATTACATTATTTTTTTGCACACATACAGTGTGACCTACCTGTATATGACAGGTGTATGGGATATAATGCGTATAGAGTGTGGTATACTGTTTTTTTCTCTAAGCATAAAAAACTCTAGAGAATTTAGACAGGTGACGATGACACACACCTGAAAGCAAGAAAAGCTACACACATACAGGTGTTGCTTAATAGATCTCTTCTAAATACTGTCCATTTATTTAAATGCTGCACAAACACACACACACACACACACACACACAATATTTTACAGCTTAATAGTGTTGAAGAAATAAACTCTTCCTCCACTTTGCTTTAAAAGAGACATTTTATTTCTGCATGCAGCTGGACAGATCACATGTTCGAACCATATACTGTACAAACTGTTGCATGGCACAAGCACATACAGGACACACACACACACACACACACGTTACATACTTCAGGAACTCTTCTGTACTCACAATCTCTGCAGTCGGTGCAGCAGGGTGGGTTTAAGCTGAAAACACCATTAAAAGGATAAACACACACACACACACACAGGGGCAGTCTCGATTCTCAAGCACAGCTCATTTTTTCAGATTCACATCTTCAGTCTCAGTGATCAGGACAATTACATTTTTATGGCTTGTGTTTTAAACCCATACACACTGTATACAGTCAGAACGCAGATCGTCTTTCTCTCTCTCTCTCTCACACACACACACTCACATGGTTGCTCTGTATGTGTGTGTGAAGGCCCAAAATGTTATTATGTTATTACAGTTTTAGCGTCTATGGTATAACCTGTATGTCTTAGTAATAACATTAGTAATAACAAGTCTGGACCACAGTCCTAAGAGGAAAAAGACACTAAAGCAATAAAACACATACAGCAATTAAACACACATGTATTGCACAATGACATCAATAAATAAAAACACGTCCATTCAGTAAACATCACATATAAAATTAAACATGTTTACATTAAACTGAGTTCAACAAAATGTAAAAAATCGCCTCAGCACTTTGACTTGCTCGTGTCTGAGGCAGAGTTCATGCTAGCAAGCGACAGGTTCCTGGTGAGTTGCCTCTTGTGGACACGTCATGACTGTTAATGCTATCACGTGTGGGAGTCTCATGACACTAATGTTATCACTTTCTAATAAAAGAAAGAAACTTTTTTCCTCCATTTTTATCACCAAACACTGTGAGAACAGGAGAAACATCGGACAAAACGTCATCAGATTTGTATGAGGATTTGTTTCATTACAGCCTCATAACCATAACGAATTTAAGTTAAAACAGAAAAAAAATCTGTTTCTCTGTCGTGTCACTTGTTACTGTCGCTGGGATGAAGTCATAAACTCACACAGGAAATGAAATGTCACCTGTTGCTCTGTTGCTTGCTAGCGTGAGCTCAGGGTTCAGCTGAAAACACACTGATACATCTGATGAGATCGATTTTTTCCTCACGTAACCAGAAAACTCAAAGATGGACGCTCCGCCCCAGACTGTCCCTGATTGAGTGACACTGTGGATGATGGAGCTTCATTATTACATATGAGTCAATGACATATTCAATGAATGAAAATAAGGTGTCAAGGAAGAGACATATAAATCACCCTAAAACAGAAGGTGCACACCTATTGTCAGGAGTAACGAGATGGATTCAAGTGCGAGTTCAAGTGATGCTTTATTAAGTGAAGTGGTGTGAACTGGACAAACAGGGTTACTGTGGACGGGAAGTCGTGGGTGCGGAGAAGGCAGGCTTCCTCGGTAGCACTCGGCTGCAACGGAAGATAAACAGTCCAATAATCCAAAACTGAACGACAGTAATCCACCAGAGAGCAGGGAACCAGGAAACAGAGCTAACCACAGGTGCTGCACAGAACACAGACATGAAACAACCATCTGACAAAGACAAGACAAACACTGAGGCTTAAATAGATCAGTAAATGAGTAGCAGCTGAAACTAGTGAACTAATCAACGGTGGTACACAGAACAGCCAGAAGAGGCTGATGAACCCATGAACCGTGACACCTATTGCTTGAAGTTAGACCTAATATTCAGGTTCTAGGATCAATAATATAACCAATGAATTATAAAAAAATAAGGCATTGCGTTTATCAACACAGAGAAAAACCTATAAACCCCTCTAAAACAGAAAGTGCACTTAGAAACAGGGGTGTCCTGAAAAGGCTTTTCCAGTTATCATGGTGTCTCAGGCCTGCCTAAAAGTCAACATGTCTCTTCTGTAATTCACAATATGGTTGCAATGATACCAGGAGTTATTCACGTGTAGCAATCCGCTGAGTAAAACTGCTGAGCTTCCTCAGGCGTATTGAAGAGGAATGTCTCGTCCTCATGATGAACTCGTAGTCGTGCTGGATGAAGCAACTGGAATCGCACATTCTTCTGATACAGCAGCTGTTTGCCGTTTTTAAATGTGGCGCGCTTTCTGGCGAGATCGGCGGAGATGTCTGAATAGATTCTCAAAGTCGAGCCCTTGTATTTTGCCTCATTCTGTCTGGCCCATCTTAGCGCTTTCTCCTTCTCCTGCAATGTGTGAGAACATAGAGCCAGTGGCCGGGGAGCTCGACCTTCCTGTGGTTTTGGACCCAGTGATCGGTGTCCTCGTTCTAGCTCGGGAGGCTTTTCAAAACCTTCCTGACCCACGACTTCCATTAGCATCTCGGACACGAGCTTGACAGTAGACTGGCCTTTCTCGCTGTTTCTCTCTGGAACGTTTAAAATCCGGAGATTTGCTCTCCGTGACCGGTTTTCCAAGTCATCAACTCCATCCATAAGCGTCGCGTTTTGCTCTTGAAGAGTTTTGATAGCTTTTTCCGAAAACTTCCCGCTCGCGAGTGTCTCTGTGGCGCACAGGCGGGACTGAAAACTAGCCAATGTCTCTGTTAAAGCGTTCACCGATGTCTGAAGCGGCACCATGGCCTCTTGAATCAGAGCTGAGATTCTTCTTTTATCGAAGCTCGTTGCTTTGTTAACTCCGTTACTAGCTGGCTCATAGAGACTCCGTCGTTATCTGCAGGGATTTCTTCACATTTCCCTGCGCTAGCCATCGTTGCTAATTTGCTAGCTGTGCTGGTTGTCGTTGTTGGCGGGACATTTACTGCTGATTTGTTCTTGCTCATCTTGCTGTATCAGTGCGATTGCACTAAGCACTGTTTTTACACTTATAAAAACGTTTTGATTACTTAAATGACACTATTAAAGCATATACATCATCTAGCTCTAGCCTTTCTACATTCCACCTCTGAAACTTAATAACTTGCTTTTCCTCACTTTAGCATTTAGCAAAGTATTTGTCATTACTAATTACAGATTTGTACTGGCATATTACTTTTAGATTATTTAAATGATTTTTTGCACTTTTTTAAAAATTAGATATTAATTTAATATTAAATCTACATACTGTCACTGCTCTTATTTACTGCATTTTTTTTTTTTGTAATAATCTATTTTACTGTTTTATTTTTGGCCAACTTTTTTTTTTTTTTTTTTTACATCAGTCAGTAAAACACTTTGAGCTGCATTAGAAATGTATGAAAGGTGTTTTATAAATAACGTTCCTTGTTATTAGTATCACTTTGTTTTTGTTTTTTTTGTTTTTTTTGAGAATTTGAATTTCATAGAATAATTTTTAAAAGAAATGAACTTTTAGTTTTGGGGGGGGGGGCAAATATTTATAACATCATAATAACAATATTTAAACAATTTAAAAATGCTTGTATAATTTAGAAGTTGGCACACACCTTCAGGGTCTGATAGTTGTCCATTTCTAGTCTTTAAAGAAAGCATTTTACCTAAAATGGTGGAATGTAGATGAGCTCAGCAGCAGAGATCACAAACCTGCAGTCACAGTAAATAACAACAAACTCCTGTCGACCATCACACGCTTCAGGTGTCATAATGTAAACCCCAAGCACCTGTGAACAATGTGCCAAATAATTCAGATACAAAAAAGTAGGAAAGTATTAGTTAGTATTTGTTTAACTGTTAGATAATAATAATAATAATAATAATAATAATAATAATCATAGTAACAGATAGAAAAAGATGAAAATAAAAGGAATAATATTGATGATCTAATTATTAGTGCTGTTTGCAGCATTTATTTCTGAAATGTTGATAATGCATTTGGCTCAAAGTACGTGTCTGTGTGTGTGTGTGTGTGTGTGTGTGTAGTTTTGGCTCTAACCTGAGGGAGTTCCTGGTGCTGGAGTACGCCTCTGGACTCTTCTCTCATCACAGGTGAGACATCCATCTTCACATTACACACTCGACACTGTGCTTTACCTCCATCTACAACATACAGCACAAGCGTCCTTACAGCTGCATCACCTGATTCCACAACTGAACAAAGTGTGTGTGTGTTAAAAAGTTTCTTTTGTGGCTCCAATAATGTACTATAGGCACATTTAGTGCACTGTCTACCATGATGTAGTACCCAGTGTAGTGAGCATTCATAGCACATAGGAAAATATTTGGGATTCACCCATTTGTCCCGCTTTCCCTAAGAAACATATAATCAAGCTAAATATCAGTGCTAAGGGGCAGAAACATGTGGAAGTAAAGAAATATAATTCAGTTCACTTTTATTTGTGTAGCGCTTTTACCAATGGACGTTGTCACAAAGCAGCTTTACAGAAATGAATACATTCAGGATGTAAATTGTAAATGTCTGAATTTATCCCTAATGAGCGAGTCAGAGAGGCGGTGGAGAGGAAAAACTCCCTGAGACGACATGAGGAAGAAACCTGGAGAGGAACCAGACTCAGAAGGATATAATGCATCTGAATCATTACTGTATCTAATAAAATGATGATTTGTGCTTATTTTTCTCATTTTCACTCTCTGTGACTCTGTGTGTGTGTTAAAGACTCTGAGAATACTGAAAGTTTGAAGAATTAAACTTTTGATTAATATTTATACACGTTTATTACTATTGTATTAAAATAATATTTATACGTGTGTCACACTATTGTATTAAAAATATATCCTATTTATGACTTAAACACCTACGTGATGTGTACATCTGGCTCTGCTCTGTGTGTGTGTGTGTGTGTGTGTGTGTGTGTGTGTGTGTGTGTCAGTCTGTGGCAGCTAGCGGTGGATTATTTCGATCACTGCCCCGAGTTCGGCCGTGTTTATCTGGAGCTGCAGATGGAGAGAGTGCCGCTGGAGACGGAGCGCAAAGCGCTGAAGGTGCTCAGGATCTGTGAACAGAGACAGATGAACGAGCAAGGTACACACACACACACACACACACACACACACACACACAGAAAGATTGTGTGACTGCTGTAATCTGTAATTATCTGTTATGCTTATGGAATTGTAACTGTGTGTGTGTGTGTGTGTGTGTGTGTTGCAGTGCGCAGTATCTGTAAGATCATGGCTAAAAGGGCTCTCAGTAATAACAGACTGGGTTCTGCTCTCTCCTGGAGTATCAGAGCTAAAGACGCAGCCTTCGCCACACTCATCTCTGAGAGGTCTGTGTGTGTGTGTGTGTGTGTGTGTGTGTGTTTCAAAGAAACTTACTAAGTTTTCAAAATGTCTTTTTATTTTTTTTAACTGATGTCATCACTTCCCCGAAAGTTCAAGCAGAAAAGCTCTGTGGCTCCAATAATTAGCCAAAATATTACTGTATATATTTTAAATAATGAGCCTTATATTTAAATAGTTGTAGTATGTTTATAAAACACTTTTTAAAAATGATTTTATTTTGATTTACAGTTAAACAGTCCCTGAACTGCAATATATTTGAGAATCCCTGCTTCATGAAAGTCTTATACACTTATTTTATATCTTGTGCAATATTGTTTCAGTACAAAAACAGTGAACTTGAATGAACTTAAAAGTGTAATGTTACAGATCATTTTTATATATTATTCCAAAAAATATATATTTATATATATATATATCAATGAGTAGATAAATATATCCTCAGGACTCTGTGGGATTTTTACCTGCTGAGCCAAAATCTGCACAAACAAAGGCGTCTTTGTGCTAGAATTCATTTCCACTGCTGTATATTTTATTTCTGATCGCAACAGAAACACTTTCTCAGAGAACACTGATATATAATGCTGCTCAACAGTATAATAATTCAATGCTCTTTTTATTAGTATTTAATATTTCTGAGCTGCTGCATGTGCTGTGCAGGTTTCTGCAGGATTACTGCACACGCGGCTCGTTCTCTGATCTGGATCTGATCGATAACCTCGGACCTGCCATGCTCCTCAGCGACAGACTCACATTCCTCGGTATCTGCTGTGTGTGTGTGTGTGTGTGTGTGTGTAACGTTCCTCAGTTCTCTCCTTGTTTTAAAAAACTTTAGCATTGCACCTGAAAATCGCTTTTTTGGGTCTCATTATTTGAGTCTCATATACATATATATATGTGTGTGTGTGTGTGTGTGTGTGTGTGTGTGTAGGGAAGTACCGTGAGTTCCACCGGCTGTACGGAGAGAAGAAGTTCACAGAGGCAGCGAAGCTCCTGCTCTCCCTCATGACAGCAAAGATCGCTCCTCGCAGCTTCTGGATGACTCTGCTCATAGACGCCCTGCCCTTACTGGAGCAAAAAGAGGTATATACACACACACACACACACACACACACAGCACAGAGGTCAGGCACTGATGTTGGTGAGGAGGTCTGGGGTTCAGTCAGTGTTCCAGTTCATCCCAAAGGTGTTCAGTGGGGTTGAGGTCAGGGCTCTGTGCAGGACACTCGAGTTCTTCCACTCCAACCTTCACACACCATGTCTTCATGGAGCTCGCTTTGTGCACAGGGGCATTGTCATGCTGGAACAGGTTTGGGCCTCTTAGTTCCAGTGAAGGGAAATTGTAATGCCACAGCACACAGAGACTTTCTATACAATTGTGTGCTTCAGACTTTGTGGCACCAGTTTGGGGAAGAACCACATATAGCTGTGATGGTCAGGGGTGCACATACTTTTGCCATATAGCGTATCATGTATCCATGATTGTGTGACAGGAATTGAACACCGAGCAGCTCTCATTGTGAGGGTGAATAACAGCAGCTCAAGAACATCATGTGTTTGAGGATTATTTTCTACCCAATGAAAAAATTGTACACTTTAAATGTAATAAATAAAAAACTAGCTAATGTGGTTCAGTTGATGGCTCTGGTGCAGTGTGACTGAGTGAAACATGCTTCTGTGTGTGTGAGATCCTCATGTACATAAACTGTATGAACATTTCAATCACAGAAGTTAAATATAGACTTAAATGGGATATTTCCTGTGTTTAAAGCGTGAGGTTGACATGATGTTTGTATGGAATTGTTTTTTAGTAATCCCAGGTGTGTGTGTGTGTGTGTGTGTGTGTGTGTAGGTGATCTTTTCAGTGGATCAGACCCATGAACTCATGTTCTGTCTGGAAGAGCTGACCTCTGACAACAGCAAGCTCCAACCAGAGCGTCTAGCACAGGTATAACACACACACACACACACGCACACACGTTCTTGTTTTTCTCGAGGTTTTGATTCTGTCATAAATCATTTATTTCCCTGTTAATTTCATTATCAGCACAAACTGAAATGTACATGATGGAGCAATATGAAGAAAATATACTTTTATGATTGAAGTCATTTTCACGGTGGATGATGTGTGTCAGGTTATTTAACAACAGCGCATTTAAAACTCTTCACAAAGAAACAATTTAACAAAGGAAGAGGCACGTTGCTAAGTGTTTTATTCCTCTTACACCACAGCAATTTAACAAGGTTTAGAAATTTTATTAATTAAAAAAGAACCATTATAGATACTTTATCTGTTTATTGTAAAAATACAAGCTAAGTAAAAGTGAGTTACAGCTTTATCTCTGACTGTTACAAAGCGCTGACACTGGAGACTCCTTCCTTAAATGTTAAATAAACATCTCCTTACAGAAAACTTCACCATATCAACAATTACACACATTTATTTCATCTGTTTATGTGGAGCGTCCGCTGTACACATTCCTGTGAATGAGCCGTTACTATAGAAACGATAACGTATTAGAACAAGGGCATTAATATAATCCTGTGATTTGCAGCTGCACTACTGTCAGAGCTGCTGTTCTAGAAAATTAATCACACCTTCTGACCAATCACAATCCAGAACTGAAGAAGCTCCATGGTATACAGTATATGCAATTTTGTGTGTTTCTGTTTTTCAGGATGATGATGTCGAGTCCACAAAGCTGGAGCTGCTGCGATTGGCTCTGGCGCGTAACCTGGCGATGGCCATCGTGAAGGAGGGAACAGTCGAGGCCTAAACACACTCACACACTCACACACTCCAGTTTCATTAATTCACACAAAGCCCTCACGTTATCTCACTGCACTGTATATAAAACTAAATGAATGAAATGTTTTGACAGTTTAATTAAAAAAGTTTTTGCAAAACCAGTAACAAAAGCTTTGTCTTGTTTCTCCAGATCCTTCACTGTGTGTAACAGATAATATATATTTTGTTGTTAGACACATTTATTTTGAATAACTTGAGAAATGAGTTTTATTGCTACAAAATTCATGGTAAATACATAAACTAAAAATACAGCAAAAATAATAATACTGTATGATGTAAATTATATTGTATTTATATATTCATTTCTTCAAAATGTACCGTATTTGATACCATCAAAAAAACAGGGATCAGCTATCAGAGAAAATGAAGAATATAGGTCTGATCCTGTAACAAAAGATCCAAATTATATTAAACCAAAGGACAAAGTGATAAACGTGACTTGTAGCGAGTCTCCTAGGAGCTTCCTCACATAAACTCCTCAGATGCCAAGTCCTGTGAGAATCCCACCAATGTCTTGAAACTGCTCCTGTTCATTTCAGCTCCATCTTCCACTGACTGGGTTCAGTTCCAATTCGTGTGGTTTTTCACCTGCTGTTCCAAATTATTCCCTCAGGTTTTCTCTGGGATTGAGGAAATTGTTGTAGAATTGTGTGTAGTCTAATCAAATCTAAAAGACAAATATCTGAATTAATAACCAAAAACTAGACTGTGGTAATTCATGATCAACAGCATGTAATCATCACTGCTGCAAGGAAAACATTATTATCTCCTGTTTATAATTCGTCGTCCAACATTTCTTCATTCTTATATAATATCTTTGTTAGAACGTTTAGCTAGAACAAATGAGAACTTTCACAAGATCTAACAGGAAAGTGAGCAGATATTTACCATCACATCACTGCTCTTATACAATCATAGACTGCTTTTTTTAAATAATGATCACTGCTGTGTGTTTGATCTCTCGGTCTACATGTGTATTTAAGTGCAGACTTTAAGAAAAAGCTGAGGAGAATTTTACAGGAATGACAGAAGACAGTGTGTGGAGGTGGAGTGCTGGAAGGAGTGTCAGAGTGAGTAAAGTAGCTGCTTACAGTAAATAAAATATTTGTAGCAGTGTGGCATTAAAGATGATCATTTGTAATTTGCATTTATGAGAGTTCAGAGGAAAGTCTGCTGCTTATCAGAAACAGGGAAAAGCCGAGATCATCTTATTCAGACAAAAGCAGCAGTATGAATTCAGAGACAGCAGGGTGTCACAAGGAGACGAGGTGTTCATTTACAATCACTCTCATACACTCAGTTGTGACAATCTGTAGACTTCATGTGAATTTTGAATCAATACCAAACAACATTAAAGCTAACTGTTAGAAAAAGTCTGACAACATAGAAAATAGTGAAATATAAACGAGTAATCTGATATTTACCAGAACTAAAAAGGTAATGCTAATGCACAAAATAATGCTAATCAGTCTTTTAATTTGTTTCAGAGTTTATCTAAAAATGATCATTACTCACATCAGTGTCTGTAGTTTGTAATGTTTATCATTCTTCAGAGCAGAGAGACACTTCATTCCTGAGTCTCCTAGATTATTCCCATACAGGTACAGGTCTCTCAGGTGTGAGGGGTTTGATCTCAGAGCTGAAGTCAGAGCAGCACAGCCTTCATCTGAGACACCACAATAACGCAACCTGCAGAGACACAATGACACACACTTCATCAACACAGTTTCATTTTGGTTTAAAACTTACTTTAAAGATGATGTGTGTGGGATTTTATTGTTCAGAATGACATGAGGATTTAATATCATCTGTTTATTCTAATTAACAATGTGCCTCGTTTATCAAGCTGGATATGAACAGGCTTGTGTGTAAATTGTTTGTATGAGTGTTTACACAAGAAATTTTATATTCACGAAAATCCTGTTAATTCGTATTCTACTCTTGCTCCTGAGTGTGTGTACATTTGTGCATAAGATGACGCCTTTATTTGTCACATCTACATTTTCTTTGCATTGCCCAGTTTGTTAGGAAGTTGGGGTCAGAGCGCAGAATCAGCCATGATACAGCGCCCCTGGAGCACAGAGGGTTAAGGGCCTTGCTAAAGAGCACAACCTTCTGATCAGTAACCCATAGATTTAACTGTTGCACCACCACTCACCCAAACTAACTAATGAAAACCTTGACTTGTTCAACTTCAAATCACATCATTTGCATGGATTACTGCAATTTTATATCTGGAATATACTGTTGAGTTTAAATTGCTTATCTTTAACGTGTTTACAGCGTTTAGCAGAATCCTTTATCCAGAGTGACTTATAGAAGTGCTTTGGAGTTTCTAGCAAAAAAACATCCTCATGTTGGTTCACTAGGTCAGGAACCAAGAGCACTATTGAGAAAATTTGTGAAAACCAGTGGTTTTATATTATTGGCATTTATAAAAAAAAATTTAAAAGTATGCCAATCCAGAAAAAAAAAATCACACCCAAAGTCATTAAAATAATACTTTGGGCATCGATAGGAGTGAAAACAACTGGAGTGGTTAGTGAACAACTGTGAAAGATGGCAGAAGGTCGTCAGTGGCCTCTGTTCCCCAGAGGGAAAAAAGGAAGTATGAGACTGATAAATTTACAGTCAAGTCCACTGGGCTGCTTCTGTAAAGCAGATATAGCAATATTTTATTTATTTAATTTTAGGCATTTAAAGTTGTATGACATTAACTTCTCATTTCAATTTACAAATTCTATATTTGAGATCATTTCCACCATTTCCCTTCTGCTATTAAACCTGCAGCTGCCACACAGTGGATGTAGTTTGTGTTCCAGGTGCACTTTGTGTGATTAGTTACAATGTTTTAGTCAATTTTACAGTAATTTTAGACACACTGAAGTCGCATCAAGTCACGTTTTGTGCTGCAGCTTCTCACATACGTACAGTCAGGTCCATAAATATTGGGACAGTGACACAGTTTTGGTAATTTTGCCTCTGTACACCACCACAATGGATTTGAAATGAAGCAGTCAAAATGTGATAGAAGCGTAGACTTTCAGCTTTAATTCAAGGGGTTTAACAAAAATATTGCATTAACCGTTTAGGAATTACAGCCATTTTTTTACAGAGTTCCTCCATTTTCACAGGCTCAAAAGTAATGGGACAATTGACTGATAAGCAGTTTCATGGCCAGCTGTGGCCTGTTTCCTCCTTATATCATGATAAATTAAGGAGATAAAAGGTCTGGAGCTGATTCCAAGTGTTGAATTTGCATTTGGTAGCTGTTCATGGGAACTCTCAATATGCCGTCCAAAGAGGTGTTGATGCAAGTGAAGGAGGCCATCATTAGGCTGAAAAAACCAAAACAGACCTATCAGAGAGATAGCAGAAACTTTAGGAGGGCCAAATCAACAATTTGGTACATTCTTAAAAAGAAGGAATGCACTGGCGAGCTCAGCAACACCAAAAGGCCTGGGAGACCACAGAAAACAACTAAAGTGGATGATTGCAGAATTCTTTTCTTATTGAAGGACAACCCCTTCACAACATCTAGCCAAGTCAGGAACACTCTGGAGGAGGTAGGCCTATCATTGTCAAAGTCTACAATCAAGAGCCACCTTCATGAATGTAAATACAGACGGTTTACCTCAAGATGCAAACCGCTGGTAACACTCAAGAACACAAAGGCCAGATTAGACTTTGCTAAAAAAAAAACCTCTAAAAAAAGCCTGACCAGTTCTGATGCAAGATTAACTTGTACCAGAATGATGAGAGGGGAGAAAAGTATGGAGAAGGAAAGGAAGGGCTCATGATCCAAAGCATACCACATCATCCGTCAAACATGTGGAGGCAGTGTTATGGCATGGGCATGTTTGGCTGCCAATGGAACTGGGTCACTGGGGTTTATTGATAATGTGACTGTTGATAGAAGTAGCAGGATGAATTCTGAAGTGTACAGAGCTATACTTCCTGTTCAGATTCAGTCAAATGCTGCAAAACTGATAGGACAGCGCTTCACAGTACAGATGGATAACAACCCAAAACATACTGTGAAAGCAGCCCAAGAGCTTGGAAATTAAATGTTCTTAAATGGCCGAGTCAGTCACCTGACCTCAACCCAACTGAGCTGCTTTTCACTTACTGAAGAAAAATCTGAAGTCAGAAAGACCCACAAACAAGCAGCAACTGAAGATGGCTGTAGTAAAGCCCTGGCAAATCATCTCAAGGGAGGAAACTCAGCATTTGGTGATGTCCATGGGGTCCAGACTTCAGGTAGTCATTGACTGCAAAGGATTTACCTCCAAGTAATAAAAATAATCCTAATATTTATGATTATATTAGTTTGTCCCATTACTTTTGAGCCTGTGAAAATGGAGGAACTCTGTAAAAAATGGCTGTAATTCCTAAACGGTTAATGCAATATTTTTGTTAAACCCCTTGAATTAAAGCTGAAAGTCTACGCTTCAGTCACATCTTGACTGCTTCATTTCAAATCCACTGTGGTTGTGTACAGAGGCAAAATTACCAAAACTGTGTAATTGTCCCAATATTTATGGACCTGACTGTACATCTGACCCAAAGACTATGTGACAAATCATCAGTGTGCAGTGAAATGAAACAATCTTCCTCCTCAGGACATTGATGATGAACCTAAAACCTCTGCTTCACTCTCACTATTAGAGAATGTGTCTTACTGAGGAGCAGGTCATGTGACTCTCAGAGAGATGATCTTACCTCAGTATCTCCAGTTTACAGTGAGGATTCTCCAGTAGAGCAGAGACACACTTCACTCCTGAGTCTCCTAGATTATTCTCAGACAGCTCCAGGTCTCTCAGGTTTGAGGGGTTTGATCTCAGTGCTGAAGCCAGAGCAGCACAGCCTTCATCTGAGACATCACACCTACGCAACCTGCAGAGACACAATGACACACACTTCATCAACACAGTTCCCTTTTGGTTTAAAGATGATGTGTGTGAGATTTTATTATTCAGAATGACATAAGGATTTAATATCATCTGTTTATTCTGATTAACAATGTGCCTCGTTTATCAAGCTGGATATGAACAGGTTTGTGTGTAAATTGTTTGTATGAGTGTTTACACAAGAAACTTTGTATTCATGAAAATCCTGTTAATTCGTGTTCTACTCTTGCTCCTGAGTGTGTGTACATTTGTGCATAAGACGATGCCTGTATTTGTCACATCTACATTTTCTTTGCGTTGCCCAGCTTGTTAGGAAGTTGGGGTCAGAGCGCAGGGTCAGTCATGATACAGCGCCCCTGGAGCACAGAGGGTTAAGGGCTTTGCTAAAGAGCACAACCTTCTGATCAGTAACCCATAGATTTAACTGTTGCACCACCACTCACCCAAACTAACTAATGAAAACCTTGTCTTGATCAACTTCAAATCATATCATTTGCATGGATTACTGCAAGTTTATATCTGGAATATACTGTTGAGTTTAAATTGCTTATCTTTAACGTGTTTACAGCGTTTAGCAGAATCCTTTATCCAGAGCGACTTATAGAAGTGCTTTGGAGTTTCTATCAAAAACACATCCTCAAGCTGGTGAGATTTATTTAATTTTTGACCTTTTAACGTCTATGACATTAATTTCTCATTTCAATTTACAAATTCTATATTTGAGATCATTTCCACCATTTCCCTTCTGCTATTAAACCTGCAGCTGCCACACAGTGGATGTAGTTCGTGTCCCAGGTGCACTTTGTGTGATTAGTTACAATGTTTTAGTAAATTTTATAGTAAATTTAGACACACTGCAGTCGCATCAAGTCACGTTTTGTGCTGAAGCTTTTCACATACGTACATCTGACCCAAAGACTCAACAGTGACAAATCATCAGTGTGCAGTGAAAAGAAACAATCTTCCTCCTCAGGACATTGATGATGAACCTAAAACCTCTGCTTCACTCTCACTATTAGAGAATGTGTCTTACTGAGGAGCAGGTCATGTGACTCTCAGAGAGATGATCTTACCACAGTATCTCCAGTTTACAGTGAGGATTCTCCAGTACAGCAGAGAGACACTTCACTCCTGAGTCTCCTAGATTATTCTGAGACAGCTCCAGATGTCTCAGGTGTGAGGGGTTTGATCTCAGAGCTGAAGCCAGAGCAGCACAGCCTTCATCTGAGACACCACAACCACGCAAGCTGGAGAGACACAATGACACACACTTCATCAACACAGTTTCATTTTAGTTTAAAACTTACTTTAAAGATGATGTGTGTGGGATTTTATTATTCAGAATGACATGAGGATTTAATATCATCTGTTTATTCTAATTAACAATGCACATCGTTTATCAAGCTGGATATGAACAGGTTTGTGTGTAAATTGTTTGTATGAGTGTTTACACAAGAAATTTTGTATTCACGAAAGTCCTGTTAATTCGTATTCTACTCTTGCTCCTGAGTGTGTGTACATTTGTGCATAAGAGGACGCCTTTATTTGTCACATCTACATTTTCTTTGCGTTGCCCAGCTTGTTAGGAAGTTGGGGTCAGAGCGCAGGGTCAGCCATGATACAGCGCCCCTGGAGCACAGAGGGTTAAGGGCCTTGCTAAAGAGCACAACCTTCTGATCAGTAACCCATAGATTTAACTGTTGCACCAACACTCACCCAAACTAACTAATGACTTGATCAACTTCAAATCAGATCATTTGCATGGATTACTGCAAGTTTATATCTGGAATATACTGTTGAGTTTAAATTGCTTATCTTTAACGTGTTTAAAGCATTTAGCAGAACCCTTTATCCAGAGCGACTTATAGAAGTGCTTAGGAGTTTCTAGCAAAAACACATCCTCATGCTGGTTCACTAGGTCAGGAACCAAGAGCACTATTGACAACATTTGTCAAAACCAGTGGTTTTATATTATTGGCATTTATAAAAAATATTAAAAAGCATGCCAATCCAAACCAATGAATTAAAACATAAAACTAATCATTCAAGTACAAAGAAAATCAGACTTTCAGAGACTTTTGTAAATCCAGCAGAAAATTGGAGTTCGGTTTGGCTCACACAAACACTTACACACTGCTTTACTAAAAGATCGATAAATCACAAAGTCATTAAAATAATACTTTGGGCATCGATAGGAGTGAAAACAACTGGAGTGGTTAGCAAACAAGTGTCAAAGATGGCAGAAAGTCGTCAGTGGCCTCTGTTCCCCAGAGGGAAAAAAGGAAGTATGACACTGATAAATTTACAGTCAAGTCCACTGGGCTGCTTCTGTAAAGCAGATCTGGCAACCCTTTTCATAGCAGCTTGATTTTTAGTTAAAAATCAAATGTTTGATTTATTTAATTTTTGACCTTCTAACGTCTATGACATTAACTTCTCATTTTAATTTACAAATTCTATATTTGAGATCATTTCCACCATTTCCCTTCTGCCATTAAACCTGCAGCTGCCACACAGTGGATGTAGTTCGTGTCCCAGGTGCACTTTGTGTGATTAGTTACAATGTTTTAGTAAATTTTACAGTAATTGACATTGAAGTCGCATCAAGTCACGTTTGTGCTGCAGCTTCTCACATACACACATCTGACCCAAAGACTCTGTGACAAATCATCAGTGTGCAGTGAAAAGAAACAATCTTCCTCCTCAGGACATTGATGATGAACCTAAAACCTCTGCTTCACTCTCACTATTACAGAATGTGTCTTACTGAGGAGCAGGTCATGTGACTCTCAGAGAGATGATCTTACCTCAGTTTCACCAGTTTACAGTGAGGATTCTCCAGTAGAGCAGAGAGACACGTCCCACATGATTCTCCTAGTTTATTCTGACACAGATTCAGTTCTCTCAGGTGTGAGGGGTTTGATCTCAGAGCTGAAGTCAGAGCAGCACAGCCTTCATCTGAGACACCACAACTATGCAACCTACAGAAACGCAATGACACACACTTCATCAACACAGTTTCCTTTTGGTTTAAAACTTACATTAAAGATGATGTGTGTGGGATTTTATTATTTAGAAAGTCATGAGGATTTAATATCATCTGTTTATTCTAATTAACAATGCACCTCTTTATCAAGCTGGATATGAACAGGTTTGTGTGTAAAGTGTTTGTATGAGTGTTTACACAAGAAATTTTGTATTCACGTAAATCCTGTTAATTCATATTCTACTCTTGCTCCTGAGTGTAACAAAAATATTAAAAAGCATGCCAATCCAAACCCATAAATTAAAACAAATAAAACTAATCATTCAAGTGAGTACAAAGAAAATCAGTCTTTCAGAGACTTTTGTAAATCCAGCAGAAAATTGGAGTTCGGTTTGGCTCACACACACACTTACACACTGCTTTACTAAAAGTTCGATAAATCACAATCAAAGGCATTAAAATAATACTTTGGGCATCGATAGGAGTGAAAACAACTGGAGTGGTTAGCGAACAACTGTGAAAGATGGCAGAAGGTCGTCAGTGGCCTCTGTTCCCCAGAGGGAAAAAAGGAAGTATGAGACTGATAAATTTACAGTCAAGTCCACTGGGCTGCTTCTGTAAAGCAGATCTGGCAACCCTTTTCATAGTGGCTTGATTTATTTATTTGTTTTTTAAAGGTCTGTTTATTTAAAATTTTATAATAAGCAAAAAAAAAAAAGTCAAAAGAGACCAGAACAGTACAATATACACAGTCAGAACCCCAACATGACCCATCCCTCTACCCATCAGACATACATATGAATTACATTAAACAAAGACAAGAAGCAAAGAGAAATGAACAAACAAACAAACAAACAAACAAATAAATAAATAAAAACAAATAAACAGAAGGAGTAATTCCAATAATAATAATCAACATTAATATGTACAACAAGAATGCAGATAATTAAGCACAAAAAAAAAAAAAAAAAAAAAAAAAAAAAAAGGAAAAAAAAAAAGAACTATACTTTTTTTTTGGGATTGTATTCTCTATTTCATATTTTTTCAACAAATGACAAGAAGGGTTGCTAGATTGCATGAAATCTCTGGGTAGACCCCTGGAGAGAGTATCTTATTTTTTCTAGTTTAAGGTATTGCATGATCTCTCTAATCCAGTGAAAGAAAGTCAGAGGAAGGGGGTCTTTCCATTTAAACAGTATTAATCTTCTGGCAAGTAGTGTACAAAAGGCCAACAATTTACTGTTCTAACTGCTTAGGTGCATGTTTTGTGCAGTGACACCAAATAGAGCTATAAAAGGAGATGGAGCTATTGGCATTCCTATTATTTCTGAAAATGCATCAAAAATTCACTTCCAAAATTTATACAATCTTGGGCATGTCCAGAACATATGTAAAAGGCTTGCAGGTGCTTGCCTGCACCTATGGCACATGGGATCTAGCTCTGGTCTAAATTTAGATAACCTAACCTTTGACCAGTGAAGCCGACGTACAACCTTAAATTGTACCACATGGCGCTGATGTATAGATGATGAGTAAATCCGTTTAATAATTTTTTGCCAAGTTACATCAGAAATTTGTTCATTCAAATCTTTCTCCCATTCACTCTTTAAATGATCTAAATTGGTCAGGCTATGCTGATTCAGGAGGTTATAAATTTGACCTATAATTTGTTTTAGCTCCTTTCTTAGCTTAAAAATAGAATCTAATAAAGATGTAGGGGGATATAAAGGAAAACAACCAAAAAATGAAACCAAAAACTTTCGCACTTGCAGACATCTAAAAAAAAAATGGGACCCGGGAATCTTAAATCTATTAACGAGCTCCTCAAAGGATGCAGAATTGTTACTTATAAAGAGATTTTGTAATGTATGTATCCCATTCTTTACCCAGATATCAAAGGCTTTATCTATTATTGAAGGAGTAAACATGTGGTTTTTACACTGCAAAAACTCCTCATCTAGTCAAGACTTACAATCTTATTTCTAGCCATAAAATCTTATTGATTTTATTTTAAGAATAAAATACTATGCAAGAGCAGATCATGTAAGATTATTATGATTGTTTTAAGATTATTTAACTTTTTTTTCTTACTTAGTTAGCAAAGCTTAAAGTTAGTTATTTTACCTGCAAATTAAGCTTATTTACCATCACAGGCATCATTTGAGGCCTTGTATCTTTTAAGACTTTGTTTTAGCTGTAATAACTGGTTTTAAGGTTGCCCAGTAAAAAATGCTCAATAATCACACTTAGGACTTGTTCATTAGTATTATTTATTCCAAATGCTTGTTTTATGTCAACGCCAACACATTTATTTACAACCTAACAACAAATTATAAGACTCTGCAGTATTAAGTCACCACATTCTTTCCATTTATCCAGTAGGGTTTTTAATTTCCAGTTTTAAGTGCAATGACATCTTCCAGATTATATTTTGTCAATACATACACACTGTTTTTGAAACTGACTGGATAATATGACTTCGGATCGAGGAGCTTTTCAGCATCTATAAACTCTGTTGCCTGGTATTTTGAGAAGCAGCAAGTAATGATTTTGCTTTGGTTTTGCACGGCAACTACTGTGTGTTACAAGCGTCTTCAACTGAATAAATAATTGTTGACAATATGTATGTGTGATCTTGATTTTAATAACCTTGTTTTAAGTTTAAATGCTTTCTCATTTTAAGTCAGAATATATAATAATAATTCTTGAATTAAGAGGAATTATCTTATTTAGTAGCTCTAGTTTTAAGATATTTTCACACAAATTAAGATAAGCAAACTGTTTAAAAATTAATTAAAAAGCTAGTTTTAAGTTAATTAAACTAGATACACTGCTTGGAATAAGTGTTTTAATGCTTATTTTAAGACATTTTGTTCTTTTCTAATGCCTAGATATGTTTTCTTATTTCAAGAAATCTTACCAAGTGTAATTATCTTCTTAAATCATGAATTTGTTTCTTATATTTAGACAGTTATTTTTTGCAGTGTACTTAATGGTGCGCATAAGGAGAGGCTGCAAAGGGAAAACGATTTTCTAAATTGATTCCATATTCTTAGAGATTGTGTCACCACAGGATTAGAGGAGTAGTGAGAAGCAGGTTCATGCATTGGAAGTTCAGAACACAATAAAGAAAATAGGGAATAGGGTTTAAAGGAGAATTTCTCCAAACTAAGCCATTTAGGCTCATCAGGGCTATTACTGTCCCTCATCCACTAAGTCAGTCCTCTGATATTTGCTGCCCAGTAGTAAAATATAAAATTGGGAAGTGCCATGCCGCCTAGGGTACGAGGCTGTTGTAAAATACTTTTCCGAATCCGAGGGTTTTTATTATTCCAAATAAATGATGATATAATTTTATCTATGGAGTTGAAGAAATATTTAGTCAAAAAAATAGCAAGATTTTGAAACAAATATAGGTACTTAGGCAATACATTCATCTTGATGGTATTAATTCTTCCGCTCAGAGAGAGAGGCAGCAAACCCCAGCGTTTAATATCTTGTTTCAAAGCATCTATTAAGGGCAAGAAGTTAGCTTTGTAAAGGTCCTTATAATTATGTGTAGTCCAGATTGCCAAATATTTAATTTTTTTCCTAGTAACTCTGAAAGGAATAGAATTGAAAGGAATACGTGTAGCAGCTTCATTAATTGGCATTAACTCGCTTTTTTGAAGATTTATTTTGTAGCCAGATATCTTACTAAATCTTTCTAATATGTTCAATAATTTAGGGAGGCCCCGCAATGGTTCTGACAAATACAACAGCAAATCGTCAGCATAAAGTGAAATTCTACACTCTATATCCCCTCTACGAATTCCTTTAATAGTACTATCTTGCCGTATAGCTATGGCTAGTGGCTCGATTGCAATGGCAAACAGAATCGGAGACAGCCGGCAGCCCCGTCTGATGCCTCTTTGCAAACCAAACAAGGCAGACCGATTATTATTGGTGTGAACCGCTGCCATTGGGGAGGAATAAAGGATTTTAATCCATGATATAAAATTGGGCCCAAATCCAAATTTTTCTAGTGTGTGGAAAAGACAGTCCCACTTCACCCGATCAAAGGCCTTTTCAGCATCGAGCGATATTATAATCTCTGGTATGTCGGGTGGAGAGGGACCATACAAAATATTTATTTTTATAAAACCAGGCTGATCTGAAGAAATTATGGAGGGGGCGAGCACTTCAAGACGCCGGGCTAGCAGTTTTGCAAAGATTTTAACATCTGCGTTTAGAAGGGAGATCGGTCGATACGAGCTGCACTGAGAGGGACACTTATCTTTCTTCAGAGACAGAGAAATGGTCGCTTCACGCATAGTTGGAGGGAGAGAATTTGAAGACAGTGATTCTTTAAATACAGTAAGGAGCAAAGGGACCAATGTATCTGAAATTTTTTTTTAAATAACTCAGATGGAAAGCCATCTGGCCCCGGTGACTTGCCACACTGCATACTTCTAATTAGTGGTGCTTGCGAAGCAAGCTCACTATTATAATCTCGCATACTTATTATATTTTTATTATTATTGTTATTATTATTCGCCCTAAATTTGCCCCATAGAGATAACATGGGGATTTGGCCCATAGAGATAACATGGGGACATTGCAGTGAACAAAACTCTGCATCACAAAGTCATAGACACATGAGACTCGCCACATTCGAAGAGGCTGGCAGCCTGTGTGAGAACATGCCCCGCAGTGGGGTACATGACATACCCCTGGGGCAACAGGGCCCCACAGTTGTCCCATAGAGATAACATAGGGATTTTGAATTGCACATAACTCTGCATCACAGTGTCATAGAGACATGGGTGCGGGCTCGTTCTGCTCAGCCCGCCACTCTGGATGTGCTAAAGACATGGTAGCATCATGATAGCAACATGCTAATCATGCTAATTTCATGTTAAGAACATGTTAATTGTGTCAAAATGTTGCTAGCATAATGCTAACACAATTAGCATGTTGTTAACATGTGGTTAACATGATGCTAAGACGAATAGGGTTTAGTATTAGTGCCTAGTGC
Organism: Pangasianodon hypophthalmus; assembly: GCF_027358585.1. NCBI lineage: Eukaryota > Metazoa > Chordata > Actinopteri > Siluriformes > Pangasiidae > Pangasianodon > Pangasianodon hypophthalmus. The sequence continues at coordinate 3,434,906 of NC_069738.1, forward strand.
CGAGTTTCGCCACGGCAAGCACCGCTCACATTTTCTTCAGAAAATGTACATCTCTAGTTGCATCTATAATCTCTTCAACGAAATATCGTTCTCTAGGTCGGATGCTAAATCTGGGTTTAACTTGGGGATCTCCACATTATGAAAAAATGTATCTAGTGATTTATCATCTGGAGGCTCAGAAGTGTAAAGGGCAGAGTAGTAAAAAGCATGAATTTATTTCTATATGATCTGTGTGTTTTTTTTACCTTGTTCATCACTAATCTCTGATATATACTGATTGGACGCTTTCTGATGCAACTGATATGCTAAAATTTTCCCAGCCCTCTCCCCATGTTCTTAGGACATTTGTCTCGATTTTAATATAAGGTTCTCTGCCTGACGTGTCCAAAGAAGATCAAACTCCGTCTTAACCATCAGACGTCGTTTAACTATGTCATCTGATGGTGAGTGGCTGTATCTAATATCTAACTTCAAAATATCATCAGTTAGCTTTCTAAGACCCTCCATGGTGGCTTTCCTTTGCATTGAACCATACGAAACAACCTGTTGAAATGAAATGATCTGTTGAAATGAAATTGTTAAGAAAGACATCCCGGGCGTCTTATTATGAGACAAAAAGAGGTCAATCTCTGATTTAATAAAATTCACTAAAACTTCATCTGAAAGAAGAAGGGGATTGAACCTCCATGGGCGGTATCCAGGTTCTACGCCTGGAATGCATAACTTCATTTTCAAAGGGGCATGGTCCGAAATGACTATAGACTGGTCAACAACAATCAACAATCATATGGAGAAGTCTATCAACAATAAAAAAATAATCGATATGCGAGAATGACTTATGAACCAAAGAAAAAAGGAATAGCCCCTAGAAGTAGGGTTTCAGAACCGCCAAATATCAGTTAAACCATATGTCTGTAGGAAGAGATTAATTGTTTGAGATGATTTGGATTCAGGGGATGCTCTAGATGAACTGCGATCTAACTTTGTAGAAAGGACACAATTCATGTCACCCCCTAAGATAAGGTGGTAAGTGTCTATACTGGAAATTCGGGAGGAAGCCTGAGTAAAGAAAGTATTGTCATCGCAGTTTGGAGCATAAATGTTCATTAAAATAATGGGGAGCCCGTACAGTCTCCCCACCACAATGGTATATCACCCCGTGGGATCTGAGTCTATACATTACAAATGGTACATTCTTACGTATTATAATTGCTGCCCCACTTGCTTTGGAATTAAAACTTGAATGAAATGTTTGCCCTGTCCATCCTCCTGTTAATCTAATCTGGTCCATCACTCGGAGATGAGTCTCCTGAGGAAATACTATGTCTGCTTTTAGATGGTCAAGGTGTAAGAGTACCCTTTTCCATTTCACAGGATGATTCAAAGATTTAACATTCCAGCTAACAAAATGAACCATGCACCCTACCTTTCCCATTGAGCTGGTGTCAGCCATAAGGAAACTTAGGTGAGGCATTGAGAACGCAGCTCCAGATAAATTAAGATAATCACGTTTAAAATAAACAAAGAAAACGATAAGGCATACGAACAAAATATGTCTGCTAGGTCCCCAACCCCAGCCACCTAAACGAACATGGTGGATGTAACGTGCACTGCAAGATATGCCATACATTAAATTATGGCAGGGGAGAGCCACTTTCGTGTCCAACATACCAGCCTCCGCCCAGCCTCTTAGTCACAGAAAAAAAGAACAATGATTAGAGTGAAAATAAAATAATTTCTAATAATAATAAAATTAAGCGCTTCACATTATTGTGACAGTCAGTATCATCAGTAGGACGTCATAAGTGAAATATAAATACACTCAAAAACACCGCGCCACTACGACGGAACACTGCCATGTAATTAAACACAAAAGTCCAGATGACTCTTATAACTATCAAACTGAAATGAGTGGTTAAGATACGTATTGATAATTCTCTAAAGTAAAACCAAAATATTTACATCGGGGCAATAAAATGGAAAGAGTCTCATAACCTTAGCGGGATGACTTCTGCCGAAGTAGGAAAAAAAGTCCAACAAAAAAGTTGAACAACATGGAGGATTCGATCGCGGTCGATTAGGATTTCCTTCTCTAGGTTTAAAACGTCCTTCAGTAGTTTAGAGACTGCAATGGTAGAGCTCGAACCCGTCTCCTCCGGGACCCCCACAATGCGTACGTTACATCTACGCATCCTTCCTTCCAAGTCTTCGTTCTTTTCCTTCAGGTCTGTCAGCACTGGTTTAAGTTCTGCAACTGTCGCCTGCAGTGAAGTGATCCTTCCTCCACATCGCTGATAACAGCCTTCATTTTATCCATTTCAGAACGGATCGCTGCCATGTTGTTTGCGATTTCAGACTTCACTTCCTTTAGCTCACTCTTAAGAAAAATTAAAGTCTTCAGAAAGACCATTTTTCAGCTCCGTCCTGATAACAACCGAGAAATCCTCTCTCAGAGAAGCTACAATATCTGCTTTCAGATCCTCCGTGTCCGAAACTGGTTCTAACTGAGAAATGGGAGGCGAATCGCCGTCATCTGGAGAGGATTGAGTCGGGGATTTCTCCGGCCTAGTGTTTGCAGTCATTTCCACCATTTCCTTTCTGCTATTAAACCTGCAGCTGCCACACAGTGGATGTAGTTCGTGTCCCAGGTGCACTTTGTGTGATTAGTTACAATGATTTAGTAAATTTTACAGTAATTTTAGACACATTGCAGACGCATCAAGTCACGTTTTGTGCTGCAGCTTCTCACATACGTACATCTGACCCAAAGACTCTGGGACAAATCATCAGTGTGCAGTGAAAAGAAACAATCTTCCTCCTCAGGACATTGATGATGAACCTAAAACCTCTGCTTCACTCTCACTATTACAGAATGTGTCTTACTGAGAAGCAGGTCATGTGACTCTCAGAGAGATGATCTTACCTCAGTATCTCCAGTTTACAGTGAGGATTCTCCAGTACAGCAGAGAGACACTTCACTCCTGAGTCTCCTAGATTATTCTGAGACAGCTCCAGTTCTCTCAGGTGTGAGGGGTTTGATCTCAGAGCTGAAGTCAGAGCAGCACAGCCTTCATCTGAGACACCACAACTACGCAAGCTGGAGAGACACAATGACACACACTTCATCAACACAGTTTCATTTTGGTTTAAAACTTACTTTAAAGATGATGTGTGTGGGATTTTATTGTTCAGAATGACATGAGGATTTAATATCATCTGTTTATTCTAATTAACAATGTGCATCGTTTATCAAGCTGGATATGAACAGGTTTGTGTGTAAATTATTTGTATGAGTGTTTACACAAGAAATTTTGTATTCACAAAAATCCTGTTAATTCGTATTCTACTCTTGCTCCTGAGTGTGTGTACATTTGTGCATAAGAGGACGCCTTTATTTGTCACATCTACATTTTCTTTGCGTTGCCCAGCTTGTTAGGAAGTTGGGGTCAGAGTGCAGGGTCAGCCATGATACAGTGCCCCTGGAGCACAGAGGGTTAAGGGCCTTGCTAAAGAGCCCAACCTTCTGATCAGTAACCCATAGATTTAACTGTTGCACCAACCCTGGCCCAAACTAACTAATGACTTGATCAACTTCAAATCATATCATTTGCATGGATTACTGCAAGTTTATATCTGGAATATACTGTTGAGTTTAAACTGCTTATCTTTAATGTGTTTACAGAGTTTAGCAGAACCCTTTATCCAGAGTGACTTATAGAAGTGCTTAGGAGTTTCTAGCAAAAACACATCCTCATGCTGGTTCACTAGGTCAGGAACCAAGAGCACTATTGACAACATTTGTCAAAACCAGTGGTTTAATATTATTGGCATTTATAAAAAATATTAAAAAGCAGGCCAATCCAAACCCATAAATTAAAACAAATAAAACTAATAATTCAAGCAAGTACAACGAAAATCAGCCTTTCAGAGACTTTTGTAAATCCAGCAGAAAATTGGAGTTCGGTTTGGCTCACACAAACACTTACACACTGCTGTACTAAAAGATCGATAAATCAAGCCCAAAGTCATTAAAATAATACTTTGGGCATCGATAGGAGTGAAAACAACTGGAGTGGTTAGCGAACAACTGTGAAAGATGGCAGAACGTCGTCAGTGGCCTCTGTTCCCCAGAGGGAAAAAAGGAAGTATGAGACTGATAAATTTACAGTCAAGTCCACTGGGCTGCTTCTGTAAAGCAGATCTGGCAACCCTTTTCATAGCGGCTTGATTTTTATTTCAAAATCAAATGTTCGATTTATTTAATTTCTTTTTTTTTGTGATCAACTTTTTATTGTCTTTTACATAACATAACATCATAATATCCATTCAAAGCAAAACAAAACAAAACAAAAAAAACAACAGACATATAATCAATAATTTAAAGAGTCCAGTGAAAAAGGAGAGAGAAAGGGGAAGAAAAAAAGAAAAAAAAAACAAACAAATCATTCCTTTATATAATCAAGTATGTTAAAGGAAAAACATTGCCAAGCATCAATAGTACTAGGTTTGGCCTTATTAATTCGTGCTGTTGTACATTCACAAGTCACTATTTTCAGGAGGCTATGGATCCAATATGTTTTTCCACACATGTGCGGTGCAAACCATATTACTATTATTATATATACACATATAATAATAATTAGTATCATTGTCTTCTTCGCAGCCGTAAAACCAGCAAACAACATTCTCTTTCGTATTAAGCTCATACAGAGACCAGAATCATCATTAAGAAGACATAAACTTGGGTTAGTAAAGTAATCAATTTGTAGTAAGGAGGATAAAAGCAGGTGTACATGTGTCCATAGCTTAATGACGATAGGACACTCCCAAAACATATGAAGAAAAGTACCTGATGATGCAGTATTACACATATGGCAGTTAAAATTTGGTTGTAGTTTCATTTTGAATCTTTTGTAAGGAGTTATGTATGCTCTATGAATGACTTTGAAGTGAATAAGACGATTAGCCAAGTTTTTAGAAGTTAAGCTAAGGTCAGACTCCACTTTCTCCCAGTCGATATTAAGGTCAGATAATTCCCGATTTCAGATAGATTTGATAGAAAGAGGTTTTGTAATGCAATCAATAATTATATTATATATTAAGGAAACAGATGGCCGACCAGAAGATGGTGCAATCCAATCCCGCATAGGATGAGAGGAAATGGGAGATGCCCAAGGAACTCCATACGCTTTGAGAGCAGAACGTAATTGAAGAAAGACAAAATATGCGGATGCTGGTAAACAAAACTTAGTTCTTAATGTCTGAAATGAACAGAGGCCCTGGTTATCATATATATCACCGCACTTGTTTATGCCTAAAGAAGACCAAGAGGGCTGGACAAATGGACGATTTCCGCATAAAAATTAAAATTGTGCCATAAAGTTGTACTGTTACAAAATTTGTAGGGGCCTCCTATCAGACGTTCAACCGTTTTCCAGATTTTAACAGAATTAGCCACAACCGGACCAAATTTATTATTATCACCTTTTTTTCCTGTGCCAGTAAATAAAATATCTTGGAGTCTATTTGGTTTAACCGTGTCAGCTTCAATCAGTCTCCATGAAACTTTAGATTGAGGATCAACCTAATTATGAAGAGCATTAAGTTGAAACGACCAGTAATACAATTCAAAATTGGGTACAGCCAGTCCTTCTGCGTGTACAGGATGTTGTAATGTGGTAAGTTTGATTCTGGGGCATTTATCATTCCAGATAAAATCAGAAAGTATGGAGTTGATCTCCTTAAACTAACCTGGAGGGGGAGAAAGTGGTATCATAGAGAAAAGAAAGTTAAACCGAGGTAACAAATTCATCTTAACTATGGAGATTCTTCCTTGAAGAGAGACTTTAAGATTATTCCATCTTTCAATGTCATTTTTAATCTTAACTAGAATACTATTAAAATTCTCTGGCAATCTTATGGATGGTTTTATATATGGTAATGCCCAAACAGATGAAAGAATCCTTAATAGGGATAAATGAGGGAATAGGAGAATTAACCTTAACATTGTTGATAGGCATGAAAGCCGATTTGCTCCAATTTATTTTGTATCCTGATAAGCTACTAAAGTGATCAAATTCCTTAATTATACTAGAGACTGAAACATCAAAGTGGTCTAATTATAGAATAATATCATCAGCGTATAATGAAATAATATGATTATGATCATGAATCTTAATCGATACTTCAGATTTCCTGATGGCTTGTGCTAAAGGTTCAAGAGATAAACAAAACAATAAGGGGGAAAGTGAACATCCCTGCCTCGTTCCCCGCTGTAGAGGGAACGGAGGGGAAATAATATTACCAGTCAAGACTGATGCTGCAGGTGAGTGGTATAATGTCTTGATCATAGAAATGAAATGTTCACCGAAGCCGAAACATTGCAGAACTGCCCACATATAACTCCACTCTAGCCTGTCAAAGGCTTTTCTGCATCAAGTGAAAAAAATGCACAAGGGCTTGGATGAGAGTCTGCAAAGTCAAGAATATGAAAGAGTCGATGCATATTGTCAGACGCATTGCGCCCCTTGATAAAACCGGTTTGGTCCTCCTTGATCAAACTATCAATTACCTTCTCCATACGAGAAGCAAAAACTTAAGCGTAAATTTTTAGATCACATGGAATAAGTGATATCGGTCTGTAGCTGGAACAATCTAATGGATCTTTCCCTTTTTTAAGAAGTAGTGATATCAATGATGTTTTTTGATCTCTATGAAATACACAATGTTCAATTGCAAAATGAAATGAATTAAGCATAAGTGTCCCTACCAAATTCCAAATTTCTAAATATAATTCAGGGGGGAGATCATCTAGACCCAGCGATTTGCCCTTTTGAAGGCTTTTTAGAGAAATGTGGAGCTCCTCCAAACTTAATGGGGCCTCCAAAGATTCTTTATGCACCTGTGAGAGCCGAGGCAATTCCAATTGATCTAAACACTGCTTACAAATTGATTCATCAAAATCTGTCTCGGCTTTATACAGATTTGTGTAAAAACCTTTAAATATGTCGTTAATCGCCGCAGGGTTTGTGGTGACCTGATCCGATGATCTTACTGCGCTGATATATGCCTTGGACTCACATTCTTTCAGCCTAAGGGCCAATAGGTGACTAGGTCTCTCTGATTCGAAATAATATTTTTGCCTAGTCCTATGTAAGATAAATTCCACCTTTGATTGTGAAAGGAAATCATATTCTTCTTTTAAAGAGGACAGCTATATAGCCTGTTGCTCAGTAAAATGTTGGTTTTGTAGGTTTTGTAATGATTGGATTTTATTTTCTAGTTGTGTAAACTGGTCAATTTTCGCTTTGGCAAAAGTAGAAGAGAAAGATATACAGAATCCTCGTATAGCACACTTAGTCGTTTCCCACAGTATTTGAGGATCCACATCGGAGGGCATATTAATTTCAAGAAATTCCTTTATATATTCTTTTAGAGAGTTAATGAAAGTCTGATTACTTAATAATGACATGTTAAAGCGCCATCTAGGGGATTTGGCTTTAATATCGAAAAGAGGAAGATTGCACAACACAGCAGAATGATCAGATAATAAAATTGGTAATATAGAGATGGAGGAATTAGACGAAATTAAAGATGGGCTGAGAAATATGGAGTCTATCCTAGAGAAAGTCTTATGTCTATTAGGGAAAAAAGTGAAGTCCTTAGATGTAGTATTCTGAATTCTCCAAAGATCGATTAAGTTGAGCTCAGTGATAAATTTATTCAGTAATTTAGCAGATGGATTGGCTGTTGTATCAGATTGAGATTTAGCCAAAGCAGGATTTACGACAGCATTAAAATCACCACCCACCACTAGTGGACAATCAGTCTGCTCAAGTAATGTATTGGAAATATTTGTAAAGAATGCACTGTCTGTCTCCTTCAGACCGTAAATAGAGACCAATGCTAACCTATTATTATGTATTTTGCAACAGATAAAAACAAATCTACCCTCCTCATCACTTCCAGTATGTTCAATTGCTAAATGTAACTTCCTGTTAACAAGGATAAGCACCCCCTTACTTTTATTAAGAGCGCAGGAGAAGGCTGTCAATTTATAATACTTATTCTGGAAACGTGCCACGTCAGATTGTTTTAAATGTGTCTCTTGTATCAGTGCACAGGAAGTCGATTTACGGTGTAAATATTCTAGTACACGGGTTTGTTTAACAGCAGAATTTAGGCCATTCACATTCAATGATAAAATATTTAGAATTTGCATTGAATATTCATAACCCTAAAACTGTATTTTGTAAATGAAAAAAAGCAAAAGCACTCCCATTCTGTAAGTAACATGTAAACGCTGGTGTGCATTCTAGATACCAAACCACCTAGACGAATAATCCTTTTAGAAATAAGACAAAATAAATAAAAGTAGGAATGTCTGTTGTAAAAAATAAAAGCAACACACAAACAGGAACAACAAACAACTATAAACAAGAAACAAATGAGACCGCACATTACCAAGAACGTAGGTCGGGTTGAGCAAGAGAAAATGGTGATGATACGTGACCGGTCCACTTCAATGCAAGACATGTCCCCAAAACGCCCACCCAGTCAAAAATTATTGTAATCAAACCTACTCTCCATTGTTAGTCTTACCAGTAAAGAGACAGTTGTGCCGGATAAATAGGAACAATATCCCAGGAGGAGAAAAAAAAAAAAAAGATTTAACAAGTGTCCTCTCCTGGGCAGCTGGAATCGCCACCATCCCGGTCATTAAGTTCTTCTCGCTGGGCCGAAGAGATGGAGATGGTGGCCGCTGTCTTCCCGTTGCTTTGTAGATCTGCAGCATATGTTGTCTTCTGTGACAGTGAGCTGATAAAATCCTCCGCTTTCTGAGGAGAGTCAAGCATCGTCTGCTCACCTTTGTGCCGTAGTTTAATTGCCGCCGGATAGATGAGGAAAGGCTGCAGACCCAGTGCCTCATCTTCTTAAGGATTGGGTTGAAGCTCGTTCTCTTGGTAGTTGTGGTTGGACTGAAGTCAGGAAAAAATAGCAGCGTGACATTATCCTGCGTGTATTTCACCGGGTACGCCTGCCGTGCACCCTTTAGGATCGCCGACATGTCTTGCCATCTTAGCACACGAAAGATGAGAGTACGCGGCCGCTCGGAGTTACTTTTTCTTCTGTCAGAGACGCGATGAGCGCGATCAATCTCCATGTCGCGGCCTTTCAATGCTGGAATCCACTTGGAAAGATTAGCTCTGAGAAAGCCGGCTGCGTCGGAGCCCTCTGCCCCCTCCGGCAACCCCACCAGTCGTACGTTATTTCTCCTATTCCTGTCTTCAATGTCCGTCATTTTATCAGTAAGTTGTTCTAGCTGCTTTCTCAAGTTCGTGACTGTCCTCCTATCCTCACGTGCAGCTGCCTGAACGGAATCTACTCGGTCGCGTGTCCGCTTCGCCGCGCTAGCTAGCTTTTCAAGTTCTGCACAGAATTGTTGGTCGCTTGTATGTCCATATGTAGGTCACGCAACGCTGGGGTCAGAACAGAGTCTACCGCATCTCTTACCGCATCTCTTACTGTTGAGTAGTAAACCGAATCCAAAGTACTTTGCTGCTATTTAAGTGCTAGCTTGATACCGTTAGCACCGTGGAGATCCTCTCTGGAGATGGTGGAATCTTTGAATTTTTCTTTATTGGCGATTGCTCAATCTCTCTTTTCCGACTGTCTTTAACTGCTGAACTATTCATGATGGGTTAAACAGAGAATGGTTCGAAATTTACTGACAGGATTATATAATATTTGACAAAGTGAGCAGAGCGAGGGACTATGCCTGCATCGCTGTCGAAGAGTCACGTGATCGGATTTATTTCATTTTTGACCTTTTAACGTCTGACATTAACTTCTCATTTTAATTTACAAATTCTATATCTGAGATCATTTCCATAATTTCCCTTCTGCTATTAAACCTGCAGCTGCCACACAGTGGATGTAGTTCGTGTCCCAGGTGCACTTTGTGTGATTACTTACAATGTTTTAGTCAATTTTACAGTAATTTTAGACACACTGCAGTCACATCAAGTCACGTTTTGTGCTGCAGCTTCTCACATACGTACATCTGACCCAAAGACTCATCAGTGACAAATCATCAGTGTGCAGTGAAAAGAAACAATCTTCCTCCTCAGGACATTGATGATGAACCTAAAACCTCTGCTTCACTCTCACTATTAGAGAATGTGTCTTACTGAGGAGCAGGTCATGTGACTCTCAGAGATCTTACCACAGTATCTCCAGTTTACAGTGAGGATTCTCCAGTACAGCAGAGACACACTTCACTCCTGAGTCTCCTAGATTATTCTCAGACAGCTCCAGGTCTCTCAGGTGTGAGGGGTTTGATCTCAGAGCTGAAGTCAGAGCAGCACAGCCTTCATCTGAGACACCACAACCACGCAACCTGCAGAGACACAATGACACACTCTTCATCAACACAGTTTCATTTTGGTTTAAAACTTACTTTAAAGATGATGTGTGTGGGATTTTATTATTCAGAATGACATGAGGATTTAATATCATCTGCTTATTCTAATTAACAATGCACCTCATTTATCAAGCTGGATATGAACAGGTTTGTGTGTAAATTGTTTGTATGAGTGTTTACACAAGAAATTTTATATTCACGAAAATCCTGTTAATTCGTATTCTACTCTTGCTCCTGAGTGTGTGTATATTTGTGTATAAGACGTTGCCTTTATTTGTCACATCTACATTTTCTTTGCGTTGCCCAGCTTGTTAGGAAGTTGGGGTCAGAGCTCAGGATCAGCCATGATACAGCACCCCTGGAGCACAGAAGGTTAAGGGCTTTGCTAAAGAGCCCAACCTTCTGATCAGTAACCCATAGATTTAACTGTTGCACCACCACTCACCCAAACTAACTAATGAAAACCTTGACTTGATCAACTTCAAATCATATCATTTGCATGGATTACTGCAAGTTTATAACTGGAATATACTGTTGAGTTTAAATTGCTTATCTTTAACGTGTTTACAGCGTTTAGCAGAATCGTTTATCCAGAGCGACTTATAGAAGTGCTTTTTTTCTAGTTTAAGATATTGCATGATCTCTCTAATCCAATGAAGGAAAGTCAGAGGAAGGGGGTCTTTCCATTTAAACAGTATTAATCTTCTGGTAAGTAGTGTACAAAAGGCCAATAATTTACTGTTCTAACTGCTTAGGTGCATGTTTTGTGCAGTATGTTTTGTAAAGCATGAATTTATTTCTATATGATCTGTGTTTTTTTACTTTGTTCATCACTAATCTCCGATATATACTGATTGGATGCTTTCTGATGCAACTGATACGCTAAAACTTTCCCTCGCCCCATGTTCTTAGGACATTTGTCTCGATTTTAATGTAAGGTTCTCTGCCTGACGTGTCCAAAGAAGCTCAAACTCCGTCTTAACCATCAGACGTCGTTTAACTATGTCATCCGATGGTGAGTGGCTGTATCTAATATCTAACTTCAAAATATCATCAGTTAGCTTTCTAAGACGCTCCATGGTGGCTTTCCTTTGCATTGAACCATACGAAACGATCTGTTGAAATGAAATGATCTGTTGAAATGAAATTGTTAAGAAAGACATCACGGGGGTCTTATTATGAGACAAAAAGAGGTCAATCTCTGATTTAATAAAATTCACTAAAACTTCACCTGAAAGAAGAAGGGGATTGAACCTCCATGGGCGGTATCCAGGTTCTACGCCTGGAATGTATAACTTCATTTTCAAAGGGGCATGGTCCGAAATGACTATAGACTGGTCAACAACAATCAACAATCATATGGAGAAGTCTATCAACAATAAAAAAAATAATCGATACCCGAGAATGAGTTATGAACCGAAGAAAAAAGGAATAGCCCCTAGAAATAGGGTTTCAGAACCGCCAAATCTCAGTTAAACCATATGTCTGTAGGAAGAGATTAATTGTTTGAGATGATTTGGATTCAGGGGATGCTCTAGATGAACTGCGATCTAACTTTGTAGAAAGGACACAATTCATGTCACCCCCTAAGATAAGGTGGTAAGTGTCTATACTGGAAATTCGGGAGGAAGCCTGAGTAAAGAAAGTATTGTCATCGCAGTTTGGAGCATAAATGTTCATTAAAATAATGGGGAGCCCGTACAGTCTCCCCACCACAATGATATATCACCCCGTGGGATCTGAGTCTATACATTACAAATGGTACATTCTTACGTATTATAATTGCTGCTCCTCTTGCTTTGGAATTAAAACTTGAATGAAATGTTTGCCCTGTCCATCCTCCTGTTAATCTAATCTGGTCCATCACTCGGAGATGAGTCTCCTGAAGAAATACTATGTCTGCTTTTAGATGGTCAAGGTCTAAGAGTACCCTTTTCCATTTCACAGGATGATTCAAAGATTTAACATTCCAGTTAACAAAATGAACCATGCACCCTACCTTTCCCATTGAGCTGGTGTCAGCCATAAGGAAACTTAGGTGAGGCATTGAGAACGCAGCTCCAGATAAATTAAGATAATCACGTTTAAAATAAACAAAGAAAAAGATAAGGCATACGAACAAAATATGTCTGCTAGGTCCCCAACCCCAGCCACCTAAACGAACATGGTGGATGTAACGAGCACTGCAAGATATGCCATACATTAAATTATGGCAGGGGAGAGCCACTTTAGTGTCCAACATACCAGCCTCCGCCCAGCCTCTTAGTCACAGAAAAAAAGAACAATGATAAGAGTGAAAATGAAATAATGTATAATAGTAATAGTAATAAAATAAAGTGCTTCACATTATTGTGACAGTCAGTATCATCAGTAGGACGTCATAAGTGAAATATAAATACACTCAAAAACACCGCGCCACTACGACGGAACACTGCCATATAATTAAACACAAAAGTCCAGATGACTCTTATAACTATCAAACTGAAATGAGTGGTTAAGATACGTATTGATAATTCTCTAAAGTAAAACCAAAATATTTACATCGGGGCAATAAAATGGAAAGAGTCTCATAACCTTAGCGGGATGACTTCTGCCGAAGTAGGAAAAAAAGCAAAGTCCAACAAAAAAGTTGAACAACATGGAGGACAACAACACAAGCTGCAGAGACACAATGACACACACTTCATCAACAGATTTTCATCTTGGATTAATACTTGCTTTAAAGATGATGTGTGTGTTGGACTGTCTCCCTTCACTTGTCCAATCACAAGTCATTATTAACACTGACCAATTATTACTGCTGTTACTGAGAATTACTGACATTTAATCATCTGCAAGTGGTGTAAAGGTATTGCTGGTTCATGTTTTACAAAATACTGTTTAACTGTATTTTTTATACATATGTATCTAATTCTAAGTGCATTTAATTATTAGTTTAAAGAATAAGTGATAATTTTAATGACTAATATATTTGTTCTCTATGTTGTACTGTTACAGCACACTTAAGCTGAAAAACAACACTGTATACAACTCTTAACTGCAGCTTTTAGTGAGCTACTGTGACTCTCAGAGAGAAGATCTTACCTCAGATGTTTCACTTTACAGTGAGGATTCTCCAACAGAGCAGAGAGATTCTTCACTCCTGAGTCTCCTAGTTTATTCTCAGACAGATCCAGTGTATTCACAGTCAGATGCAGTTCTCTCAGATTGGAGGTATCTGAGTTGAGCACTGAGGCCAGAGCTGACCAACTTCTTTCTTGAATTGTATCACACCTGATACTGAAGGAAATAACACACAATGAACTAACAATGATGCAAATTATCAAACAGGTCCTAAAGCTTTCACTGCAACGTCTCAGTTTCAAAACACAAACATCAGCTACACAATTTACTTAAATGCTGTAATAATAATAATAATAATAATGATAATAATAGTAATAATAATTCACATTCAGAGTTCATTCGGCTTTACTGGAGTTTTTGGCTGCGTACATCATCACAGACAGCTTTGTATAAACATGGAGTAAAAGGTCTGAGATGCCAAACGGAAAAGCAAGAGAGTCTGATCTAAAATGTTTATAAGAGGAGAAAGGAAAGTCTAAAGTGTCATGAAGAGTTAGACTCATCTGAACAGCTAAGACATTTGATTTGTTCTCTTAACAGTGTAACAGTATAACAGTTATATTCAGCTTTACTTACATTGCTTTCCTTGATGCTGCAATCACAGGCATCACCTTCACAACAATCTCTTCTCTTATTTTATCTGTACTGGTATATTTACTCAGGTCAAATTCCTCCAGCTCCTGTGCTGAACTCAGTAAGACAAACACCAGAGCAGACCACTGTGAAGAAGAGAGTTTTCTTTGTTTTCCAGATTTCAGGTAGCGTTGGATTTCCTCCACTAGAGAATTGTCACCCAGTTCATTCAGACAGTGGAACAGATTGATGGATTTCTCTGTAGAAACATCTCTACTGATCTTCCTCTTGATGTACTGTACTGTTTCACTATTTTCTGTCTGGGAGCTACTTCCTGTCTGGGTTACTAAGGCATGTAAGAGTTTCTGATTGGACTCCAGCGAGAGACCCAGAAGAAAGCGGAGGAAAAGATCCAGATGTCCAGACGTAGATTCTAAGGCCTGATCTACAGCACTTATGTGAACATCTGAGATTGTATTGTGTTCAATCCATTGCTCAGAGAACATCTCGGGGTCAGAGAACATCTCGGGGTGAGATGACATCTCCGGGTAAGATAACATCTCCAGTACATTTCTCTTTTCCTTCATGAATGTCAGGTGCACATACAGAGCTGCAAGATGCTCCTGGAGGCTCAGATGAACAAAGCAATACACTTTACTCTGGTGAAGCCCAAACTCCTCTCTGAAGATCTGCGTACACACACCTGAGTACACTGCTGCTTCTGTCACATCAATGCCACACTGTCTCAGGTCTTCCTCATAGAAGATCAGGTTGCCTTTCTGCAGCTGCTGAAAAGCCAGTTGTCCCAGTTTGAGAAGCATTTCTTCATCACTCTCCTGCTTCTTTGAGTACTTTTCTCTTATGATGTTTGTCTGAATGATGAGGAAGTGTGTGTACATTTGAGTCAGAGTCTTGGGGATCTCTCCACTCTCTGCTTCACTCAACACTCTCTCTAGAACAGTAGATGAAATCCAGCAGAAGACTGGGATGTGGCACATGATGTAGAGGCTTCTTAATGACTTCAGGTGTGTGATGATGTTATTGGCCAGGCTCCGATCACTGATTCTCTTCCTGAAGTACTCCTCCTTCTGTGGGTCATTGAACCCTCGTACCTCTGTGACTCGATGGACATACTCAGAGGGGATTTGTTCAGCTGCTGCTGGTCGGGAAGTGATCCAGATGAGAGCAGAGGGAAGCAGATTCCCTTTGATCAGGTTTATCAGCAGCACATGGACTGATGCTGATTCATTTACATCACACACTCTCACTGTGGTCTGGAAATCCAGAGGAAAACGACACTCATCCAATCCATCAAAAATGAACAGACACTTTTTCAAACTGAACATTTCTGTTTCTTTTGTTTCTTTAAAACAGACATGAAGGAGATCCATCAGACTCAGTTTTTGGTCCTTCATCAAATTCAGCTCTCTGAAAGGAAGTGGAAATATGAGGTGGAAGTCCTGATTTGCTTTCCCTTCAGCCCAGTCCAGAATGAACTTCTGCACGGAGACTGTTTTTCCGATGCCAGCGACTCCCTTCGTCAGCACAGTTGTGATGGGTTTGTCTTTTTCAGACGAGGTCTTTTTCAGCACAGTTCTGATGGGTTCGTCTTGTTCAGATAAGGGCTTAAAGATGTCACTGCATTTGATTGGTGTTTCCTCTGTTGTTGTTCTCCTGGATGCTGCCTCGATCTGTCTCACCTCATGTTCTTTATTGACGTCTCCACTGTCTCCCTCTGTGATGTAGAGCTCTGTGTAGATCTCATTCAGGAGTGTTCGGGTATCCTGGTTTATTATCACTCCATTTAAACACTGAAATTTCTTCATCAGATTTAATTTGAACTTTTTCTGGAATTCATTTACAGCAGCAGATTCTGGGTCGTGTCTGTGACAAGGTGAAGTAGGAAGACATGTTGAAACATGAGGTCGAATTATTAGAGTTTAAGATCACATTTTTTGCTTACTGGTTTCCACAGACAACCATTTTTTTATGATGCTAACACTATGTATTTGTCTTATTCGATTGTATGTTTTGTATAATTTAATCATGTAGGAAATAACTGCAGAGAGGTTTATTATACCAGCGTGTCAGTGTCACAGTAATGTTGTTGGTTTTGATCTTACCCTGTATCTGTGATGATGTTCTTTTCCCTTCTGTCTCCTGACTTCTGTAGAACTCTGGGAACAAACAAATTGTAGATGTTAAAGACAATAACTTTAATGACTTTAATACTGTAGGCCAGGGCCGTCGTTCGGGTGGTGCAACTGGTGCGAGCGCGCCAGGCCCTGCCCTCTAGGTGGCCCTGGGGCCAGGGGAAATATTTAAAATAATCATTTAAAAAATTAAATTAAAAAATCAAACATCCTGATTGATTTTCATGCTTTAATTGATTTTATGAAATAAGACTAAATTCTAAAACATTATTCGAGCTACATAAGGCACACTGTTTTATTTCTTTCTTTATTTTTTCTTTTTTTTCTTTTAATATGTGTGTGACGCTGCTTTGTGCAGCACGGACGGAATTGGATTTATTTATTATTTATTTATTGTCTCATCCTCTTCTTTTGATCTCAAACACAAATGTCTTCAGCGTATAGCAAAAAACAAAAGAATTGGCTTTACTGGTCCAATACTTTTGGAGGGGACTGTGCATGGTCATTAGGGATATAACAGAACAAGAGTACTTCATTCAGAATGAATAGATCATGTGTTCTAAATGGATGCAAATACAGATACTTATTAATTAAAAAAGCCTGCTAGAAACATTTGACCTTAATAAATGTTTACACTGTTTCATCTAAAGCTTTTACTGAAAGTATTATAGCAGCACTAAAGACCAAGTGACTATAATATGAATCAAAACAGCTGCTAATGATTGTGTAGCACAGCCATTAACTGTGACTTTAACTGTGAGAACTATGGGATGTTACCTGGGTACAGATGAGGAGTTTCCATTTCGAAAGTTCGAAGGAGGCTCCACAGACTTATCACTCTTCATGGAGACACAGCTGGGTTCTGGTGAGTCTGATCTCTTTCTCTGTTGTTTACTGTACAACATTACAGGAAGTCCTTTATATACATCCTTTACAGTTTTTGACTGACTTGTTATTGGTTGTTTTCATTATTTTGTTAGTAATTACTATTAATTTTATTGTCACATCATGACACTGTGAAACACTTAACTGCACATTTACTGATATTCATTACTCTAAAATATTTAGTGAAAGTATTGTAGCAGCTTTAGGGCCTAATTAAAGTATAGCATAAACCAATAAATATCAGAATGCCGCAAACGACACTGGACTGGATAAAACAATGTGTAACAAGGCCTTTTGCCCTGCACTGACTTTAGCTATGAGAACTATGGGATGTTACCTGTGTGCACATGAAGGGTTTCCATTTTTAAAGATCCAAGGAGGTTTTTTATGATGCTAACACTATGTATTTGTCTTATTCGATTGTATGTTTTCTATAATCTAATCATGTAGGAAATAACTGCAGAGAGGTTTATTACACCAGCGTGTCAGTGTCACAGTAATGTTGTTGGTTTTGATCTTACCCTGTATCTGTGATGATGTTCTTTTCCCTTCTGTCTCCTGACTTCTGTAGAACTCTGGAAACAAACAAATTGTAGATGTTAAAGACAATAACTTTAATTACTTTAATACTGTAGTCCAGGGCCGTCGTTCGGGTGGTGCAACTGGTGCGAGCGCACCAGGCCCTGCCTTCTAGGTGGCCCTGGGGCCAGGGGAAATATTTATAATAATTATTTTAAAAATTAAATTAAAAATCAAACATCCTGATTGATTTTCATGTTTTAGTTGATTTTATGAAATAAGACTTAATTCTAAAACATTATCCGAGCTACATAAGGCACAATGTTTTATTTCTTTCTTTTTTTTTTTTTTTTCTTCTTAAGTGTGTGACGCTGCTTTGTGCAGCATGGACGGAATTGGATTTGCTCATTGAAATTCTAGTTGTGTGTATTTGATTTATGTGTATTTGACTGTAGGAGTACTAAACATCATATACAAGATTTGATCTTAAGATGACAGAAATGAGTGCTAATTAGGGCCCCGCATCCTCTAACTTGCACTGGGCCCTGCCCCATGGCTGCCATGGCCTTGCTGTAGTCTATACTTTAGCCCTAATTTTACTACAATAATCGTAGTAAGAGCATTCATATTTAGAGAACACAGTGCTAAATACATCACCAACATTGTGGACCTGGAGAAAAAAAATGTGCCCATTTTAATTTTAGGGCTTCGAGTTTTTTTTCTTCCTAGAGTCCCCTCCGTAAGTATTGGAACGGCAATGAAAACTGAAATTCTGATTTACTGTCTCATCCTCTTCTTTTGATCTCAAACACAAATGTCTTCAGTGTATAGCAAAAAACAAAAGAATTGGCTTTACTGTTCCAATACTTTTGGAGGGGACTGTGCATGGTCATTAGGGATATAACAGAACAAGAGTACTTCATTCAGAATGAATAGATCATGTGTTCTAAATGGATGCAAATACAGATACTTATTAATTAAAAAAGCCTGCTAGAAACATTTGACCTTAATAAATGTTTACACTGTTTCATCTAAAGCTTTTACTGAAAGTATTATAGCAGCACTAAAGACCAAGTGACTATAATATGAATCAAAACAGCTGCTAATGATTGTGTAGCACAGCCATTAACTGTGACTTTAACTGTGAGAACTATGGGATGTTACCTGGGTACAGATGAGGAGTTTCCATTTCGAAAGTTCGAAGGAGGCTCCACAGACTTATCACTCTTCATGGAGACACAGCTGGGTTCTGGTGAGTCTGATCTCTTTCTCTGTTGTTTACTGTACAACATTACAGGAAGTCCTTTATATACATCCTTTACAGTTTTTGACTGACTTGTTATTGGTTGTTTTCATTATTTTGTTAGTAATTACTATTAATTTTATTGTCACATCATGACACTGTGAAACACTTAACTGCACATTTACTGATATTCATTACTCTAAAATATTTAGTGAAAGAACTGTAGCAGCTTTAGGGCCTAATTAAAGTATAGCATAAACCAATAAATATCAGAATGCCGCAAACGACACTGGACTGGATAAAACAATGTGTAACAAGGCCTTTTGCCCTGCACTGACTTTAGCTATGAGAACTATGGGATGTTACCTGTGTGCACATGAAGGGTTTCCATTTTTAAAGATCCAAGGAGGTTTTTTATGATGCTAACACTATGTATTTGTCTTATTCGATTGTATGTTTTCTATAATCTAATCATGTAGGAAATAACTGCAGAGAGGTTTATTACACCAGCGTGTCAGTGTCACAGTAATGTTGTTGGTTTTGATCTTACCCTGTATCTGTGATGATGTTCTTTTCCCTTCTGTCTCCTGACTTCTGTAGAACTCTGGAAACAAACAAATTGTAGATGTTAAAGACAATAACTTTAATTACTTTAATACTGTAGCGTAGGGCCGTCGTTCGGGTGGTGCAACTGGTGTGACCGCACCAGGCCCTGCCTTCTAGGTGGCCCTGGGGCCAGGGGAAATATTTATAATAATTATTTTAAAAATTAAATTAAAAATCAAACATCCTGATTGATTTTCATGTTTTAGTTGATTTTATGAAATAAGACTTAATTCTAAAACATTATCCGAGCTACATAAGGCACAATGTTTTATTTCTTTCTTTTTTTTTTTTTTTTTTTCTTAAGTGTGTGACGCTGCTTTGTGCAGCATGGACGGAATTGGATTTGCTCATTGAAA
Source organism: Pangasianodon hypophthalmus (assembly GCF_027358585.1). Classification (NCBI taxonomy): domain Eukaryota; kingdom Metazoa; phylum Chordata; class Actinopteri; order Siluriformes; family Pangasiidae; genus Pangasianodon; species Pangasianodon hypophthalmus. The sequence continues at coordinate 3,454,787 of NC_069738.1, forward strand.
TTCTAGTTGTGTGTATTTGATTTATGTGTAATTGACTGTAGTAGTACTAAACATCATATACAAGATTTGGTCTTAAGATGACAGAAATGAGTGCTAATTAGGGCCCCGCATCCTCTAACTTGCACTGGGCCCTGCCCCATGCCTGCCATGGCCCTGCTGTAGTCTATACTTTAGCACTAATTTTACTACAATAATCGTAGTAAGAGCATTCATATTTAGAGAACACAATGCTAAATACATCACCAACATTGTGGACCTGGAGAAAAAAAATGTGCCCATTTTAATTTTAGGGTTTCGAGTTTTTTTTCTTCCTAGAGTCCCCTCCGTAAGTATTGGAATGGCAATGAAAACTGAAATTCTGATTTATTGTCTAATACTCATCTTTTGATCTCAAACACAAATGTCTTCAGTGTATAGCAAAAAACAAAAGAATTGGCTTTACTGTTCCAATACTTTTGGAGGGGACTGTGCATGGTCATTAGGGATATAACAGAACATGAGTACTTCATTCAGAATGAACAGATCATGTGTTCTAAATGGATGCAAATACAGATACTTATTAATTAAAAAAGCCTGCTAGAAACATTTGACCTTAATAAATGTTTACACTGTTTCATCTAAAGCTTTTACTGAAAGTATTATAGCAGCACTAAAGACCAAGTGACTATAATATGAATCAAAACAGCTGCTAATGATTGTGTAGCACAGCCATTAACTGTGACTTTAACTGTGAGAACTATGGGATGTTACCTGGGTACAGATGAGGAGTTTCCATTTCGAAAGTTCGAAGGAGGCTCCACAGACTTATCACTCTTCATGGAGACACAGCTGGGTTCTGGTGAGTCTGATCTCTTTCTCTGTTGTTTACTGTACAACATTACAGGAAGTCCTTTATATACATCCTTTACAGTTTTTGACTGACTTGTTATTGGTTGTTTTCATTATTTTGTTAGTAATTACTATTAATTTTATTGTCACATCATGACACTGTGAAACACTTAACTGCACATTTACTGATATTCATTACTCTAAAATATTTAGTGAAAGAACTGTAGCAGCTTTAGGGCCTAATTAAAGTATAGCATAAACCAATAAATATCAGAATGCCGCAAACGACACTGGACTGGATAAAACAATGTGTAACAAGGCCTTTTGCCCTGCACTGACTTTAGCTATGAGAACTATGGGATGTTACCTGTGTGCACATGAAGGGTTTCCATTTTTAAAGTTCCAAGGAGGTTTTTTATGATGCTAACACTATGTATTTGTCTTATTCGATTGTATGTTTTCTATAATCTAATCATGTAGGAAATAACTGCAGAGAGGTTTATTACACCAGCGTGTCAGTGTCACAGTAATGTTGTTGGTTTTGATCTTACCCTGTATCTGTGATGATGTTCTTTTCCCTTCTGTCTCCTGACTTCTGTAGAACTCTGGAAACAAACAAATTGTAGATGTTAAAGACAATAACTTTAATTACTTTAATACTGTAGGCCAGGGCCGTCGTTCGGGTGGTGCAACTGGTGTGAGCGCACCAGGCCCTGCCTTCTAGGTGGCCCTGGGGCCAGGGGAAATATTTATAATAATTATTTTAAAAATTAAATTAAAAATCAAACATCCTGATTGATTTTCATGTTTTAGTTGATTTTATGAAATAAGACTTAATTCTAAAACATTATCCGAGCTACATAAGGCACAATGTTTTATTTCTTTCTTTTTTTTTTTTTTTTTTTTTTTTTTTCTTAAGTGTGTGACGCTGCTTTGTGCAGCATGGACGGAATTGGATTTGCTCATTGAAATTCTAGTTGTGTGTATTTGATTTATGTGTATTTGACTATAGTAGTACTAAACATCATATACAAGATTTGGTCTTAAGATGACAGAAATGAGTGCTAATTAGGGCCCCGCATCCTCTAACTTGCACTGGGCCCTGCCCCATGCCTGCCATGGCCCTGCTGTAGTCTATACTTTAGCACTAATTTTACTACAATAATCGTAGTAAGAGCATTCATATTTAGAGAACACAATGCTAAATACATCACCAACATTGTGGACCTGGAGAAAAAAAATGTGCCCATTTTAATTTTAGGGTTTCGAGTTTTTTTTCTTCCTACAATCCCCTCCGTAAGTATTGGAATGGCAATGAAAACTGAAATTCTGATTTATTGTCTAATACTCATCTTTTGATCTCAAACACAAATGTCTTCAGTGTATAGCAAAAAACAAAAGAATTGGCTTTACTGTTCCAATACTTTTGGAGGGGACTGTGCATGGTCATTAGGGATATAACAGAACACGAGTACTTCATTCAGAATGAACAGATCATGTGTTCTAAATGGATGCAAATACAGATACTTATTAATTAAAAAAGCCTGGTAAAAACATTTGACCTTAATAAATGTTTACACTGTTTCATCTAAAGCTTTTACTGAAAGTATTATAGCAGCACTAAAGACCAAGTGACTATAATATGAATCAAAACAGCTGCTAATGATTGTGTAGCACAGCCATTAACTGTAACTTTAACTGTGAGAACTATGGGATGTTACCTGGGTACAGATGAGGAGTTTCCATTTCGAAAGTTCGAAGGAGGCTCCACAGACTTATCACTCTTCATGGAGACACAGCTGGGTTCTGGTGAGTCTGATCTCTTTCTCTGTTGTTTACTGTACAACATTACAGGAAGTCCTTTATATACATCCTTTACAGTTTTTGACTGACTTGTTATTGGTTGTTTTCATTATTTTGTTAGCCATTACTATTACTTTTATTGTCACATCATGACACTGTGAAACACTGAACTGCACATTTATTGATATTCATTACTCTAAAATATTTAGTGAAAGTACTGTAGCAGCTTTAGGGCCTAATTAAAGTATAGCATAAACCAATAAATATCAGAATGCCGCAAACGACACTGGACTGGATAAAACAATGTGTAACAAGGCCTTTTGCCCTGCACTGACTTTAGCTATGAGAACTATGGGATGTTACCTGTGTGCACATGAAGGGTTTCCATTTTTAAAGTTCCAAGGAGGATCCATATACTCATCACTCTTTATGGAGACACAGCTGGGTGCTGGTGAGTCTGATCTCTTTCTCTGGAGTTTTCTGCACAACATTATAGAATGGACATTAGAATTTCACTGTCTCGCAAATCTGGATACAAAATGCTGGTGAGATGAATTTGTATCATATCATATACCGCAATATTTCTATTTAATATTCATTATTTCCTCTGCCTCTTCTTACACACTAGGCAGCAGCAGCAGAGGTAGTAGCATAGAGAGCAAGAAGTTTGTGAGTGGAATCCTAACTGCCTCGAAGCATACTTACTTAACAGTCCACAGCCTTGTTTCATTTGGCCTGCGTGAACTTGGAAAAAAATAAAACGGAAACGGCTCGTAGTACACTACTGCTCAACATTTTCAAACTGTCCAGAATTCACAGCAGATATCCAAAGTGTAGCCATCCAAAGACAGTTACCATAATCCGTTGTGTATATGTGCACTACAGTTTCTATCATGGTTGGCTTGAACGCAGTCTGAAATACAGGTTATAATTAACGCCTGGGGAAAAAATTAAAAACTTTGATTATGGCCCTATTGTACAGATATTGCAGCGGTTTAATTTGTGTCAACACACTCTCATCACTATCATCTTGTGAAGCCTGTAGACAGATATGTCTCGTATCATGGCTTTAGTGTATTGTCTCATGCCTACTCTTCACTGTTTGACTGCATGGTTAATTTTTATAAAGACATCATTTTACTCACAATGAACAGAATCTAGCATTTTTTCAAGTGGTGACTGCTAACTTTTCATTCTTAGCATATAGATTTTTGTTAAGTTATTCTTTTCATATATACTCACTACGTATTTCAGATATGAACATTTAATGACTAAAATACTAGGACATGGTATCTTACCTCTTTTCTGAGGGCGGGGTCACATTATCTGTGTCCAACTCTGGGGTCTCCATTTTTGAATATTAGGACCTTTCGGCAGTTTGTGTGGTAGCTCAGGGGTGAAGACGCTGGACTTCTGCTCAGATGTTTGCGAGCTCAAATCCCAGTTCTGCCAGGCTGTTACTGCTGGGCCCTTGAGCAAGGCCCTTAACCCTCAACCTCTCAGGTGTATAAATGAGATGAATGAGTCGCTCTGGAGAAGGGCATCTGCTAAATGCTGGACATGAAATAAAAGGTTTTACACAGTGACTCGTCAGCAGCCAAACATCAAAACACATTATGTCTGTTCCACACTAATAAAGCTAAATTCCCCCAAACACTCTGAATGTTTAATTAATGAGAAATGGAAGAGAGAAACTTGAATAAATAACACACAACTGATAAACAACAGCTTTACAGGGAAGATGATTTCAGTTCCACTGAAGTGAAGTTTTACTGCTGTTTCTACATGAGGTCAGTAAAATATGACGACATTTATGTTAAAGAAATAACTCACTTTTAGTCAGCAGTCCTTGTTGTGTGACATTAATATCACTGTTTCTGCCTGGTGTTGAAGTTTATTTACTTTTCCAACAGCAACAAAATGGAGTCGCAGCTGAGACACAAACACTTCTACTTCATTATGAAGATTCATTATGAGTGATTCACGAGTGATTCGCAAACGAATCGACTCTTTGAGCTGGCCCTTTTAGAACTTAGAAATGACTAGATAGATATCATTAGCATCCAGTCAAGTTCATCAATGTAGAAAACAACTATTAAGAATGATGACAGTCCACCATATGCAGTGACCTTCTCATTCTACACAATGTAGTTAGTGCTTATGTGCATTTGAAGATGGATAAACCACCAGACTGCAGTGAAGAGCTTGAGGATGAACATCCCCTGGCCCTGTACCTTAAGGAGAAGGAATCTGCAATCAGTAACTGGCTATACTCGTTTTCTTTCTTTTTCTAATATTTCGTTAGCCTAGCATGTGTAAATTTGAAAATGTTGGGTAAAAAATAAAAATTCAGATAATAAAACATACACATTAAAACAATTCAGGAAGTGAAAAATTCAAGTAAAGCAATTCAGTGAAAACATCCGGGATACTCAGAAACAGCAAACAAGTCAGACTCTAATCAAACTCACTCCTGACCAATCACAACACACCTGGGAGCTCATAGAGGGAGGCTTCATTTCTTAGTTATTTATTAATGATTTATTAATGATTTACACCTTGTAGTAATCTCTCTCTCTCTCTCTCTCATGCCTCGTGATCACTTCACACGCTATTACACTTTTCTACCACTATTTTTTTTTAAGCGAGATAAAAACATTTCAAGCTGTCAAAAATTCGGGTTAAAATAATTCAACTGTTTAAAATTTCAGGTTACAAAAGCTTTTGAACGTTTCATTATTGAGAAAAGAAAAGAGCTGGTGTATATATCTGTAGCAGCTCCACAGCTGATAAACAACAGCTTCTCACTGCCTTCAGTCCGCCATGACGCACTTTTCTTACTGCTTTTACACTTCACTACATTCTAGACTTTTAGACTTCAATACATTATAAAAGCGTTTTAAATATTAAAGAAACCACTCACTTAGTCAGAAGTCCATGTTGTGTGACATTAATATCACCGTTTCTGCCTGGTGTTGAAGTTTATTTACTTTTCCTGCAGCAACAAAATGGAGTCGCGGCTGAAACACTTCCACTTCCACTTCATTATGAAGATTCATTCTGAGTGATTCACGAGTGATTCGCAAACGAATCGACTCTTTGAGCTGGCTCTTTTAGATGAACTTAGAAATGACTAGGTAGCAGTGCTGGACTGGTAATCTGGCATACCGGGCATTTTCCCTGTGGGTCGACGCACTATCGGGCCGGTACAATGTTATTTTTTATTTTTATTTTTTTCCCCCCAAGGACCGGCCCATCACAATGCGCCATAGACGGAGCGATAAGGGTTCTGATAAGGTGGTGCTGAAAAGCTCAGGGGAAAGAAGCTCAAAAGTTTGGAGGCGGATGCCGCGAGATGTGCGAAGATTACCGACATGTTGTCTGTAGGGACTGCTGCAGCAGTAGCCTCTTCCTCGTCTGCAGGTCAGAAACTTTCACAGCAGCGTTATCAGCAACAGACTCGCTCTGCTGTGAGTGATGCGGGTCAAAGGGACAAGCAGGAGGAGGAGAGGAGAGTAGCTGACTCGGTGAGGAGCTTGATAACAGGGACTCGCAAGTAGGGGAAACAGAGGCATCTAACCATGAGTGTAGAATACGGAAACACTTTTTAATAAAACACAAAGTCAAGTGTGTTCATGGAGGTTTCCATGGGCCAATGCATTCTCTCACTGTTGCCAGTTCTCTCTCAAAGTTTAAAACCAATTCATAGCTCCAGGAAACCCCTTGACAATAGCAGCTCTGGCTGTAGCAGAATAAACAGCAGAAACGTCGTGAGTGGCTGGTGAAACGTGGACACAAACAAATGATTGGGACAATATAGGGTTTGTGTGTTTTTAAACCATGTGGTTATTGTCATAACAATAAAGTATTTGAATAATGCATATCACGTATTTCCTGTGATTCCTCAGTCAAATGAATCTCACCTTTGTCTGTGTGACCCCCAACCTCCACCATCTCTCCTAAAGGCTGTCCTCATTTGTTTGAAGAGAAGATTTAGAGCTTAACTGGAGTGATATGCACACGCCATTTTTGCAAATACTTAAGTTTCAATAATAAAGATACCGGTACTGTAATCAAGTCATCTTTATGTATATAGTGCTTTTTACAATACAGATTGTTTCAAAGCAGCTTTACAGTGATAATCACTGTGTTTGATAATTGATTATTTATTAACTTATTCTCTGCCTTCCTCTCTTATTCTTCTATTACTGAGATTACTGGCAACATTTTAAATTCTAGTATATGTTGTACACAGTTGCATACTTATATTTTATTAAATAAATTAAAATTAATTCAGTAAATACTTTGACTTTAAGCTTCTTTTCTTTGGGAATATTTATATATATATGGAAGTGAAAAAAATGCCAGGGCCGATTTTTTGTCCCAGTCCAGCCCTGCTACGTAAATATCATTAGCATCCAGTCAAGTTCATCAATGTAGAAAACAACTATTAAGAATGATGACAGTCCACCATATGCAGTGACCTTCTCATTCTACACAATGTAGTTAGTGCTTATGTGCATCTCTCTCTCTCTCTCTCTCTCTCTCTCTCTCATGCCTCGTGATCACTTCACACGCTATTACACGTTTCTACCACGTTTTTTTTTTAATCCAGATTAAAACATTTCAAGCTGTCAAAAATTCGGGTTAAAATAATTCAACTGTTTAAAATTTCAGGTTACAAAAGCTTTTGAACGTTTCATTATTGAGAAAAGAAAAGAGCTGGTGTATATATCTGTAGCAGCTCCACAGCTGATAAACAACAGCTTCTCACTGCCTTCAGTCCGCCATGACGCACTTTTCTTACTGCTTTTACACTTCACTACATTCTAGACTTTTAGACTTCAATACATTATAAAACCCTTTTAAATATTAAAGAAACCACTCACTTAGTCAGAATTCCATGTTGTGTGACATTAATATCACCGTTTCTGCCTGGTGTTGAAGTTTATTTACTTTTCCTGCAGCAACAAAATGGAGTCGCGGCTGAAACACTTCCACTTCCACTTCATTATGAAGATTCATTCTGAGTGATTCACGAGTGATTCGCAAACGAATCGACTCTTTGAGCTGGCCCTTTTAGATGAACTTAGAAATGACTAGGTAGCAGTGCTGGACTGGTAATCTGGCATACCGGGCATTTTCCCTGTGGGTCGACGCACTATCGGGCCGGTACAATGTTATTTTTTATTTTTATTTTTTTCCCCAAGGACCGGTCCATCACAATGCGCCATAGACGGAGCGATAAGGGTTCTGATAAGGTGGTGCTGAAAAGCTCAGGGGAAAGAAGCTCAAAAGTTTGGAGGCGGAGGCCGTGAAATGTGCGAAGATGACCGACATGTTGTCTGTAGGGACTGCTGCAGCAGTAGCCTCTTCCTCGTCTGCAGGTCAGAAACTTTCACAGCAGCGTTATCAGCAACAGACTCGCTCTGCTGTGAGTGATGCGGGTCAAAGGGACAAGCAGGAGGAGGAGAGGAGAGTAGCTGACTCGGTGAGGAGCTTGATAACAGGGACTCGCAAGTAGGGGAAACAGAGGCATCTAACCATGAGTGTAGAATACAGAAACACTTTTTAATAAAACACAAATTCGTCCCCTGCGCTTTTTTTTGGCAAAGTCAAGTGTGTTCATGGAGGTTTCCATGGGCCAATGCGTTCTCTCACTGAAAGTTTAAAACCAATTCATAGCTCCAGGAAACCCCTTGACAATAGCAGCTCTGGCTGTAGCAGAATAAACAGCAGAAACGTCGTGAGTGGCTGGTGAAACGTGGACACAAACAAATGATTGGGACAATATAGGGTTTGTGTGTTTTTAAACCATGTGGTTATTGTCATAACAATAAAGTATTTGAATAATGCATATCATGTATTTCCTGTGATTCCTCAGTCAAATGAATCTCACCTTTGCCTGTGTGACCCCCAACCTCCACCATCTCTCCTAAAGGCTGTCCTCATTTGTATGAAGAGAAGATTTAGAGCTTAACTGGAGTGATATGCACACGCCATTTTTGCAAATACTTAAGTTTCAATAATAAAGATACCAGTACTGTAATCAAGTCATCTTTATGTATATAGTGCTTTTTACAATACAGATTGTTTCAAAGCAGCTTTACAGTGATAATCACTGTGTTTGATAATTGATTATTTATTAACTTATTCTCTGCCTTCCTCTCTTATTCTTCTATTACTGAGATTACTGGCAACATTTTAAATTCTAGTATATGTTGTACACAGTTGCATACTTATATTTTATTAAATAAATGTGATTTTATTAAATAAGTATGATTAATTCAGTAAATACTTTGACTTTAAGCTTCTTTTTTTTTTTGGGAATATTTATATATATATGGAAGTGAAAAAAATGCCAGGGCCGATTTTTTTGTCGCAGTCCAGCCCTGCTACGTAAATATCATTAGCATCCAGTCAAGTTCATCAATGTAGAAAACAACTATTAAGAATGATGACAGTCCACCATATGCAGTGACCTTCTCATTCTACACAATGTAGTTAGTGCTTATGTGCATCTCTCTCTCTCTCTCTCTCTCTCTCTCTCTCTCATGCCTCGTGATCACTTCACACGCTATTACACGTTTCTACCACGTTTTTTTTTTAAATCCAGATTAAAACATTTCAAGCTGTCAAAAATTCGGGATAAAATAATTCAACTGTTTAAAATTTCAGGTTACAAAAGCTTTTGAACGTTTCATTATTGAGAAAAGAAAAGAGCTGGTGTATATATCTGTAGCAGCTCCACAGCTGATAAACAACAGCTTCTCACTGCCTTCAGTCCGCCATGACGCACTTTTCTTACTGCTTTTACACTTCACTACATTCTAGACTTTTAGACTTCAATACATTATAAAAGCGTTTTAAATATTAAAGAAACCACTCACTTAGTCAGAAATCCACGTTGTGTGACATTAATATCACCGTTTCCGCCTGGTGTTGAAGTTTATTTACTTTTCCTGCCGCTCCTCAAAATGGAGTCGCGGCTGAGACACAAACACTTTCACTTTAGAAAAACTGACTCACTTCCGGTGATGTGTCGTTCAGGAAATGAATCGACTCTTTGATTCGGCTTCTTTAGATGAACTTCAAATAGAAAAAGCGAACAGTGAAATTGAAATAACTGAAATAATTGACTTTTTTACTCGTTCAGGGAGACTCCTGACGTTTTGTTGTTCTGAAGTTACACTACAAGTCCAGTCCACTTTAATTACCAAGAAACAGAATAACAGTGACGTCATTAATAATAATAATCTCACAGGAAAGCTGTTTGTGAAAAAGACAAAAGAAAGCAGCTGAGAAAGATTTCACATTTTATACTGAATTATTACATTATATTTTTGCACACATACAGTGTGACCTGCCTGTATATGACAGGTGTATGGGATATAATGCGTATAGAGTGTGGTATACTGTTTTTTTCTCTAAGCATAAAAACTCTAGAGAATTTAGACAGGTGACGATGACACACACCTGAAAGCAAGAAAAGCTACACACATACAGGTGTTGCTTAATAGATCTCTTCTAAATACTGTCCATTTATTTAAATGCTGCACAAACACACACACACACACACACAATATTTTACAGCTTAATAGTGTTGAAGAAATAAACTCTTCCTCCACTTTGCTTTAAAAGAGACATTTTATTTCTGCATGCAGCTGGACAGATCACATGTTCGAACCATATACTGTACAAACTGTTGCATGGCACAAGCACATACAGGACACACACACACACACACACACACACACTACATACATGAGGAACTCTTCTGTACTCACAATCTCTGCAGTCGGTGCAGCAGGGTGGGTTTAAGCTGAAAACACCATTAAAAGGATAAACACACACACACACAGGGGCAGTGTCGATTCTCAAGCACAGCTTATTTTTTCAGATTCACATCTTCAGTCTCAGTGATGAGGACAATTACATTTTTATGGCTTGTGTTTTAAACCCATACACACTGTATACAGTCAGAACGCAGATCGTCTTTCTCTCTCTCTCACAACACACACACACACATACACACACATGGTCGGTCTGTATGTGTGTATGAAGGCCCAAAATTATTACAGTTGTTATTACAGTTTTAGCGTCTACGTTATAACCGATATGTCTTAGTAATAACATTAGTAATAACAAGTCCAGACCACAGTCCTAAGAGGAAAAAAACACTAAAGCAATAAAACACATACAGAAATTAAACACACATGTATTGCACAATGACATCAATAAATAAAAACACGTTCATTCAGTAAACATCACATCTAAAATTAAACATGTTTACATTAAACTGAGTTCAACAAAACGTAAAAAATCGCCTCAGCACTTTGACTTGCTCGTGTCTGAGGCAGAGATCACGCTAGCAAGCGACAGGTTCCTGGTGAGTTGCCTCTTGTGGACACGTCATGACTGTTAATGCTATCACGTGTGAGCGTCTCATGACACTAATGTTATCACTTTCTAATAAAAGAAAGAAACTTTTTTCCTCCATTTTTATCACCAAACACTGTGAGAACAGGAGAAACATCGGACAAAACGTCATCAGATTTGTATGAGGATTTGTTTCATTACAGCCTCATAACCATAACGAATTTAAGTTAAAACAGAAAAAAAATCTGTTTCTCTGTCGTGTCACTTGTTACTGTCGCTGGGATGAAGTCATAAACTCACACAGGAAATGAAATGTCACCTGTCGCTCTGTTGCTTGCTAGCGTGAGCTCAGGGTTCAGCTGAAAACACACTGATACATCTGATGAGATCGATTTTTTCCTCACGTAACCAGAAAACTCAAAGATGGACGCTCCGCCCCAGACTGTCCCTGATTGAGTGACACTGTGGATGATGGAGCTTCATTATTACATATGAGTCAATGACATATTCAATGAATGAAAATAAGGCGTCAAGGAAGAGACATATAAATCACCCTAAAACAGAAGGTGCACACCTATTGTCAGGAGTAACGAGATGGATTCAAGTGCGAGTTCAAGTGATGCTTTATTAAGTGAAGTGGTGTGAACTGGACAAACAGGGTTACTGTGGACGGGAAGTCGTGGGTGCGGAGAGGGCAGGCTTCCTCGGTAGCACTCGGCTGCAACGGAAGATAAACAGTCCAATAATCCAAAACTGAACGACAGTAATCCACCAGAGAGCAGGGAACCAGGAAACAGAGCTAACCACAGGTGCTGCACAGAACACAGACATGAAACAACCATCTGACAAAGACAAGACAAACACTGAGGCTTAAATAGATCAGTAAATCAGTAGCAGCTGAAACTAGTGAACTAATCAACGGTGGTACACAGAACAGCCAGAAGAGGCTGATGAACCCATGAACCGTGACACCTATTGCTTGAAGTTAGACCTAATATTCAGGATCTAGGATCAATAATATAACCAATGAATTATAAAAAAAAAAAATAAGGCATTGCGTTTATCAACACAGAGAAAAACCTATAAACCCCTCTAAAACAGAAAGTGCACTTAGAAACAGGGGTGTCCTGAAAAGGCTTTTCCAGTTATCATGGTGTCTCAGGCCTGCCTAAAAGTCAACATGTCTCTTCTGTAATTCACAATATGGTTGCAATGATACCAGGAGTTATTCACGTGTAGCAATCCGCTGAGTAAAACTGCTGAGCTTCCTCAGGCGTATTGAAGAGGAATGTCTCGTCCTCATGATGAACTCGTAGTCGTGCTGGATGAAGCAACTGGAATCGCACATTCTTCTGATACAGCAGCTGTTTGCCGTTTTTAAATGTGGCGCGCTTTCTGGCGAGATCGGCGGAGATGTCTGAATAGATTCTCAAAGTCGAGCCCTTGTATTTTGCCTCATTCTGTCTGGCCCATCTTAGCGCTTTCTCCTTCTCCTGCAATGTGTGAGAACATAGAGCCAGTGGCCGGGGAGCTCGACCTTCCTGTGGTTTTGGACCCAGTGATCGGTGTCCTCGTTCTAGCTCGGGAGGCTTTTCAAAACCTTCCTGACCCACGACTTCCATTAGCATCTCGGACACGAGCTTGACAGTAGACTGGCCTTTCTCGCTGTTTCTCTCTGGAACGTTTAAAATCCGGAGATTTGCTCTCCGTGACCGGTTTTCCAAGTCATCAACTCCATCCATAAGCGTCGCGTTTTGCTCTTGAAGAGTTTTGATAGCTTTTTCCGAAAACTTCCCGCTCGCGAGTGTCTCTGTGGCGCACAGGCGGGACTGAAAACTAGCCAATGTCTCTGTTAAAGCGTTCACCGATGTCTGAAGCGGCACCATGGCCTCTTGAATCAGAGCTGAGATTCTTCTTTTATCGAAGCTCGTTGCTTTGTTAACTCCGTTACTAGCTGGCTCATAGAGACTCCGTCGTTATCTGCAGGGATTTCTTCACATTTCCCTGCGCTAGCCATCGTTGCTAATTTGCTAGCTGTGCTGGTTGTCGTTGTTGGCGGGACATTTACTGCTGATTTGTTCTTGCTCATCTTGCTGTATCAGTGCGATTGCACTAAGCACTGTTTTAACACTTATAAAAACGTTTTGATTACTTAAATGACACTATTAAAGCATATACATCATCTAGCTCTAGCCTTTCTACATTCCACCTCTGAAACTTAATAACTTGCTTTTCCTCACTTTAGCATTTAGCAAAGTATTTGTCATTACTAATTACAGATTTGTACTGGCATATTACTTTTAGATTATTTAAATGATTTTTTGCACTTTTTTAAAAATTAGATATTGAATATTAATTTTATATTAAATCTACATACTGTCACTGCTCTTATTTACTGCATTTTTTTGTAATAATCTATTTTACTGTTTTATTTTTGGCCAACTTTTTTTTTTTTTTTTTTTTGCATCAGACAGTAAAACACTTTGAGCTGCATTAGAAATGTATGAAAGGTGCTTTATAAATAACGTTCCTTGTTATTAGTATCACTTTGTTTTTGTTTTTTTTGTTTTTTTTGGAGAATTTGAATTTCATAGAAATTCTTTAAAGCTTAAAGAAAGCATTTTACCTAAAATGGTGGAATGTAGATGAGCTCAGCAGCAGAGATCACAAACCTGCAGTCACAGTAAATAACAACAAACTCCTGTCGACCATCACACGCTTCAGGTGTCATAATGTAAACCCCAAGCACCTGTGAACAATGTGCCAAATAATTCAGATACAAAAAAAGTAGGAAAGTATTAGTTAGTATTTGTTTAACTGTTAGATAATAATAATAACAATAATAATAATAATAATAATAATAATAATAATAATAATCATAGTAACAGATAGAAAAAGATGAAAATAAAAGGAATAATATTGATGATCTAATTATTAGTGCTGTTTGCAGCATTTATTTCTGAAATGTTGATAATACATTTGGCTCAAAGTGTTTGTGTGTGTGTGTGTGTGTGTGTGTGTGTGTAGTTTTGGCTCTAACCTGAGGGAGTTCCTGGTGCTGGAGTACGCCTCTGGACTCTTCTCTCATCACAGGTGAGACATCCATCTTCACATTACACACTCGACACTGTGCTTTACCTCCATCTACAACATACAGCACAAGCGTCCTTACAGCTGCATCACCTGATTCCACAACTGAACAAAGTGTGTGTGTGTGTGTTAAAAAGTTTCTTTTGTGGCTCCAATAATGTACTATAGGCACATTTAGTGCACTGTCTACCATGATGTAGTACCCAGTGTAGTGAGCATTCATAGCACATAGGAAAATATTTGGGATTCACCCATTTGTCCCACTTTCCCTAAGAAACATATAATCAAGCTAAATATCAGTGCTAAGGGGCAGAAACATGTGGAAGTAAAGAAATATAATTCAGTTCACTTTTATTTGTGTAGCGCTTTTACCAATGGACGTTGTCACAAAGCAGCTTTACAGAAATGAATACATTCAGGATGTAAATTGTAAATGTCTGAATTTATCCCTAATGAGCGAGTCAGAGAGGCGGTGGAGAGGAAAAACTCCCTGAGACGACATGAGGAAGAAACCTGGAGAGGAACCAGACTCAGAAGGATATAATGCATCTGAATCATTACTGTATCTAATAAAATGATGATTTGTGCTTATTTTTCTCATTTTCACTCTCTGTGACTCTCTGTGTGTGTTAAAGACTCTGAGAATACTGAAAGTTTGAAGAATTAAACTTTTGATTAATATTTATACACGTTTATTACTATTGTATTAAAATAATATTTATACGTGTGTCACACTATTGTATTAAAAATATATCCTATTTATGACTTAAACACCTACGTGATGTGTACACCTGGCTCTGCTCTGTGTGTGTGTGTGTGTGTGTGTGTGTGTGTCAGTCTGTGGCAGCTAGCGGTGGATTATTTCGATCACTGCCCCGAGTTCGGCCGTGTTTATCTGGAGCTGCAGATGGAGAGAGTGCCGCTGGAGACGGAGCGCAAAGCGCTAAAGGAGCTCAGGATCTGTGAACAGAGACAGATGAACGAGCAAGGTACACACACACACACACACACACACACACACAGAAAGATTGTGTGACCGCTGTTATCTGTAATTATCTGTTATGCTTATGGAATTGTAACTGTGTGTGTGTGTGTGTGTGTGTGTGTGTGTGTGTGTGTGTGTGTGTTGCAGTGCGCAGTATCTGTAAGATCATGGCTAAAAGGGCTCTCAGTAATAACAGACTGGGTTCTGCTCTCTCCTGGAGTATCAGAGCTAAAGACGCAGCCTTCGCCACACTCATCTCTGAGAGGTCTGTGTGTGTGTGTGTGTGTGTGTGTTTCAAAGAAACTTACTAAGTTTTCAAAATGTCTTTTTATTTTTTTTGAACTGATGTCATCGTTTCCCTGAACAGCTCTTTTCCTCCACACATGAAGAAGCTGTAGCTTCCTTTATCTCCACTGAAGGATTTAAAACTTAAACCCTGATCTCTACTCTCTCCATCTGGAACATTTCTTTAAGACCATGGCTCTCGTGTTGGAAGCACAGCCCTGTCGTCCTCCTTTATTATTTTTCAGTGGAGGAAAACACAGTCCCCTTTAGTCACCAGCTGTTATTGTTATTATTGAGATCTTATAGCTGTGTACGTGTTTGACTGCTCACTTTCATTCAATGTCTTCAATCCAAACATCAAAAACCAGTTGTCTTATAGAAATAATTTTAATAAGGGCTTTATAAATGGGTTGTGTGAATGGAAAGTTCAAGCAGAAAAGCTCTGTGGCTCCAATAATTAGCCAAAATATTACTGTATATATTTTAAATAATGAGCCTTATATTTAAATAATAATTTATGTTCATAAAATGCCTTTTTAAAAAAAATTTAAAAAATATTTTTATTTTGATTTACAGTTAAACAGTCCCTGAACTGCAATATATTTGCGAATCCCTGCTTCATGAAAGTCTTATACACTTATTTTATATCTTGTGCAATATTGTTTCAGTACAAAAACAGTGAAGTTGAATGAACTTAAAAGTGTAATGTTACAGATCATTTTTATATATTATTCCAAATATATACATATATATATATCAATGAGTAGATAAATATATCCTCAGGACTCTGTGGGATTTTTACCTGCTGAGCCAAAATCTGCACAAACAAAGGCGTCTTTGTGCTAGAATTCATTTCCACTGCTGTATATTTTATTTCTGATCGCAACAGAAACACTTTCTCAGAGAACACTGATATATAATGCTGCTCAACAGTATAATAATTCAATGCTCTTTTTATTAGTATTTAATATTTCTGAGCTGCTGCATGTGCTGTGCAGGTTTCTGCAGGATTACTGCACACGCGGCTCGTTCTCTGATCTGGATCTGATCGATAACCTCGGACCTGCCATGCTCCTCAGCGACAGACTCACATTCCTCGGTATCTGCTGTGTGTGTGTGTGTGTGTGTGTGTGTGTGTGTGTGTGTGTGTGTGTAACGTTCCTCAGTTCTCTCCTTGTTTTAAAAAACTTTAGCATTGCACCTGGAAGTCACTTTTTTTTGGGTCTCATTATTTGAGTCTCATATACATATATATATGTGTATATATATATATGTATATATATATATATATATATATATGTGTGTGTGTGTGTGTGTGTGTGTGTGTGTGTGTGTGTGTGTAGGGAAGTACCGTGAGTTCCACCGGCTGTACGGAGAGAAGAAGTTCACAGATGCAGCGAAGCTCCTGCTCTCCCTCATGACAGCAAAGATCGCTCCTCACAGCTTCTGGATGACTCTGCTCATAGACGCCCTGCCCTTACTGGAGCAAAAAGAGGTATATACACACACACACACACACACACACACACACACACACACACACACAGCACAGAGGTCAGGCACTGATGTTGGTGAGGAGGTCTGGGGTTCAGTCGGTGTTCCAGTTCATCCCAAAGGTGTTCAGTGGGGTTGAGGTCAGGGCTCTGTGCAGGACACTCGAGTTCTTCCACTCCAACCTTCACACACCATGTCTTCATGGAGCTCGCTTTGTGCACAGGGGCATTGTCATGCTGGAACAGGTCTCTTAGCCTCTTAGGTCAGCCTCTTAGTTCCAGTGAAGGGAAACTGTAAAGCTACAGCACACAGAGACTTTCTATACAATTGTGTGCTTCAGACTTTGTGGCAACAGTTTGGGGAAGAACCACATATAGCTGTGATGGTCAGGGGTGCACATACTTTTGCCATATAGCGTATCATGTATCCATGATTGCGTGTGACAGGAATTGAACACCGAGCAGCTCTCATTGTGAGGGTGAATAACAGCAGCTCAAGAACATCATGTGTTTGAGGATTATTTTCTACCCAATGAAAAAATTGTACACTTTAAATGTAATAAATAAAAAACTAGCTAATGTGGTTCAGTTGATGGCTCTGGTGCAGTGTGACTGAGTGAAACATGCTTCTGTGTGTGTGAGATCCTCATGTACATAAACTGTATGAAGATTTCAGTCACAGAAGTTAAATATAGACTTAAATGGGACATTTCCTATGTTCACACTTTATTTAAAGCGTGAGGTTGGCATGATGTTTGTATGGAATTGTTTTTTAGTAATCCCAGGTGTGTGTGTGTGTAGGTGATCTTTTCAGTGGATCAGACCCATGAACTCATGTTCTGTCTGGAAGAGCTGACCTCTGACAACAGCAAGCTCCAACCAGAGCGTCTAGCACAGGTATAACACACACACGTTTTTGTTTTTCTCGAGGTTTTGATTCTGTCATAAATCATTTATTTCCCTGTTAATTTCATTATCAGCACAAACTGAAATGTACATGATGGAGCAATATGAAGAAAATATACTTTTATGATTGAAGTCATTTTCACGGTGGATGATGTGTGTCAGGTTATTTAACAACAGCGCATTTAAAACTCTTCACAAAGAAATAATTTAACAAAGGAAGAGGCACATTGCTAAGTGTTTTATTCCTCTTACACCACAGCAATTTAACAAGGTTTACAAATTTTATTAATTAAAAAAAGAACCATTATAGATACTTTGTTATAAGTTTATCGTAAAAATACAAGCTAAGTAAAAGTCAGTTCCTGTCTCTGTCCTTCCCTTAAAGTTACAGCTTTACCTCTGACTGTTACAAAGCGCTGACACTGGAGACTCCTTCCTTAAATGTTAAATAAACATCTCCTTACAGAAAACTTCACCATATCAACAATTACACACATTTATTTCATCTGTTTATGTGGAGCGTCTGCTGTACACGTTCCTGTGAATGAGCTGTTACTATAGAAACGATAACGTATTAGAACGAGGGCATTAATATAATCCTGTGATTTGCAGCTGCACTACTGTCAGAGCTGCTGTTCTAGAAAATTAATCAACACCTTCTGACCAATCACAATCCAGAACTGAATAAGCTCCATGGTATACAGTATATGCAATTTTGTGTGTTTCTGTTTTTCAGGATGATGATGTCGAGTCCACAAAGCTGGAGCTGCTGCGATTGGCTCTGGCGCGTAACCTGGCGATGGCCATCGTGAAGGAGGGAACAGTCGAGGCCTAAACACACACACACACTCTCACACTCTCCAGGTTCATTAATTCACACAAAGCCCTCACGTTATCTCACTGCACTGTATATAAAACTAAATGAATGAAATGTTTTGACAGTTTAATTAAAAAAAAGCTTTTGTTACTGGTTTTGCAAAAACTGTCTCGTTTCTCCAGATCCTTCACTGTGTGTAACAGATAATATATATTTTGTCGTTAGACACATTTATTTTGAATAACTTGAGAAATGAGTTTTATTGCTACAAAATTCATGGTAAATACATAAACTAAAAATACAGCAAAAATAATAATACTGTATGATGTAAATTATATTGTATTTATAAATTCATTTCTTCAAAATGTACCGTATTTGATACCATCAAAAAAACAGGGATCAGCTATCAGAGAAAATAAAGAACATAGGTCTGATCCTGTAACAAAAGATCTCAATTATATTAAACCAAAGGACAAAGTGATAAATGTGACTTGTAGCGAGTCTCCTAGGAGCTTCCTCACATAAACTCCTCAGATGCCAAGTCCTGTGAGAATCCCACCAATGTCTTGAAACTGCTCCTGTCCATTTCAGCTCCATCTTCCACTGACTGGGTTCAGTTCCAATTCATGTGGTTTTTCACCTGCTGTTCCAAATAATTCCCTCAGGTTTTCTCTGGGATTGAGGAAATTGTTGTAGAATTGTGTGTAGTCTAATCAAAATCTAAAAGACAAATATCTGAATTAATAACCAAAAACTAGACTGTGGTACTTCATGATCAACAGCATGTAATCATCACTGCTGCAAGGAAAACATTATTATCTCCTGTTTATAATTCGTCGTCCAACATTTCTTCATTCTTATATAATATCTTTGTTAGAACATTCAGCTAGAACAAATGAGAACTTTCACAAGATCTAACAGGAAAGTGAGCAGGTATTTACCATCACATCACTGCTCTTATACAATCATAGACTGCTTTTTTTAAATAATGATCACTGCTGTGTGTTTGATCTCTCGGGCTACATGTGTATTTAAGTGCAGACTTTAAGAAAAAGCTGAGGAGAATTTTACAGGAATGACAGAAGACAGTGTGTGGAGGTGGAGTGCTGGAAGGAGTGTCAGAGTGAGTAAAGTAGCTGCTTACAGTAAATAAAATATTTGTAGCAGTGTGGCATTAAAGATGATCATTTTAATTTGCATTTATGAGAGTTGAGAAGAAAGTCTGCTGCTTATCAGAAACGGGGAAAAGCCGAGATCATCTTATTCAGACAAAAGCAGCAGTATGAATTCAGAGACAGCAGGGTGTCACAAGGAGATGAGGTGTTCATTTACAATCACTCTCATACACTCAGTTATGAAATTCTGTAGACTTCGTCTTCTGCTTTCATGTGAATTTTGAATCAATACCAAACAACATTAAAGCTAACTGTTAGAAAAAGTCTGACAACATAGAAAATAGTGAAATATAAACGAGTAATCTGATATTTACTGGAACTAAAAAGCTAATGCTAATGCACAAAATAATGCTAATCAGTCTTTTAATTTGTTTCAGAGTTTATCTAAAAATGATCATCACTCACCCCAGTGTCTGTAGTTTGTAATGTTCATCATTCTTCAGATCAGAGAGACACTTCACTCCTGTGTATCCTATTTTATTCTGAGACAGATACAGTTCTCTCAGGTGTGAGGGGTTTGATCTCAGAGCTGAAGCCAGAGCAGCACAGCCTTCATCTGAGACACCACAAACATTCAACCTGCAGAGACACAATGACACACACTTCATCAACACAGTTTCATTTTGGCTTAAAACTTACTTTAAAGATAATGTGTGTGGGATTTTATTGTACAGAATGACATGAGGATTTAATATCATCTGTTTATTCTAATTAACAATGCGTCTCGTTTATCAAGCTGGATATGAACAGGTTTGTGTGTAAATTGTTTGTATGAGTGTTTACACAAGAATTTTTGTATTCATGAAAATCCTGTTAATTCGTATTCTACTCTTGCTCCTGAGTGTGTGTACATTTGTGCATAAGACGACACCTTTATTTGTCACATCTACATTTTCTTTGCGTTGCCCAGCTTGTTAGGAAGTTGGGGTCAGAGCGCAGGGTCAGCCATGATACAGCGCCCCGGAGCACAGAGGGTTAAGGGCCTTGCTAAAGAGCCCAACCTTCTGATCAGTAACCCATAGATTTAACTGTTGCACCACCACTCACCCAAACTAACTAATGAAAACCTTGACTTGATCAACTTCAAATCAGATCATTTGCATGGATTACTGCAAGTTTATATCTGGAATATACTGCTGAGTTTAAATTGCTTATCTTTAACGTGTTTACAGCGTTTAGCAGAACCCTTTATCCAGAGTGACTTATAAAAGTGCTTTCGAGTTCTAGCAAAAACACATCCTCATGTTGGTTCACTAGGTCAGGAACCAAGAGCACTATTGACAACATTTGTGAAAACCAGTGGTTTTATATTATTGTAATTTATAAAAAAATATTAAAAAGTCTGCCAATCCAAACCCATAAATTAAGACAAATGAAACTAATCATTCAAGTGAGTACAAAGAAAATCAGACTTTCAGAGACTTTTGTAAATCCAGCAGAAAATTGGAGTTCGGTTTGGCTCACACAAACACTTACACACTGCTGTACTAAAAGATCGAGAAATCACACCCAAAGTCATTAAAATAATACTTTGGGCATCGATAGGAGTGAAAACAACTGGAGTGGTTAGCGAACAACTGTGAAAGATGGCAGAAGGTCGTCAGTGGTCTCTGTTCCCCAGAGGGAAAAAAGGAAGTATGAGACTGATAAATTTACAGTCAAGTCCACTGGGCTGCTTCTGTAATGCAGATCAGGCAACCCTTTTCATAGCGGCTTGATTTTTATTTCAAAATCAAATGTTTGATTTATTTCATTTTTGACCTTTTAACGTCTATGACATTAACTTCTCATTTTAATTTACAAATTCTATATTCGAGATCATTTCCACCATTTCCCTTCTGCTATTAAACCTGCAGCTGCCACACAGTGGATGTAGTTTGTGTCCCAGGTGCACTTTGTGTGATTACTTACAATGTTTTAGTCAATTTTACAGTAATTTTAGACACACTGCAGTCGCATCAAGTCACGTTTTGTGCTGCAGCTTCTCACATACGTACATCTGACCCAAAGACTCTGTGACAAATCATCAGTGTGCAGTGAAAAGAAACAATCTTCCTCCTCAGGACATTGATGATGAACCTAAAACCTCTGCTTCACTCTCACTATTACAGAATGTGTCTTACTGAGCAGCAGGTCACGTGACTCTCAGAGAGATGATCTTACCTCAGTATCTCCAGTTTACAGTGAGGATTCTCCAGTACAGCAGAGAGACACTTCACTCCTGAGGCTCCTAGTTTATTCTCAGACAGCTCCAGGTCTCTCAGGTGTGAGGGGTTTGATCTCAGAGCTGAAGCCAGAGCAGCACAGCCTTCATCTGAGACACCACACCTACGCAACCTGCAGAGACACAATGACACACACTTCATGAACACAGTTTCCTTTTGGCTTAAAACTTACTTTAAAGATAATGTGTGTGGGATTTTATTATTCAGAATGACATGAGGATTTAATATCATCTGTTTATTCTAATTAACAATGCGCCTCGTTTATCAAGCTGGATATGAACAGGTTTGTGCGTAAATTGTTTGTATGAGTGTTTACACAAGAATTTTTGTATTCACGAAAGTCCTGTTAATTCGTATTCTACTCTTGCTCCTGAGTGTGTGAACATTTGTGCATAAGACGATGCCTGTATTTGTCACATCTACATTTTCTTTGCGTTGCCCAGCTTGTTAGGAAGTTGGGGTCAGAGCTCAGGGTCAGTCATGATACAGCGCCCCTGGAGCACAGAGGGTTAAGGGCCTTGCTAAAGAGCCCAACCTTCTGATCAGTAACCCATAGATTTAACTGTTGCACCAACACTCACCCAAACTAACTAATGAAAACCTTGACTTGATCAACTTCATATCATATCATTTGCATGGATTACTGCAAGTTTATATCTGGAATATACTGTTGAGATTAAATTGCTTATCTTTAACGTGTTTACAGCGTTTAGCAGAACCCTTTATCCAGAGCGACTTATAGAAGTGCTTTGGAGTTTCTATCAAAAACACATCCTCAAGCTGGTGAGATTTATTTAATTTTTGACCTTTTAACGTCTATGACATTAACTTCTCATTTCAATTTACAAATTCTATATCTGAGATCATTTCCACCATTTCCCTTCTGCTATTAAACCTGCAGCTGCCACACAGTGGATGTAGTTTGTGTCCCAGGTGCACTTTGTGTGATTACTTACAATGTTTTAGTCAATTTTACAGTAATTTTAGACACACTGCAGTTGCGTCAAGTCACGTTTTGTGCTGCAGCTTCTCACATACGTACATCTGACCCAAAGACTCATCAGTGACAAATCATCAGTGTGCAGTGAAAAGAAACAATCTTCCTCCTCAGGACATTGATGATAAACCTAAAACCTCTGCTTCACTCTCACTATTACAGAATGTGTCTTACTGAGGAGCAGGTCATGTGACTCTCAGAGAGATGATTTTACCACAGTATCTCCAGTTTACAGTCAGGATTCTCCAGTACAGCAGAGAGACACTTCACTCCTGAGTCTCCTAGATTATTTTCACCCAGCTCCAGATGTCTCAGGTGTGAGGGGTTTGATCTCAGAGCTGAAGCCAGAGATGCACAGCCTCCATCTGAGACATCACAACCACGCAACCTGCAGAAACACAATGACACACACTTCATCAACACAGTTTCATTTTAGTTTAAAACTTACTTTAAAGATGTTGTGTGTGGGATTTTATTATTCAGAATGACATGAAGATTTAAAATCATCTGTTTATTTTAATTAACAATGTGCCTCGTTTATCAAGCTGGATATGAACAGGTTTCTGTGTAAATTGTTTGTATGAGTGTTTACATAAGAAATTTTGTATTCATGAAAATCCTGTTAATTCGTATTCTACTCTTGCTCCTGAGTGTGTGTACATTTGTGCATAAGACGATGCCTTTATTTGTCACATCTACATTTTCTTTGCATTGCCCAGCTTGTTAGGAAGTTGGGGTCAGAGCGCAGGGTCAGCCATGATACAGCGCCCCTGGAGCACAGAGGGTTAAGGGCCTTGCTAAAGAGCCCAATCTTCTGATCAGTAACCCATAGATTTAACTGTTGCACCAACACTCACCCAAACTAACTAATGAAAACCTTGACTTGATCAACTTCAAATCAGATCATTTACATGGATTACTGCAATTTTATATCTGGAATATACTGCTGAGTTTAAATTGCTTATCTTTAACGTGTTTACAGCGTTTAGCAGAACCCTTTATCCAGAGTGACTTATAGAAGTGCTTAGGAGTTTCTAGCAAAAACACATCCTCATGCTGGTTCACTAGGTCAGGAACCAAGAGAACTATTGACAACATTTGTCAAAACCAGTGGTTTTATATTATTGGCATTTATAAAAAATATATAAAAAAGCATGCCAATCCAAACCAATGAATTAAAACATAAAACTACTCATTCAAGTACAAAGAAAATCAGACTGTCAGAGACTTTTGTAAATCCAGCAGAAAATTGGAGTTCGGTTTGGCTCACACAAACACTTACACACTGCTGTACTAAAAGATCGATAAATCACAAAGTCATTAAAATAATACTTTGGGCATCGATAGGAGTGAAAACAACTGGAGTGGTTAGCAAACAAGTGTGAAAGATGACAGAAAGTCGTCAGTGGCCTCTGTTCCCCAGAGGGAAAAAAGGAAGTATGAGACTGATAAATTTACAGTCAAGTCCACTGGGCTGCTTCTGTAAAGCAGATCTGGCAACCCTTTTCATAGCAGCTTGATTTTTAGTTAAAAACCAAATGTTTGATTTATTTCATTTTTGACCTTCTAACGTCTATGACATTAACTTCTCATTTTAATTTACAAATTCTATATTTGAGATCATTTCCACCATTTCCCTTCTGCTATTAAACCTGCAGCTGCCACACAGTGGATGTAGTTTGTGTCCCAGGTGCACTTTGTGTGATTAGTTACAATGTTTTAGTCAATTTTACAGTAATTGACATTGAAGTCGCATCAAGTCACGTTTGTGCTGCAGCTTCTCACATACACACATCTGACCCAAAGACTCTGGGACAAATCATCAGTGTGCAGTGAAAAGAAACAATCTTCCTCCTCAGGACATTGATGATGAACCTAAAACCTCTGCTTCACTCTCACTATTAGAGAATGTGTCTTACTGAGGAGCAGGTCATGTGACTCTCAGAGAGATGATCTTACCTCAGTTTCTCCAGTTTACAATCAGGATTCTCCAGTAGAGCAGAGAGACACTTCCCACATGATTCTCCTAGTTTATTCTGACACAGATACAGTTCTCTCAGGTGTGAGGGGTTTGATTTCAGAGCTGAAGCCAGAGCAGCACAGCCTTCATCTGAGACACCACAACTATGCAACCTACAGAAACGCAATGACACACACTTCATCAACACAGTTTCCTTTTGGTTTAAAACTTACTTTAAAGATGATGTGTGTGGGATTTTATTATTTAGAAAGTCATGAGGATTTAATATCATCTGTTTATTCTAATTAACAATGCACCTCTTTATCAAGCTGGATATGAACAGGTCTGTGCGTAAATTGTTTGTATGAGTGTTTACACAAGAAATTTTGTATTCACGTAAATCCTGTTAATTCATATTCTACTCTTGCTCCTGAGTGTAACAAAAATATTAAAAAGCATGCCAATCCAAACCCATAAATTAAAACAAATAAAACTAATCATTCAAGTGAGTACAAAGAAAATCAGACTTTCAGAGACTTTTGGAAATCCAGCAGAAAATTGGAGTTCGGTTTGGCTCACACAAACACTTACACACTGCTGTACTAAAAGATCGATAAATCACAATCAAAGGCATTAAAATAATACTTTGGGCATCGATAGGAGTGAAAACAACTGGAGTGGTTAGAAAACAACTGTGAAAGATGGCAGAAGGTCGTCAGTGGCCTCTGTTCCCCAGAGGGAAAAAAGGAAGTATGAGACTGATAAATTTACAGTCAAGTCCACTGGGCTGCTTCTGTAAAGCAGATCTGGCAACCCTTTTCATAGTGGCTTGATTTATTTATTTGTTTTTTTAAAGGTCTGTTTATTTAAAATTTTATAATAAGCAAAAAAAAAAAGTCAAAAGAGACCAGAACAGTACAATATACACAGTCAGAACCCCAACATGACCCATCCCTCTACCCATCAGACATACATATGAATTACATTAAACAAAGACAAGAAGCAAAGAGAAATAAACAAACAAACAAACAAATAAATAAATAAAAACAAATAAACAGAAGGAGTAATTCCAATAATAATAATCAACATTAATATGTACAACAAGAATGCAGATAATTAAGCACAAAAAAAAAAAAAAAAAAAAAAAAAAAAAAAAAGAACTATACTTTTTTTTGGGATTGTATTCTCTATTTCATATTTTTTCAACAAATGACAAGAAGGGTTGCTAGATTGCATGAAATCTCTAGGTAGACCCCTGGAGAGAGTATCTTATTTTTTCTAGTTTAAGATATTGCATGATTTCTCTAATCCAATGAAAGAAAGTCAGAGGAAGGGGGTCTTTTTATTTAAACAGTAGTAATCTTCTGGCAAGTAGTGTACAAAAGGCCAACAATTTACTGTTCTAACTGCTTAGGTGCATGTTTTGTGCAGTGACACCAAATAGAGCTATAAAAGTAGATGGAGCTATTGGCATTCCTATTATTTCTGAAAATGCATCAAAAATTCACTTCCAAAATTTATACAATCTTGGGCATGTCCAGAACATATGTAAAAGCCTTGCAGGTGCTTGCCTGCACCTATGGCACATGGGATCTAGCTCTGGTCTAAATTTAGATAACCTAACCTTTGACCAGTGAAGCCGACGTACAACCTTAAATTGTACCACATGGCGCTGATGTATAGATGATGAGTAAATCCGTTTAATAATTTTTTGCCAAGTTACATCAGAAATTTGTTCATTCAAATCTTTCTCCCATTCACTCTTTAAATGATCTAAATTGGTCAGGCTATGCTGATTCAGGAGGTTATAAATTTGACCTATAATTTGTTTTAGGTCCTTTCTTAGCTTAAAAATAGAATCTAATAAAGATGTAGGGGGATATAAAGGAAAACAACCAAAAAATGAAACCAAAAACTTTCGCACTTGCAGACATCTAAAAAAAAAATGGGACCCGGGAATCTTAAATCTATTAACGAGCTCCTCAAAGGATGCAGAATTGTTACTTATAAAGAGATTTTGTAATGTATGTATCCCATTCTTTACCCAGATATCAAAGGCTTTATCTATTATTGAAGGAGTAAACATGTGGTTTTTACACTGCAAAAACTCCTCATCTAGTCAAGACTTACAATCTTATTTCTAGCCATAAAATCTTATTGATTTTATTTTAAGAATAAAATACTATGCAAGAGCAGATCATGTAAGATTATTATGATTGTTTTAAGATTATTTAACTTTTTTTTCTTACTTAGTTAGCAAAGCTTAACGTTAGTTATTTTACCTGCAAATTAAGCTTATTTACCATCACAGGCATCATTTGAGGCCTTGTATCTTTTAAGACTTTGTTTTAGCTGTAATAACTGGTTTTAAGGTTGCCCAGTAAAAACTGCTCAATAATCACACTTAGGACTTGTTCATTAGTATTATTTATTCCAAATGCTTGCTTTATGTCAACGCCAACACATTTATTTACAACCTAACAACAAATTATAAGACTCTGCAGTATTAAGTCACCACACTCTTTCCATTTATCCAGTAGGGTTTTTAATTTCCAGTTTTAAGTGCAATGACATCTTCCAGATTATATTTTGTCAATACATACACACTGTTTTTGAAACTGACTGGATAATATGACTTCGGATCGAGGAGCTTTTCAGCATCTATAAACTCCGTTGCCTGGTATTTTGAGAATCAGCAAGTAATGATTTTGCTTTGGTTTTGCACGGCAACTACTGTGTGTTACAAGCGTCTTCAACTGAATAAATAATTGTTGACAATATGTATGCGTGATCTTGATTTTAATAACCTTGTTTTAAGTTTAAATGCTTTCTCATTTTAAGTCAGAATATATAATAATAATTCTTGAATTAAGAGGAATTATCTTATTTAGTAGCTCTAGTTTTAAGATATTTTCACACAAATTAAGATAAGCAAACTGTTTAAAAATTAATTAAAAAGCTAGTTTTAAGTTAATTAAACTAGATACACTGCTTGGAATAAGTGTTTTAATGCTTATTTTAAGACATTTTGTTCTTTTCTAATGCCTAGATATGTTTTCTTATTTCAAGAAATCTTACCAAGTGTAATTATCTTCTTAAATCATGCATTTGTTTCTTATATTTAGACAGTTATTTTTTGCAGTGTACTTAATGGAGCGCATAAGGAGAGGCTGCAAAGGGAAAACGATTTTCTAAATTGATTCCATATTCTTAGACATTGCGTCACCACAGGATTAGAGGAGTAGTGAGAAGCAGGTTCATGCATTGGGAGTTCAGAACACAATAAAGAAAATAGGGAATAGGGTTTAAAGGAGAATTTCTCCAAACTAAGCCATTTAGGGTCATCAGGGCTATTACTGTCCCTCATCCACTAAGTCAGTCCTCTGATATTTGCTGCCCAGTAGTAAAATATAAAATTGGGAAGTGCCATGCCGCCTAGGGTACGAGGCTGTTGTAAAATACTTTTCCGAATCCGAGGGTTTTTATTATTCCAAATAAATGATGATATAATTTTATCTATGGAGTTGAAGAAATATTTAGTCAAAAAAATAGGAAGATTTTGAAACAAATATAGGTACTTAGGCAATACATTCATCTTGATAGTATTAATTCTTCCGCTCAGAGAGAGAGGCAGCAAACCCCAGCGTTTAATATCTTGTTTCAAAGCATCTATTAAGGGCAAGAAGTTAGCTTTGTAAAGGTCCTTATAATTATGTGTAGTCCAGATTGCCAAATATTTAATTTTTTTCCTAGTAACTCTGAAAGGAATCGAATTGAAAAGAATACGTGTAGCAGCTTCATTAATTGCCATTAACTCGCTTTTTTGAAGATTTATTTTGTAGCCAGATATCTTACTAAATCTTTCTAATATGTTCAATAATTTAGAGACCCCGCAATGGTTCTGACAAATACAACAGCAAATCGTCAGCATAAAGCGAAATTTTACACTCTATATCCCCTCTACGAATTCCTTTAATAGTACTATCTTGCTGTATAGCTATGGCTAGTGGCTCGATTGCAATAGCAAACAGAATCGGAGACAGCCGGCAGCCCCGTCTGATGCCTCTTTGCAAACCAAACAAGGCAGACCGATTATTATTGGTGTGAACCGCTGCCATTGGGGAGGAATAAAGGATTTTAATCCATGATATAAAATTGGGCCCAAATCCAAATTTTTCTAGTGTGTGGAAAAGACAGTCCCACTTCACCCGATCAAAGGCCTTTTCAGCATCGAGCGATATTATAATCTCTGGTATGTCGGGTGGAGAGGGACCATACAAAATATTTATTTTTATAAAACCAGGCTGATCTGAAGAAATTATGGAGGGGGCGAGCACTTCAAGACGCCGGGCTAGCAGTTTTGCAAAGATTTTAACATCTGCGTTTAGAAGGGAGATCGGTCGATACGAGCTGCACTGAGAGGGACACTTATCTTTCTTCAGAGACAGAGAAATGGTCGCTTCACGCATAGTTGGACGGAGAGAATTTGAAGACAGTGATTCTTTAAATACAGTAAGGAGCAAAGGGGCAAGTTTATCTGAAATTTTTTTTTAAATAACTCAGATGGAAAGCCATCTGGCCCCGGTGACTTGCTACACTGCATACTTCTAATTAGTGGTGCTTGCGAAGCAAGCTCACTATTATAATCTTGCATACTTATTATATTTTTATTATTATTGTTATTATTATTCGCCCTAAATTTGCCCCATAGAGATAACATGGGGATTTGCCCCATAGAGATAACATGGGGACATTGCAGTGAACAAAACTCTGCATCACAAAGTCATAGACACATGAGACTCGCCACATTCGAAGAGGCTGGCAGCCTGTGTGAGAACATGCCCCGCAGTGGGGTACATGTCATACCCCTGGGGCAACAGGGCCCCACAGTTGTCCCATAGAGATAACATAGGGATTTTGAATTGCACATAACTCTGCATCACAGTGTCATAGAGACATGGGTGCGGGCTCGTTCTGCTCAGCCCGCCACTCTGGATGTGCTAAAGACATGGTAGCATCGTGCTAGCAACATGCTAATCATGCTAACAATGCTAATAATGTTAGCATATTGTTAGCATCATATAAATCATGTTAGCGTCTTGTTAAAAACATGTTAGCATCATGATAGCAACATGCTAATCATGCTAATTTCATGTTAAGAACGTGTTAATTGTGTCAAAATGTTGCTAGCATAATGCTAACACAATTAGCATGTTGTTAACATGTGGTTAACATGATGCTAAGACGAATAGGGTTTAGTATTAGTGCCTAGTGCCGAGTTTCGCCACGGCAAGCACCACTCACATTTTCTTCAGAAAATGTACATCTCTAGTTGCATCTATAATCTCTTCAACGAAATATCGTTCTCTAGGTCGGATGCTAAATCTGGGTTTAACTTGGGGATCTCCACATTATGAAAAAATGTATCTAGTGATTTATCATCTGGAGGCTCAGAAGTGTCAAGGGCAGAGTAGTAAAAAGCATGAATTTATTTCTATATGATCTGTGTGTTTTTTTTACCTTGTTCATCACTAATCTCCAATATATACTGATTGGACGCCTTCTGATGCAAATGATATGCTAAAATTTTCCCAGCCCTCTCCCCATGTTCTTAGGACATTTGTCTCGATTTTAATATAAGGTTCTCTGCCTGACGTGTCCAAAGAAGATCAAACTCCGTCTTAACCATCAGACATCGTTTAACTATGTCATCCGATGATGAGTGGCTGTATCTAATATCTAACTTCAAAATATCATCAGTTAGCTTTCTAAGACGCTCCATGGTGGCTTTCCTTTGCATTGAAACATACGAAACAACCTGTTGAAATGAAATGATCTGTTGAAATGAAATTGTTAAGAAAGACATCCCGGGCGTCTTATTATGAGACAAAAAGAGGTCAATCTCTGATTTAATAAAATTCACTAAAACTTCATCTGAAAGAAGAAGGGGATTGAACCTCCATGGGCGGTATCCAGGTTCTACGCCTGGAATGCATAACTTCATTTTCAAAGGGGCATGGTCCGAAATGACTATAGACTTGTCAACAACAATCAACAATCATATGGAGAAGTCTAACATCAATAAAAAAATAATCGATACGCGAGAATGACTTATGAACCAAAGAAAAAAGGAATAGCCCCTAGAAGTAGGGTTTCAGAACCGCCAAATATCAGTTAAACCATATGTCTGTAGGAAGAGATTAATTGTTTGAGATGATTTGGATTCAGGGGATGCTCTAGATGAACTGCGATCTAACTTTGTAGAAAGGACACAATTCATGTCACCCCCTAAGATAAGGTGGTAAGTGTCTATACTGGAAATTCGGGAGAAAGCCTGAGTAAAGAAAGTATTGTCATCGCAGTTTGGAGCATAAATGTTCATTAAAATAATGGGGAGCCCGTACAGTCTCCCCACCACAATGATATATCACCCCGTGGGATCTGAGTCTATACATTACAAATGGTACATTCTTACGTATTATAATTGCTGCCCCACTTGCTTTGGAATTAAAACTTGAATGAAATGTTTGCCCTGTCCATCCTCCTGTTAATCTAATCTGGTCCATCACTCGGAGATGAGTCTCCTGAGGAAATACTATGTCTGCTTTTAGATGGTCAAGGTGTAAGAGTACCCTTTTCCATTTCACAGGATGATTCAAAGATTTAACATTCCAGCTAACAAAATGAACCATGCACCCTACCTTTCCCATTGAGCTGGTGTCAGCCATAAGGAAACTTAGGTGAGGCATTGAGAACGCAGCTCCAGATAAATTAAGATAATCATGTTTAAAATAAACAAAGAAAAAGATAAGGCACATGAACAAAATATGTCTGCTAGGTCCCCAACCCCAGCCACCTAAACGAACATGGTGGATGTAACGTGCACTGCAAGATATGCCATACATTAAATTATGGCAGGGGAGAGCCACTTTCGTGTCCAACATACCAGCCTCCGCCCAGCCTCTTAGTCACAGAAAAAAAGAACAATGATTAGAGTGAAAATAAAATAATTTATAATAATAATAAAATTAAGCGCTTCACATTATTGTGACAGTCAGTATCATCAGTAGGACGTCATAAGTGAAATATAAATACACTCAAAAACACCGCGCCACTACGACGGAACACTGCCATGTAATTAAACACAAAAGTCCAGATGACTCTTATAACTATCAAACTGAAATGAGTGGTTAAGATATGTATTGATAATTCTCTAAAGTAAAACCAAAATATTTACATCGGGGCAATAAAATGGAAAGAGTCTCATAACCTTAGCGGGATGACTTCTGCCGAAGTAGGAAAAAAAATCCAACAAAAAAGTTGAACAACATGGAGGATTCGATCGCGGTCGATTAGGATTTCCTTCTCTAGGTTTAAAACGTCCTTCAGTAGTTTAGAGACTGCAATGGTAGAGCTCGAACCCGTCTCCTCCGGGACCCCCACAGTGCGTACTTTACATCTACGCATCCTTCCTTCCAAGTCTTCGTTCTTTTCCTTCAGGTCTGTCAGCACTGGTTTAAGTTCTGCAACTGTCGCCTGCAGTGAAGTGATCCTTCCTCCACATCGCTGATAACAGCCTTCATTTTATCCATTTCAGAACGGATCGCTGCCGTGTTGTTTGCGATTTCAGACTTCACTTCCTTTAGCTCGCTCTTAAGAAAAATTAAAGTCTTCAGAAAGACCATTTTTCAGCTCCGTCCTGATAACAACCGAGAAATCCTCTCTCAGAGAAGCTACAATATCTGCTTTCAGATCCTCCGTGTCCGAAACTGGTTCTAACTGAGAAATGGGAGGCGAATCGCCGTCATCTGGAGAGGATTGAGTCGGGGATTTCTCCGGTCTAGTGTTTGCAGTCATTTCCACCATTTCCTTTCTGCTATTAAACCTGCAGCTGCCACACAGTGGATGTAGTTTGTGTCCCAGGTGCACTTTGTGTGATTAGTTACAATGATTTAGTCAATTTTACAGTAATTTTAGACACATTGCAGTTGCATCAAGTCACGTTTTGTGCTGCAGCTTCTCACATGCGTACATCTGACCCAAAGACTCTGGGACAAATCATCAGTGTGCAGTGAAAAGAAACAATCTTCCTCCTCAGGACATTGATGATGAACCTAAAACCTCTGCTTCACTCTCACTATTAGAGAATGTGTCTTACTGAGGAGCAGGTCATGTGACTCTCAGAGAGATGATCTTACCTCAGTATCTCCAGTTTACAGTGAGGATTCTCCAGTAGAGCATAGAGACGCTTCACTCCTGAGTCTCCTAGATTATTCTGAGACAGCTCCAGTTCTCTCAGGTGTGAGGGGTTTGATCTCAGAGCTGAAGCCAGAGCAGCACAGCCTTCATCTGAAACACCACAACCACGCAAGCTGGAGAGACACAATGACGCACACTTCATCAACACAGTTCCCTTTTGGTTTAAAACTTACTTTAAAGATGATGTGTGTGGGATTTTATTGTTTAGAATGACATGAGGATTTAATATCATCTGTTTATTCTAATTAACAATGTGCATCGTTTATCAAGCTGGATATGAACAGGTTTGTGTGTAAATTATTTGTATGAGTGTTTACATAAGAAATTTTGTATTCACAAAAATCCTGTTAATTCGTATTCTACTCTTGCTCCTGAGTGTGTGTACATTTGTGCATAAGATGACGCCTTTATTTGTCACATCTACATTTTCTTTGCGTTGCCCAGCTTGTTAGGAAGTTGGGGTCAGAGCGCAGGGTCAGCCATGATACAGCGCCCTGGAGCACAGAGGGTTAAGGGCCTTGCTAAAGAGCCCAACCTTCTGATCAGTAACCCATAGATTTAACTGCTGCACCAACCCTGGCCCAAACTAACTAATGACTTGATCAACTTCAAATCAGATCATTTGCATGGATTACTGCAAGTTTATATCTGGAATATACTGTTGAGTTTAAATTGCTTATCTTTAATGTGTTTACAGCGTTTAGCAGAACCCTTTATCCAGAGTGACTTATAGAAGTGCTTTGGAGTTTCTATCAAAAACACATCCTAATGCTGGTTCACTAGGTCAGGAACCAAGAGCACTATTGACAACATTTGTCAAAACCAGTGGTTTAATATTATTGGCATTTATAAAAAATATTAAAAAGCAGGCCAATCCAAACCCATAAATTAAAACAAATAAAACTAATAATTCAAGCAAGTACAACGAAAATCAGCCTTTCAGAGACTTTTGTAAATCCAGCAGAAAATTGGAGTTCGGTTTGGCTCACACAAACACTCACACACTGCTTTACTAAAAGATCGATAAATCACACCCAAAGTCATTAAAATAATACTTTGGGCATCGATAGGAGTGAAAACAACTGGAGTGGTTAGCGAACAAGTGTGAAAGATGGCAGAAGGTCGTCAGTGGCCTCTGTTCCCCAGAGGGAAAAAAGGAAGTATGACACTGATAAATTTACAGTCAAGTCCACTGGGCTGCTTCTGTAAAGCAGATCTGGCAACCCTTTTCATAGCGGCTTGATTTTTATTTCAAAATCAAATGTTTGATTTATTTAATTTCTTTTTTTTTGTGATCAACTTTTTATTGTCTTTTACATAACATAACATCATAATATCCATTCAAAGCAAAACAAAACAAAAAAAACAACAGACATATAATCAATAATTTAAAGAGTCCAGTCAAAAAGGAGAGAGAAAGGGAAAGAAAAAAAGAAAAAAAAAAACAAACAAATCATTCCTTTATATAATCAAGTATGTTAAAGGAAAAACATTGCCAAGCATCAATAGTACTAGGTTTGGCCTTATTAATTCGTGCTGTTGTACATTCACAAGTCACTATTTTCAGGAGGCTATGGATCCAATATGTTTTTCCACACATGTGCGGTGCAAACCATATTACTATTATTATATATACACATATAATAATAATTAGTATTATTGTCTTCTTCGCAGCCGTAAAACCAGCAAACAACATTCTCTTTCGTATTAAGCTCATACAGAGACCAGAATCATCATTAAGAAGACATAAACTTGGGTTAGTAAAGTCATCAATTTGTAGTAAGGAGGATAAAAGCAGGTGTACATGTGTCCATAGCTTAATGACGATAGGACACTCCCAAAACATATGAAGAAAAGTACCTGATGATGCAGTATTACACATATGGCAGTTAAAATTTGGTTGTAGTTTCATTTTGAATCTTTTGTAAGGAGTTATGTATGCTCTATGAATGACTTTGAAGTGAATAAGACGATTAGCCAAGTTTTTAGAAGTTAAGCTAAGGTTAGACTACACTTTCTCCCAGTCGACATTAAGGTCAGATAATTCCAGATTCCAGATAGATTTGATAGAAAGAGGTTTTGTAATGCAATCAATAATTATATTATATATTAAGGAAACAGATGGTCGACCAGAAGATGGTGCAATCCAATCCCGCATAGGATGAGAGGAAATGGGAGATGCCCAAGGAACTCCATACGCTTTGAGAGCAGAACGTAATTGAAGAAAGACAAAATATGCGGATGCTGGTAAACAAAACTTAGTTCTTAATGTCTGAAATGAACAGAGGACCTGGTTATCATATATATCACCACACGTGTTTATGCCTAAAGAAGACCAAGAGGGCTGGACAAATGGACGATTTCCGCATAAAAATTAAAATTGTGCCATAAAGTTGTACTGTTACAAAATTTGTAGGGGCCTCCTATCAGACGTTCAACCGTTTTCCAGATTTTAACAGAATTAGCCACAACCGGACCAAATTTATAATTATCACCTTTTTTTCCTGTGCCAGTAAATAAAATATCTTGGAGTCTATTTGGTTTAACCGTGTCAGCTTCAATCAGTCTCCATGAAACTTTAGATTGAGGATCAACCTAATTATGAAGAGCCTTAAGTTGAAACGACCAGTAATACAATTCAAAATTGGGTACAGCCAGTCCTTCTGCGTGTACAGGATGTTGTAATGTGGTAAGTTTGATTCTGGGGCATTTATCATTCCAGATAAAATCAGAAAGTATGGAGTTGATCTCCTTAAACTAACCTGGAGGGGGAGAAAGTGGTATCATAGAGAAAAGAAAGTTAAACCGAGGTAACAAATTCATCTTAACTATGGAGATTCTTCCTTGAAGAGAGACTTTAAGATTATTCCATCTTTCAATGTCATTTTTAATCTTAACTAGAATACTATTAAAATTGTCTCTGGCAATCTTATGGATGTTTTTATATATGGTAATGCCCAAACAGATGAAAGAATCCTTAATAGGGATAAATGAGGGAATAGAAGAATTAACCTTAACATTGTTAATTGGCATTAAAGCCGATTTGCTCCAATTTATTTTGTATCCTGATAAGCTACTAAAGTGATCAAATTCCTTATTTATATACTAGAGACTGAAACATCAAAGTGGTCTAATTATAGAATAATATCATCAGCGTATAATGAAATAATATGATTATGATCATGAATCTTAATCGATACTTCAGATTTCCTGATGGCTTGTGCTAAAGGTTCAAGAGATAAACAAAACAATAAGGGGGAAAGTGAACATCCCTGCCTCGTTCCCCGCTGTAGAGGGAACGGAGGGGAAATAATATTACCAGTCAAGACTGATGCTGCAGGTGAGTGGTATAATGTCTTGATCATAGAAATGAAATGTTCACCGAAGCCGAAACATTGCAGAACTGCCCACATATAACTCCACTCTAGCCTGTCAAAGGCTTTTCTGCATCAAGTGAAAAAAACGCACAAGGGCTTGGATGAGAGTCTGCAAAGTCAAGAATATGAAAGAGTCGACGCATATTGTCAGACGCATTGCGCCCCTTGATAAAACCGGTTCGGTCCTCCTTGATCAAACTATCAATTACCTTCTCCATACGAGAAGCAAAAACTTTAGCGTAAATTTTTAGATCACATGGAATAAGTGATATCGGTCTGTAGCTGGAACAATCTAATGGATCTTTCCCTTTTTTAAGAAGTAAAGATATCAATGATGTTTTTTGATCTCTATGAAATACACAATGTTCAATTGCAAAATTAAATGAATTAAGCATAAGTGTCCCTACCAAATTCCAAATTTCTAAATATAATTCAGGGGGGAGACCATCTAGACCCAGCGATTTGCCCTTTTGAAGGCTTTTTAGAGAAATGTGGAGCTCCTCCAAACTTAATGGGGCCTCCAAAGATTCTTTATGCACCTGTGAGAGCCGAGGCAATTCCAATTGATCTAAACACTGCTTACAAATTGATTCATCAAAATCTGTCTCGGCTTTATACAGATTTGTGTAAAAACCTTTAAATATGTCGTTAATCGCCGCAGGGTTTGTGGTGACCTGATCCATTGATCTTATTGTGCTGATATATGCCTTGGACTCACATTCTTTCAGCCTAAGGGCCAATAGGTGACTAGGTCTCTCTGATTCGAAATAATATTTTTGCCTAGTCCTATGTAAGATAAATTCCACCTTTGATTGTGAAAGTAAATCATATTCTTCTTTAAAAGAGGACAGCTATATAGCCTGTTGCTCAGTAAAATGTTGTTTTTGTAGGGTTTGTAATGATTGGATTTTATTTTCTAGTTGTGTAAACTGGTCAATTTTCGCTTTGGCAAAAGTAGAAGAGAAAGATATACAGAATCCTCGTATAGCACACTTAGTCGTTTCCCACAGTATTTGAGGATCCACATCGGAGGGCATATTAATTTCAAGAAATTCCTTTATATATTCTTTTAGAGAGTTAATGAAAGTCTGATTACTTAATAATGACATGTTAAAGCGCCATCTAGGGGATTTGGCTTTAATATCGGAAAGAGGAAGATTGCACAACACAGCAGAATGATCAGATAATAAAATTGGTAATATAGAGATGGAGGAATTAGACGAAATTAAAGATGGGCTGAGAAATATGTAGTCTATCCTAGAGAAAGTCTTATGTCTATTAGGAAAAAAAAGTGAAGTCCTTAGATGTAGTATTCTGAATTCTCCAAAGATTGATTAAGTTGAGCTCAGTGATAAATTGATTCAGTAATTTAGAAGATGGATTGGCTGTTGTATCAGATTGAGATTTAGCCAAAGCAGGATTTACGACAGCATTAAAATCACCACCCACCACTAGTGGACAATCAGTCTGCTCAAGTAATGTATTGGAAATATTTGTAAAGAATGCACTGTCTGTCTCCTTCAGACCGTAAATAGAGACCAATGCTAACCTATTATTATGTATTTTGCAACAGATAAAAACAAACCTACCCTCCTCATCACTTCCGGTATGTTCAATTGCTAAATGTAACTTCCTGTTAACAAGGATAAGCACCCCATTAGTTTTATTAAGAGCGCAGGAGAAGGCTGCCAATTTATAATACTTATTCTGGAAACGTGCCACGTCAGATTGTTTTAAATGTGTCTCTTGTATCAGTGCACAGGAAATCGATTTACGGTGTAAATATTCTAGTACACGGGTTCGTTTAACAGCAGAATTTAGGCCATTCACATTCAATGATAAAATATTTAGAATATGCATTGAATATTCATAACCTTAAAACTGTATTTTGTAAATGAAAAAAAGCAAAAGCACTCCCATTCTGTAAGTAACATGTAAACGCTGGTGTGCATTCTAGATACCAAACCACCTAGATGAATAATCCTTTTAGAAATAAGACAAAATAAATAAAAGCAACACACAAACAGGAACAACAAACAACTATAAACAAGAAACAAATGAGACCGCACATTACCAAGAACGTAGGTCTGACTGAGCAAGAGAAAATGGTGATGATACGTGACCGGTCCACTTCAACGCAAGACATGTCCCCAAAATGCCCACTCAGTCAAAAATTTTTGTAATCAAACCTACTCTGCATTGGACCCCTCCAAAAAAGGTTGTTAGTCTTACCAGTAAAGAGACAGTTGTGCCGGATAAATAGGAACAATATCCCAGGAGGAGAAAAAAAAAAGATTTAACAAGTGTCCTCTCCTGGGCAGCTGGAATCGCCACCATCCCGGTCATTAAGTTCTTCTCGCTGGGCCGAAGAGATGGAGATGGTGGCCGCTGTCTTCCCGTTGCTTTGTAGATCTGCAGCATATGTTGTCTTCTGTGACAGTGAGCTGATAAAATCCTCCGCTTTCTGAGGAGAGTCAAGCATCGTCTGCTCACCTTTGTGCCGTAGTTTAATTGCCGCCGGATAGATGAGGAAAGGATGCAGACCCAGTGCCATCATCTTCTTAAGGATTGGGTTGAAGCTCGTTCTCTTGGTAGTTGTGGTTGGACTGAAGTCAGGAAAAAATAGCAGCGTGACATTATCCTGCGTGTATTTCACCGGGTACGCCTGCCGTGCACCCTTTAGGATCGCCGACATGTCTTGCCATCTTAGCACACGAAAGATGAGAGTACGCGGCCGCTCGGAGTTACTTTTTCTTCTGTCAGAGACGCGATGAGCGCGATCAATCTCCATGTCGCGGCCTTTCAATGCTGGAATCCACTTGGAAAGATTAGCTCTGAGAAAGTCGGCTGCGTCGGAGCCCTCTGCCCCCTCTGGCAACCCCACCTGTCGTACGTTATTTCTCCTATTCCTGTCTTCAATGTCCGTTATTTTATCAGTAAGTTGTTCTAGCTGCTTTCTCAAGTTTGTGACTGTCCTCCTATCCTCACGTGCAGCTGCCTGAACGGAATCTACTCGGTCGCGTGTCCGCTTCGCCGCGCTAGCTAGCTTTTCAAGTTCTGCACAGAGTTGTTGGTCGCTTGTATGTCCATATGTAGGTCACGCAACGCTGGGGTCAGAACAGAGTCTACCGCATCTCTTACCGCATCTCTTACTGTTGAGTAGTAAACCGAATCCAAAGTACTTTGCTGCTATTTAAGTGCTAGCTTGATACCGTTAGCGATAGCACCGTCGAGATCCTCTCTGGAGATGGTGGAATCTTTGAATTTTTCTTTATTGGCGATTGCTCAATCTCTCTTTTCCGACTGTCTTTGACTGCTGAAGTATTCATGATGGGTTAAACAGAGAATGGTTCGAAATTTACTGACAGGATTATATAATATTTGACAAAGTGAGCAGAGCGAGGGACTATGCCTGCATCGCTGTCGAAGAGTCACGTGATCGGATTTATTTAATTTTTGACCTTTTAACGTCTATGACATTAACTTCTCATTTTAATTTACAAATTCTATATCTGAGATCATTTCCATAATTTCCCTTCTGCTATTAAACCTGCAGCTGCCACACAGTGGATGTAGTTCGTGTCCCAGGTGCACTTTGTGTGATTAGTTACAATGTTTTAGTAAATTTTACAGTAATTTTAGACACATTGCAGTCGCATCAAGTCACGTTTTGTGCTGCAGCTTCTCACATACGTACATCTGACCCAAAGACTCATCAGTGACAAATCATCAGTGTGCAGTGAAAAGAAACAATCTTCCTCCTCAGGACATTGATGATGAACCTAAAACCTCTGCTTCACTCTCACTATTACAGAATGTGTCTTACTGAGGAGCAGGTCATGTGACTCTCAGAGAGATGATCTTACCTCAGTATCTCCAGTTTACAGTGAGGATTCTCCAGTACAGCAGAGACACACTTCACTCCTGAGTCTCCTAGATTATTCTCAGACAGATCCAGGTCTCTCAGGTGTGAGGGGTTTGATTTCAGAGCTGAAGTCAGAGCAGCACAGCCTTCATCTGAGACACCACAACCACGCAACCTGCAGAGACACAACGACACACACTTCATCAACACAGTTTCCTTTTGGTTTAAAACTTACTTTAAAGATGATGTGTGTGGGATTTTATTATTCAGAATGACATGAGGATTTAATATCATCTGCTTATTCTAATTAACAATGCACCTCATTTATCAAGCTGGATATGAACAGGCTTGTGTGTAAATTGTTTGTATGAGTGTTTACACAAGAAATTTTATATTCACGAAAATCCTGTTAATTCGTGTTCTACTCTTGCTCCTGAGTGTGTGTACATTTGTGCATAAGACGACGCCTTTATTTGTCACATCTACATTTTCTTTGCGTTGCCCAGCTTGTTAGGAAGTTGGGGTCAGAGCGCAGGGTCAGCCATGATACAGCGCCACTGGAGCACAGAGGGTTAAGGGCTTTGCTAAAGAGCCCAATCTTCTGATCAGTAACCCATAGATTTAACTGTTGCACCACCACTCACCCAAACTAACTAATGAAAACCTTGACTTGATCAACTTCAAATCATATCATTTGCATGGATTACTGCAAGTTTATATCTGGAATATACTGTTGAGTTTAAATTGCTTATCTTTAACGTGTTTACAGCGTTTAGCAGAACCCTTTATCGAGAGCGACTTATAGAAGTGCTTTTTTTCTAGTTTAAGATATTGCATGATCTCTCTAATCCAATGAAGGAAAGTCAGAGGAAGGGGGTCTTTCCATTTAAACAGTATTAATCTTCTGGTAAGTAGTGTACAAAAGGCCAATAATTTACTGTTCTAACTGCTTAGGTGCATGTTTTGTGCAGTATGTTTTGTAAAGCATGAATTTATTTCTATATGATCTGTGTTTTTTTACCTTGTTCATCACTAATCTCCGATATATACTGATTGGACGCTTTCTGATGCAACTGATACGCTAAAACTGTCCCTCTCCCCATGTTCTTAGGACATTTGTCTCGATTTTAATATAAGGTTCTCTGCCTGACGTGTCCAAAGAAGATCAAACTCCGTCTTAACCATCAGACATCGTTTAACTATGTCATCTGATGGTGAGTGGCTGTATCTAATATCTAACTTCAAAATATCATCAGTTAGCTTTCTAAGACGCTCCATGGTGGCTTTCCTTTGCATTGAACCATACGAAACAATCTGTTGAAATGAAATGATCTGTTGAAATGAAATTGTTAAGAAAGACATCCCGGGCGTCTTATTATGAGACAAAAAGAGATCAATCTCTGATTTAATAAAATTCACTAAAACTTCATCTGAAAGAAGAAGGGGATTGAACCTCATGGGCGGTATCCAGGTTCTATGCCTGGAATGCATAACTTCATTTTCAAAGGGGCATGGTCCGAAATGACTATAGAGTGGTATTCACAATCAACAATCATATGGAGAAGTCTATCAACAATAAAAAAATAATCGATACGCGAGAATGACTTATGAACCAAAGAAAAAAGGAATAGCCCCTAGAAGTAGGGTTTCAGAACCGCCAAATATCAGTTAAACCATATGTCTGTAGGAAGAGATTAATTGTTTGAGATGATTTGGATTCAGAGGATGCTCTAGATGAACTGCGATCTAACTTTGTAGAAAGGACACAATTCATGTCACCCCCTAAGATAAGGTGGTAAGTGTCTATACTGGAAATTCGGGAGAAAGCCTGAGTAAAGAAAGTATTGTCATCGCAGTTTGGAGCATAAATGTTCATTAAAATAATGGGGAGCCCGTACAGTCTCCCCACCACAATGATATATCACCCCGTGGGATCTGAGTCTATACATTACAAGTGGTACATTCTTACGTATTATAATTGCTGCTCCTCTTGCTTTGGAATTAAAACTTGAATGAAATGTTTGCCCTGTCCATCCTCCTGTTAATCTAATCTGGTCCATCACTCGGAGATGAGTCTCCTGAGGAAATACTATGTCTGCTTTTAGATGGTCATGGTGTAAGAGTACCCTTTTCCATTTCACAGGATGATTCAAAGATTTGACATTCCAGCTAACAAAATGAACCATGCACCCTACCTTTCCCATTGAGCTGGTGTCAGCCATAAGGAAACTTAGGTGAGACATTGAGAACACAGCTCAAGATAAATTAAGATAATCATGTTTAAAATAAACAAAGAAAAAGATAAGGCATACGAAC
This sequence comes from Pangasianodon hypophthalmus, assembly GCF_027358585.1. Lineage (NCBI taxonomy): Eukaryota > Metazoa > Chordata > Actinopteri > Siluriformes > Pangasiidae > Pangasianodon > Pangasianodon hypophthalmus. The sequence continues at coordinate 3,497,547 of NC_069738.1, forward strand.
AAAATATGTCTGCTAGGTCCCCAACCCCAGCCACCTAAACGAACATGGTGGATGTAATAATTTAATGTATGGCAGGGGAGAGCCACTTTCGTGTCCAACATACCAGCCTCCGCCCAGCCTCTTAGTCACAGAAAAAAAGAACAATGATAAGAGGGAAAATGAAATAATTTATAATAGTAATAGTAATAAAATAAAGTGCTTCACATTATTGTGACAGTCAGTATCATCAGTAGGACGTCATAAGTGAAATATAAATACACTCAAAAACACCGCGCCACTACGACGGAACACTGCCATATAATTTTATATTATATGACTCTTATAACTATCAAACTGAAATGAGTGGTTAAGATACGTATTGATAATTCTTTAAAGTAAAACCAAAATATTTACATCGGGGCAATAAAATGGAAAGAGTCTCATAACATTAGCGGGATGACTTCTGCCGAAGTAGGAAAAAAGCAAAGTCCAACAAAAAAGTTGAACAACATGGAGGACAACAACATAAGCTGCAGAGACACAATGACACACACTTCATCAACAGATTTTCATCTTGGATTAATACTTGCTTTAAAGATGATGTGTGTGTTGGATTGTCTCCCTTCACTTGTCCAATCACAAGTCATTATTAACACTGACCAATTATTACTGCTGTTACTGAGAATTACTGACATTTAATCTGCAAGTGGTGTAAAGGTATTGCTGGTTCATGTTTAACAAAATACTGTTTAACTGTATTTTTTATACATATGTATCTAATTCTAAGTGCATTTAATTATTAGTTTAAAGTATAAGTGATAATTTTAATAACTAATATATTTGTTCTCTATGTTTTACTGTTACAGCACACTTCAGCTGAAAAACAACACTGTATACAGCTCTTAACTGCAGCTTTTAGTGAACTACTGTGACTCTCAGAGAGAAGATCTTACCTCAGATGTTTCACTTTACAGTGAGGATTCTCCAACAGAGCAGAGAGATTCTTCACTCCTGAGTCTCCTAGTTTATTCTCAGACAGATCCAGTGTATTCACAGTCAGATGCAGTTCTTTCAGATTGGAGGTATCTGAGTTGAGCACTGAGGCCAGAGCTGACCAACTTCTTTCTTGAATTGTATCACACCTGATACTGAAGGAAATAACACACAATGAACTAACAATGATGCAAATTATCAAACAGGTCCTGAAAGCTTTCACTGCAACGTCTCAGTTTCAAAACACAAACATCAGCTACACAATTTACTTAAATGCTGTAATAATAGTAATAATAATTCACATTCAGAGTTCATTCGGCTTTACTGGAGTTTTTGGCTGCGTACATCATCACAGACAGCTTTGTATAAACATGGAGTAAAAGATCTGAGATGCCAAACGGAAAAGCATCAGAGTCTGATCTAAAATGTTTATAAGAGGAGAAAGGAAAGAGTCTAAAGTGTCATGAAGAGTTAGATTCATCTGAACAGCTAAGACATTTGATTTATTTTCTTAACAGTGTAACAGTATAACAGTTATATTCAGCTCTACTTACATTGCTTTCCTTGATGCTGCAATCACAGGCATCACCTTCACAACAATCTCTTCTCTTATTTTATCTGTAGTGATATATTTACTCAGGTCAAATTCCTCCAGCTCCTGTGCTGAAGTCAGTAAGACAAACACCAGAGCAGACCACTGTGAAGAAGAGAGTTTTCTTTGTTTTCCAGATTTCAGGTAGCGTTGGATTTCCTCCACTAGAGAACTGTCACCCAGTTCATTCAGACAGTGGAACAGATTGATGGATTTCTCTGTAGAAACATCTCTACTGATCTTCTTCTTGATGTACTGTACTGTTTTCCTATTTTCTGTCTGGGAGCTACTTCCTGTCTGTGTTACTAAGGCATGTAAGAGTTTCTGATTGGACTCCAGTGAGAGACCCAGGAGAAAGCGGAGGAAAAGATCCAGATGTCCAGATGCACATTCTAAGGCCTGATCTACAGCACTCTCGTGGACATCAGAAATTGTCTTAAAGACCCGACTCTGTACAAGAGCATTTCTCTTTTCCTTCATGAATGTCAGGTGCACATACAGAGCTGCGAGATGCTCCTGAATGCTCAGATGAACAAAGCTATACACTTTACTCTGGTGAAGCCCAAACTCCTCTCTGAAGATCTGCGTACACACACCTGAGTACACTGCTGCTTCTGTCACATCAATGCCACACTCTCTCAGGTCTTCCTCATAGAAGATCAGGTTGCCTTTCTGCAGCTGCTGAAAAGCCAGTTGTCCCAGTTTGAGAAGCATTTCTTCATCACTCTCCTGCTTCTTTGAGTACTTTTCTCTTATGATGTTTGTCTGAATGATGAGGAAGTGTGTGTACATTTGAGTCAGAGTCTTGGGGATCTCTCCACTCTCTGCTTCACTCAACACTCTCTCTAGAACAGTGGCTGAAATCCAGCAGAAGACTGGGATATGGCACATGATGTAGAGGCTTCTTAATGACTTCAGGTGTGTGATGATGTTATTGGCCAGGCTCTGATCACTGATTCTCTTCCTGAAGTACTCCTCCTTCTGTGGGTCATTGAACCCTCGTACCTCTGTGACTCGATGGACATACTCAGAGGGGATTTGATCAGCTGCTGCTGGTCGGGAAGTGATCCAGATGAGAGCAGAGGGAAGCAGATTCCCTTTGATCAGGTTTATCAGCAGCACATGGACTGATGCTGATTCATTTACATCACACACTCTCACTGTGTTCTGGAAATCCAGAGGAAAACGACACTCGTCCAATCCATCAAAAATGAACAGAACCTTTTTCACACTGGACATTTCTGTTTCGTTTGTTTCTTTAAAACAGACATGAAGGAGATCCATCAGACTCAGTTTTTGGTCCTTCATCAAATTCAGCTCTCTGAAAGGAAGTGGAAATATGAGGTGGAGGTCCTGATTAGCTTTCCCTTCAGCCCAGTCCAGAATGAACTTCTGCACAGAGACTGTTTTTCCGATGCCAGCGACTCCCTTCGTCAGCACAGTTCTGATGGGTTCGTCTTGTTCAGATAAGGGCTTAAAGATGTCATTGCATTTGATTGGTGTTTCCTCTGCTGTTGTTCTCCTGGATGCTGCCTCGATCTGTCTCACCTCATGTTCTTTACTGACGTCTCCACTGTCTCCCTCTGTGATGTAGAGCTCTGTGTAGATCTCATTCAGGAGTGTTCGGGTATCCTGGTTTATTATCACTCCATTTAAACACTGAAATTTCTCCATCAGATTTAATTTGAACTTTTTCTGGGATTCATTTACAGCAGCAGATTCTGGGTCGTGTCTGTGACAGGGTGAAGTAGGAAGACATGGTGAGACATGGGGTCAGATAACCATTCTTTATGATGCTAACACTATGTATTTGCCTCATTCAACTGTTTGTTTTCTATAAGCTAGTCACGTAGGAAATAACTGCAAAGAGGTTTATTATACCAGTGTGTCAGTGTCACAGTCATGTTGTTGGTTTTGATCTTACCCTGTATCTGTGATGACGTTCTTTTCTATTCCATCTGCTGCCTTCTGTAGAACTCTGGGAATAAAAAGCAGCTATTAAAGGCAAAACCTTTTGTCACTATTGTCTAAATGTTAGCCTTAATTTTGCTACAATAATTCTTTGTGAGTGCATTAACAGCTTCTTTCCACTGACAATTTCTGTTCTGGCAGCAAAAAGGAGATCTACATAATATAAGGTGGTGGTTTTAATATCAGGTGGTTTTAACAGCATATATGTGCAGCAGCAATCAGCCATAACATTAAAACCACTGACAGATGACGTGAATAATATTGATTATCTTGTTACAGTGGCACCTGTGGGATAAATTAGGCAGCAAGTGAACAGTCAGTTCTGTAATTCACTTCACAGGTCAGTGGTTTTAATGTAATGGCTGTACTCGGTGTATCTAGTTAACACAAACACACATTGTGTATATATATATATATATATATATATATATATATATATATATATATATATATATATATATATACACACACACACACACACACACACAATGTATACACACACACACACACATACATACACACATACATACATACATATATATATATATATATATATATACACACATACACACACACTACTCTGTTTAATGCACTCTGAACTGCATCCAGCTGGTATTTCTGCCTCCACTGTAATATAAATCACAAACTGAGTCTACCATTTCTGATTAAGGTGCAATATTTGTAGATTAGGATGATGACTGTGTGTTGTGTTCTCTGTGATGTAAACTTTGTATTGTGTGTATCATGTTGTGACCAAACATCAAGAAATATTCTAATCCTAATCCTGTAACTATATATATGGTGAATAAAATGATTCTGATTCTGATGAACAATTAAAGAACACAGTGCTAAGTACATCACCACCAATACTGTAGAACTGAAGAAGAAAAATCTGATCTGGTTTAAATTTTTTTTTTTTTTTTTTTTTTTAACTGTCATTAGAGATGTAAGAGAGTATGAGTACATTAGTCAGTATGAAAAGATAATCTGTTCTAGATGGTCACAAATCTTTAAAAAAAAAAAAAAAAACCTGAAAGAAAGGTTCACAGGCATATAATCTCTAAATCTCCCATGAAATTTTATAGCCTGGTGCTTATCAGATTATTATCATAGTTTTTATTTCCTGCTAGATTACTACATTAATGTTTGTTGCTCTTCTTATTATTAATAGCAGCAGCAGTATTAGAAACAGTGTCACTACATATTGGTTTTTTTTTTTTTGCTTATATTATCATTTCTTGCTTTAGCATCTCTTAACACATTACCTGTGAGACATTTTGATCTTAATATATATTTACACTCTTTCTTCTAAAACATTTACTGAAAGTATTGTAGCATCGTTTTAAATGTCAAACCATGATTTTAACTTTGAGAACTATGGGATGTTACCTGTGTACACACGGGGGGTTTCCATTTTTAAGGTTTGCATAAGGAGGATCCATAGATGCATCACTCTTCATGGAGACACAGCTGGGTGCTGGTGAGTCTGATCTCTTTCTCTGGAGTTTACTGCACAACATTATAGACAGTCCTTTAGTGATTTATATACACTCTAGTTTTTGACTGACATGTTAGCTTAATGAGGACTTAATTTGCTCTAACAATGAACAGTGACTTGTACTATTATTTTATTCTACTGTTAATTTTAGTGTCACATCAATATGCTTTTACTTCCATATTACCTACATTCCCCTCCGAAAGTATTGGAACAGCAAGGCCAATTCTGTTGTTTTCGCTATACATTGAAGACGCGTGTTTGAGATCAAAAGATGAATATGAGACGATAGATCAGAATTTCAAAAGAATAATGCAACAGTCTGGTGATGTCAACGAGTGGCAGACTTGATGCAGTTATTGCAAGCAAAGGATATGCACCCAAATAGTATGTGTTATTTACTTTAATTTACTTCAAGACTTATCTATTCCTATAATTTTGCTCACCTAAAATATGTCTATGTTTTACGCTGTTTAACACATCTAGATGTAAATACCAAGAAATAAAAGTTGAAATCCTCAACTTTTGTCTCATTTCCTTCTTTTGATCTCAATGTCTTTGGTGTATAGCACAAATAAATGAATTGGCCTTACCGTTCCAATAGTTTCGAAAGGGACTGTATATGACACTGTAAAAATGGAGTGTATCAGAAATAGTGTCACTACATACTGTTTCCCATAGTTTTTTTTTTTTTGCTTATATTATCATTTCTTGCTTTAGCATTTCTTAACACATTACCTGTGAGACATTTTGACCTTAATATATATTTATGCTCTTTCTTCTAAAACATTTACTGAAAGTATTGTAGCATCACTTTAAGACCAAAAATCTATAATATAAATGTCAAACCATGATTTTAACTTTGAGAAATATGGGGTGTTACCTGTGTCTAAAAATGGAAACCCCACTTGTAAAGTTCGCATAAGGAGGATCCATAGATGCATCACTCTTCATGGAGACACAGCTGGGTGCTGGTGAGTCTGATCTCTTTCTCTGGAGTTTACTGCACAACATTATACAGTCCTTTAGTGATTTATATACACTATAGTTTTTGACTGACATGTTAGCTTAATGAGAACTTAATTGGTTCTAACAATGAAGAGTGACTTGTACTATTATTTTATTTTACTATTAATTTTACTGTCACATCAATATGGTTTTACTTCCATATTACCTATATTCCCCTCTGAAAGTGTTGGAACAGCCAATTCTATTGTTTTCGCTATACATTGAAGACATATGTGTTTGAGATCAAAAGATGAATATGAGACGATAGATCAGAATTTCAGATTTCATTTCCGCATATTTACATCTACACTATATGGACAAAAGTTTATGGACCATCACACCCATATGTGGGCTTTTTCTAAACTGTTATTACTGTCTAGAATGACTTTGTATGCTGTAGCATTACAATTTCCCTTCACTGGAACTAAGAGGCCCAAACCTGTTCCAGCATGACTGTACCACTGTGCACAAAGCGAGCTCCATGAAGACATGGTGTGTCAAGGTTGGTCTGAAAGAACTTGAGTGGCCTGCACAAAACTCTGACCTCAAGCCAACTGATCACCTTTGGGATGAACTGAAACACTGAATAAGTTCCCCAGACCTGCTCATTGAACATCACTAATGCTCTTGTAGCTGAATGAACACAAATCCCCACAGCCACACTCCAAAATGTAGTGGAAAGCCTTCAGAGAAGAGTGGAGCTTATTATAACAGCAAAGCTTAGACTTGGACTGAAGACCAGAGAGCTGTCTATGGGAGAAAAGCAAGCAATAGTGAAGGTGGAAAAAGAGAGAAAATCTATCAGAACAACTGCACAAGCATTGGGCATAGCTAATACAACAATTTGGATTGTTCTATAAAAAAAAAAAAAAGAAAAAAAAAAAAAAAAAAGAAAGAAACCACTGACAAACAGACACTGAACAGGTCACCCAAGGAAAACTACTAGCAGCTGATGACAGAAACATTGTGAGCGCTATGAAGAAAAACTCAAAAACAAGTGTTAGTGACATCACCAACTTTCACAGGGCAGCGGTGAAGGTATCACAATCTACCATTTGAAGAAAACTTCAAGTGCATAAATGTAGAAGCCATATCACATGATGCAATCCACTCATCAGCAGTAAGAATCAGAAGGCGAGATTGGAATTCACAAACAAATACAGAGACGAGCCACAAAAGTTCTGGAACCAAAATTAACCTCTACCAAAGTGATGGAAATGCCAAAGTGTGGAGAAAGAAAGAATATGCTCATGATCCAAAACATACAATCTCATCTGTGAAACATGGAGGAAACATGTGGAGGTAGTGTCTTGGCTTGGGCTTACATGGCTGCTTCTGAAACAGGCTCACTAATCTTTACTGATGATGTAACGCAGAATGAATTCAGAAGATTACAGGAACATTTTGTCTACCAATTTACAAAGAAATGCATTCAAATTAATTGGGAGGAACTTTATCATGCAGCGTAACAATGATCCAAAACACACTACCAACACAAAAAGGACTTTATCCTGAGGAAAGAGTGGAAGGTTTTAGACTAGCCAAGTCAATCACCAGACCTTAACCCAGCTGAGCAGCATTTCAGCGCCTGAAGATAAGACTGATGGGAGAAACCCACCAAAACAAACAACAACTGAAAGAGGCTGTGGTAAAAGCCTGGAAAAGCATCACAAAAGAATAATGCAACAGTCTGGTGATGTCAACGAGTGGCAGACTTGATGCAGTTATTGCAAGCAAAAGATACGCACCCAAATATTATGTGTTATTTACTTTAATTTACTTCAAGACTTACCTATTCCTATAATTTTGCTCACCTAAAATATGGCTATGTTTTACGCTGTTTAACACATCTAGATGTAAATACCAAGAAATAAAAGCTGAAATCCTAAACTTTCGTCTCATTTCCTTCTTTTGATCTCATACTCTAATGTCTTTGGTGTATAGCACAAATAAATGAATTGGCTTTACCGTTCCAATAGTTTCGGAAGGGACTGTATATGACACTGTAAAAATGGAGTGCATCAGAAATAGTGTCATGACATATCGTTTCCCATAGTTTGTTTTTTTTTTTGCTTATATTATCATTTCTTAACACATTACCTGTGAGACATTTTGACCTTAATATATATTTACACTCTTTCTTTCAAAACATTTACTGAAAGTATTGTAGCATCACTTTAAGACCAAAAATCTATAATATAAATGTCAAACCATGATTTTAACTTTGAGAACTATGGGATGTTACCTGTGTCTAAAAATGGAAACCCCACTTGTAAAGTTCGCATAAGGAGGATCCATAGATGCATCACTCTTCATGGAGACACAGCTGGGTGCTGGTGAGTCTGATCTCTTTCTCTGGAGTTTACTGCACAACATTATACAGTCCTTTAGTGATTTATAAATACTATAGTTTTTGACTGACATGTTAGCTTAATGAGAACTTAATTGGCTCTAACAATGACTTGTACAGTCTTTATTTTTGGTTTTTGATTATTTCGTTAGCCATTACTATTACCTTTATTGTCAAATCAAGATGCATTTACTTCCATATAGTATATATGCCATTGTAAAACCCTGCACTGCACAAATACTGATATTAATTCCTCCAAAATGTTTAGTGAACATATAGTAGCAGCATTAGGGCTTAACTAAAGTATAAAATAAACTGATAAATATCAAAATGCTGCTAATGACTCTGGACTCGATAAAGCAATGTGTAGCTTGGTCTTTCTCTGTGCAGTGATTTTAACTATGAGAAATATGGGGTGTTACCTGTGTCCACACGGGGGGTTTCCATTTTTAAAGTTCGCATAAGGAGGATCCATAGATGCATCACTCTTCATGGAGACACAGCTGGGTGCTGGTGAGTCTGATCTATTTCTCTGGAGTTTACTGCACAACATTATAGACAGTCCTGTAGTGATTTATATACACTCTAGATTTGACTGACTTGTTAGCTTAATGAGGACTTAATTGGCTCTAACAATGAACAGTGACTTGTACAGTCTTTATTTTGGTTTTAATTATTTTGTTAGCCATTATTATTACTTTTATTGTCAAGATGCATTTACTTCCATATTATATATATGACACTGTCAAACCCTGTACTGCACAAATACTGATATTAATACCTTTAAAATGTTTAGTGAATATATAGTAGCAGAATTAGGGCTGTAGTGGCTCATGGGGAAAAATTTGAATACCTCTGCTTTATAATGTTTAAGTGACTTGTTAATACAATAAGGACATAATTTTACTTACAATGAACAGAATCTAGATTTTTTTTTTCAAGTGATGACTACTAACGTTTCATTCTTAGTATAAACTTTGGTTATTATTTTCATATGTACTCACTACATATTTCAGATAAAAACAGGTAATGTCTAAAATGCAAAAACATGGTTACCACTTCTTGGAGGGTGGGGTCATATCATCTGTGTCCAGATCAAGGAGCCCCATTTTTGAATATTAGCGTATACACAGACAGCTTATGGACACACAGCCGAGTCCTAAAGACGGTGATCTCTTCTGCTAGAATGAATTACACTCCTAGAAAACACAAAAACAAATGTGCAGTTAACCGTGCAAAGAACCAAACTTTCATATCTTTGATCAAAAAAATAAAAAACCCTTATTTTACCTCTATGTTAATCATGTAATGAACTGCATATGTGAGTAGGTCCAAGCTTAAGGAGCAGAAGGGTTCATAGTAAGAGTAGTTTATAAATATTATGCAGTTTCGTCACGTCATGCAGGTGCAGAGGGCAGGAGCAATGACATCAGGTAGCAGGAGCACACAGACAGCTTGAGAGAGAGAAAGAAATAGCAGATTCTTAATTGTTTGTGTAACATACAAGACTGCAAAAGGCAGGTGAAAAGGGTAAAAACATGATCAGGGCAGAACACAGACAAAATGGCCAAATCCAAAGGAGTAGTCAGAAAACAAGTCAAGGGTCAAAATACACGATAAACACTAGTCAGGAATAATGCTCAGGACTTGACAAATGATTGAGGCAAGATAGTGTGTGTGTGTGTGTGTGTGTGAGTGTGTGAGCGTGCGTATCCTTGTATATAGTCCAGACAGGAAGTGAGGTAAACAGTTTTATAATCAGGGGAAGGGGCCTCTGCTGAAGGTAGAAGAAATATCTGTGTTATTTTTCTCATCAGTCTCAATTTTCTACTGAATATCGAGACACCAAAAGCAATTTACTGTGGACAAAGTTTTAGAAGAAATTATCCAGGAACCTGACCAAAATCAGTCCAAATAAGAATTGGTTACAGAAAGCAGCAAGGATTCATATGAAGATGCTTTTTTGATAATGTTATATATTGGACAGTAGTGAAAGGAGTGGATAACTCTATATTTTCTGTTGTGTAAAGACAGCTACTTTACAATGTGTCTTATTACTTTATTTTTATTATTATTGTTATTATTAGTATTTTTGATTTTAGTAATGAGTTAAAGAGCCTGAAATTTATGTATGTGTGTCGACATTTACATGTTAAACATATACTTTGTTTTAGAGAAACATCTGATGAAGGGCAGAAGCATACAGTATGTCTGCACATAAGACAAAAAAAATCACCTGTTAGAAAGCCATATCCTGGTCCCTTCATCCATGTGATCCTGATGAAGTTGAGGAAAATCTGCGAATAAAAAAGGTTCTGATGATTATGACCCTTTTTTCAAAATAAAACATCCCTATTACCCACTTGTCTCTTGCTGTAAGGTTTTGTACCACCGTGATGGATATCTATCCACAGGTGAATGGTAGCCAGCAAGGCGTGTACTGGTCTAAAACAGTATGTGAAAAAATGGGGATGTAAAGTGTTTGTCCGTGCTGTGTCCATCTCTAGCTACACCTGGAATATTTTTCTTTATCAACGGAAAAGATCCACCCACACAGACAAGGGATTGAGTTATGATGTATGATGACCCTGTTGGATGTTTCTCTGCTTTGAACAGGTTACTAGGTGTATGTTGATGAAAACATTTAAACATACTTGGTCTTCAAATTTTATATGTTTTTCTGCCAGTTGGTCTTAAAAACAATAGGCCTTTATTGTTTTATTTAGTTTTAGGGATATCATTCATACAGAAATTGCTTTTAAGGGATTAACTAAAAAGGCCGAAGCAAAAAGTTGCTTAAATCATTTGTAGTTAATAGAAGGGCTACTTTAAACCTATTTCTTCCTCTTCATCAACATTAAATGGGTTTTTAGTTTCGATAAATGAACAATTCTGAACCAGAAGTCAGCAAGTCTGAAATTAGTTGTACTAAACACAGAGAATTTCTGTGAGCCTAAAGTAGCGATGGGCAATATGACAATTTTAGATGGTGAATGATCCATGATGTTTTTACAGAGATCACATATATCGTGATTCCAAATATATTTTGTCAGTTGTGCTGAAAATGCTCAGATATGGCATCCTAACCTGTGTACTTTATAATCCCAAGTCCAGCTTGTGCTCTCCCTGACAGACACATGAACAAATCATTAATAACCAAGAGTAGGTGGCTCCTTATCTTACATTTCCTCCTCAACTTGCAACAACATGGCTGACAACACGGAGGAGTTGGTGCCTAAAAAAAATCAACATCAGTTATATGAAACTGCTGCATTTTATACAACGGATATGGTGCAAACAAGGGTTGTTTAAAAAAATATGCAAAGGCAAGAACATTGGCACCTCGAAGAATACAAATTTGTTTAACCACCAATAAAGTACCCTAAAGAGTGTGTGCTGAAATTCAGATAACATGTAGAGCTCAGATGAACAACACCACAGCTAGAAACAGGGCTGAAGCAATACAACAATAACAAATGGGTTTGAAAAAGGCACTCCTTATGAGAAAACACTGATCACTCATGCCATGATATTGCACCTGGCCAAAGATGTAATACGCTTCAAACCAGTAGAAAACAAGGGTCTTAAGCAATCCTAAAAAAATTCAGTCTCATTGCCAGCCAGTTTGAGGGACCAGGACGTCTCCATGGTTATCGCATGATGTTTGAGAGATGCTGCCTGAATGGTTTACGGCTCACAAGACAAATGGTGGTCAAAGTCTTCAGAAACAGGATGTAACAGGGTCAGATTTAGGAGAGTACTGGGTTGGGCTGTAGATTAGAGCTCCCGCATCTCCAGTAGAACCCCTTGCACTGAACATGAACATACTGTATGGACTTATTTACGGAAAACTCCAGTCATGATAGTGTTAAAATAAATATATTATATAAAGTGTGTGGCTTTATAACAGCTGTAGTTCATTATGATGTCCAGTTTAGTCCTGCTTTCTTCTAACAGATTCCCAAAATGTCAGGGATTGGAGTCGGAGGCGGATACAGATGTGATTTAATCGGCACAAAACATACACACGGTACATGAACAAGACCAACAACAACCAGGTAAACGCAGGAACACAAGAACACGATGTGAGCTGGATAAACGCAAGACAAAAAGTACTACCAGAAACACAGCTTAAACACCATAAACGTGACTCAGGTGTGTGTGATCTCGTGAGGTGCAGGGGCTGATGGGTAACATAGTCCTGACAAAATAAACACATAGTGAAGTAATGTAAACCACAGCAACTCAATAAAAATTAAAACTTAAACATCCACAATTCCGTAATTTGAGTTTAACACCCTTGGCTTAGCTGTGTATAGCCAAAAAATATTAACGGACTAATTAATTGATTAATTAATTACAGTCTACTACAGGATAGTAGACTGTGTTTGACGATGGCTGTGTGGAACTGAAAAGTTAAAGAAAAGTTAAAGAAAACATTTGGCAGGGAGATCACGAGAAAACTAAGTTGTGATCTTGTGATAACAGCACAGAAAAAAATAAATTACTCATGGTCTTGTATGGACTTCTGTAGAAGCTAGAGCTTAAAACACATTATGTTCGTTCCACACTAATAAAGCTAAATTCCCCCAAACACTCTGAATGTTTAATTAATGAGAAATGGAAGAGAGAAACTCGAATAAATAACACACACCTGATAAACAGCAGCTTTACAGGGACGATGATTTCAGTTCCACTGAAGTGAAGTTTTACTGCTGTTTCTGCATGAGGTCAGAAAAATATAACGACGTTTCTGTTAAAGAAATAACTCACTTTTACTCAGAAGTCCACGTTGTGTGACATTAATATCACTGTTTCTGCCTGGTGTTAAAGTTTATTTACTTTTCCAACAGCAACAAAATGGAGTCGCGGCTGAGACACAAACACTTCTACTTCATTATGAAGATTCATTATGAGTGATTCACGAGTGATTTAGCAAACGAATCGACTCTTTGAGCTGGCCCTTTTAGAACTTAGAAATGACTAGATGGATATCATTAGCAACCAGTCAAGTTCATCAATGTAGAAAACAACTATTAAGAATGATGACAGTCCACCATATGCAGTGACCTTCTCATTCTACACAATGTAGTTAGTGCTTATGTGCATTTGAAGATGGATAAACCACCAGACTGCAGTGAAGAGCTTGAGGATGAACATCCCCTGGCCCTGTACCTTAAGTAGAAGGAATCTGCAATCAGTAACTGGCTATACTCGTTTTATTAATTTTTCTAATATTTCGTTAGCCTAGCATGTGTAAATTTGAAAATGTTGGGTAAAAAATAAAAATTCAGATAATAAAACATACACATTAAAACAATTCAGGAAGTGAAAAATTCAAGTAAAGCAATTCAGTGAAAACATCCGGGATACTCAGAAACAGCAAACAAGTCAGACTCTAATCAAACTCACTCCTGACCAACCACAACACACCTGGGAGCTCATAGAGGGAGGCTTCATTTCTTAGTTATTTATTAATGATTTATTAATGATTTACACCTTGTAGTAATCTCTCTCTCTCTCTCTCTCTCTCTCTCACGCCTCGTGATCACTTCACACGCTATTACACTTTTCTACCACTAGTTTTTTTTTTTTAAGCGAGATAAAAACATTTCAAGCTGTCAAAAATTCAGGTTAAAATAATTCAACTGTTTAAAATTTCAGGTTACAAAAGCTTTTGAACGTTTCATTATTGAGAAAAGAAAAGAGCTGGTGTATATATCTGTAGTAGCTCCACAGCTGATAAACAACAGCTTCTCACTGCCTTCAGTCCGCCATGACGCACTTTTCTTACTGCTTTTACACTTCACTACATTCTAGACTTTTAGACTTCAATACATTATAAAAGCGTTTTAAATATTAAAGAAACCACTCACTTAGTCAGAAATCCACGTTGTGTAACATTAATATCACCGTTTCTGCCTGGTGTTGAAGTTTATTTACTTTTCCTGCCGCTCCTCAAAATGGAGTCGCGGCTGAGACACAAACACTTTCACTTTAGAAAAACTGACTCACTTCCGGTGATGTGTCGTTCAGGAAATGAATCGACTCTTTGAGTCGGCTCCTTTAGATGAACTTCAAATAGAAAAAGCGAACAGTGAAATTGAAATAACTGAAATAATTGACTTTTTTACTCGTTCAGGGAGACTCCTGACGTTTTGTTGTCTGAAGTTACACTACAAGTCCAGTCCACTTTAATTACCAAGAAACAGAATAACAGTGACGTCATTAATAATAATAATAATCTCACAGGAAAGCTGTTTGTGAAAAAAGACAAAAGAAAGCAGCTGAGAAAGATTTCACATTTTATACTGAATTATTACATTATTTTTTTGCACACATACAGTGTGACCTACCTGCATATGACAGGTGTATGGGATATAATGCGTATAGAGTGTGGTATACTGTTTTTTTCTCTAAGCATAAAAAACTCTAGAGAATTTAGACAGGTGACGATGACACACACCTGAAAGCAAGAAAAGCTACACACATACAGGTGTTGCTTAATAGATCTCTTCTAAATACTGTCCATTTATTTAAATAAATGCTGCACACACACACACACACACACAATATTTTACAGCTTAATAGTGTTGAAGAAATGAACTCTTGCTCCACTTCGCTTTAAAAGAGACATTTTATTTCTGCATGCAGCTGGACAGATCACATGTTCGAACCATATACTGTACAAACAAGGATGGATTACCGAATGGGCTTACCGGGCACAGGCCCAGGGGCCCAAGGAGTCAGGGGGCCCCAAAGCAAGAGCCTCCACCTAAGGTCACTTTTATTAACAACCCAGAGACAAAAGGCCAAAAGTCTTCCTGAAAAACTGAATAAATAGCGTACATATTAATTTAATTTGAAGATGTCACAATAAAGAATCTATCATCCATCCATCCATTCTCTGTAACGCTTATCCTACACAGGGTCGCAAGGGGGTCTGGAGCCTATGCCAGGGGACTCAGGGCACAAGGTGGGGGAAACCCTGGACAGGGTGCTAATCCATCGCAGTGAACAATCACACACACACACACACACACACTCACACACACACACACACACATTCATTCACTTAATACAGACAGAGAATCATTACACCTTCAAAGTGAGCATTTATCACTTCAGTTTTCTGGAGGACTTTGGGGGCTGAATTCTCTGTTATTGATGTCATTCAGGACCCTGCAACTCTGTGAGGAGAAATCCTAAAAAAGAAAGTACAAAAAAAATGACACAGATAGAACCTGGACCCCGCTTCCAAAACAATAAATAAAAATAAATATGCCAGTTACATAAAGGTGTAGTTCATCAAGACTGCATGTTTTTTCCACCCAACAGAGCCTCCTAACTCCACATGGCCCTCCAGACCAGTATACACCTAGCTAGTAAACTGGTAGAACACTTTATGTCTATTAACAACTGCTAAACATCCCATTTACATTTATTACATAATGTAGTATGCTGCAAGGGTATCAATCGAAAACTATCAACAATTAATGACTCCCATGAAGAGTGTGTTGATGAAGCCATGTCTGTTGAGAAAAGAAGCAGCTCTTGAATGTGTGGAATAATTTTGCTCGAAAATACAGATTTATATTGCGCGAGATTCAGTAACGCGCTCGGATTTTTGGCACAGATCTGCAGCCATAAACAAGTGCATTAATATAAACCTGTGATTTGCAGCTGCGCTGTTGTCAGAGCTGCTGCTCTAGAAAATTAATCAACACTTTCTGACCAATCACAGTCCAGAAATGAATAAGCTCTGTAGTATACAGTATATGAAACTCAGTGTGTGTGTGTGTGTGTGTGTGTGTGTGTGTGTGTTTCAGGATGATGATATCGAGTCCACACAGCTGCCCTAGTGAAAAAAAAATTAAAGACTAATTGTCAGTATATTTAAGTGTGTTAATGATTAGTTAACTTGAAGTGTGCTATTTTGGAACAACTAAATTTTGTGCTAAGTATATTTTACTTGTAATTAAATTGTAGTAAAGCATAACTTTAAGTGTATTTAGTGTACTTCTATGTGCTAAATTGGAACAACTTCAAGTATACTTAGTACACTTTAAGTATCTGCCTGTGTAAGATAATTACATGCTTCATTAGTGATATTAAAGTGTACTTTTTTGTATTACAAGTACATTACAAATTAATTAAGAGTGTCTTCAAAACACACAAGCAATATACCATAAATATATTATTTTTGAGTAAAAATATGCTAATTTTTTTCCCCGATGCTGAATGCACTTATTATCAGGGTCATTACAATAAATAACTCACACGACTAGCTAGCTAGCTAACAGGCTAAGCTAACTGGAGAATGAGATGATGGCTAATTCGCGGCCTCACTGTCAAAAACAAGAAGTGTGAATAGCAACTTTACAAAATGCACAAATCCCCTCAGACAAGAGCACAAACAGTTAAACATCAACTACCAAGTCTGTAAACTGCAACGCTGCCTTTATAAATAGCTAGCTCTATGAAGTTAGCAATACCAAGCCAACTAAGTTCCCCGAACAATATTAAGTCTATCGGATTAGCTAGTAGGCTAACTGTTAGCACTCTGTAAGCTTCAGCCACAGCACTGATAGCGAGCTAAGCAAAATAGCATCGGCTAATGCTAATTTAATTGCTCATTTCGCCCAAAATTCATCTGAAACATTTCAAAAACACATTCGATAAAAGGTTACTGTAGATCATTGTGATAAATTATCTGTTTAATTATACATTGTGTATTTTCATGTGATGCACTAAAGGCGTTGGGCTCTTTAAGAAGCAGGCTCTCTCTCACCGGGTCTAGGTAGCGAAAACACACATGCGCTGTATGTTATATAGAGAAGTTTCCTATGTTCGTGACATGTTATTACTTTAAAATAAATATCACGTTTTGCATGTGAATGTTGTGGTGTTGATTCCTGGGACATACAACAGTTACTTTCCTGTAGAACACATTTTCTTGTGTTTGTATGGTGTGCTGTTGGTATAAAATTAGTCATGGATTGATGTTTATACATTGGACCTCTCTGTGACATTGTATAAATTTATTAAAATACTTAAATCACAATTACAAGAGTAGCCTTTTGTGCAGTGCATACACTTTATTTAAAAATGTTTTAAATGGGCTTTCAACGCATTTATCATATGTTTTATTACTTTCTGAAAGCAGTAATGAAGTGAATTGCAAGCTTGAAGAAGTCCACTTAAAAATTACTCCAAAATTGAACTTAAAGTATACTACACCTTCAGGTTATTTAATAATGTACTTTGAAAGTATACTTTCAATGCATTGTTACAATGGTCATTTTCAGCACACAGTTCAAAATAATACTAAAATATATTTACATAAAGTGCAAATAAATACACTTTTAAAAAAATAAACAAAACTTTCAATTCAAGTATATTTTTGTAAAATATATTTTTAGAAAATATACTAAATTACAATTATTTTAAAGTGTGTTAAAAGTTGGTAAAAATAGGTAAAAGCATGGTGGTAATACACTTTTATATATTTAAAGTTAGTACAATTTTTTTAGTATATTTGCAATGTACTATTGAAACAGGAAATATATTACAAATACAATAAATTATACTTTTTTTTCACTAGGGTGGACTTTATTATTATTATTTTTTTAAATAAAAAAAGCTTTTGTTATTGCTTTTGCAAAAACTGGTGTGTGTGTTTCTCTCCCAATCTCTTACAACTGAAATACCAAGAAATAACGGAATTATATCGCCCAAATAAACTCCTATATCTTTTGTTAGACAAATTTATTTTGAATAACTGTTACAGAAATTAATTTTATTGCTACAAAATTAATGATAAATACATAAACTAATTTTATACAACAAAAATAATTACACTGTGTTTATATATTTATTTCGTCAAAATGTATTTGATACAATTGTGCAAAATATTACGAGTAGTGTATACTTAAGTACTAGAGATGGCACTGATCCCATATCGGGTATGATCAGCTGATACCATCAAAAAACAGGGATCAGATATCAGAGAAAATGAAGAACATAGGTCTGTAACAAAAGATCTAAATTATTTTAAACACCAGCCAAAGGACAAAGTGATAAACGTGACTTGTAGCGTCTCCTAGGAGCTTCCTCACATAAACTCCTCAGATGCCAAGTCCTGTGAGAATCCCACCAATGTCTTGAAACTGCTCCTGTCCATTTCAGCTCCATCTTCCACTGACTGGGTTCAGTTCCAATTCGTGTGGTTTTTCACCTGCTCTTCCAAATTATTCCCTCAGGTTTTCTCTGGGATTGAGGAAATTTTGTCCAGGGATCACAGGTCATTCTACACTCAGTGTATAATTGTGTGTAGTCTAATCAAATCTAAAAGACAAATATCTGAATTAATAACCAAAAACTAGACTGTGGTACTTCATGATCAACAGCATGTAATCATCACTGCTGCAAGGAAAACATTATTATCTCCTGTTTATAATTTGTCGTCCAACATTTCTTCATTCTTATGTAATATCTTTGTTAGAACATTCAGCTAGAACAAATGAGAACTTTCACAAGATCTAACAGGAAAGTGAGCAGATATTTACCATCACATCACTGCTCTTATACAATCATAGACTGCTTTTTTTAAATAATGATCACTGCTGTGTGTTTGATCTCTCAGTCTACATGTGTATTTAAGTGCAGACTTTTAGAAAAAGCTTAGGAGAAACAGGGAAAAGCCGAGATCATCTTATTCAGACAAAAGCAGCAGTATGAATTCAGAGACAGCAGGGTGTCACAAGGAGACGAGGTGTTCATTTACAGTCACTCTCATACACTCAGTTGTGACATTTTGTAGACTCTGTCTGACTCCCTGTGTTCTGCTTTCATATGAATTTTAAATCAACACCAAACAGCATTAAACCTAACTGTTAGAAAAAGTCTGATTACATAGAAAATAGTGAAATTTTACACCAGTTATCTTATATTTACTGGAACTAAAAAGAAATGTACAAACTAATGCTAATGTACAAAATAATGCTAATCAGTCTTTTAATTCATTTCAGACTTTACCTAAAAATGATCATTCCTCACCTCAGTGTCTGTAGTTTGTAATATTCATCATTCTTCAGAGCAGAGAGACACTTCACTCCTGAGTCTCCTATTTTATTCCCATACAGATCCAGGTCTCTCAGGTGTGAGGGGTTTGTTCTCAGAGCTGAAGCCAGAGCAGCACAGCCTTCATCTGAGACACCACAATAACGCAACCTGCAGAGACACAATGACAAACGCAGTGACAAAAGTGAACATCAAGACATACTTTGTCTGTGTTGAAATGAGAGCTGTGTGTGTGTGTGAGTGAGAGAGAGAGAGAGAGAGAGAGAGAGAGAGAGAGAGAGAGAGAGAGAGACAGACTGTGAATGTTTAAATGGTTTATTCAGTACTGACAAGGACAAGTCTGTTTTACTTATGGAGAATGTGTTTGTCTATTATTATACACACACATTATATTGACTTGGAAGAACATTAGACCATGTTCTGTCATTTACAAAGTGATTACAGTAGTGACCATGCACTGTGATCTCCTCTCATACACACACCTATTGATCCTGTTCTCTACTTTAGCTCTGTGTTACTATATGAATGTATTTGAGGCAGTGAGTTTAACTCAAAGACATTCTGTATTTATGATGTGTAATAATACAAGACCATTTTAGGACCTTAGTGAAAGGACTATTAAGAAAAACCGCATGGGGCTAATACTGCTTGTCCATTCGGCTGCATCTTTAATGTAGATCTGGCAATGCTGTTCATAGCAGCTAGACAGACATACTGGAAGTATACTCACTAATTGT
Source organism: Pangasianodon hypophthalmus (assembly GCF_027358585.1). Taxonomy (NCBI): domain Eukaryota; kingdom Metazoa; phylum Chordata; class Actinopteri; order Siluriformes; family Pangasiidae; genus Pangasianodon; species Pangasianodon hypophthalmus. The sequence goes on from NC_069738.1 coordinate 3,517,754, forward strand.
ACAAAATTTAAACTTGGCAGATTACAGAGAATGCACTTGCTTTGTGTCTAAGGTGCATTTTTTGTGATTAGTTACAATGTTTTAGTAAATTTTACAGTAATTTTAGACACACTGCAGTTGCGTCAAGTCACATTTTGTGCTGCAGCTTCTCACGTACATCTGACCCAAAGACTCTGGGACAAATCATCAGTGTGCAGTGAAAAGAAACAATCTTCCTCCTCAGGACATTGATGATGAACCTAAAACCTCTGCTTCACTCTCACTATTAGAGAATGTGTCTTACTGAGGAGCAGGTCATGTGACTCTCAGAGAGATGATCTTACCTCAGTGTCTCCAGTTTACAGTGAGGATTCTCCAGTACAGCAGAGACACACTTCACTCCTGAGTCTCCTAGATTGTTCCCAGACAGATCCAGTTCTCTCAGGTGTGAGGGGTTTGATCTCAGAGCTGAAGTCAGAGCAGCACAGCCTTCATCTGAGACACCAGAATCGCACAACCTGCAGAGACACAATAGCACACTCTTCACTCTATTAGTTCATAGTGAGTATAGCCTTATATACATAGCCATCTGTGTAAATGTGAAAAGTGTCAGGGCAAACACTGGAGCATTAACTGCATAAAGTACAAAGTGAATATCAAATACTCACTAATTGTACAAAATTTCAAGAATGTCACTGCTGCATTTAAACCGTGCAGCTCACACAGAATGCATTTAGTTTGTGTCTAAGGTGCATTTTTTGTGATTAGTTACAATGTTTTATTTCACAGTAATTTTAGACACACTGCAGTCGTTTCAAGTCACATTTTGCGCTGGAGCTTCTCACATACGTACATCTGACCCAAAGACTCTGTGGCGAATCATCAATGTGTAGACAAAAGAAACTTCCTCCTCAGGACATTGATGATGTACCTAAAACCTCCGCTTTAGTCCAGTCTCACTATTGTCTTACTGAGGAGCTGGTCATGTGACTCTCAGAGAGATGATCTTACCTCAGTGTCTCCAGTTTATAGTGAAGATTCTCCTGTACATCAGAGAGACACTTCACTCCTGAGTCTCCCAGATTATTCCCAGACAGATCCAGTACTCTCAGGTGTGAGGGGTTTGATGTCAGCGCTGAAGTCAGAAAAGCACAGCCTTCATCTGAGACACCACAATAACGCAACCTGCAGAGACACACAATGAAATACACTTCACTCTATCAGTTTATGAACATCAAGACATACTTTATGCATCTTGAAATGAGTGGTGTGTGTGTTTGTAGAAGAATGTATGTTTAGTGTGAGAGAGAGAGAGATAGATAGACAGAGTCTCCTCTGAAACTATTGGAACGGCAAGACCAATTCATTTGTTTGTGCTCTACACCAAAGACATTTGGGTTTTAGATCAAAAGATGGATATGAGACAAGAGTTTAGGATTTCAGTTTTTATTTGCTGGTATGTACATCCAGATGTGTTAAACAAACTTAAAACATAGAACCTTCTGTATCAGACCACCCAACTTTTAGACAAGCAAAGGTATAGGAACAGATAAGTCTTGAAGTAAATTAAAGTAAATAACACTTAATATTTGGTTGCCTCTCCCTTGCTTGGGTAGCAGCACTACTCAAATGTAGTATAAAAACTATTAGAACCACTCACATCAAGACCTAGGCTCTAGCAGGCAGCAAGTTTAACCCACAATGACAATCCTATTATTAAAGTAACCAAATGTACAAATTTTATTGCACAGTTACTCTTAAGCACTTGAAAAGTGCAATTTAGTAGAGTCAAATAAAAATGCAATTTACAATTTAATAACAGTCAATAAAACAAAATAAAATTGGGCACCCTCAAAAAAGAAAGAAATAGAAAAGAGTGCGTCCTACTACCCGGGTAGACAATATAATCAAATTTGCTTATCTGATCCTTTTGAGTTGAATCAGTTAAAGTTCAGCTGCTCCACGGAAGAACAGCCGACATCCACGGAAATGCCAGCAAGCTGAAGTAGCTTGAAATGTTCCTTCCTCTGAGTGCCACTGGGACAGGATTGCCATCTTCACCTCAACAACACTGTGGTGACAACAGAAGATGGAAGAATCCAATCTGCACATACACCAGTGTAATAAGTTTCAACCAGTAAATGTTCACACTATAGTAAGAGACCTCTTTCAAACATATTTACATCAATTAAGATGATTTTCATTCTGTTATACTATGAATAGTGTTCATAGAAAATATTTATTACACATTAAACACATAGCATGTTCTGTTACATGAAACTCGAATTTTACATACACAAATACTCAAACTCATTTTTTTTATGAAGAAACTCACGAATAAAGCAATTTAAACGTGAAGTGTATGATATTCTGTTCGCTTAACTAAGCAGAAACCTTTAGTAAAAGAATTGAATGGTGCAATTCCATGACAATGTACCACGGTACTCACAATGCACATTTCAAGAAAAAAATTACGTACCGAGATATCACTGATCATCACTCTGATTGGTTTTAAGAGTAAATCGTGTAATGATTTTAACCATATATTATGAATTAAAACATGAATCATGAATTAAAACAGAAATAAATCTTAAAATTGCAACTCACCAGAGCTCGCAACAATAGTGGACAAAAGAAAGGAAAAGCTTGGCTGTTTAGGTGCACATCATCTAATAACTTTAGAATACAACATATATCAGATGGACTGCACAGAAAACACAATATTTTACAAAATAACTGATGAAAAATCAACCTTTTCACAAGAGAATTCCGAGAACAGCAACTTCCCCGTAACACCTGCTTTTGTCCTAATGAAGCTGTATGCTTGTGCCCCCTACAGGCTGCAAGGAGAAGCACACCCAAAACTTAAATTAACCCTTTCCTGTTACCCTCTGAATCATGAGTCCCTTTAGGAGTTAAAGGTAACTTAAATGGGTAAGAATGAACTATTCCCATAATTGATTAATTGATCAAGGTTTGTAGTGAAACTTCCTAGGATAGCTTGAGCAAAAGAAATCAGTGGCTTCCCCAACTGAAAGTAATGGAAATGGCGTGGCGGGTGCCGTGACCTCTCAGATTTGCGTACTCAATTTTCACCATTATTGTCTGTAGCTACTTCATTGTGGTCACTTTGACACTCAGGAACACTAGAATTTCCAGCAGTTCCCTCTTCATCATTTGGCACATCACCTTCAACAGGATTGCCTCTTGGATGATAAGGGCTAGACCATACTTCCTTGATCCCAGCAACCGCAAAGAGCTCCTTGATGACACAAGATGACGCAACTTGGCACATCAGTTTGAGACTAGGAGAGTTAGAACTGACATCCTGGGGTGAGGTTTCAGATGCATTTAACAGCTGTACTACATAATGGATGGTAGGATCAGATTGTTGTTTCTCGATCAGCTCCTCAGTGCTGTAGGTTGGTACAGTTGCATGTCCATCCTGTATTTCTTGTTCAAAGACATCTGAGACAGCGTCAGCACTAAGAAAAAGACTCAGCTGTGGTCATTGAAGGTAAGTCGTCATGATCTATCAGATGTTGGCAGCATGCAGCCTTAACAACATTAGCAGCGAAACGTTTAGGAGATGATAAGTGATGTGAATTTCTTTACCCTTTCAGTTTCTTGAAGTGACTCAGGATCATCAAACAGTGAACCATGTGGGCACCTAGAGAGACCATCTGCATCCTGGTTGCACTTTCTAGCCCTGTACACGATGCTGAAGTTTGTAGAGAGCTGCTAGCCAACGGAAACTGGCCGTGTCAACCTTTGCCGACGTAAGTATATACATTAATGGATTATCATCTGTGACGACAGTGAAGACGTTCCCATACAAATAATCCTGCAATTTATCTACAATGGCCCACTTTAGAGCTAAAAACTTTAATTTGTGTGCCAGGTATTTTGCTTCACTTTTTGATAATCCCCTATTCGCATAAGCGATGACCCTGGCTTGACCATCTTATAGAGCAAATATAGCGCAGCTCCAAGACCAGTGGTGCTGGCATCAGTGTGGAGTTCATAGGGTAACTTTGGTTTGGCAAAACCAAGGATTGGAGAGGAGGTAAGTTTCTCTATGATACAGTCAAAAGCTTTTTGACAAGCAGGGGACCATCAGTCGGCAAAAGGCTCTCTAGGATTTAAATATGTCACACTCTTCTCGGTGGACTTGTGCACCTTTCTGGATGGCGGATATCCAGCAGTGAGGTCATTTAAGGGTTTGACTACTTTGGAATAGTCTTTTACAAAACAGCAAATAGCCTGAGAATCCCAGGAAGGAACAAAGCCCCTTCAGATTTCGAGGTATGGGCCACGTTTTGAGTGCACAAACTTTCTCAGGGTCCATTTCAACTCCGTCCTTGGACACAATATGGCCTCAACAGCATACTCGAGTCTGGAAAAATTTACACTTGTCAGGAGACAACTTGAGACCATTCTCACGTAAACGCTGGAGTACATGTAGAAGCTTAGCTTCCTGTTCCTCCAAGGAATTTGGAACACTATGGAACTTCCTAGGATAGCTTGAGCAAAAGAAGTCAGTGGCTTCCCCAACTGAAAGTAATGGAAATGGCCATTATTGTCTGTAGCTACTTCATTGTGGTCACTTTGACACTCAAATTTGGAACACTATGAGATCATCTAAGTACACTAACACCTCCCTCAGGTTCATATTCTCCCTCCTCCCTCCCTCAGGTTCATATTTTTCATATTCCCATATACTTCTTCAATAACCTTTGGAAGATGCTAGGAGGATTCGTAATACCCTGCGGCATACATGGGAACTCCCAAAAACTAAGGGGTCATTCAAAGGCTTTCTTTGGTTTGTCACTCTCTGCCATCTTGATTTGATAGTATTCTGACTTCAAGTCCATTACAGAGAACCAGAAAGTGCTGAAAATGCTTCCTCGAGATTTGGAAGAGCATAAGCATCTTTGTCTGCAAATTGTTTGCAGTAATCGACACACAGTCGAACACTGCCATTCCTCTTCCTTACCACCACAATTGGGGATGAGAATGGGGATACAGACTCCCTAACTATACCTGCTTCAAGCAAATTTTGAAGATGTTTCTTTACAGCTTCAAGGTCGTGTGGGTGTATTGGTCTGGACTTTTGCTTGAATGGAGTGTCATCTTTCAACTTAATATGATGTTTACTTTAGTGCCATGGCCAAAAACCAAATCATGATGGGCAAAAACATCACTATAGTCAACGAGTTTCTCTGTGATCCGACTTTTAATGCCTCAGGAAGAAGTGAGTCACAAAAGCCAAACTTTAGTTTGGTACTGACTTGGCTTGGCTGTACAGAGGGAGTATTACTACATGGTCATTTTCATTTCGGCCAACCAGTAGTTTATAGGGAGGTTGTCTAGGTAGTGTAACAAGAAACAATCCACAAAAAGTCCTCCAAATAAGACTGAATTGGTAGGTTGCTCCAATAATGCCTGATCTTGACTAGGAACGGCATTCACACTTAGACAACCTTCAAGAGGAACCTTCTGGCCTGCTGGTATGATCTTTTGAGTTTTGCCTTTTAGCATCATCGAGCCAATTCTTTCAGTCTCAATTTGTCTGTGTCTCACTTTAAGAACTTTAAGAATTTGGTCACAGACAAATGGCTTAGAGTATTTGGCAGATTTTGCATGGGCACTGTACTCACTGTAAACACATCAAGCAGGTTTGTGTCTATTAAAATGGGGACATCACTGTTTGAGCTACTATCAGGAGCAACTAAAGCTAAAGACGTAACTTCAGGTTCGCTCGGCACAAATTCTTTAGGAAAGACCATGCTAACTTTCACATAACCCAGATATGGGACCTGCTAGCCATTAGCACCCCTTACTTCGAGAAGATTTCCAATCAGTTGAATGGGATGCTTGGACAGGTTTTCATTGTACAATGATTCAGATATGGTGGTCACCTGTGAACCATCTTGGTTTTCCCAGAAATAGCAATTATGGCACTTTTCATGCACTAGCCTTATAACTGTTTGGGCTTTTTTTACTTTGTAAACAGATGCTAATTTTGCAGTTAACTCTGGGACATACCTGAGGTTTCTTTTCTGTTTGTCCCCCAACCGAAACGGAATTCAGTTTAAAGAGGGATTTTCAGACTCACTGTCAGCTTCTTCCCAAAGCTGCAACTTTTCTTTGAGCTCACTGCAGCAAGATGGAGGGATGTGCCCATCTTCACCACAGTGGAAACAGTACCATGGTGTGGGCTTCTTATTAGCTTTTCCTGCATATGGTTGTGCAGGCCTCTCCAACATCTGTTTAGCCCTAGTTTCCTTGGGCTTAGTTGCACTTAGTTGCATTCTCTTGGTTATGGCAGTTGAACCAGAAGCATTCTGAGAAGTTCTACACTATCTTCCCATATTTATCTTTTGATCTCAAACTCAAATGTCTTCAGTCTACAGCAAAAACAAACGAATTGGCCTTGCTGTTCCAATAGTTCAGAATGGACTGTAGGTAGGTAGGTAGGTAGATAGATAGATAGATAGATAGATAGATAGATAGATCACTATTAATCCCAGAGGAAAATTTACAGATTACAGCAGAAATCCAAAAAGTAGACTGTGCAAGCACGAGTATTCAGATAATGAACATATTCAGTATAATAATAATAATAATAATAATAATAATATTATACAGTAGTATTCGATATAGAGTGAACATAGCCTTACACAGTCTTCTGTGTAAAGGTGAAATGTGTTTTGCACTGCAGCTTCTCACATACGTACATCTGACCCACAGACTCTGTGACAAATCATCAGCGTGCAGTGAAAAGAAACAATCTTCCTCCTCAGGACATTGATGATGAACCTGAAACCTCTGCTTCACTCTCACTATTAGAGAATATTTCTCACTATTATTGTGTCTTACTGAGGAGCAGGTCATGTGGCTCTCAGACAGATGATCTTACCCCAGTATCTCCAGTTTACAGTGAGGATTCTCCAGTACTGCAGAGACACACTTCACTCCTGAGTCTCCTAATTTATTCCCAGACAGATCCAGTTCCCTCAGGTGTGAGGGGTTTGATCTCAGAGCTGAAGTCAGAGCAGCACAGCCTTCATGTAAGACACCACAATCACACAACCTGCAAAGACATAATGACACACTCTTCACTCAGTTCTCAATCATTTTATGAACATCAAGACATACTTTGTGTGTCTTAAAATGAGTGGTATGTGTGTGTATGTGTACAAGAATATATGATTAGTGTAAGAGATAGATAGATCATTTCATTAATCCCAGTAGAAAATTCACAGATTACAGTAGCAATCCAAAAAGTAGATAATGTAAGCAAGGGTATTCAGATAAACATGTTCAGTAAAAAAAAAAATATATATATATATAACATACAGTAGTATTGGATATATAGAATGAGTATAGCCTTATATGCATAGTCTTCTGTGTAAATGTGAAAAATATCAGTGCAGATACTGGAGTATTAACAGTATAAAGTACAAAGTGAGTATACTCAACAGAGTGACAACACTTGTCCAGATATACAGTGCAATAATATTATGAGTAGCATCAGTGCAGTAAGCAGAATGCGACCAAGTGCAAAAATGTAACATACTCTATGTCCAGTAAGCTTATTCTTGGAATAGGCTGTAATGCACAATAGTGCCCCAGCACAGTGATGAACTGTTGTACAGGGTGATCATTCTTGGTAAGAACAACCTCCTGCCCCTTTCCTTGCTACAGCAGAGCTGAATCAGTCTATTACTGTAGGAGCTCTGCTGTTTGACCAGTGGGGCATAGACGAAATGTGAAACACTGTCCGGGATGGATAAAAGTTGCCTTAGTGTCCTCCTTTCTCAAAACTGTCCTGGGATGCAGCCTTCTTTATCATTTTGTTAAGCTTCCTTGCTTCTCCAGCTCTAATGCTGCTTCCCAGCATACTGCTGCAAAAAGAAGACAGCACTTGCAACAACAGGCTGGTAGAGTATCTCCAACATTTTCCAGACAGCATTAAATTACCAGAACTTCCTCAGATAATAGACTCGGCTCATCCCCTTCCTGCACAAAGCCTCCATGTTGAACTTCCACTCCAGCCTGTTGTCGGGTGGACATGAAAGTATTTGTAAGTGTCAACAAACTCTTGTCCCATGATGTTCATTGGTCTGGATGTGGTCCTTTTCCTCCTGAAGTCAACCGTGAGCTCCTCGGTCTTGGCCACATTGAGGAGTAGATGGTTCCTCCCACACCATGGGTTTAATACTGCTTGTCCATTTGGCTGCTTCTGTAATGCAGGTCTGAACTCTGTTCATAGCAGCTAGACACACACGTACTGAAAGAATACTCACTAACAACATTTTGACTGCTGCATTTAAACCCAGCAGCTCACACAGAATGCATTTAGTTTGTGTCCCAGGTGCATTTTGTGTGATTAGTTACCAGGGTTTTCCCTACCAGAGAAAGGCTTAGGTGCAGCACCTAAGTGTTTTTGAGGAGCACCTTAAGCTGAATGAATGTAAAAAGGCATTTAGGAGAATGAATGAAAAACAATGGTGAGATTTCTATGCACTGACATAAAAACAGAGAGGTGGCTTGATCTCAAACGGAAAGGTAAGTGGGCAACAGGAATGAGCTACCAATCAACAATCAGTGTTTGCATGAACGTTTGTGTGATCAGTGTGTGAAAGATGCTCATCACCAAGCTAATCAAACAGCGGACTGGATATTTCTCTGTACCGTCAACTCGGGATGGTAGTTACAACCATCGACTCGGATAAGCAAGTTGCAAGCCATTGATAAGGTAAGCGTCAACGAATAAATGAAGTATAATATTTTTTTGTTAGGGAGTAATTCTTGTGGATGTAAACAATAGCGATAGCAGGTAGAGGAAAGTTATAACTAATGTACCGTCCCCGGAACCCAGACAGTACCTAAGCCCTCTGATGATGAACCTAAAACCTCTGCTTCACTCTCACTATTAGAGAATGTGTCTTACTGAGGAGCAGGTCATGTGACTCTCAGACAGATGATCTTACCTCAGTGTCCCCAGTATACAGTGAGGATTCTCCAGTCCAGTAGAGAGACACTTCACTCCTGAGTCTCCTACATTATTCCCATACAGATCCAGTTCTCTCAGGTGAGAGGGGTTTGATTTCAGAGCTGAAGCCAGAGCTGCACAACCTTCGCCTCTTACACCACAATAACACAACCTGCAGAGACATAATGACAACACATTTCCATTTTGGTTTAAAACTTACTTTAAAGATGTGTGTGTGAGATAATCATTCAGAATGACATGAGGATTTAATATCATCTGTTCATTGTAATTAACAATGAGCCTCATTTATCAAGCTGGATATGAACAGGTTTGTGCGTAAATAGTTTGTATGAGTGTTTACACAAGAAATTTCGTATTCACAAAAATCCTGTTAATTCATATTCTACTCGTGCTCCTGACTGCGTTTACAATTATGCATAAGAATACGCTTTTATTTGTCACATCTACATTTTCTTTGCGTTGCCCAGCTTGTTAGGAAGTTGGGGTCAGAGTGCAGGATCAGCCATGATACAGCGCCCCTGGAGCACAGAGGGTTAAGGGCCTTGCTAAAGGGCGCAACCTTCTGATCAGTAACGCATAGATTTAACCATTGAGCCACCACTGCCCCAGACTAACTAATGTAAATTTTGACTTGATCAAATCATATAATTTGCATGGATTACTGCAATTTTATATCTGGGTGCACTCCCAGTGATGGTCCCAAGCCGGGATAACATTGGGGAGGGTTCCCTCAGGAAGGGCATCTGGCATAAAAACTGTGCCAAGTCAAATATGTGGACCAATGATCCGCTGTGGCGACCCCTAAGAGAAGCAGCCGAAAGAACAACAACAAAAACTGCAAGTTTATACCTGGAATATACTGTTGAGTTTAAATTGCTTATCTTTAACGTGTTTACAGCGTTTAGCAGAACCCTTTATCCAGAGCGACTTATAGAAGTGCTTTGGAGTTTCTAGCAAAAACACATCCTCATGCTGGTTCACTAGGTCAGGAACCAAGAGCACTATTGACAACATTTGTGAAAACCAGTGGTTTTATATTATTGGCATTTATAAAAAAAAAATATAAAAAAGTGAGCCAATACAAACCCATGAATTAAAACACACAAAACTAATCATTCAAGTGAGTACAAAGAAAATCAGCCTTTCAGAGACTTTTGTAAATCCAGCAGAAAATTAGAGTTCGGTTTGGCTCACACAAACACTTACACACTGCTGTACTAAAAGATCGAGAAATCACACCCAAAGTTATTAAAATAATACTTTGGGCATCGACAGGAGTGAAAACAACTTGAGTGGTTAGCGAACAACTGTGAAAGATGGCGGAAGGTCGTCAGTGGCCTCTGTTCCCCAGAGGGAAAAAAGGAAGTATTATTGAAAAAAGGAAAAAAGGAAGACTGATAAATTTACAGTGAAGTCCACTGGGCTGCTTCTGTAAAGCAGATCTGGCAACCCTTTTCATAGCAGCTTGAATTTTATTTAAAAATCAAATGCTTGATTTATTTTATTTTTGACCTTCTATGACATTAACTTCTCATTTTAATTTACAAATTCTATATTTGAGATCATTTCCACCAAATCCCTGCTGATTTTAAACCCTGCAGCTGCCACACAGTGGATGTAGTTTGTGTCCCAGGTGCACTTTGTGTGATTAATTACAACGATTTAGTAAATTTTACAGTAATGTTAGACATATTGCAGTCACATCAAGTCACGTTTTGTGCTGCAGCTTCTCACATACGTACATCTGACCCAAACACTCTGGGACAAATCATCAGTGTGCAGTGAAAAGAAACAATCTTCCTCCTCAGGACATTGATGATGAACCTAAAACCTCTGCTTCACTCTCACTATTACAGAATGTGTCTTACTGAGGAGCAGGTCATGTGACTCTCAGAGAGATGATCTTACCTCAGTATCTCCAGATTACAGTCAGGATTCTCCAGTCCAGCAGAGAGACACTTCACTCCTGAGTCTCCTAGTTTACTCCCAGACAGATACAGCTCTATCAGGTGTGAAGGGTTTGATCTCAGAGCTGAAGTCAGAGCAGCACAGCCTTCATCTGAGAGATCACAATTACACAACCTGCAGAGACACAATGAGACATTTCATCAACACATTTTCACTTTGGTTTAGAACTTACTTTAAAGATAATGTGTGTGGGATTTTATTATTCAGAATGACATGAGGATTTAATTTCATCTGTTTATTCTAATTAACAACGTGCCTCATTTATCAAGCTGGATATGAAAAGGTTTGTGCATAAATCGTTTGTATGAGCGTTTACACAAGAAATTTGGTATTCATGAAAATCCTTTTAAATTCATAGTCTGACTGTGTGTACAATTATGCATAAGAAGAAGCTGTTATTTGTCACATATACATTACAACACAGTAAAATTTTTTCCTTCATATTTCCCAACTTGTTAGGAAGCTGGGGTCAGATTACTGTAATTTTATATCTGGAATATACTGTTGAGTTTAAATTGCTTATTTTCTACGTGTTTACAGCGATTAGCAGGACCCTTTATCCAGAGCGACTTATAGAAGTGCTTTGGAGTTTCTAGCAAAAACACATCCTCATGCTAGTTCACTTGGTCAGGAACCATGAGCACTACTGAGAAAATTTAAAAAAACTGTGGTTTTATATTATTCACATTTATTAAAGAATAGAAAAAAGAAAGCCAATCCAAACCCATAAATTTAAACAAATAAAACTAATCATTCAAGTGATTATGAAGAAAATCATCCTTTCAGAGACTTTTGTAAATCTGGCAGAAAATTTGAGTTCGGTTTGGCTCACACAAACATTTACACACAACTTTACTAAAAGATCGATAAATGATACCCAATGTCATTAAAATAATATTTTGGGCATCAATAGGTCAAAAGGAGAGAAAACAACTGGAGAGGTTAGCGAACAAGTGACAGATGGTGGAAAGTTGTCTGTGCCCCAAAGGGAAAAAGTAAGTAAGTAAGTAAGTAAGTATGAGACTGATTAATTAGATTTACAGTAAGGTCCACTGGGCTGCTTCTGTAAAGCAGATCTGGCAATTGTTTTATTTATTTAATTTTAGGCATTTAAAGTTGTATGACATTAATTTCTCATTTCAATTTACAAATTCCATATTTTGAGATCATTTCCACCATTTCCCTTCTGCTATTAAACCCTGCAGCTCCCACACAGTGGATGTAGTTTGTGTCCCAGTTGCAGTTTGTGTGATTAGTTACAATGTTTTATTAAATTTCATAGTAATTTTAGACATTGATGATGAACCTAAAACACCTCTGCTTCACTCTCACTATTAGAGAATGTGTCTTACTGAGGAGCAGGTCATGTGACTCTCAGAGAGATGATCTTACCTCAGTGTCTCCAGTTTACAGTGAGGATTCTCCAGTAGAGCAGAGAGACACTTCACTCCTGAGTCTCCTAGATTATTCCCAGACAGATACAGTTCTCTCAGGTGTGAGGGGTTTGATCTCAGAGCTGATGTCAGAGCAGCACAGCCTTCATTTGACACATCACAATAACACAACCTGTTGAGACACAATGACACATTCTTCATCAACAGATTTTCATCTTGGATTAATACTTGCTTTAAAGTCGATGTGCATGTTATGTTGGACTGTTTCCCTTTGCTTGTCCAATCACAGAATATTATTAACACTGACCAATTATTACTGCTGTTATTGAGAATTACTGACAATAAGTATACAAGAGGTGTAAAGGTGTTGCTGGTTTATGTTAAAAACCTGTTAAAAAACTTAATGTATCTTAATGTAAGTGCATTTCTTTATTGCTTTAATGCACAAGTGATAAGTTTAATGACTAATATATTTGTTCTGTAGACCAATCAACCATAACGTTAAAACCACCTGCCTAACATTGTGTAGGTCCCCCTTGTGCCACCAAAACAGCTCTGACCTGTCAAGGCATGGACTCCACAAGACCTCTTAAGGTGTGCTGTGGTATCTGGCATCATAACGTTGGCAGCAGATCCTTTAAGTCCTATAAGTTGTGAAGTGGGGCCTCCCTGGATGGGACTTGTTTGTCCAGCACATCCCACAGATGCTCGACTGGACTGAGAGCTGGGGAATTTGGAGGTCAAGTCAACACCTTGAACACTTTGTCATGTTCCACACACTATTCCTGAACATATTTTGCAGTATGGAAGTGTGCATTATCCTCCTTAGGGAATACTGTTGCCATGAAGTGGTGTACTTGGTATGCATCAATGTTTAGGTAGGTGGTATGTGTGTAAGTGTAACAACCACATGAATGCCAGGACCCAAGTTTTCCTAGCAGGACATTGCCCAGAGCATCACACTGCCTCCGCCGGCTTGCCTTCTTCCCATAGTGCATCCTGGTGCCATCTCTTCCCCAGGTATGCAATGCACACACACCTGGCCATCCACATGTTGTAAAAGAAAACATGATTCATCAGACCAGGCCACCTTCTTCCACTGCTCCATTGTCCAGTTCTGATGCTCACGTGCCCATTGTAGGCACTTTCGGTGGTGTACAGGGGTCAGCATGGGCACTCTGCCGGTCTGTGGCTACGCAGGCCCATACACTGTGTGCAATTGTTTTCGACAATCATCCTTACAATATTTGTAAAATAAACCTGGCAACACTTATTGTACTAATAGTCAAAAGTCTACTCATTTCACCAACTAATACGTTTGAGATTTAATGAAAATATATGTGGATTACCTTAAAGTGTACACATAGGAATATTATTAAACATGTTGAAATACATATGTAATTATTTTGAAAATGCAACAAAAGGACATAAAGGAGACAAAGAATTTCTTGATAATGATTTGTGTCAGGGACAGTCGTGGGAAATGCAAAGTGTTTGGAGAAGCTACCTAAGGCTGTGTTCATGCACAAGGTCTTTTTTGAAGTGGTCAGCACCTGTTTTACATAATAATCCTATGGAGAAGACCATATTTTCAAAAAAGCACTGAGCTGCTTTTGGGATGCTCTCAAATACATTTTGGAACAGCACTTTTTTTTTTCTTTTTTTTTTTTTAAATGAAAAAAATACTTTGACTGGCGGTTTTCATCAGACATTACGTGTGAACAAAGCCTAACTTTGTTTAGCCATGTTAGATGCTAACGTTAGTTCAGGGGAGGCATCTTTACTTTTATCGTTACGAGGTAACTAATTATCTTTGCTGGCTAACATAACTTAATTCAGTACGTGAATATCTACGTAAGTTAGCTAGGTTAGCAATTTCTTTAGTTGTAAAATAGGCTACATTAACCTGCCTGCCTAATGCTATTGGTAACATCCACAAGAATTACTCCCTAACAAAAAAAAGTTTATACTTCATTTATTCTTTGTTGAGGCTTACCTTATCGATGGCTTGCAACTTGCTTATCAGAGTTGATGGTTGTAACTACCATCCCGAGGTGACGGTACAAAGAAATATCCAGTCAGCTGTTTGATTAGCTTGGAGATGGGCATCTGCCCCAGATCAAACACAAACGCTCGTCCAAACACTGATTGCTGATTGACCGGTCATTCCTGTTGCCAGCTTACCTTTCCGTTTGAGATCAATCCACTTGTCTGTTTTTTTTTTTGTCAACGTATACTCTCAGTGCTGTCTTTACACTCATTCTGATATGTCGCCTAAATACCTTTTTATGTTCATTCGGCTTAAGGAGCACCGCAAAAACACTTAGGTGCTGTGCCTATGTCTTTCTATGGTACAGAAAACCCTCCAGTAACTCTTCTGTGGGATCGGAACAGACAGCCTAGCCTTTGCCCCCATGCGCATCAACGAGCCTAGGGCACCCATGACCCTGTCACCGGTTCACCAGTTGTCCTTCCTTGGACCATGTTTGGTAGGCACTAACCACTGCATCCCAGGAACAGTCCATCACAATCTGGCCCTTGGCAAAGTCACTCAGATCCTTACGCCTGCCCATTTTTCTTGCTTCCAACACATCAACTTCGAGAACTGACCGTAAAACGGCTGCCTAATACAGTCAGGTCCGGAAGTATTTGGACAATAACAGAGTTTTTGTGATTTTGCCTTTATACACCACCACAATGGATTTGAAATAAAACAATCAAGATGTGCTCGAAGTGTAGACTTTCAGCTTTATTTTAAGAGGTTCCATAAAAATATGGCATTTACCATTTAGAAATTACAGGCATTTTAAGCAAAGTACTTCCATTTTCAGGGGCTCAAAGGTATTTGGACAATTGACTGACAAGAAGGTAATTGACCAGGTGCGGTCCATTCCCTCATTACTTCAAGACAAATGAAGCAGATAAAAGGTCTGCAGTTGATATCAGGTATTGAGTTGGCATTTGGCAGCTGTTCGACTGGAGCTACCAATATGAAGTCCAAGGAGATCTCAATGCAAGTGAAGGAGGCCATCATTAGGCTGAAAAAACAACATAAATCTATAAGAGAGATAGCAAAAAAAAAAACTTAGGTGTGGCCAAATTAACAGCTGGGTACATTCTTAAAAAGAAAGAAAGCACTGGTGAGCTCAACAACATCGAAAGGCCTGGAAGACCACGGAAGACAACTAAAGTGGATGATCGCAGAATCCTTTTCCTTGGTGAAGAAAAACCCCTTCACAACATCAACAGAAGTCAAGAATACTCTGGAGAAGGTAGGCGCATCATTGTCAAATTCTACAATCAAGAGACGCCTTCATGAATGTAAATACAGAGGGTTTACAACAAGGTGCAAACCACTGGTAACATTCAAGAACAGGAAAGCCTGATTAGACTTTGCCAGAAAAGTCTAAAAAAGCCTCCCATGTTCTGGAATAAGATTCTTTGGACTGATGAAACCAAGATTAACTTGGATCAGAATGATGGGAAGAGAAAAGTATGGTGAAAGAAAGGAACAGCTCATGATCCAAAGTATACCACATCATGTGTCAAACATGGTGGAGGCAGTGTTATGGCATGGGCGTGTGTGGCTGCCAATGGAACGGGCTCACTGGTGTTTACTGATGATGTGACAGCTGACAGAAGTAGCAAGATGAATTCTGAAGTGTATAGGGCTATACTCTCCTCACATTCAGCCAAATGCTACAAAATCGATAGGACGCCGCTTCACAGTGGAGGTGGATGATGACCCTAAACATACTGCGAAAGCAACTCAAGGCTTTTTGAAGGCAAAGAAATGGAATATTCTTCAATGGCCAAGTCAGTCGCCTGATCTCAACCCAACAGAGCATGCTTCTCACTTTCTGAAGACAAGACTGAAGGCAGAAAGACCCACAACAAGCAGCAACTGAAGGTGGCTACAGTGAAGGCCTGGCAAAGCATCTCCAGGGAGGAAACTCAGAATTTGAGTTTTGAGAACATGGGCTCCAGACTTCAGGCAGTCATTGACTGCAAAGGATTTTCATCCAAGTATTAAAATAATTGTAAATATAAAAATAATGTCACTTTGTCCAAATACCTTTGAGCCCCTGAAAATGGAGGTACTTTTCTGAAAATGGCTGTAATTCCTAAATGGTAAATGCCATATTTTTGTGGAAGCTCTTAAAAGAAAGCGGAAAATCTACACTTTGATCACATCTTGATTGTTTTATTTCAAATCCATCGTGGTGGTGTATAAAGACAAAAATCACAAAAACTCTGTCATTGTCCAAATACTTCCGCACCTGACTGTATATCCCACGCCTTGACAGGTGCCACTGTAATGAGATAATCAATGTTAATCACTTCAACTGTGAGTGGTTTTATTGTTATGGCTGATCGGTGTATGTTCTACTGTTACAGCACATTTCAGCTGAAAAACAACACTGTATACAACTATTCACTGCAGCTTTTAGTGAGCTACTGTGACTCTCAGAGAGAAGATCTTACCAAAGTTTTTTCACTTTACAGTGAGGATTCTTCAGTAGAGCAGAGAGACTCTTCACTCCTGAGTCACCTAGTTTATTCCCAGACAGATCCAGTGTAGTCACAGTCAGATGCAGTTCTCTCAGATTGGAGGTTTCAGAGTTCAGCACTGAGGCCAGAGCTGACCAACTTCTTTCTTGAATTGTATCACACCTCATACTGAAGGAAATAATACATAATGAACTAACAATGATGCAAATTATCAAACAAGTCCTCAAAGCTTTCACTGCAACTTCTCAGTTTCAAAAGCACAAACATCAGTTAGACAAAATGCTTAAATGCTGTAATAATAAAAATTCACTGTCAGAGCTCAGATTTGGCTTGGCGGGAGTTTTCGGCTGCATGCATAAATACAGACACACTGTATAAACATGGAGTGTAAACTCCGGGACGTCAAAAGGAAAAGCAAGAGAGTCTGATCTAAAATGTTTATAAGAGGAGAAAGGAAAGGGTCTAAAGTGTCATGAAGAGTTAGATTCATCTGAACAGCTAATGCATTTGATTTGTTCTCTTAACACTGTAACAGTATAACAGTTAAATTCAGCTTTACTTACATTGCTTTCCTTGATGCTGCAATCACAGGCATCACCTTCACAACAACCTCATCTCTTATTTTATCTGTAGTGATATGTTTACTCAGGTCAAATTCCTCCAGCTCCTGTGCTGAAGTCAGTAAGACAAACACCAGAGCAGACCACTGTGAAGAAGAGAGTTCACTTTGCTTTCCAGATTTCAAGTAGCGTTGGATTTGTTTCACTAGAGAATTATCACCCAGTTCATTCAGACAGTGGAAAAGATTGATGGATTTCTCTATAGGAAGATCTCCACTGATCTTCTCTTTGATGTAGTGTACTGTTTTCCTCTTTACTGTCTGGGAGCAACTTCCTGTCTGTGTTACTAAGGCATGTAACAGTTTCTGATTGGACTCCAGCGAGAGACCCAGGAGAAAGCGGAGGAAAAGATCCAGATATCCAGTTTTAGTTTCTAAGGCCTGATCTACAGCACTCTTGTGGACATCTGAAATTGTCTTAAAGACCAGACTCTGTACAAGAACATTTCTCTTTTCCTTCATGAATGTCAGGTGCACATACAGAGCTGCAAGATGCTCCTGAATGCTCAGATGAACAAAGCAATACACTTTACTCTGGTGAAAGACAAACTCCTCTCTAAATATCTGCGTACACACACCTGAGTACACTGCTGCTTCTGTCACATCAATGCCACACTCTCTCAGGTCTTCCTCATAAAAGATCAGGTTGCCTTTCTGCAGCTGCTGAAACGCCAGGTGTCCCAGTTTGAGAAGCATTTCTTCATCACTCTCCTGCTTCTTTGAGTACTTTCCTCTTATGATTTTTGTCTGAATGATAAGGAAGTGTGTGTACATTTGAGTCAGAGTCTTGGGGATCTCTCCACTCTCTGCTTCACCCAACATTCTCTCTAGAACGGTGGCTGAAATACAGCAGAAGACTGGGATATGACACATGATGTAGAGGCTTCTTAATGACTTCAGGTGTGTGATGATCTTATTGGCCAGGCTCTGATCACTGGTTCTCTTGCTCAAGTACTCCTCCTTCTGTGGGTCACTGAATCCTCGTATCTCTGTGACTCGATGGACATACTCAGAGGGGATTTGATCAGCTGCTGCTGGTCGGCAAGTGATCCAGATGAGAGCAGAGGGAAGTAGATTCCCTTTGATCAGGTTTATCAGCAGCACATGCAAAGATGCTGATTCATTTACATCACACACTCTCACTGTGTTCTGGAAATCCAGAGAAAAACGACACTCGTCCAATCCATCAAAAATGAACAGAACCTTTTCCAAACTGGACATTTCTTTTTCATTTGTTTCCTTAAAACAGACATGAAGGAGATCCATCAGACTCAGATTTTGGTCCTTCATCAAATTCAGCTCTCTGAAAGGAAGTGGAAATATGAGGTGGACGTCCTGATTTGCTTTCCCTTCAGCCCAGTCCAGAACGAACTTCTGCACTGAAACTGTTTTTCCGATGCCAGCGACTCCCTTCGTCAGCACAGTTCTGATGGGTTTGTCTTGTTCAGATAAGGTCTTAAAGATGTCATTGCATTTGATTGGTGTTTCCTCTGTTGTTCTCCTGGATGCTGCCTCGAGCCGTCTCACTTCATGTTCTTTATTGACGTCTCCACAGCCTCCCTCTGTGATATAGAGCTCTGTGTAGATCTCATTCAGGAGTGTTCGGGTTTCCTGGTTTATTATCACTCCATTTAAGCACTGAAATTTCTTCATCAGATTTAATTTGCACTTTTTCTGGAATTCATTTACAGCAGCAGATTCTAGGTCGTGTCTGTGCCAGGGTGAAGCAAGAAGACATGTTGAAACATGGAGTCTAATTATTAGAGTTTAACATCACATTTTTTTATGACTGGTTAACACAGATAACCATTCTTTATTATGCTACCACTACACTGTAAAATGTATGTATTTGCCTTATTTGATTGTATGTTTTCTATAATCGAATCACGGAGGAAAAAAACTGCAGAGAGGTTTATAATACCAGCGTGTCAGTATCACAGTCATGTTGTTGGTTTTGATCTCACCCTGCAGCTGTGATGATGTTCTTTTCTCTTCTGTCTCCTGACTTCTGTAGAACACTGGGAACAAAAATTTTAGCTGTTAAAGACAATAACTTTAATCACTTTAATACTGTAGTCTAAATGTATCCCTAATTTTACTACAATAATTGTAGTAAATGTATTAATATTTGGAGGACACAGTGCTAAATACATCATCACCAACACTATGGACCAATAGATCAGAATTTCAGCTTTCATTTCCTGATATTTACATCTAGATGTGTTAAACAACTTAGAACACATCCCCTTAGCTTTCAGGAAATGAAAGCTGAAATTCTGATCTGTTGTCACAAATTTATCTTTTGATCTCAAACTCAAATGTCTTCAATGTATAGCAAAGAGAAAAGAATTGGCCTTGCTGTTCCAGTACTTTCGGAGGGGACTGTAGTACTTTCCAGTACTTTCCGGTTGCTGACACCATAGTTATGCTCCGCTGGAGAAAAAGAAAGCTACAGGATGGAGCTTGGGCTTGTCCCTGATTTGTTGTAAGAGGATGGCTCAGACTCCCATTTCGGAGGCATCTACCTCCACGATAAAGAGCTTGGATGGGTCAGGGTGCTTGAGAATGGGGGCCATGGTGAATGCGGTTTTAAGCTGTGTCAGGGCGAATATCGGTACTTGACAAAGCACTAGTTGAGACCTTGGTAATCGATACATGGTCTGAGGCTGCCCCCTTTCTTCTCCACAAAAAAGAAGCCAGCGGATGCGGGAGACGTGGATGGCCTGATATATCCTTGTTGGAGTGCGTCCCGGATGTACTCCTCCATAGCTTGTTGTTCAGCCACTGATAGAGGGTAAATTCGGCTGTGAGGGGGAGCGGTTGCAGGAAGCAGCTTGATGGCACAATCATATGGACAATGTGGGGGTAGCCCACTGGCTTTAGCTTTGCTGAACACCTTTCTTAGGTCTTGATGCTCAGAAGGGATATTGACAGGAACAGGGCTCTCTACAGATGTGGCAGCCAGGGAAATTACAGTGGGCGTGACAGTATGGGGACCAGCGAGTGAGTTGCCTGTTGGACCAGGAAATGAGAGGGTTACGCTGTTCCAACCATGGGACGCCCAGGATTACAGAATGTTTGGCAGAGACTCTGACTAGCAGTGTGATGTGTTTGTTGTGGAGGGCGCCAATTTGGAGGGAAAGGGGCTGCGTGCGGTGCGTGATGCTTCCTCCCCCGATGGCCTGGATTTTCCTTGGGTGGAGTATTGGCAGAGTGGAGATATTGAGGCAGTTCACAGTGTCTTGGTCAGTGAAGTTCCCCACCAAACTAAAGTCAATTAAGGTTGTCAGAACCGAAAGCATGCCTGAGTATTCTACTATGGCAGGTAAAATAAAAGCTTGGTGAGATGAAAACTGGGTCTGACTCACCCTTTGTAAGAGGGGTGCAGAGGTGCCGCTGTTGCTGGTCTGGGTACACTGTCTGATGAGATGGTTAGCCTGACTGCACTAAAATCACCAGAACTCTCTGCGCCGCCGCTCCCTCTCCTCCTCCTGTGTCACTCAATGAATTTCCCTCCGCTTGTAGTGTACATCGGCTGTGGAGCAGGTGGTCAAGACGAATGGAGAGGTCTATGAGAGAGTCGAGAGTTAGCTGCTCATCGCAACGTGCTAGTTCCGTCAGGATCTCTGAATTTAGCCCGCTGTGAAATGCTGCCTTCAGAGCGGTGCTGTTCAATCCGCTCCCAGCCACTATGGTGCAAAACTCGAGGGTGTAGTCAGCTACTCAGCGTGAGCTTTGGACGATGGTTAGCAGCTGTTCCCCCATGTCCTTGCCCTCCGGCGAATGGTCGAAAACCCGATGAAACAGTTCAGTGAAGTGCTCATAGCCTTGCTCCCACACTGTAGTCACCCACTTCAGCATTCGGCCAAAACTGGACAAAATTTGGAGGAGGAGTAGCAAAAACGGCAGTTAGATGTAGGCATTTTTTAGCATGCGATTGTTACTTTTGACCAGTAGGTGGCACCAGCACAAAATTTGTTGCCTAGCCCCAGGTCATGGTCCTGAAGATGCCTAATAAGTTTTGTGTCAGTGCACAAAGGTATTGCTGATATACAGCCTCGCTTCCTGTTTGGCGGCTTCGCTGGTTGGATGGCCCATTACGGTCAAATCGTTCAGACTATTCAAAATTCTTTGATAACTTTTGTGAGGCTTACTCTGAAAATGAGGTGTGCCAAATCTGATGATGATTGGACAAAATTTGATCAGAATGTTCCTTAGACCCTCCCCAATCACACACTGCCAAATTGCACAACTTTTTACCAGACGGTTCTATGGACTGCCATAGACAACCTAGCCAGAAGAAGAAGAAGGAAAGGTAGCATAATAACAGGGTATCTACGCACCTTTGGTGCTTGGCCCCCTTATTATTATCCATCCATTTCCTGTACCGCTTATCCTACACAGGGTCACAGGGAGCCTGGAGCCTATCCCAGGGGACTCGGGGCACAAGGCAGGGGATACCCTGGATGGGGTGCCAACCCATCGCAGGGCACAATCACACACACCCATTCACACTCTAGGGACAATTTGGAAATGCCAATCAGCCTACAATGCATGTCTTTGGACTGGGGAGGAAACCAGAGTACCCAGAGAAAACCCCTGAAGCATGGGGAGAACTCCGCACACACGGGCCGATGCGGGAATCGAACACCCAACCCTGGGGGTGCGAGGCAAACATGCTAACCACTAAGAAATGCATATTAACATTTCTTGCTTTAGCATTTAAGACATTGCAATAACTGTATTAAGCCTGCGACTCACTGACATCACCAAACTGTTACATTCTTCTTTTGTGATGCTTTTCCAGTCTTTTATTGCAGCCTCTTTCAGTTGTTGTTTGTTTCGGGGAGTTTCCCTTCAGCCTCCCTTCAGTCTCTTCTTCAGGAGGTGAAAAGCATGCTCAGTTGGGATAAGGTCTGGTGATTGACTTGGCCAGTCTAAAACCTTCCACTTTCTCCCCCTGATAAAGTCCTTTGTTGAGATGGCAGTTTGTTTTGGATCATTGTTTTGCTGCATGATAAAGTTCCTCTTGATTAATTTGGATGCATTTCTCTGTAAATTGGCAGATAAAATGTTCCTGTAAACTTCTGAAATCATTCTGTTGCTACCATCTTGAGTTACATCATCAATAAAGATTAGTGAGCCTGTTCCAGAAGCAGCCATCCAAGCCCAAGCCATGACACTACCTCCACCATGCTTGACTGATGTTTGTCATCAGGTGCTGTTGTTTTTCTTGGCCAACCTGTTGCATGTCTGGTTGTTAGTACACCAGTTGTTTCTTTCTTTTTCAGGACATTTCAAATTGTTGTATTGGCTATGCCCAATGCTTGTGCAATGGCTCTGATCGATTTTGCCTCTTTTCTCAGATTCAAAATGGCTTGCTTTTCTCCCTTAGACAGCTCTCTGGTCTTCATGTAGGTTTATCATTTTTAGCAACAAATACAGTCTTCACAGGCGAAATCTAGATCTCAAACCAAGTGTTGATACTCTGAGATATTAATTCTTTCATGTATCAATTTAACAGTGCCCTGTTAAATAAATTTAACAGGGCACAGACAGGCAGCAAGAAACACCTATCAGTCACTTGTTCCACAAAAGGTGCCATGTTTTAAGTTGTTTAACACATCTAGATGTAAATATCAGGAAATGAAAGCTGAAATTCTGATCAATCATCTCATATTCACGTTTTGATCTCAAAACCAAATGTATTCAGTGTATATCAAAAAAAAAAAAGAATTGACCATGCCATTCCAAAACCACGGAGGGGACTGTACATCCTTTACAGTTTTGACTGACTTGTTAATTTGACTTAATTTGCTCTAACAATGAACAGTGGAATCTACAGTCTTTGGTGGTTTTACCTGTGTGCACATGAGGGGTTTCCATGTTTAAAGTTCCGAGGAAGATCCATGGACACATCACTCTTCATGGAGACACAGCTGGGTGCTGATGAGTCTGATCTCTTTCTCTGGAGTTTTCTGTACAACATTATAGATTAGGCATGAGACAGATTTTCATTGTTTCAAAAATTGGGATACAAAATATTGGTGAGATGAATTTGTATTATATTGTATATGGCAATATTTCTGTTTATTCATTATATTTCTGTTTATATTCATTATGACCTCTGTCTCTTCTTACACACTAGGCAGCAGCAACAGAGGTAGCAGTATAGAGAGCGAGAAGTTTGTGAGTGGGAACCTAACTGCCTCGAAGCATACTTACTTAATACTCCACAGCCTTGTTTCATTTGGCCTGCTTGAACTTGGAAAAAATAACACTGAAACGTCTCGTAGTACACTGCTGCTCACCATTTTCAAATTGTCCAGTATTCACAGCAGATATCCAAAGTGTAGCCATCCAAAGATAGCTACCATAAACCTTGGTATGTATGTCTAGCATTTTTTCAAGTGGTCACAGCTAACGTTTTAGACTTACTATACATTTTTGTTAAGTTATACTTTTCATATACATATTTCAGATATGAACATTTAATGACTAAAATACTAGGACATGGTAGCTTACTGCTTTTTTGAGGGCGGGGTCACATTATCTGTGTCCAACTCAGGGGTCTCCATTTTTGAATATTAGTGTATGCACTGACAGCTCATGGATACACAGCTGAGTCCTGAAAACACAAATCTCTTCTGCTGGAATTACTTACATACCTAGAAAACACAAACATTTATGCAGTTAAAATTGGAAAAAAAAATCTTTCACATTTCTGAACTACAGGAAATGTTGCTCCTTTGTGTTCTTGTGTTTACAGTGCTGAGTGATCGTTCAATATACTGGGACTGACCCCTCACATTCTAATCACCAAATCATTAATTCATTCATTTTCAGGTAGCACATTATCAGGGTCATGGGGGATCTGGAGCCTCAGGAAAACACCCTGGATGGGACCAGAATATGTGATTCTAGACCTTATTTACCTCTACGTTAAGCATGTAATGAATTGGACATGTGAAAAGCTCCAAACTTAAGAAGCAGGAGGATTCATAGTAAGAGTAGTTTTGAAGATTATGCAGTGGTGTCATGCCATTTCTGTTCAAGAAGACAAGTCTCTGTGTGTGTGTGTATGTGTGTGTGTGTGTGTCCAGACAGGAGGTGAGGTGAACAGTTCAATAATCAGGGGAGGGAGACCTCTGCTATAGAGAGGAGTTTGAAGTGCAAGCAGGTCAGCTGTGACACCTTAACCAAAAAGGCCAAACCAGAAAGTAGCTAAAATCATTTGTAGTTAATAGAAGGGCTACTTTAAACCTAATACCACTTTCTCTTTACCAACATTACATGGGATTTTAGTTTGAATAAATTTACAATTCTGAACCACTTAGACATGGCAACTTGTTTTATGAACCAGACTTTATTCTATTAACTAGTCCAGCTCAAGTGGTCCCTGACAGACACATGAACAAACCAATAATAACCCAGAGTAGGCAGCTCCTTGGCTTAAGGTTCCTCCTCCTTTTTCTCTGGCAACAGCATGGCTAAGAACATGGAGAAGTTGTTGCCTAAAAATTTCAACATCAGTTAAATGGAACTGCTGGAATTTACAGAACAGACACGGTGAAAACAAAACATGCTATGGCAAGATTGGCATATTGAGGAAACATGATGAATTTGTTTAACCACAAAGAAAGCACCCTAAAGAGTGTGTGCTGAAATCCAGATCACACAGAGAGCACATGAGTGTAACAGCACCACAGCCAGAAATAGAAACAGGGCTGAAGCAAACGACAATAATAAATGCATTTGAAAAAGGAACTCCTTATGAGAAAACACTGATCACTGATACCATGACATTGCACATGGCTAAGTATATAATAGAATTAAAAAGGTCAAAAACAACCATCTTAAGCAACTTTTAAAAATTACCTGATCCTCGTTACGTCTTACTGAGGCTCAAATATTTTTCTAACACCTCCATTCCTCATCTGGACACAGAATCGCAAGAAAAGTGCAACAAAAACAAAACAATAAAACACAAAATGTTTATTTAAAAATATTAAAAATGTAAACAAACTCAGCTAAAGCACGCTTTACGTATTTTCATTTTAGGAATAATTATTTACATTTTGCTGTTAAGTGCACTTTATGAAAAGTTGTCTGAAAAGGTACTTTGGCCTAAGGTGTAGGTGTCTGTAATTCTTTTTCACTGAGGTTATGGTTCCTTGTAAAGGTAAATTTACCTCAAAAGGGAAATTAGTTTGTTTGCTCTGCTCAGTAATTTGCAAAGTAGTCTTAAAAACCAACAGGAAAAAAATGTCATGATAATATTGCTGATCGTGATCCAGCCTGAAAAAACTTGATATGATGTTTTTGCCAGATCGCCCACCCCTAGCCTGAAGCAACTGTAACTGTTCCAAAATTACCATGTTAAATTATACTTCATTTTGTTTTAATGAATTAATTAGCACTGTAGGCCAACTTCCCTTCTCCACATTTACTAGCAGCTGAGTTTAAATGGCTAATTTCTGTCCAGTAAAAGTGATGCAAGCTGTCCTCCTCTTATTAGATTCCCTCACTGACTGAAACTTATCCACTTTATGAGCTTTTCAGTCCATCAAAGTCCCATTAATGTTTAAATCACCAGATAATGTGATGAAGGAAAACACAGGTTTTATATTCCTCATATTATTTCTGCTGTGAGAAACTAATAAACAGCACATGACGAGCTGGAAATAAAATGTTTTACATAGCTAAATTCCCCTTTCTTTCTTTCTTTCTTTCTTGAGAGCAACTGTAACATGGCAAAGCAATTTCCCCCTGGGATTAATAAAGTTCTTTCAATCTTGAATCTTGAATCTTGAAACACTTTGCATGTTTAATTACTGAGAAATGGAAGAGAGAAACTCGAATAAATAACACACTCCCGAGAAACAGCAGCTGATAACAGAAGATTTCAGTTCCACTGAAGTGACGCAGTTTTACTGCTGTTTCTACACGAGGTCAGTAAACTATAAAGTTGTTTTTGTTAAAGAAATAACTCACTTTTAGTCAGCAGTTCATGTTGTGTGACATTAATATCACCGTTTCTGCCTGGTGTTGAAGTTTATTTACTTTTCCAACAGCAACAAAATGGAGTCGAGGCTGAGGGACAAAACTGATTCACTACGAATGATGTGTCGTTCAGGGAACGAATCGACTCTTTGAGTCGGCTCATTTGGATGAATTTTAACTTGAGAAAACAAACAATGAAATTAAAATTTTTGCTCGTTCAGGGAGACCACTGAGAGATCTAAGTAATCTATGAGAGATTTTACACACCGAAATAAACACACCCACCTCTTTCATCTCTCTCTCATCTCTCTCTCACATCTCGCTCATCTCTCTCTCATCTCTCTCTCTCATCTCTCTCTCACATCTCGCTCATCTCTCTCTCATCTCTTTCATCTCTCTCATTTCTATCTCATCTCTTTCTCAGCTCTCTCTCTCTTTCATCTCTCTCCCATCTCTCTCTCTCATCTCTCTCCCATCTCTCTCTCATCTCTCTCATCATGTGTGTGTGTGTGTGTGTGTGTGTGTGTGTGTGTGTGTGTGTGCGCGTGTGTGTGTAATGTGTTCCTCAGTTTCTCTCTGTATTAAAAACCTTAGCATTGCACCTGGAAATCACTTTTTGGGTCTCATTATTTATATAAATCTAACAAAAGTTAATTACTAATGATGTAGTCATTACAGATTTTCTCTTCCTGATATATCAACACATCCACTCAGAAATGACACAGATAATTAAATCACAGTGTTTTGATGTGACATGGTGGAGCTAATTCTCATAATACCTTAATAGGAGGCATGAACGAATAACACTGCTGTGCTAATAATGAATAAAAGTCCATAGAGGCCATTGAGCATTATGCAGATATCATAACATTGCTTTATATGGTTTAAATTTAGTTATGTTTCATTATTACCTGAAATTACATAAAAACAATAAGGACCCCTGTTTTATATTTAAAGGAGAATCACAATCAGAAGTCTGGGAGGATTTCTGCTCTGGCCTGATTGGCTAAACACAATGTGAATGTGCTCATTTGCATAAACTCGAGGTCTGATTAACTTTTGAGTCAGATTTCACTGTGAACTAGTGAGTGGATGCATGCCATACCAACGTCTATGTGGTCTAACAGTTGTTTGTTTGGTCCTTAAAAAAAAAAGGGATATGGGGGGGGGGGGGCTCAAAGTTGGAGAAGTACATTCTTCTGGATATAGATTATTAAAGGATTGCATGTTTTGTAAAACGTTTTGGTTGATCCTGAGAAAATATTTGATTTTTTCAGTTTTTAGAAACAACATTACATCACTAAGCCATAGTGACAGTTTAGGTGGCATTGGTGATTTCCACACTAAAACAATTCTTCTTCTAGCTATTAATGTTGCAAATGCCAAGGCATTTTCTTTATCTTTAGTTATGTGAGTGTCGTCACCTGTGACTCCAAACGAAGCCATTATTGGGTTAGGGTGAATTCTTAAATTAAATGCAGAGTTTAAAATCTCAAATATTGAAAACCAAAATTGTCTCAGTTTAGTACATGACCAGAACAGATGGGTTAGATCTGCCTTAAATGCATTGCAATGATCACATGTTTCATCTATATTTGGGTATAGTTTAGCCAATTTGGTTTTTCTATAGTGAATACAGTAGAGAACTTTCATCTGAATCAGATTGAGTCGTGCACAAGATGAAGTCTTATTTATTCTGTCAACAGCTTAATCCCAAGTGTCTTCGGATATGTCAATTCCCAACTCTCCTATCCATTCTGTTTTGATCTTCTCCAGTGATATATTTTGGAATGTCATAATTAAGTTATATATTTTGGAAATGAGGCCCTTGAGGTGTATAGGGGTCTTAAGAACCAAGTCCAATCCTGATTCAGAGGGCATTTGAGGAAACACAGAGCAATGGGCCTGAATAAAGTGACGAACCTGAAGATATCGAAAAAATCTGACTTTTGAAGATTACATTTTTGAATCAGATCATTGCAATTAGCAAAAATATTATCAATGAAAAAGTCACTACATTTAACTATGCCCAAGTCCTGCCATTGCTTGAAAGTAGCATCTAGCTTGGCAGCTGGGAAAAGATGATTATTACATATGTGGGTTTCCAAGGAAAAGTCAGTGAGTTGAAATGCTTGTCTAAACTGATTATATATTTTGAGAGTCAAAACTACAACTGGACTTGAGGAAAACTGCGATGGTGAGAATGGTGACTTCATTGTAATCAGCACCGCCAGTGATTTTGATTTGCAAGATTTAGCCTCTGCTTCACACCATTCTGTATGTGGGGACTGAAACCAATAAACAACTTTTTGTAAATTTGCTGCCCAATAATAATTTGGCAAATTTGGGAGAGCCAGTCCTCCATCCTTTTTAGGTCTTTCAAGAAACTCTCTGCGTATTCTTGGCTTTTTGCCCCCCCCATATAAAGGAAGACAGCAACCTATTGGTTGACTGAAAAAAGGACTTTGGCAAGAAAATTGGAAGACTCTGAAATAAATACAATAATCTGGGTAATACATTCATTTTAACACAGTTGATTTTACCAGCTAAAGACAAATATATAACACTCCACCGCTGGAAATCTGATTCAAGTTTTTTAAGTAAGGGATTAATATTTGCTTTAAACAGATCAGTGTATGAACGAGTAATATTTATTCCTAAGTATTTAAATCATGATTTTGATATACAAAAGGGCAAGTATGTATCTGTAATCTGATCTGCCATATGATTTATAGGGAAGCATATACTTTTAGAGAAGTTTAATTTATAACCTGAAAAGTACCCGTACTCTTTTAATATTTTCACAACTTCAGAGACACATGACAGTGGGTCAGTTATATATAATAACAGATCGTCAGCATATAGAGAGGCTTTATACTCTACACCCATTCTTTTAATACCACGAATAGACTGTGATGATCTGACTACTGATGATAATGGCTCTATAGCCAAAATAAATAGCAAAGGGCTAAGGGGGCATCACTTCAGGATTACTCTCTGATGCAGGAGAATGCACAACATTAAGAAGTTTCCTAATATTAGTGAAGGAGTGGCACCCTTTTATGAAGCCTGTCTGGTCTTGTGAAATAATATCTGGTATGATATACTCTATTCTAAAGGCCAGCACTTTAGATAAAATTTTAACGTCTACATTTAGTAAGGAAATAGGTCTATAAGAACTACAGTCAAGGGCATCTTTATCTGGCTTCAGGAGAACTGTGATATGGGCCTGCGTAAGACTTGATGGCAGTTTTGATTGATCAAGAGAGTGATTGAACATATTAAGAAGCAAAGGGGACAATTGTAAGGAAACTTTTTTATAAAACTCGACAGGAAATCTGTCTGGTCCCGGAGCTTTACCACTCTGCATGGCTCTGATTGAATCCTCTATCTCTTGAAGTTGTAGTGGTTTATCAAGATTACTCTTATGATCTAATTTAACTGTGGGTAGGTTAACATTAGCCAAAAATGTTGACATGAAAGAGTCATCATGTGGAAATTCTGAACTGTACAGATCTGAATAATATTAATGAAAAATAGAATTAATTTCCTGGGGATCTACTGTAGTTTCTTGCGATGTTTTCCTAATCTTTGGAATAAGCCGAGATGCTGATTTACTTTTTAACTGTTGAGCAAGAAGACGGCCTGCCTTTTCACCGTGTTCGTAAAACCTGGCATGGGCAAAAACTAAATCATGTTCTGTTTTTTCTGTTGATAATAAATCATATTTTGTCTTAAGACAAAGTTTTTCTCTATATAGTTCTGCCATTGAGGCCTTAGCATACTGATGGTCAGTGTTCTGTATAGATTCAGTTTCTCCTGTGTTTTTTTCCTTTCTTTATTCCATGAGGCAGAGAACGATGTTATTTCTCCCCTTATTACAACCTTAAATGTCTCCCATAATAGTGATGGTGATATAGAATCTGTTTTATTAGTTAGTAGAAAATTGTCAATCACACAAGATATGAATTGGCAAAAGTTTGCATCTGAAAGTAAAGTTGTGTTTAGCCTCCATACTGGCCGTGTTGGGTAGTTATAAGAAAAACAAATATCAAGAATTACGGGGGCGTGGTCTGATTCGACAATAGCAGAGTATTCTATGTTTTTTATTGCCGGGATAAGCCTTTTATCAGTAAAGAAATAATCTATCCTTGAGTACATCAGATAGACATGTGAAAAGGAAGAGAATACTTTTTTATCAGGAAAAAACCTCCATGGATCCACACAGCCAATTTGAGTCATATATCCAGCAAAAATCTGAGACATTTTTAAAAGAGGTACAGTTTTAGGGTTGGAACGATCCATAGCTGCATCCATCACGGAATTCAAATCCCCACCAAATATAAGATGGTAAGTGTATAAATCTGGTAACAAGGAAGGTATTTTTTTCACAAAATTAACGTCATCCCAGTTGGGTGCGTAGACACTGACCAGGACTACTGGTGTGCTGAAAAGATGGCCAGATACAATAATGTACCGCCCTTGGGGATCTGAAATCGTTCCAGATGCAGTAAATTGTACTCTTTTATGAATTATAATGGCTGCACCTCTAGCCCTATGGTTAAAGCGAGAGTGGTAAACCTGGCCAACCCAAGTTTTTCTAAGTCGGTTATGATCTTCAATGCGTAGGTGTGTTTCCTGTAGAAAGGCTATTTCTGTTTTTAGTCTCTTAATATGCGTAAATATGCGAGTTCTTTTCACTGGTCCATTTAACCCTCTAACATTCCAGCTAACAAAGCGTACTGCTGACCCTCCGGGACTTTTCACTTTATTGTCCATATCTGCCATTATTTATCAACAACTGTCTGTGTGCCCAAATATTGTATCCACAATAAGATGTATCCTCTGTCTGTGACTGGGAGGAGGGAGAGGGGAGGGGAGGAAAAGGAAAAAACAAACAAAAAAAAAACCCAGCAAATAGTAAACCTTGATAAACAACCAAAACTATAATACATTCTAGATTTGTCCATTGAACGAAGACAAACCACAGCTCACAACAATCTCTCAGCTCCGGATAATCCAAGTCCATATACGTTTCATTCTTTTCCCCAGAGCTCCCAAAGTAATCAAAGTTAAGCATAAAATGCAAATTCAAGCATACAAATAAGTGTATAAACAGACCTGAAGCGCTATTAATAAATACAGTACCGCATAATAACAAATAAGTGTATAAGCAGATCTGAAGCGCTATTAATAAATACAGTACTGCATAATAACAAATAAGTGTATAAACAGATCTGAAGCGCTATTAATAAATACAGTACTGCATAATAACAAATAAGTGTATAAGCAGATCTGAAGCGCTATTAATAAATACAGTACTGCATAATAACAAATAAGTGTATAAACAGATCTGAAGCGCTATTAATAAATACAGTACCGCATAATAACAAATAAGTGTATAAACAGATCTGAAGCGCTATTAATAAATACAGTACCGCATAATAACAAATAAGTGTATAAACAGATCTGAAGCGCTATTAATAAATACAGTACCGCATAATAACAAATAAGTGTATAAACAGATCTGAAGCGCTATTAATAAATACAGTACTGCATAATAACAAATAAGTGTATAAACAGATCTGAAGCGCTATTAATAAATACAGTACCGCATAATAACAAAACTCTAGACGCAAGACATCAATTTTTTGCCAATCTACAGTGGAGTTGTTCATCATGAATACGATTGAATGGTCTGTAAATTAGCTCAGCTAAATAAAGTGCATTGTGTGATATAGCAGACCAATCACTGAAAGTGTTTTAAACCTTATCATATATAAAGTCAGTGACATATTCAATGAATGAAAATAAGGCGTCAAGGAAGAGACATATAAATCACCCTAAAACAGAAGGTGCACACCTATTGCTTGAAGTTAGACCTAATACTCAGGATCTAGGATCAAGAATATAACCAATGAATTATAAAAAATAAGGCATTGCATTTATCCTCACAGAGAAAAACCTATAAACCCCTCTAAAACAGAAAGTGCACTTAGAAACAGGGGTGTCCTGAAAAGGCTTTTCCAGTTATCATGGTGTCTCAGGCCTGCCTAAAAGTCAACATGTCTCTTCTGTAATTCACAATATGGTTGCAATGATACCAGGAGTTATTCACGTGTAGCAATCCGCTGAGTAAAACTGCTGAGCTTCCTCAGGCGTATTGAAGAGGAATGTCTCGTCCTCATGATGAACTCGTAGTCGTGCTGGATGAAGCAACTGGAATCGCACATTCTTCTGATACAGCAGCTGTTTGCCGTTTTTAAATGTGGCGCGCTTTCTGGCGAGATCGGCGGAGATGTCTGAATAGATTCTCAAAGTCGAGCCCTTGTATTTTGCCTCATTCTGTCTGGCCCATCTTAGCGCTTTCTCCTTCTCCTGCAATGTGTGAGAACATAGAGCCAGTGGCCGGGGAGCTCGACCTTCCTGTGGTTTTGGACCCAGTGATCGGTGTCCTCGTTCTAGCTCGGGAGGCTTTTCAAAACCTTCCTGACCCACGACTTCCATTAGCATCTCGGACACGAGCTTGACAGTAGACTGGCCTTTCTCGCTGTTTCTCTCTGGAACGTTTAAAATCCGGAGATTTGCTCTCCGTGACCGGTTTTCCAAGTCATCAACTCCATCCATAAGCGTCGCGTTTTGCTCTTGAAGAGTTTTGATAGCTTTTTCCGAAAACTTCCCGCTCGCGAGTGTCTCTGTGGCGCACAGGCGGGACTGAAAACTAGCCAATGTCTCTGTTAAAGCGTTCACCGATGTCTGAAGCGGCACCATGGCCTCTTGAATCAGAGCTGAGATTCTTCTTTTATCGAAGCTCGTTGCTTTGTTAACTCCGTTACTAGCTGGCTCATAGAGACTCCGTCGTTATCTGCAGGGATTTCTTCACATTTCCCTGCGCTAGCCATCGTTGCTAATTTGCTAGCTGTGCTGGTTGTCGTTGTTGGCGGGACATTTACTGCTGATTTGTTCTTGCTCATCTTGCTGTATCAGTGCGATTGCACTAAGCACTGTTTTAACACTTATAAAAACGTTTTGATTACTTAAATGACACTATTAAAGCATATACATCATCTAGCTCTAGTCTTTCTACATTCCACCTCTGAAACTTAATAACTTGCTTTTCCTCACTTTAGCATTTAGCAAAGTATCTGTCATTACTAATTACAGATTTGTACTGGCATATTACTTTTAGATTATTTAAATGATTTTTTGCACTTTTTTTAAAAATTAGATATTGGATATTAATTTAATATTAAATCTACATACTGTCACTGCTCTTATTTACTGCATTTTTTTGTAATAATCTATTTTACTGTTTTATTTTTGGCCAACTTTTTTTTTTTTTTTTTTTTACATCAGACAGTAAAACACTTTGAGCTGCATTAGAAATGTATGAAAGGTGCTTTATAAATAACGTTCCTTGTTATTAGTATCACTTTGTTTTTGTTTTTTTTTTGTTTTTTTTGAGAATTTGAATTTCATAGAATAATTTTTAAAAGAAATGAAAACTTTTTGTTTTGGGGGGGGGGCAAATATTTATAACATCATAATAACAATATTTAAACAATTTAAAAATGCTTGTATAATTTAGAAGTTGGCACACACCTTCAGGGTCTGATAGTTGTCCATTTCTAGTCTTTAAAGAAAGCATTTTACCTAAAATGGTGGAATGTAGATGAGCTCAGCAGCAGAGATCACAAACCTGCAGTCACAGTAAATAACAACAAACTCCTGTCGACCATCACACGCTTCAGGTGTCATAATGTAAACCCCAAGCACCTGTGAACAATGTGCCAAATAATTCAGATACAAAAAAGTAGGAAAGTATTAGTTAGTATTTGTTTAACTGTTAGATAATAATAATAATAATAATAATAATAATAATAATAATAATAATCATAGTAACAGATAGAAAAAGATGAAAATAAAAGGAATAATATTGATGATCTAATTATTAGTGCTGTTTGCAGCATTTATTTCTGAAATGTTGATAATGCATTTGGCTCAAAGTACGTGTGTGTGTGTGTGTGTGTGTGTGTGTGTGTGTGTGTGTGTGTAGTTTTGGCTCTAACCTGAGGGAGTTCCTGGTGCTGGAGTACGCCTCTGGACTCTTCTCTCATCACAGGTGAGACATCCATCTTCACATTACACACTCGACACTGTGCTTTACCTCCATCTACAACATACAGCACAAGCGTCCTTACAGCTGCATCACCTGATTCCACAACTGAACAAAGTGTGTGTGTGTGTGTTAAAAAGTTTCTTTTGTGGCTCCAATAATGTACTATAGGCACATTTAGTGCACTGTCTACCATGATGTAGTACCCAGTGTAGTGAGCATTCATAGCACATAGGAAAATATTTGGGATTCACCCATTTGTCCCGCTTTCCCTAAGAAACATATAATCAAGCTAAATATCAGTGCTAAGGGGCAGAAACATGTGGAAGTAAAGAAATATAATTCAGTTCACTTTTATTTGTGTAGCGCTTTTACCAGTGGACGTTGTCACAAAGCAGCTTTACAGAAATGAATACATTCAGGATGTAAATTGTAAATGTCTGAATTTATCCCTAATGAGCGAGTCAGAGAGGCGGTGGAGAGGAAAAACTCCCTGAGACGACATGAGGAAGAAACCTGGAGAGGAACCAGACTCAGAAGGATATAATGCATCTGAATCATTACTGTATCTAATAAAATGATGATTTGTGCTTATTTTTCTCATTTTCACTCTCTGTGACTCTCTGTGTGTGTTAAAGACTCTGAGAATACTGAAAGTTTGAAGAATTAAACTTTTGATTAATATTTATACACGTTTATTACTATTGTATTAAAATAATATTTATACGTGTCACACTATTGTATTAAAAATATATCCTATTTATGACTTAAACACCTACGTGATGTGTACACCTGGCTCTGCTCTGTGTGTGTGTGTGTGTGTGTGTGGCAGCTAGCGGTGGATTATTTCGATCACTGCCCCGAGTTCGGCCGTGTTTATCTGGAGCTGCAGATGGAGAGAGTGCCGCTGGAGACGGAGCGCAAAGCGCTAAAGGAGCTCAGGATCTGTGAACAGAGACAGATGAACGAGCAAGGTACACACACACACACACACACACACACAACCACACACAGAAAGATTGTGTGACTTCTGTAATCTGTAATTATCTGTTATGCTTATGGAATTGTAACTGTGTGTGTGTGTGTGTATGTGTGTGTGTGTATGTGTGTGTGTGTATGTGTGTGTGTGTGTTGCAGTGCGCAGTATCTGTAAGATCATGGCTAAAAGGGCTCTCAGTAATAACAGACTGGGTTCTGCTCTCTCCTGGAGTATCAGAGCTAAAGACGCAGCCTTCGCCACACTCATCTCTGAGAGGTCTGTGTGTGTGTGTGTGTGTGTTTCAAAGAAACTTACTAAGTTTTCAAAATGTCTTTTTTATTTTTTTTAACTAATGTCATCACTTCCCCGAAAGTTCAAGCAGAAAAGCTCTGTGGCTCCAATAATTAGCCAAAATATTACTGTATATATTTTAAATAATGAGCCTTATATTTAAATAGTTGTAGTATGTTTATAAAACACTTTTTAAAAATGATTTTATTTTGATTTACAGTTAAACAGTCCCTGAACTGCAATATATTTGAGAATCCCTGCTTCATGAAAGTCTTATACACTTATTTTATATCTTGTGCAATATTGTTTCAGTACAAAAACAGTGAACTTGAATGAACTTAAAAGTGTAATGTTACAGATCATTTTTATATATTATTCCAAAAAATATATATTTATATATATATATCAATGAGTAGATAAATATATCCTCAGGACTCTGTGGGATTTTTACCTGCTGAGCCAAAATCTGCACAAACAAAGGCGTCTTTGTGCTAGAATTCATTTCCACTGCTGTATATTTTATTTCTGATCGCAACAGAAACACTTTCTCAGAGAACACTGATATATAATGCTGCTCAACAGTATAATAATTCAATGCTCTTTTTATTAGTATTTAATATTTCTGAGCTGCTGCATGTGCTGTGCAGGTTTCTGCAGGATTACTGCACACGCGGCTCGTTCTCTGATCTGGATCTGATCGATAACCTCGGACCTGCCATGCTCCTCAGCGACAGACTCACATTCCTCGGTATCTGCTGTGTGTGTGTGTGTGTGTGTGTGTGTAACGTTCCTCAGTTCTCTCCTTGTTTTAAAAAAACTTTAGCATTGCACCTGAAAATCGCTTTTTTGGGTCTCATTATTTGAGTCTCATATACATATATATATGTGTGTGTGTGTGTGTGTGTGTGTGTAGGGAAGTACCGTGAGTTCCACCGGCTGTACGGAGAGAAGAAGTTCACAGAGGCAGCGAAGCTCCTGCTCTCCCTCATGACGGCAAAGATCGCTCCTCACAGCTTCTGGATGACTCTGCTCATAGACGCCCTGCCCTTACTGGAGCAAAAAGAGGTATATACACACACACACACACACACACACACACACACACACAGCACAGAGGTCAGGCACTGATGTTGGTGAGGAGGTCTGGGGTGCAGTCGGTGTTCCAGTTCATCCCAAAGGTGTTCAGTGGGGTTGAGGTCAGGGCTCTGTGCAGGACACTCGAGTTCTTCCACTCCAACCTTCACACACCATGTCTTCATGGAGCTCGCTTTGTGCACAGGGGCATTGTCATGCTGGAACAGGTTTGGGCCTCTTAGTTCCAGTGAAGGGAAACTGTAAAGCTACAGCACACAGAGACTTTCTATACAATTGTGTGCTTCAGACTTTGTGGCACCAGTTTGGGGAAGAACCACATATAGCTGTGATGGTCAGGGGTGCACATACTTTTGCCATATAGCGTATCATGTATCCATGATTGCGTGTGAGAGGAATTGAACACCGAGCAGCTCTCACTGTGAGGGTGAATAACAGCAGCTCAAGAACATCATGTGTTTGAGGATTTTTTTCTACCCAATAAAAAAATTGTACCCACTTTAAATGTAATAAATAAAAAACTAGCTAATGTGGTTCAGTTGATGGCTCTGGTGCAGTGTGACTGAGTGAAACATGCTTCTGTGTGTGTGAGATCCTCATGTACATAAACTGTGTGAAGATTTCAATCACAGAAGTTAAATATAGACTTAAATGGGATATTTCCTGTGTTTAAAGCGTGAGGTTGGCATGATGTTTGTATGGAATTGTTTTTTAGTAATCCCAGGTGTGTGTGTGTGTGTGTAGGTGATCTTTTCAGTGGATCAGACCCATGAACTCATGTTCTGTCTGGAAGAGCTGACCTCTGACAACAGCAAGCTCCAACCAGAGCGTCTAGCACAGGTATAACACGCACACACGTTCTTGTTTTTCTCGAGGTTTTGACTCTGTCATAAATCATTTATTTCCCTGTTAATTTCATTATCAGCACAAACTGAAATGTACATGATGGAGCAATATGAAGAAAATATACTTTTATGACACTTGAAGTCATTTTCACGGTGGATGATGTGTGTCAGGTTATTTAACAACAGCGCATTTAAAACTCTTCACAAAGAAACAATTTAACAAAGGAAGAGGCACGTTGCTAAGTGTTTTATTCCTCTTACACCACAGCAATTTAATAAGGTTTACAAATTTTATTAATTAAAAAAGAACCATTATAGATGCTTTGTTAAGTTTATTGTAAAAATTCAAGCTAAGTAAAAGTGAGTTCCTGTCTCTGTCCTTCCCTTAAAGTTACAGCTTTACCTCTGACTGTTACAAAGCGCCGACACTGGAGACTCCTTCCTTAAATGTTAAATAAACATCTCCTTACAGAAGACTTCACCATATCAACAATTACACACATTTATTTCATCTGTTTATGTGGAGCGTCTGCTGTACACGTTCCTGTGATTGAGCCGTTACTATAGAAACGATACCGTATTAGAACGAAGGCATTAATATAATCCTGTGATTTGCAGCTGCACTACTGTCAGAGCTGCTGTTCTAGAAAATTAATCAACACCTTCTGATCAATCACAATCCAGAACTGAAGAAGCTCCATGGTATACTGTATATGCAATTTTGTGTGTTTCTGTTTTTCAGGATGATGATGTCGAGTCCACAAAGCTGGAGCTGCTGCGATTGGCTCTGGTGCGTAACCTGGCGATGGCCATCGTGAAGGAGGGAACAGTCGAGGCCTAAACACACACACACTCTCACACACTCCAGGTTCATTAATTCACACAAAGCCCTCACGTTATCTCACTGCACTGTATATAAAACTAAATGAATGAAATGTTTTGACAGTTTAATTAAAAAAAAGCTTTTGTTACTGGTTTTGCAAAAACTGTCTCGTTTCTCCAGATCCTTCACTGTGTGTGTAACAGATAATATATATTTTGTTGTTAGACACATTTATTTTAAATAACTGTTGAGAAATGAGTTTTATTGCTACAAAATTCATGGTAAATACATAAGCTAATTTTATACAGCAAAAATAATAATACTGTATGATGTAAATTATATTGTATTTATATATTCATTTCTTCAAAATGTACCGTATTTGATACCATCAAAAAACAGGGATCAGCTATCAGAGAAAATAAAGAACATAGGTCTGATCCTGTAACAAAAGATCTAAATTATATTAAACCAAAGGACAAAGTGATAAACGTGACTTGTAGCGAGTCTCCTAGGAGCTTCCTCACATAAACTCCTCAGATGCCAAGTCCTGTGAGAATCCCACCAATGTCTTGAAACTGCTCCTGTCCATTTCAGCTCCATCTTCCACTGACTGGGTTCAGTTCCAATTCGTGTGGTTTTTCACCTGCTCTTCCAAATTATTCCCTCAGGTTTTCTCTGGGATTGAGGAAATTATTGTAGAATTGTGTGTAGTCTAATCAAAATCTAAAAGACAAATATCTGAATTAATAACCAAAAACTAGACTGTGGTACTTCATGATCAACAGCATGTAATCATCACTGCTGCAAGGAAAACATTATTATCTCCTGTTTATAATTCGTCGTTCAACATTTCTTCATTCTTATATAATATCTTTGTTAGAACATTCAGCTAGAACAAATGAGAACTTTCACAAGATCTAACAGGAAAGTGAGCAGATATTTACCATCACATCAATGCTCTTATACAATCATAGACTGCTTTTTTAAATAATGATCACTGCTGTGTGTTTGATCTCTCGGTCTACATGTGTATTTAAGTGCAGACTTTTGGAAAAAGCTGAGGAGAATTTTACAGGAATGACAGAAGACAGTGTGTGGAGGTGGAGTGCTGGAAGGAGTGTCAGAGTGAGTAAAGTAGCTGCTTACAATAAATAAAATATTTGTAGCAGTGTGGCATAAAAGATGATCATTTTAACTTGCATTTATGAGAGTTTGAAACAGGGAAAAGCCGAGATCATCTTATTGAGACAAAAGCAGCAGTATGAATTCAGAGACAGCAGGGTGTCACAAGATGACGAGGTGTTCATTTACAGTCACTCTCATACACTCAGTTGTGACATTCTGTAGACTTCGTCTGCTGCTTTCATGTGAATTTCGAATCAACACCAAACAACATTAAAGCTAACTGTCAGAAAAAGTTTGATTACACAGAAAATAGTGAAATATAAACCGGTAATCTGATATTTAAAGCAACTAAAAAGCTAATGCTAATGCACAAAATAATGCTAATCAGTCTTTTAATTTGTTTCAGAGTTTATCTAAAAATGATCATCACTCACCCCAGTGTCTGTAGTTTGTAATGTTCATCATTCTTCAGAGTAGAGAGACACTTCACTCCTGTGTATCCTATTCTATTCCCAGACAGCTCCAGGTCTCTCAGGTGTGAGGGGTTTGATCTCAGAGCTGAAGCCAGAGCAGCACAGCCTTCATCTGAGACACCACAACTACGCAACCTGCAGAGACACAATGACACACACTTCATCAACACAGTTTCCTTTTGGTTTAAAACTTACTTTAAAGATGATGTGTGTGGGATTTTATTATTCAGAATGACATGAGGATTTAATATCATCTGTTTATTCTAATTAACAATGTGCATCGTTTATCAAGCTGGATATGAACAGGTTTATGTGTAAATTGTTTGTATGAGTGTTTACACAAGAAATTTTGTATTCACGAAAATCCTGTTAATTCGTATTCTACTCTTGCTCCTGAGTGTGTGTACATTTGTGCATAAGACGATGCCTTTATTTGTGACATCTACATTTTCTTTGCGTTGCCCAGCTTGTTAGGAAGTTGGGGTCAGAGCGCAGGGTCAGCCATGATACAGCGCCCCTGGAGCACAGAGGGTTAAGGGCCTTGCTAAAGAGCACAACCTTCTGATCAGTAACCCATAGATTTAACTGTTGCACCAACACTCACCCAAACTAACTAATGAAAACCTTGACTTGATCAACTTCAAATCAGATCATTTGCATGGATTACTGCAAGTTTATATCTGGAATATACTCTTGAGTTTAAATTGCTTATCTTTAACGTGTTTACAGCGTTTAGCAGAACCCTTTATCCAGAGCGACTTATAGAAGTGCTTTGGAGTTTCTAGCAAAAACACATCCTCATGCTGGTTCACTAGGTCAGGAACCAAGAGCACTATTGACAACATTTGTGAAAACCAGTGGTTTATATTATTGGAATTTATTAAAAAATATTAAAAAGTGAGCCAATATAAACCCATAAATTAAGACAAATAAAACTAATCATTCAAGTGAGTACGAAGAAAATCAGTCTTTCAGAGACTTTTGTAAATACGGCAGAAAATTGGAGTTCGGTTTGGCTCACACAAACACTTACACACTGCTTTACTAAAAGATCGATAAATCACACCCAAAATCATTAAAATAATACTTTGGGCATCGACAGGAGTGAAAACAACTGGAGTGGTTAGTGAACAACTGAAAGATGGCAGAAGGTCGTCAGTGGCCTCTGTTCCCCAGAGGGAAAAAAGGAAGTATGAGACTTATAAATTTACAGTGAAGTCCACTGGGCTGCTTCTGTAAAGCAGATCTGGCAACCCTTTCCATAGCGGCTTGATTTTTAGTTAAAAACCAAATGTTTGATTTATTTAATTTTTGACCTTTTAACATCTATGACATTAACTTCTCATTTTAATTTACAAATTCTATATTTGAGATCATTTCCATAATTTCCCTTCTGCTATTAAACCTGCAGCTGCCACACAGTGGATGTAGTTCGTGTCCCAGGTGCACTTTGTGTGATTAGTTACAATGATTTAGTAAATTTTACAGTAATTTTAGACACACTGCAGTCGCATCAAGTCACGTTTTGTGCTGCAGCTTCTCACATACGTACATCTGACCCAAAGACTCATCAGTGACAAATCATCAGTGTGCAGTGAAAAGAAACAATCTTCCTCCTCAGGACATTGATGATGAACCTAAAACCTCTGCTTCACTCTCACTATTAGAGAATGTGTCTTACTGAGGAGCAGGTCATGTGACTCTCAGAGAGATGATCTTACCACAGTATCTCCAGTTTACAGTGAGGATTCTCCAGTAGAGCAGAGACACACTTCACTCCTGAGTCTCCTAGATTATTTTCACCCAGCTCCAGGTGTCTCAGGTGTGAGGGGTTTGATCTCAGAGCTGAAGCCAGAGCAGCACAGCCTTCATCTGAGACACCACACCTACGCAACCTGCAGAGACACAATAACACACACTTCATCAACACAGTTTCATCTTGGTTTAAAACTTACTTTAAAGATGATGTGTGTGGGATTTTATTATTCAGAATGACATGAGGATTTAATATCATCTGTTTACACTAATTAACAATGCGCCTCATTTATCAAGCTGGATATGAACAGGTTTGTGCGTAAATTGTTTGTATGAGTGTTTACACAAGAAATTTTATATTCCCGAAAATCCTGTTAATTCGTGTTCTACTCTTGCTCCTGAGTGTGTGTACATTTGTGCATAAGACAATGCCTTTATTTGTCACATCTACATTTTCTTTGCATTGCCCAGCTTGTTAGGAAGTTGGGGTCAGAGCGCAGGGTCAGCCATGACACAGCGCCCTTGGAGCACTTACACACTGCTTTACTAAAAGATCGATAAATCACACCCAAAGTCATTAAAATAATACTTTGGGCATCGATAGGAGTGAAAACAACTGGAGTGGTTAGCAAACAACTGTGAAAGATGGCAGAAGGTCGTCAGTGGCCTCTGTTCCCCAGAGGGACAAAAGGAAGTATGAGACTTATAAATTTACAGTGAACTCCACTGGGCTGCTTCTGTAAAGCAGATCTGGCAACCCTTTCCATAGCGGCTTGATTTTTAGTTAAAAACCAAATGTTTGATTTATTTAATTTTTGACCTTTTAACATCTATGACATTAACTTCACATTTTAATTTACAAATTCTATATTCGAGATCATTTCCACCATTTCCCTTCTGCTATTAAACCTGCAGCTGCCACACAGTGGATGTAGTTTGTGTCCCAGCTGCACTTTGTGTGATTAGTTACAATGTTTTAGTAAATTTTACAGTAATTTTAGACACACTGAAGTCGCATCAAGTCACGTTTTGGGCTGCAGCTTCTCACATACGTACATTTGACCCAAAGACTCTGTGACAAATCATCAGTGTGCAGTGAAAAGAAACAATCTTCCTCCTCAGGACATTGATGATGAACCTAAAACCTCTGCTTCACTCTCACTATTAGAGAATGTGTCTTACTGAGGAGCAGGTCATGTGACTCTCAGAGAGATGATCTTACCACAGTATCTCCAGTTTACAGTGAGGATTCTCCAGTACAGCAGAGAGACTCTTCCCTCCTGAGTCTCCTAGATTATTTTCACCCAGCTCCAGGTGTCTCAGGTGTGAGGGGTTTGATCTCAGAGCTGAAGTCAGAGCAGCACAGCCTTCATCTGAGACACCACAACTATGCAAGCTGCAGAGACACAATGACACA
This sequence comes from Pangasianodon hypophthalmus, assembly GCF_027358585.1. Lineage (NCBI taxonomy): Eukaryota > Metazoa > Chordata > Actinopteri > Siluriformes > Pangasiidae > Pangasianodon > Pangasianodon hypophthalmus. Next base: position 3,561,167 of record NC_069738.1, read on the forward strand.
CTCTTCATCAACAGATTTTCATCTTGGAATAATACTTGCTTTAAAGATGATGTGTGTTATGTTGGACTGTCTCCCTTCACTTGTCCAATCACAAGTTATTATTAACACTGACCAATTATTACTGCTGTTACTGAGAATTACTGACATTAAGTGTGCAAGAGGTGTAAAAGTATTGCTGGTTCATGTTTAAAAAAAAACTTGTTTAACTGTATTTTTTATACACATGTACACAGAGGTACTGGAAGTATACTCACCAACAATAGAACATTTCAGCTTTATGAATTTCACTGCTGCATTTAAACCCTGCAGCTCACACAGAATGCATTTAGTTTGTGTCCCAGGTGCATTTTGTGTGATTAGTTACCAGGGTTTTCCCTACCAGAGAAAGGCTTAGGTGCAGCACCTAAGTGATTTAGTAAATTTCCCACGACTGTCGCAGACAGAAATAGTTTTCTCCCCTGTTCCTGCAGTGTAGTGAGAGAACCAGCTGCAGACAGGGATGCAAGTCCTCATCTAGACAGTCATGTAGTGAGAGTTGCCTTGTCTGACTACAAAATTTGCATATTTCATTTTGTAAAATAAGTTGTAGCATATTTTGCCATGACTTCTGAATTATTTATTACTTATTTGTCAGTGTGTGTGAATTTGGTTGAAACATTATTTAAAGGTGATACATATTTTTAATGTGTAAGCCTGTTTAAGTTTCTTGAATCTTTCACAAAAATGATAAGGATGATGGTCAAAAACAATGTGGAAAGAAAAACAGAATAACTTAAAAATTTCCTTCAAATAATTTAAAACCCCCAAAACACCACCATCCTCCTGAACCCAGACAGCACCTAAGTCCTCAGAAAACCCAGAGAAAACCCTGGTTACAATGATTTAGTAAATTTTACAGTAATTTTAGACACACTGCAGTCGCATCAAGTCACGTTTTGGGTTGCAGCTTCTCACATACGTACATCTGACACAAAGACTCTGTGACAAATCATCAGTGTGCAGTGAAAAGAAACAATCTTCCTCCTCAGGACATTGATGATGAACCTAAAACCTCTGCTTCACTCTCACTATTACAGAATGTGTCTTACTGAGAAGCAGGTCATGTGACTCTCAGAGAGATGATCTTACCTCAGTTTCTCAAGTTTACAGTGAGGATTCTCCAGTACAGCAGAGAGACACTTCACTCCTGAGTCTCCTAGATTATTATCAGACAGCTCCAGGTCTCTCAGGTGTGAAGGGTTTGATCTCAGAGCTGAAGCCAGAGCAGCACAGCCTTCATCTGAAACACCACACCTACGCAACCTGCAGAAACACAATGACACACACTTCATCAACACAGTTTCCTTTTGGTTTAAAACTTACTTTAAAGATGATGTGTGTGGGATTTTATTGTTCAGAATGACATGAGGATTTAATATCATCTGTTTATTCTAATTAACAATGCGCCTCATTTATCAAGCTGGATATGAACAGGTTTGTGTGTAAATTGTTTGTATGAGTGTTTACACAGGAAATTTTGTATTCACGAAAATCCTGTTAATTCGTATTCTACTCTTGCTCCTGAGTGTGTGTACATTTGTGCATAAGACGATGCCTTTATTTCTCACATCTACATTTTCTTTGCGTTGCCCAGCTTGTTAGGAAGTTGGGGTCAGAGCGCAGGGTCAGCCATGATACAGCGCCCCTGGAGCACAGAGGGTTAAGGGCCTTGCTAAAGAGCCCAACCTTCTGATCAGTAACCCATAGATTTAACTGTTGCACCAACACTCACCCAAACTAACTAATGAAAACCTTGACTTGTTCAACTTCAAATCATATCATTTGCATGGATTACTGCAATTTTATATCTGGAATATACTCTTGAGTTTAAATCGTTTATCTTTAACGTGTTTACAGCGTTTAGCAGAACCCTTTATCCAGAGCGACTTATAGAAGTGCTTTGGAGTTTCTAGCAAAAACACATCCTCATGCTGGTTCACTAGGTCAGGAACCAAGAGAACTATTGACAACATTTGTCAAAACCAGTGGTTTTATATTATTGGCATTTATAAAAAATATATAAAAAAGCATGCCAATCCAAACCAATAAATTAAAACAAATAAAACTAATCATTCAAGTGAGTACAAAGAAAATCAGTCTTTCAGAGACTTTTGTAAATCCAGCAGAAAATTGGAGTTCGGTTTGGCTCACACAAACACTTACACACTGCTTTACTAAAAGATCGATAAATCACACCCAAAGTCATTAAAATAATACTTCGGGCATCGATAGGAGTGAAAACAACTGGAGTGGTTAGTGAACAAGTGTGAAAGATGGCAGAAGGTCGTCAGTGGCCTCTGTTCCCCAGAGGGAAAAAAGGAAGTATGAGACTGATAAATTTACAGTCAAGTCCACTGGGCTGCTTCTGTAAAGCAGATCTGGCAACCCTTTCCATAGCAGCTTGATTTTTATTTCAAATTCACAAGTCACTATTTTCAGGAGGCTATGGATCCAATATGTTTTTCCACACATGTGCGGTGCAAACCATATTACTATTATTATATATACACATATAATAATAATCAGTATTATTGTCTTCTTCGCAGCCGTAAAACCAGCAAACAACATTCTCTTTCGTATTAAGCTCATACACAGACCAGAATCATCATTAAGAAGACATAAACTTGGGTTAGTAAAGTAATCAATTTGTAGTAAGGAGGATAAAAGCAGGTGTACATGTGTCCATAGCTTAATGACGATAGGACACTCCCAAAACATATGAAGAAAAGGACCTGATGATGCAGTATTACACATATGGCAGTTAAAATTTGGTTGTAGTTTCATTTTGAATCTTTTGTAAGGAGTTATGTATGCTCTATGAATGACTTTGAAGTGAATAAGACGATTAGCCAAGTTTTTAGAAGTTAAGCTAAGGTCAGACTACACTTTCTCCCAGTCGACATTAAGGTCAGATAATTCCCGATTTCAGATAGATTTGATAGAAAGAGGTTTTGTAATGCAATCAATAATTATATTATATATTAAGGAAACAGATGGCCGACCAGAAGATGGTGCAATCCAATCCCGCATAGGATGAGAGGAAATGGGAGATGCCCAAGGAACTCCATACGCTTTGAGAGCAGAACGTAATTGAAGAAAGACAAAATATGCGGATGCTGGTAAACAAAACTTAGTTCTTAATGTCTGAAATGAACAGAGGCCCTGGTTATCATATATATCACCGCACATGTTTATGCCTAAAGAAGACCAAGAGGGCTGGACAAATGGACGATTTCCGCATAAAAATTAAAATTGTGCCATAAAGGTGTACTGTTACAAAATTTGTAGGGGCCTCCTATCAGACGTTCAACCGTTTTCCAGATTTTAACAGAATTAGCCACAACCGGACCAAATTTATTATTATCACCTTTTTTTCCTGTGCCAGTAAATAAAATATCTTGGAGTCTATTTGGTTTAACCGTGCCAGCTTCAGTCAGTCTGCATGAAACTTTAGATTGAGGATCAACCTAATTATGAAGAGCCTTAAGTTGAAACGACCAGTAATACAATTCAAAATTGGGTACAGCCAGTCCTTCTGCGTGTACAGGATGTTGTAATGTGGTAAGTTTGAATCTGGGGCATTTATCACTCCAGATAAAATCAGAAAGTATGGAGTTGATCTCCTTAAACTAACCTGGAGGGGGAGAAAGTGGTATCATAGAGAAAAGAAAGTTAAACCGAGGTAACAAATTCATCTTAACTATGGAGATTCTTCCTTGAAGAGAGACTTTAAGATTATTCCATCTTTCAATGTCATTTTTAATCTTAACTAGAATACTATTAAAATCGTCTCTGGCAATCTTATGGATGTTTTTATATATGGTAATGCCCAAACAGATGAAAGAATCCTTAATAGGGATAAATGAGGGAATAGGAGAATTAACCTTAACATTGTTGATAGGCATGAAAGCCGATTTGCTCCAATTTATTTTGTATCCTGATAAGCTACTAAAGTGATCAAATTCCTTAATTATACTAGAGACTGAAACATCAAAGTGGTCTAATTATAGAATAATATCATCAGCGTATAATGAAATAATATGATTATGATCATGAATCTTAATCGATACTTCAGATTTCCTGATGGCTTGTGCTAAAGGTTCAAGAGATAAACAAAACAATAAGGGGGAAAGTGAACATCCCTGCCTCGTTCCCCGCTGTAGAGGGAACGGAGGGGAAATAATATTACCAGTCAAGACTGATGCTGCAGGTGAGTGGTATAATGTCTTGATCATAGAAATGAAATGTTCACCGAAGCCGAAACATTGCAGAACTGCCCACATATAATTCCACTCTAGCCTGTCAAAGGCTTTTCTGCATCAAGTGAAAAAAATGCACAAGGGCTTGGATGAGAGTCTGCAAAGTCAAGAATATGAAAGAGTCGACGCATATTGTCAGACGCATTGCGCCCCTTGATAAAACCGGTTCGGTCCTCCTTGATCAAACTATCAATTACCTTCTCCATACGAGAAGCAAAAACTTAAGCGTAAATTTTTAGATCACATGGAATAAGTGATATCGGTCTGTAGCTGGAACAATCTAATGGATCTTTCCCTTTTTTAAGAAGTAGTGATATCAATGATGTTTTTTGATCTCTATGAAATACACAATGTTCAATTGCAAAATGAAATGAATTAAGCATAAGTGTCCCTACCAAATTCCAAATTTCTAAATATAATTCAGGGGGGAGATCATCTAGACCCAGCGATTTGCCCTTTTGAAGGCTTTTTAGAGAAATGTGGAGCTCCTCCAAACTTAATGGGGCCTCCAAAGATTCTTTATGCACCTGTGAGAGCCGAGGCAATTCCAATTTATCTAAACACTGCTTACAAATTGATTCATCAAAATCTGTCTCGGCTTTATACAGATTTGTGTAAAAACCTTTAAATATGTCGTTAATCGCCGCAGGGTTTGTGGTGACCTGATCCGATGATCTTATTGCGCTGATATATGCCTTGGACTCACATTCTTTCAGCCTAAGGGCCAATAGGTGACTAGGTCTCTCTGATTCGAAATAATATTTTTGCCTAGTCCTATGTAAGATAAATTCCACCTTTGATTGTGAAAGGAAATCATATTCTTCTTTTAAAGAGGACAGCTATATAGCCTGTTGCTCAGTAAAATGTTGTTTTTGTAGGTTTTGTAATGATTGGATTTTATTTTCTAGTTGTGTAAACTGGTCAATTTTCGCTTTGGCAAAAGTAGAAGAGAAAGATATACAGAATCCTCGTATAGCACACTTAGTCGTTTCCCACAGTATTTGAGGATCCACATCGGAGGGCATATTAATTTCAAGAAATTCCTTTATATATTCTTTTAGAGAGTTAATGAAAGTCTGATTACTTAATAATGACATGTTAAAGCGCCATCTAGGGGATTTGGCTTTAATATCGAAAAGAGGAAGATTGCACAACACAGCAGAATGATCAGATAATAAAATTGGTAATATAGAGATGGAGGAATTAGACGAAATTAAAGATGGGCTGAGAAATATGGAGTCTATCCTAGAGAAAGTCTTATGTCTATTAGGGAAAAAAGTGAAGTCCTTAGATGTAGTATTCTGAATTCTCCAAAGATCGATTAAGTTGAGCTCAGTGATAAATTTATTCAGTAATTTAGCAGATGGATTGGCTGTTGTATCAGATTGAGATTTAGCCAAAGCAGGATTTACGACAGCATTAAAATCACCACCCACCACTAGTGGACAATCAGTCTGCTCAAGTAATGTATTGGAAATATTTGTAAAGAATGCACTGTCTGTCTCGTTCAGACCGTAAATAGAGACCAATGCTAACCTATTATTATGTATTTTGCAACAGATAAAAACAAATCTACCCTCCTCATCACTTCCAGTATGTTCAATTGCTAAATGTAACTTCCTGTTAACAAGGATAAGCACCCCCTTACTTTTATTAAGAGCGCAGGAGAAGGCTGCCAATTTATAATACTTATTCTGGAAACGTGCCACGTCAGATTGTTTTAAATGTGTCTCTTGTATCAGTGCACAGGAAGTCGATTTACGGTGTAAATATTCTAGTACACGGGTTCGTTTAACAGCAGAATTTAGGCCATTCACATTCAATGATAAAATATTTAGAATTTGCATTGAATATTCATAACCCTAAAACTGTATTTTGTAAATGAAAAAAAGCAAAAGCACTCCCATTCTGTAAGTAACATGTAAACGCTGGTGTGCATTCTAGATACCAAACCACCTAGACGAATAATCCTTTTAGAAATAAGACAAAATAAATAAAAGTAGGAATGTCTGTTGTAAAAAATAAAAGCAACACACAAACAGGAACAACAAACAACTATAAACAAGAAACAAATGAGACCGCACATTACCAAGAATGTAGGTCGGGTTGAGCAAGAGAAAATGGTGATGATACGTGACCAGTCCACTTCAACGCAAGACATGTCCCCAAAACGCCCACCCAGTCAAAAATTTTTGTAATCAAACCTACTCTCCATTGGACCCCTCCAAAAAAGGTTGTTAGTCTTACCAGTAAAGAGACAGTTGTGCCGGATAAATAGGAACAATATCCCAGGAGGAGAAAAAAAAAAGATTTAACAAGTGTCCTCTCCTGGGCAGCTGGAATCGCCACCATCCCGGTCATTAAGTTCTTCTCGCTGGGCCGAAGAGATGGAGATGGTGGCCGCTGTCTTCCCGTTGCTTTGTAGATCTGCAGCATATGTTGTCTTCTGTGACAGTGAGCTGATAAAATCCTCCGCTTTCTGAGGAGAGTCAAGCATCGTCTGCTCACCTTTGTGCCGTAGTTTAATTGCCGCCGGATAGATGAGGAAAGGCTGCAGACCCAGTGCCATCATCTTCTTAAGGATTGGGTTGAAGCTCGTTCTCTTGGTAGTTGTGGTTGGACTGAAGTCAGGAAAAAATAGCAGCGTGACATTATCCTGCGTGTATTTCACCGGGTATGCCTGCCGTGCACCCTTTAGGATCGCCGACATGTCTTGCCATCTTAGCACACGAAAGATGAGAGTACGCGGCCGCTCGGAGTTACTTTTTCTTCTGTCAGAGACGCGATGAGCGCGATCAATCTCCATGTCGCGGCCTTTCAATGCTGGAATCCACTTGGAAAGATTAGCTCTGAGAAAGCCGGCTGCGTTGGAGCCCTCTGCCCCCTCCGGCAACCCCACCAGTCGTACGTTATTTCTCCTATTCCTGTCTTCAATGTCCGTTATTTTATCAGTAAGTTGTTCTAGCTGCTTTCTCAAGTTCGTGACTGTCCTCCTATCCTCACGTGCAGCTGCCTGAACGGAATCTACTCGGTCGCGTGTCCGCTTCGCCGCGCTAGCTAGCTTTTCAAGTTCTGCACAGAATTGTTGGTCGCTTGTATGTCCATATGTAGGTCACGCAACGCTGGGGTCAGAACAGAGTCTACCGCATCTCTTACCGCATCTCTTACTGTTGAGTAGTAAACCGAATCCAAAGTACTTTGCTGCTATTTAAGTGCTAGCTTGATACCGTTAGCGATAGCACCGTCGAGATCCTCTCCGGAGATGGTGGAATCTTTGAATTTTTCTTTATTGGCGATTGCTCAATCTCTCTTTTCCGACTGTCTTTGACTGCTGAAGTATTTATGATGGGTTAAACAGAGAATGGTTCGAAATTTACTGACAGGATTATATAATATTTGACAAAGTGAGCAGAGCGAGGGACTATGCCTGCATCGCCGTCGAAGAGTCACGTGATCGGATTTATTTAATTTTTGACCTTTTAACGTCTATGACATTAACTTCTCATTTTAATTTACAAATTCTATATTTGAGATCATTGCCACCATTTCCCTTCTGCTATTAAACCTGCAGCTGCCACACAGTGGATGTAGTTCGTGTCCCAGGTGCACTCTGTGTGATTAATTACAATGATTTAGTAAATTTTACAGTAATTTTAGACACATTGCAGTTGCATCAAGTCACGTTTTGTGCTGCAGCTTCTCACATACGTACATCTGACACAAAGACTCATCAGTGACAAATCATCAGTGTGCAGTGAAAAGAAACAATCTTCCTCCTCAGGACATTGATGATGAACCTAAAACCTCTGCTTCACTCTCACTATTACACAATGTGTCTTACTGAGGAGCAGGTCATGTGACTCTCAGAGAGATGATCTTACCTCAGTATCTCCAGTTTACAGTGAGGATTCTCCAGTACAGCAGAGACACACTTCACTCCTGAGTCTCCTAGATTCCTCCCTGACAGATCCAGGTCTCTCAGGTTTGAGGGGTTGGATTTTAGAGCTGAAGTCAGAGCAGCACAGTGTTCATCTGAGACATCACAACTACAGAACCTGCAGAGACACAATGACACACACTTCATCAACACAGTTTCCTTTTGGTTTAAAACTTACTTTAAAGATGATGTGTGTGGGATTTTATTATTCAGAATGACATGAGGATTTAAAATCATCTGTTTATTCTAATTAACAATGCGCATCGTTTATCAAGCTGGATATGAACAGGTTTAACATGGATTTAACTGTTGCACCACCACTCACCGAAACTAACTAATGAAAACCTTGACTTGATCAACTTCAAATCATATCATTTGCATGGATTACTGCAAGTTTATATCTGGAATATACTACTGAGATTAAATTACTTATCTTTAACGTGTTTACAGCGTTTAGCAGAACCCTTTATCCAGAGTGACTTATAGAAGTGCTTTGGAGTTTCTATCAAAAACACATCCTCATGCTGGTTCACTAGGTCAGGAACCAAGAGCACTATTGACAACATTTGTGAAAACCAGTGATTTTATATTATTGGCATTTATAAAAAATATTAAAAAGCATGCCAATCCAAACCAATGAATTAAAACATAAAACTAATCATTCAAGTACAAAGAAAATCAGACTTTCAGAGACTTTTGTAAATCCAGCAGAAAATTGGAGTTCGGTTTGGCTCACACAAACACTTACACACTGCTGTACTAAAAGATCGATAAATGACAAAGTCATTAAAATAATACTTTGGGCATCGATAGGAGTGAAAACAACTGGAGTGGTTAGCGAACAAGTGTGAAAGATGGCAGAAGGTCGTCAGTGGCCTCTGTTCCCCAGAGGGAAAAAAGGAAGTATGAGACTGATAAATTTACAGTGAAGTCCACTGGGCTGCTTCTGTAAAGCAGATCTGGCAACCCTTTTCATAGCAGCTTGATTTTTATTTCAAAATCAAATGTTTGATTTATTTCATTTTTGACCTTTTAATGTCTGACCTTAACTTCTCATTTTAATTTACAAATTCTATATTTGAGATCATTTCCACCATTTCCCTTCTGCTATTAAACCTGCAGCTGCCACACAGTGGATGTAGTTCGTGTCCCAGGTGCACTTTGTGTGATTAGTTACAATGATTTAGTAAATTTTACAGTAATTTTAGACACATTGCAGTTGCGTCAAGTCACGTTTTGTGCTGCAGCTTCTCACATACGTACATCTGACACAAAGACTCATCAGTGACAAATCATCAGTGTGCAGTGAAAAGAAACAATCTTCCTCCTCAGGACATTGATGATGAACCTAAAACCTCTGCTTCACTCTCACTATTACACAATGTGTCTTACTGAGGAGCAGGTCATGTGACTCTCAGAGAGATGATCTTACCTCAGTATCTCCAGTTTACAGTGAGGATTCTCCAGTAGAGCATAGAGACACTTCCCACATGATTCTCCTAGTTTATTCTGACACAGATTCAGTTCTCTCAGGTGTGAGGGGTTTGATTTCAGAGCTGAAGTCAGAGCAGCACAGCCTTCATCTGAGACACCACAACCACGCAACCTACAGAAACATAATGACACACACTTCATCAACACAGTTTCATTTTGGTTTAAAACTTACTTTAAAGATGATGTGTGTGGGATTTTATCATTCAGAATGACATGAGGATTTAATATCATCTGTTTATTCTAATTAACAATGCGCCTCGTTTATCAAGCTGGATATGAACAGGTTTGTGTGTAAATTGTTTGTATGAGTGTTTACACAAGAAATTTTGTATTCACGAAGGTCCTGTTAATTCGTATTCTACTCTTGCTCCTGAGTGTAAAAAAAAAATATTAAAAAGCATGCCAATCCAAACCCATAAATTAAAACAAATAAAACTAATCATTCAAGTGAGTACAAAGAAAATCAGCCTTTCAGAGACTTTTGTAAATCCAGCAGAAAATTGGACTTCGGTTTGGCTCACACAAACACTTACACACTGCTTTACTAAAAGATCGATAAATCACAAAGTCATTAAAATAATACTTTGGGCATCGATAGGAGTGAAAACAACTGGAGTGGTTAGAAAACAACTGTGAAAGATGACAGAAGGTCGTCAGTGGCCTCTGTTCCTCAGAGGGAAAAAAGGAAGTATGAGACTGATAAATTTACAGTGAAGTCCACTGGGCTGCTTCTGTGTATTCTGTACAGTTTGTGTGATTAGTTACAATGTTTTAGTAAATTTTACAGTAATTTTAGACACACTGCAGTCGCATCAAGTCACGTTTTGTGCTGCAGCTTCTCACATACGTACATCTGACCCAAAGACTCATCAGTGACAAATCATCAGTGTGCAGTGAAAAGAAACAATCTTCCTCCTCAGGACATTGATGATGAACCTAAAACCTCTGCTTCACTCTCACTATTACAGAATGTGTCTTACTCAGGAGCAGGTCATGTGACTCTCAGAGAGATGATCTTACCACAGTATCTCCAGTTTACAGTGAGGATTCTCCAGTAGAGCAGAGACACACTTCACTCCTGAGTCTCCTAGATTATTCTCTGACAGATCCAGGTCTCTCAGGTTTGAGGGGTTTGATCTCAGAGCTGAAGTCAGAGCAGCACAGCCTTCATCTGAGACACCACAACCAATCAACCTGCAGAGACACAATGACACACACTTCATCAACACAGTTTCCTTTTGGTTTAAAACTTACTTTAAAGATGATGTGTGTGGGATTTTATTATTCAGAATGACATGAGGATTTAATATCATCTGTTTATTCTAATTAACAATGTGCATCGTTTATCAAGCTGGATATGAACAGGTTTGTGCGTAAATTGTTTGTAAGAGTGTTTACACAAGAAATTTTGTATTCATGAAGGTTCTGTTAATTCGTATTCTACTCTTGCTCCTGAGTGTGTGTACATTTGTGCATAAGACGACGCCTTTATTTGTCACATCTACATTTTCTTTGCGTTGCCCAGTTTGTTAGGAAGTTGGGGTCAGAGCGCAGGGTCAGCCATGATACAGCGCCCCTGGAGCACAGAGGGTTAAGGGCCTTGCTAAAGAGCACAACCTTCTGATCAGTAACCCATAGATTTAACTGTTGCACCAACACTCACCCAAACTAACTAATGAAAACCTTGACTTGATCAACTTCAAATCAGATCATTTGCATGGATTACTGCAATTTTATATCTGGAATATACTGTTGAGTTTAAATTGCTTATCTTTAACGTGTTTACAGCGTTTAGCAGAACCCTTTATCCAGAGTGACTTATAGAAGTGCTTTGGAGTTTCTATCAAAAACACATCCTCATGCTGGTTCACTAGGTCAGGAACCAAGAGCACTATTGACAACATTTGTGAAAAACAGTGATTTTATATTATTGGAATTTATTAAAAAATATTAAAAAGCATGCCAATCCAAACCCATAAATTAAAACAAATAAACCTAATAATTCAAGCAAGTAGAAAGAAAATCAGTCTTTCAGAGACTTTTGGAAATCCAGCAGAAAATTGGAGTTCGGTTTGGCTCACACAAACACTTACACACTGCTGTACTAAAAGATCGATAAATCACAAAGTCATTAAGATAATACTTTGGGCGTCGATAGGAGTGAAAACAACTGGAGTGGTTAGCGAACAACTGTGTTAGATGGCAGAAGGTCGTCAGTGGCCTCTGTTCCCCAGAGGGAAAAAAGGAAGTATGAGACTGATAAGTCCACTGGGCTGATTCTGTAAAGCAGATCTGGCAACCCTTTTCATAGTGGCTTGATTTTTTTTTTTTTTTTTTTAAAGGTCTGTTTATTCAAAATTTTATAATAAGCAAAAAAAAAAAAAAAGTCAAAAGTGACCAGAACAGTACAATATATACAATCAGAACCCCAACATGACTCATCCCTCTACCCATCAGACATACATATGAATTACATTAAACAAAGAAAAGAAGCAAAGAGAAATAAACAAACAAATAAATAAATAAAAACAAATAAACAGAAGGAGTAATTCCAATAACAACAATCAACATTAATATGGACAATGAGAATGCAGATAATTAAGCACAAAAAAAAAACCAACAAAAAAAAAACTATACTTTTTTTGGGACTGTATTCTCTATTTCATATTTTTTCAACAAATGACAAGAAGGGTTGCTAGATTGGTCTCTGGGTAGACCCCTGGAGAGAGTATCTTATTTTTTCTAGTTTAAGGTATTGCATGATCTCTCTAATCCAATGAAAGAAAGTCAGAGGAAGGGGGTCTTTCCATTTAAACAGTATTAATCTTCTGGCAAGTAGTGTACAAAAGGCCAACAATTTACTGTTCTAACTGCTTAGGTGCATGTTTTGTGCAGTGACACCAAATAGAGCTATAAAAGGAGATGGAGCTATTGGCATTCCTATTATTTCTGAAAATGCATCAAAAATTCACTTCCAAAATTTATACAATCTTGGGCATGTCCAGAACATATGTAAAAGCCTTGCAGGTGCTTGCCTGCACCTATGGCACATGGGATCTAGCTCTGGTCTAAATTTAGATAACCTAACCTTTGACCAGTGAAGCCGACGTACAACCTTAAATTGTACCACATGGTGCTGACGTATAGATGATGAGTAAATCCGTTTAATAATTTTTTGCCAAGTTACATCAGAAATTTGTTCATTCAAATCTTTCTCCCATTCACTCTTTAAATGATCTAAATTGGTCAGGCTATGCTGATTCAGGAGGTTATAAATTTGACCTATAATTTGTTTTAGCTCCTTTCTTAGCTTAAAAATAGAATCTAATAAAGATGTAGGGGGATATAAAGGAAAACAACCAAAAAATGAAACCAAAAAATTTCACACTTGCAGATATCTAAAAAAATGGAACCCGGGAATCTTAAATCTATTAACCAGCTCGTCAAAGGATGCAGAATTGTTACCTATAAAGAGATTTTGTAATGTATGTATCCCATTCTTTACGCAGATATCAAAGGCTTTATCTATTATTGAAGGAGTAAACGTGGTTTTTACACTGCAAAAACTCCTCATCTAGTCAAGACTTACAATCTTATTTCTAGCCATAAAATCTTATTGACTTTATTTTAAGAATAAAATACTATGCAAGAGCAGATCATGTAAGATTATTATGATTGTTTTAAGATTATTTATCTTTTTTTTCTCACTTAGTTAGCAAAGCTTAAAGTTAGTTATTTTACCTGCAAATTAAGCTTATTTACCATCACAGGCATCATTTGAGGCCTTGTATCTTTTAAGACTTTGTTTTAGCTGTAATAACTGGTTTTAAGGTTGCCCAGTAAAAAATGCTCAATAATCACACTTAGGACTTGTTCATTAGTATTATTTATTCCAAATGCTTGTTTTATGTCAACGCCAACACATTTATTTACAACCTAACAACAAATTATAAGACTCTGCAGTATTAAGTCACCACACTCTTTCCATTTATCCAGTAGGGTTTTTAATTTCCAGTTTTAAGTGCAATGACATCTTCCAGATTATAATTTGTCAATACATACACACTGTTTTTGAAACTGACTGGATAATATGACTTCGGATCGAGGAGCTTTTCAGCATCTATAAACTCTGTTGCCTGGTATTTTGAGAATCAGCAAGTAATGATTTTGCTTTGGTTTTGCACGGCAACTACTGTGTGTTACAAGCGTCTTCAACTGAATAAATAATTGTTGACAATATGTATGTGTGATCTTGATTTTAATAACCTTGTTTTAAGTGTAAATGCTTTGTCTCATTTTAAGTCAGAATATATAATAATAATTCTTGAATTAAGAGGAATTATCTTATTTAGTAGCTCTAGTTTTAAGATATTTTCACACAAATTAAGATAAGCAAACTGTTTAAAAATTAATTAAAAAGCTAGTTTTAAGTTAATTAAACTAGATACACTGCTTGGAATAAGTGTTTTAATGCTTATTTTAAGACATTTTGTTCTTTTCTAAAGCCTAGATATGTTTTCTTATTTCAAGAAATCTTACCAAGTGTAATTATCTTCTTAAATCATGCATTTGTTTCTTATATTTAGATAGTTATTTTTTGCAGTGTACTTAATGGAGCGCATAAGGAGAGGCTGCAAAGGGAAAACGATTTTCTAAATTGATTCCATATTCTTAGAGATTGTGTCACCACAGGATTAGAGGAGTAGTGAGAAGCAGGTTCATGCATTGGGAGTTCAGAACACAATAAAGAAAATAGGGAATAGGGTTCACAGGAGAATTTCTCCAAACTACGCCATTTAGGCTCATCAGGGCTATTACTGTCCCTCATCCACTAAGTCAGTCCTCTGATATTTGCTGCCCAGTAGTAAAATATAAAATTGGGAAGTGCCATGCCGCCTAGGGTACGAGGCTGTTGTAAAATACTTTTCCGAATCCGAGGGTTTTTATTATTCCAAATAAATGATGATATAATTTTATCTATGGAGTTGAAGAAATATTTAGTCAAAAAAATAGCAAGATTTTGAAACAAATATAGGTACTTAGGCAATACATTCATCTTGATGGTATTAATTCTTCCGCTCAGAGAGAGAGGCAGCAAACCCCAGCGTTTAATATCTTGTTTCAAAGCATCTATTAAGGGCAAGAAGTTAGCTTTGTAAAGGTCCTTATAATTATGTGTAGTCCAGATTGCCAAATATTTAATTTTTTTCCTAGTAACTTTGAAAGGAATCGAATTGAAAGGAATACGTGTAGCAGCTTCATTAATTGGCATTAACTCGCTTTTTTGAAGATTTATTTTGTAGCCAGATATCTTACTAAATCTTTCTAATATGTTCAATAATTTAGGGAGGCCCCGCAATGGTTCTGACAAATACAACAGCAAATCGTCAGCATAAAGTGAAATTCTACACTCTATATCCCCTCTACGAATTCCTTTAATAGTACTATCTTGCCGTATAGCTATGGCTAGTGGCTCGATTGCAATGGCAAACAGAATCAGAGACAGCCGGCAGCCCCGTCTGATGCCTCTTTGCAAACCAAACAAGGCAGACCGATTATTATTGGTGCGAACCGCTGCCATTGGGGAGGAATAAAGGATTTTAATCCATGATATAAAATTGGGCCCAAATCCAAATTTTTCTAGTGTGTGGAAAAGACAGTCCCACTCCACCCGATCAAAGGCCTTTTCAGCATCGAGCGATATTATAATCTCTGGTATGTCGGGTGGAGAGGGAGCATACAAAATATTTATTTTTATAAAACCAGGCTGATCTGAAGAAATTATGGAGGGGGCGAGCACTTCAAGACGCCGGGCTAGCAGTTTTGCAAAGATTTTAACATCTGCGTTTAGAAGGGAGATCGGTCGATACGAGCTGCACTGAGAGGGACACTTATCTTTCTTCAGAGACAGAGAAATGGTCGCTTCACGCATAGTTGGAGGGAGAGAATTTGAAGACAGTGATTCTTTAAATACAGTAAGGAGCAAAGGGACAAATGTATCTGAAATTTTTTTTTAAATAACTCAGATGGAAAGCCATCTGGCCCCGGTGACTTGCCACACTGCATACTTCTAATTAGTGGTGCTTGTGAAGCAAGCTCACTATTATAATCTCGCATACTTATTATATTTTTATTATTATTGTTATTATTATTCGCTCTAAATTTGCCCCATAGAGATAACATGGGGATTTGGCCCATAGAGATAACATGGGGACATTGCAGTGAACAAAACTCTGCATCACAAAGTCATAGACACATGAGACTCGCCACATTCGAAGAGGCTGGCAGCCTGTGTGAGAACATGCCCCGCAGTGGGGTACATGTCATACCCCTGGGGCAACAGGGCCCCACAGTTGTCCCATAGAGATAACATAGGGATTTTGAATTGCACATAACTCTGCATCACAGTGTCATAGAGACATGGGTGCGGGCTCGTTCTGCTCAGCCCGCCACTCTGGATGTGCTAAAGACATGGTAGCATCGTGCTAGCAACATGCTAATCATGCTAACAATGCTAATAATGTTAGCATATTGTTAGCATCATATAAATCATGTTAGCGTCTTGTTAAAAACATGTTAGCATCATGATAGCAACATGCTAATCATGCTAATTTCATGTTAAGAACATGTTAATTGTGTCAAAATGTTGCTAGCATAATGCTAACACAATTAGCATGTTGTTAACATGTGGTTAACATGATTCTAAGACGAACAGGGTTTAGTATTAGTGCCTAGTGCCGAGTTTCGCCACGGCAAGCACCACTCACATTTTCTTCAGAAAATGTACATCTCTAGTTGCATCTATAATCTCTTCAACGAAATATCGTTCTCTAGGTCGGATGCTAAATCTGGGTTTAACTTGGGGATCTCCACATTATGAAAAAATGTATCTAGTGATTTATCATCTGGAGGCTCAGAAGTGTCAAGGGCAGAGTAGTAAAAAGCATGAATTTATTTCTATATGATCTGTGTGTTTTTTTACCTTGTTCATCACTAATCTCCAATATATACTGATTGGACGCTTTCTGATGCAACTGATATGCTAAAATTTTCCCAGCCCTCTCCCCATGTTCTTAGGACATTTGTCTCGATTTTAATATAAGGTTCTCTGCCTGACGTGTCCAAAGAAGATCAAACTCCGTCTTAACCATCAGACATCGTTTAACTATGTCATCCGATGGTGAGTGGCTGTATCTAATATCTAACTTCAAAATATCATCAGTTAGCTTTCTAAGACGCTCCATGGTGGCTTTCCTTTGCATTGAACCATACGAAACGATCTGTTGAAATGAAATGATCTGTTGAAATGAAATTGTTAAGAAAGACATCCCGGGCGTCTTATTATGAGACAAAAAGAGGTCAATCTCTGATTTAATAAAATTCACTAAAACTTCACCTGAAAGAAGAAGGGGATTGAACCTCCATGGGCGGTATCCAGGTTCTACGCCTGGAATGCATAACTTCATTTTCAAAGGGGCATGGTCCGAAATGACTATAGAGTGGTATTCACAATCAACAATCATATGGAGAAGTCTATCAACAATAAAAAAATAATCGATACGTGAGAATGAGTTATGAACCGAAGAAAAAAGGAATAGCCCCTAGAAGTAGGGTTTCAGAACCGCCAAATCTCAGTTAAACCATATGTCTGTAGGAAGAGATTAATTGTTTGAGATGATTTGGATTCAGGGGATGCTCTAGATGAACTGCGATCTAACTTTGTAGAAAGGACACAATTCATGTCACCCCCTAAGATAAGGTGGTAAGTGTCTATACTGGAAATTCGGGAGGAAGCCTGAGTAAAGAAAGTATTGTCATCGCAGTTTGGAGCATAAATGTTCATTAAAATAATGGGGAGCCCGTACAGTCTCCCCACCACAATGATATATCACCCCGTGGGATCTGAGTCTATACATTACAAATGGTACATTCTTACGTATTATAATTGCTGCTCCTCTTGCTTTGGAATTAAAACTTGAATGAAATGTTTGCCCTGTCCATCCTCCTGTTAATCTAATCTGGTCCACCACTCGGAGATGAGTCTCCTGAAGAAATACTATGTCTGCTTTTAGATGGTCAAGGTGTAAGAGTACCCTTTTCCATTTCACAGGATGATTCAAAGATTTAACATTCCAGTTAACAAAATGAACCATGCACCCTACCTTTCCCATTGAGCTGGTGTCAGCCATAAGGAAACTTAGGTGAGGCATTGAGAACGCAGCTCCAGATAAATTAAGATAATCATGTTTAAAATAAACAAAGAAAAAGATAAGGCACATGAACAAAATATGTCTGCTAGGTCCCCAACCCCAGCCACCTAAACGAACATGGTGGATGTAACGAGCACTGCAAGATATGCCATACATTAAATTATGGCAGGGGAGAGCCACTTTCGTGTCCAACATACCAGCCTCCGCCCAGCCTCTTAGTCACAGAAAAAAAGAACAATGATAAGAGTGAAAATGAAATAATGTATAATAGTAATAGTAATAAAATTAAGTGCTTCACATTATTGTGACAGTCAGTATCATCAGTAGGACGTCATAAGTGAAATATAAATACACTCAAAAACACCGCGCCACTACGACGGAACACTGCCATATAATTAAACACAAAAGTCCCGATGACTCTTATAACTATCAAACTGAAATGAGTGGTTAAGATACGTATTGATAATTCTCTAAAGTAAAACCAAAATATTTACATCGGGGCAATAAAATGGAAAGAGTCTCATAACATTAGCGGGATGACTTCTGCCGAAGTAGGAAAAAAAGCAAAGTCCAACAAAAAAGTTGAACAACATGGAGGACAACAACACAAGCTGCAGAGACACAATGACACACACTTCATCAACAGATTTTCATCTTGGATTAATACTTGCTTTAAAGATGATGTGTGTGTTGGACTGTCTCCCTTCACTTGTCCAATCACAAGTCATTATTAACACTGACCAATTATTACTGCTGTTACTGAGAATTACTGACATTTAATCATCTGCAAGTGGTGTAAAGGTATTGCTGGTTCATGTTTTACAAAATACTGTTTAACTGTATTTTTTATACATATGTATCTAATTCTAAGTGCATTTAATTATTAGTTTAAAGAATAAGTGATAATTTTAATGACTAATATATTTGTTCTCTATGTTGTACTGTTACAGCACACTTAAGCTGAAAAACAACACTGTATACAACTCTTAACTGCAACTTTTAGTGAGCTACTGTGACTCTCAGAGAGAAGATCTTACCTCAGCTGTTTCACTTTACAGTGAGGATTCTCCAACAGAGCAGAGAGATTCTTCACTCCTGAGTCTCCTAGTTTATTCCCAGACAGATCCAGTGTATTCACAGTCAGATGCAGTTCTCTCAGATTGGAGGTATCTGAGTTGAGCACTGAGGCCAGAGCTGACCAACTTCTTTCTTGAATTGTATCACACCTGATACTGAAGGAAATAACACACAATGAACTAACAATGATGCAAATTATCAAACAGGTCCTGAAAGCTTTCACTGCAACGTCTCAGTTTCAAAACACAAACATCAGCTACACAATTTACTTAAATGCTGTAATAATAATAATAACAATAATAATAATAATAATGATAATAATAGTAATAATAATTCACATTCAGAGTTCATTCGGCTTTACTGGAGTTTTTGGCTGCGTACATCATCACAGACAGCTTTGTATAAACATGGAGTAAAAGGTCTGAGATGCCAAACGGAAAAGCAAGAGAGTCTGATCTAAAATGTTTATAAGAGGAGAAAGGAAAGTCTAAAGTGTCTTGAAGAGTTAGATTCATCTGACCAGCTAAGACATTTGATTTGTTCTCTTAACAGTGTAACAGTATAACAGTTATATTCAGCTTTACTTACATTGCTTTCCTTGATGCTGCAATCACAGGCATCACCTTCACAACAATCTCTTCTCTTATTTTATCTGTACTGGTATATTTACTCAGGTCAAATTCCTCCAGCTCCTGTGCTGAACTCAGTAACACAAACACCAGAGCAGACCACTGTGAAGAAGAGAGTTTTCTTTGTTTTCCAGATTTCAGGTAGCGTTGGATTTCCTCCACTAGAGAACTGTCACCCAGTTCATTCAGACAGTGGAACAGATTGATGGATTTCTCTGTAGAAACATCTCTACTGATCTTCCTCTTGATGTACTGTACTGTTTCGCTATTTTCTGTCTGGGAGCTACTTCCTGTCTGGGTTACTAAGGCATGTAAGAGTTTCTGATTGGACTCCAGCGAGAGACCCAGGAGAAAGCGGAGGAAAAGATCCAGATGTCCAGATGTAGATTCTAAGGCCTGACGTACAGCACTCTTGTGGACATCAGAAATTGTCCTAAAGACCCGACTCTGTACAAGAGCATTTCTCTTTTCCTTCATGAATGTCAGGTGCACATACAGAGCTGCGAGATGCTCCTGGAGGCTCAGATGAACGAAGCAATACACTTTACTCTGGTGAAGCCCAAACTCCTCTCTGAAGATCTGCGTACACACACCTGAGTACACTGCTGCTTCTGTCACATCAATGCCACACTGTCTCAGGTCTTCGTCATAAAAGATCAGGTTGCCTTTCTGCAGCTGCTGAAAAGCCAGTTGTCCCAGTTTGAGAAGCATTTCTTCATCACTCTCCTGCTTCTTTGAGTACTTTTCTCTTATGATGTTTGTCTGAATGATGAGGAAGTGTGTGTACATTTGAGTCAGAGTCTTGGGGATCTCTCCACTCTCTGCTTCACCCAACATTCTCTCTAGAACAGTAGATGAAATCCAGCAGAAGACTGGGATGTGGCACATGATGTAGAGGCTTCTTAATGACTTCAGGTGTGTGATGATGTTATTGGCCAGGCTCTGATCACTGATTCTCTTCCTGAAGTACTCCTCCTTCTGTGGGTCATCGAACCCTCGTACCTCTGTGACTCGATGGACATACTCAGAGGGGATTTGATCAGCTGCTGCTGGTCGGGAAGTGATCCAGATGAGAGCAGAGGGAAGCAGATTCCCTTTGATCAGGTTTATCAGCAGCACATGGACTGATGCTGATTCATTTACATCACACACACTCACTGTGTTCTGGAAATCCAAAGGAAAACGACACTCATCCAATCCATCAAAAATGAACAGAACCTTTTTCACACTGGACATTTCTGTTTCATTTGTTTCTTTAAAACAGACATGAAGGAGATCCATCAGACTCAGTTTTTGGTCCTTCATCAAATTCAGCTCTCTGAAAAGAAGTGGAAATATGAGGTGGAGGTCCTGATTAGCTTTCCCTTCAGCCCAGTCCAGAATAAACTTCTGCACGGAGACTGTTTTTCCGATGCCAGCGACTCCCTTCGTCAGCACAGTTCTGATGGGTTCGTCTTGTTCAGATAAGGGCTTAAAGATGTCATTGCATTTGATTGGTGTTTCCTCTGTTGTTGTTCTCCTGGATGCTGCCTCGATCTGTCTCACCTCATGTTCTTTATTGATGTCTCCACTGTCTCCCTCTGTGATGTAGAGCTCTGTGTAGATCTCATTCAGGAGTGTTCGGTTTTCCTGGTTTATTATCACTCCATTTAAACACTGAAATTTCTTCATCAGATTTAATTTGAACTTTTTCTGGAATTCATTTACAGCAGCAGATTCTGGGTCGTGTCTGTGACAGGGTGAAGTAGGAAGACATGGTGAGACATGGGGTCTAATTACTGGAGTTTAAGGATTTGCTTAATTCAGTAGTATGTTTAATTTAATCTAATCATGTAGGAAAAAAACAGAGGGATGTAATGTCAGTGTGTCAGTGTCACAGTCATGTTGTTGGCTTTTACCCTGTAGCTGTGATGTTCTTTTCTCTTCTGTCTCCTGACTTCTGTAGAACTCTGGGAACAAATACTATAGCTGTTAAAAATGTAACTCTCATCACTTTAATACTGTAGTCTAAATATTTCTAGTCCTAATTTTACTACAATAATTGTAGTAAGTGCATTAATATTTAGTGAACACCGTGCTAAATACAACATCACCAACACTGTGGACCTGGAGAAAAAAATGTGCCCATTTTAATTTTAGGGTTTCTAGTTTTTTTCTTGCTACAGTCCCCTCCGAAAGTATTGGAACAACAAAGCCAGTTCTTCGGTTTTTGCTGTACACTGAACACATTTGAGTTTGAGAGCAAAAGATGAGTATGAGACAACAGATGAGAATTTCAGCTTTCATGTCCTGATATTTACATCTAGGTGTGTTAAACAACTTAGAACACAGCACCTTAGCTTTCAGGAACTGAAAGCTGAAATTCTGATTTATTGCCTCATACTCATCTTTAGATGAACCTCAAACCCAAATGTCTTCAGTGTATAGCAAAAACAATAGAATTGGTCTTGCTGTTCCAATACTTTTGGAGGGGTATTTGCTCATTAGGGATATAACAGAACATCATTCAGAATGAACAGATAACATGTTCTAAATAAATGCAAATACTTATTTTATTTATTTTATGTATCTAATAATAAATATTTATTAACAAAAAAAAAAAGCCTGCTAGAAAGTTTCACAGGTATAAAAATCTGTAACTCTATCTAGAATTCTACTGCAATGTGGATGAGACTTCAGTCCATCACACATAGGCACAATTTAATTATCACTAGACCTACTTACATGTTTTTGGGAGAAGTTTAGGCTGAAGGAAAATGCTGATTTTCATTATTATTAATAAATACAGTAATGTCAGTTATATGATCTTTGGTAAATAGTCATTGCCTGTGTTCATATAAAGGGTCTCCTGAAATGCAGAGCGTTTATTAATTTTAGAATCAGTTTTGAATACATGCTTCTGTTTTATTACATTTTATAACCTGGTTTTTACATATATCATATTATTTTACACAATTTCTATTTCCTATTTAGAATTCCTTAATGTTTATTATTATTATTATTATTATGTGTCATTATATTGTTTCCTTTTTTTTGCTTATATTAGCATTTCTTGTTTTAACTTTTAAGACATTTTGACCTCAATACATGTTTACACTATTTCGACTAAATCTGATACTGTAAGCATCAATACTTTTGTAGTATCACTGAAGACAAAGTAACTGTAATATAAATCAAAACAGCTGCTAATGATTGTGTAGCACAGCCATTAACTGTGACTTTAACTATGAGAACTATGGGATGTTACCTGTGTACAGATGAGGAGTCTGTATTTCTAAAGTTCAGAGGAAGCTCCACAGACTCATCACTCTTCATGGAGACACAGCTGGGTTCTGGTGAGTCTGATCTCCTTCTCTGTTGTTTACTGTACAACATTACAGGAAGTCCTTTATATACATCCTTTACAGTTTTTGACTGACCTGTTATTGATTGTTTTCATTATTTTGTTAGTCATTACTATTACTTTTATTATCACATAATGACACTGTGAAACACTGAACTGCACATTTATTGATATTCATGCAGCGGCATTAGAGCCTAATTAAAGTAAAGTAAAGCTTAAACCAATAAATATCAAGAAGCTGCTAATGACACTGGACTGGATAAAAGAATGTGTAACACGGCCTTTTTCTCTGCAGTGACTTTAGCTATGAGAACTATGGGATGTTACCTGTGTGCACATGAAGGGTTTCCATTTTTAAAGTTCAGAGGAAGCTCCACAGACTCATCACTCTTCATGGAGACACAGCTGGGTGCTGCCGAGTCTGATCTCTTTCTCTGGAATTTTCTGCACAACATTATATAATGGACATGACACAGAATTTCACTGTCTTGCAAATCTGGATACAAAATACTGGTGAGATAAATTTGTATCATATCATAAACCATAATATTTCTGTTTAATATTCATTATTCTTACACACTAGGCAGCAGCAGCAGAGGTAGTAGCATAGAGAGCTAGAAGTTTGTGAGTGGGAACCTAACTGCCTCGAAGCATACTTACTTAACAGTCCACAGCCTTGTTTCATTTGGCCTGCGTGAACTTGAAAAAAATGAACACTGAAACGGCTCGTAGTACACTACTGCTCAACATTTTCAAACTGTCCAGAATTCACAGCAGATATCCAAAGTGAAGCCATGCAAAGATAGTTACTGTAAACCGTTGTGTATATGTGCACTACAGTTTCTATCACGGTTGGCTTGAACGCAGTCTGAAATGCAGGTTAGAAGTAACGCCTGTGTGCTGCAAGAGATGTAAGTCACACTCACGTCTAAAACGATTCAGAAGCATGTGGTGTTTTGTGCAGATAGTGGCGTAACCACAAATTAATTGCTTGGGATGAGGAAATATACAAAATAAAGTCAGGATTGTTTTCCTCATCTGTACAGTTAAATTTCTAAGTGTGACGCGCTTGTGCATTTCAGGTGGATGTCAGACGGCAGTAGGAGCGCTGATGACACTAATTTGTTATTTTAATCATTTGAGGTACAACTTACCATCGAACAATCTTTTTAAATTTATAACGGTGCCATGAAATAGCTTTATGTCAGCTCCACTGAGAAAAAAAAAAAAATTATGTTAATAATAGGGGAAAGTTACACCTTATGAATCTTGATCAACTTTTCTTCTTCAGTAAACTCCAGCAACTACTTTACCAGTGTCATTATATTGTTTCCTATTTTTTTGCTTATATTAGCATTTCTTGTTTTAACATTTAAGACCATTTTGACCTCAATACATGTTTACACTATTTCGACTAAATCTGATACTCTAAGTATCAATACTTTTGTAGTATCACTGAAGACAAAGTAACTGTAATATAAATCAAAACAGCTGCTAATGATTGTGTAGCACAGCCATTAACTGTTACTATAGCTATGAGAACTATGGGATGTTACCTGGGTACAGATGAGGAGTTTCCATTTCTAAAGTTCAGAGGAAGCTCCACAGACTCATCACTCTTCATGGAGACACAGCTGGGTTCTGGTGAGTCTGATCTCCTTCTCTTGAGTTTACTGTACAACATTACAGGAAGTCCTTTATATACATCCTTTACAGTTTTTGACTGACTTGTTATTGATTGTTTTCATTATTTTGTTAGCCATTACTATTACTTTTATTGTCACATCATGACACTGTGAAACACTGAACTGCACATTTATTTATATTCATTACTCTAAAATGTTTAGTGAAAGTATTACAGCAGCATTAGGGCCTAATTAAAGTATAGCATAAACCAATAAATATCAAAATGCTGCTAATGACACAGTCTCATCACTATCATCTTGTGAAGCCTGTAGAGGGATATGTCTTGTATCATGGCTTTAGTGTATTGTCTCATGCCTAGTCTTTGTTTGACTGCATGTTTCATTTTTATAAAGACATGATTTTACTCACAATGAACAGAATCTAGCATTTTTTCAAGTGGTGACTGCTAACTTTTCATTGTTCGCATACAGGTTTTTGTTAAGTTATTCTTTTCATATATACTCACTACGTATATTGAACATTTAATGACTAAAATACTAGAACATGGTTGCTTACCTCTTTTCTGAGGGCGGGGTCACATTATCTGTGTCCAACTCTGGGGTCTCCATTTTTGAATATTAGGACCTTGTGGTAGTTTGTGTGGTAGCTCAGGGGTTAAGATGCTGGACTTCTGCTCAGATGGCTGTGAGCTCAAATCCCAGCTCTGCCAAGCTGTTACTGCTGGGCCCTTGAGCAAGGCCCTTAACCCTCAACCTCTCAGGTGTATAAATGAGATGAATGAGTCACTCTGGAGAAGGGCATCTGCTAAATGCTGGACATGAAATAAAAGGTTTTACACAGCGACTCGTCAGCAGCCAAACATCAAAACACATTATGTCTGTTCCACACTAATAAAGCTAAATTCCCCAAACACTCTGAATGTTTAATTAATGAGAAAAGGAAGAGAGAAACTCGAATAAATAACACACAACTGATAAACAACAGCTTTACAGGGTAGATGATTTCGGGTTCCACTGAAGTGAGGTTTTACTGCTGTTTCTACATGAGGTCAGTAAAATATAACGACATTTATGTTAAAGAAATAACTCGCTTTTAGTCAGCAGTCCATGTTGTGTGACATTAATATCACCGTTTCTGCCTGGTGTTAAAGTTTATTTAATTTTCCAACAGCAACAAAATGGAGTCGAGGCTGAGACTCAAACACTTCCACTTCATTATGAAGATTCATTATGAGTGATTCACAAGTGATTCGCAAACGAATCGACTCTTTGAGCTGGCCCTTTTAGATGAACTTAGAAATGACTAGATAGATATCATTAGCAACCAGTCAAGTTCATCAATGTAGAAAGCAACTATTAAGAATGATGACAGTCCACCATATGCAGTGACCTTCTCATTCTACACAATGTAGTTAGTGCTTATGTGCATTTGAAGATGGATAAACCACCAGACTGCAGTGAAGAGCTTGAGGATGAACATCCCCTGGCCCTGTACCTTAAGGAGAAGGAATCTGCAATCAGTAACTGGCTATACTTTATTTCTTTTTCTAATATTTTGTTAGCCTAGCATGTGTAAATTTGAAAATGTTGGGTAAAAAATAAAAATACAGATAATAAAACATACACATTAAAACAATTCAGGAAGTGAAAAATTCAAGTAAAGCAATTCAGTGA
Organism: Pangasianodon hypophthalmus; assembly: GCF_027358585.1. Taxonomy (NCBI): domain Eukaryota; kingdom Metazoa; phylum Chordata; class Actinopteri; order Siluriformes; family Pangasiidae; genus Pangasianodon; species Pangasianodon hypophthalmus. Next base: position 3,587,475 of record NC_069738.1, read on the forward strand.
AAACATCCGGGATACTCAGAAACAGCAAACAAGTCAGACTCTAATCAAACTCACTCCTGACCAATCACAACACACCTGGGAGCTCATAGAGGGAGGCTTCATTTCTTAGTTATTTATTAATGATTTATTAATGATTTACACCTTGTAGTAATCTCTCTCTCTCTCTCTCTCTCTCTCTCTCTCATGCCTCGTGATCACTTCACACGCTATTACACTTTTCTACCACTAGTTTTTTTTTTTAAGCCAGATTAAAACATTTCAAACTGTCAAAAATTTGGGTTAAAATAATTCAACTGTTTAAAATTTCAGGTTACAAAAGCTTTTGAACGTTTCATTATTGAGTAAAGAAAAGAGCTGGTGTATATATCTGTAGTAGCTCCACAGCTGATAAACAACAGCTTCTCACTGCCTTCAGTCCGCCATGACGCACTTTTCTTACTGCTTTTACATTTCACTACATTCTAGACTTTTAGACTTCAGTACATTATAAAAGCGTTTTAAATATTAAAGAAACCACTCACTTAGTCAGAAGTCCATGTTGTGTGACATTAATATCACCGTTTCTGCCTGGTGTTGAAGTTTATTTAATTTTCCTGCAGCAACAAAATGGAGTCGCGGCTGAAACACTTCCACTTCCACTTCATTATGAAGATTCATTCTGAGTGATTCACGAGTGATTCGCAAACGAATCGACTCTTTGAGCTGGCCCTTTTAGATGAACTTAGAAATGACTAGGTAGCAGTGCTGGACTGGTAATCTGGCATACCGGGCATTTTCCCTGTGGGTCGACGCACTATCGGGCCGGTACAATGTTATTTTTTATTTTTATTTTTTTCCCCCAAGGACCGGCCCATCACAATGCGCCATAGACGGAGCGATAAGGGTTCTGATAAGGTGGTGCTGAAAAGCTCAGGGGAAAGAAGCTCAAAAGTTTGGAGGCGGAGGCCGCGAGATGTGCGAAGATTACCGACATGTTGTCTGTAGGGGCTGCTGCAGCAGTAGCCTCTTCCTCGTCTGCAGGTCAGAAACTTTCACAGCAGCGTTATCAGCAACAGACTCGCTCTGCTGTGAGTGATGCGGGTCAAAGGGACAAGCAGGAGGAGGAGAGGAGAGTAGCTGACTCGGTGAGGAGCTTGATAACAGGGACTCGCAAGTAGGGGAAACAGAGGCATCTAACCATGAGTGTAGAATACAGAAACACTTTTTAATAAAACACAAATTCCTCCCCCACGCTTTTTTTTGGCAAAGTCAAGTGTGTTCATGGAGGTTTCCATGGGCCAATGCGTTCTCTCACTGAAAGTTTAAAACCAATTCATAGCTCCAGGAAACCCCTTGACAATAGCAGCTCTGGCTGTAGCAGAATAAACAGCAGAAACGTCGTGAGTGGCTGGTGAAACGTGGAAACAAACAAATGATTGGGACAATATAGGGATTGTGTGTTTTTAAACCATGTGGTTATTGTCATAGCAATAAAGTATTTGAATAATGCATATCATGTATTTCCTGTGATTCCTCAGTCAAATGAATCTCACCTTTGTCTGTGTGACCCCCAACCTCCACCATCTCTCCTAAAGGCTGTCCTCATTTGTATGAAGAGAAGATTTAGAGCTTAACTGGAGTGATATGCACACGCCATTTTTGCAAATACTTAAGTTTCAATAATAAAGATACCGGTACTGTAATCAAGTCATCTTTATGTATATAGTGCTTTTTACAATACAAATTGTTTCAAAGCAGCTTTACAGTGATAATCACTGTGTTTGATAATTGATTATTTATTAACTTATTCTCTGCCTTCCTCTCTTATTCTTCTATTACTGAGATTACTGGCAACATTTTAAATTCTAGTATATGTTGTACACAGTTACATACTTATATTTTATTAAATAAATTAAAATTAATTTAGTAAATACTTTGACTTTAAGCTTCTTTTTTTTGGGAATATTTATATATATATGGAAGTGAAAAAAATGCCAGGGCCGATTTTTTTGTCCCAGTCCAGCCCTGCTACGTAAATATCATTAGCATCCAGTCAAGTTCATCAATGTAGAAAACAACTATTAAGAATGATGACAGTCCACCATATGCAGTGACCTTCTCATTCTACACAATGTAGTTAGTGCTTATGTGCATCTCTCTCTCTCTCTCTCTCTCTCTCTCTCTCTCTCTCTCTCTCTCTCTCGTGCCTCGTGATCACTTCACACGCTATTACACGTTTCTACCACGTTTTTTTTTTAAATCCAGATTAAAACATTTCAAGCTGTCAAAAATTCGGGTTAAAATAATTCAACTGTTTAAAATTTCAGGTTACAAAAGCTTTTGAACGTTTCATTATTGAGAAAAGAAAAGAGCTGGTGTATATATCTGTAGTAGCTCCACAGCTGATAAACAACAGCTTCTCACTGCCTTCAGTCCGCCATGACGCACTTTTCTTACTGCTTTTACACTTCACTACATTCTAGACTTTTAGACTTCAATACATTATAAAAGCGTTTTAAATATTAAAGAAACCACTCACTTAGTCAGAAATCCACGTTGTGTGACATTAATATCACCGTTTCCGCCTGGTGTTGAAGTTTATTTACTTTTCCTGCCGCTCCTCAAAATGGAGTCGCGGCTGAGACACAAACACTTTCACTTTAGAAAAACTGACTCACTTCCGGTGATGTGTCGTTCAGGAAATGAATCGACTCTTTGATTCGGCTTCTTTAGATGAACTTCAAATAGAAAAAGCGAACAGTGAAATTGAAATAATTGAAATAATTGACTTTTTTACTCGTTCAGGGAGACTCCTGACGTTTTGTTGTCTGAAGTTACACTACAAGTCCAGTCCACTTTAATTACCAAGAAACAGAATAACAGTGACGTCATTAATAATAATAATCTCACAGGAAAGCTGTTTGTGAAAAAGACAAAAGAAAGCAGCTGAGAAAGATTTCACATTTTATACTAAATTATTACATTATTTTTTTGCACACATACAGTGTGACCTGCCTGTATATGACAGGTGTATGGGATATAATGCGTATAGAGTGTGGTATACTGTTTTTTTCTCTAAGCATAAAAACTCTAGAGAATTTAGACAGGTGACGAAGACACACACCTGAAAGCAAGAAAAGCTACACACATACAGGTGTTGCTTAATAGAACCATCCGTTGCTAAATACTGTCCATTTATTTAAATGCTGCACAAACACACACACACACACACACACACACACACACACAATATTTTACAGCTTAATAGTGTTGAAGAAATAAATTCTTGCTCCACTTTGCTTTAAAATCGACATTTTATTTCTGCATGCAGCTGGACAGATCACATGTTCGAACCATATACTGTACAAACTGTTGCATGGCACAAGCACATACAGGACACACACACACACACACACACACACACACACACTACATACATGAGGAACTCTTCTGTACTCACAATCTCTGCAGTCGGTGCAGCAGGGTGGGTTTAAGCTGAAAACACCATTAAAAAGATAAACACACACACACACAGGGGCAGTGTCGATTCTCAAGCACAGCTTATTTTTTCAGATTCACATCTTCAGTCTCAGTGATGAGGACAATTACATTTTTATGGCTTGTGTTTTAAACCCATACACACTGTATACAGTCAGAACGCAGATCGTCTTTCTCTCTCTCTCACAACACACACACACACATACACACACATGGTCGGTCTGTATGTGTGTATGAAGGCCCAAAATTATTACAGTTGTTATTACAGTTTTAGCGTCTACGTTATAACCGATATGTCTTAGTAATAACATTAGTAATAACAAGTCCAGACCACAGTCCTAAGAGGAAAAAAACACTAAAGCAATAAAACACATACAGAAATTAAACACACATGTATTGCACAATGACATCAATAAATAAAAACACGTTCATTCAGTAAACATCACATATAAAATTAAACATGTTTACATTAAACTGAGTTCAACAAAACGTAAAAAATCGCCTCAGCACTTTGACTTGCTCGTGTCTGAGGCAGAGATCACGCTAGCAAGCGACAGGTTCCTGGTGAGTTGCCTCTTGTGGACACGTCATGACTGTTAATGCTATCACGTGTGAGCGTCTCATGACACTAATGTTATCACTTTCTAATAAAACAAACACTGTGAGAACAGGAGAAACATCGGACAAAACGTCATCAGATTTGTATGAGGATTTGTTTCATTACAGCCTCATAACCATAACGAATTTAAGTTAAAACAGAAAAAAAATCTGTTTCTCTGTCGTGTCACTTGTTACTGTCGCTGGGATGAAGTCATAAACTCACACAGGAAATGAAATGTCACCTGTCGCTCTGTTGCTTGCTAGCGTGAGCTCAGGGTTCAGCTGAAAACACACTGATACATCTGATGAGATCGATTTTTTCCTCACGTAACCAGAAAACTCAAAGATGGACGCTCCGCCCCAGACTGTCCCTGATTGAGTGACACTGTGGACGATGGAGCTTCATTATTACATATGAGTCAATGACATATTCAATGAATGAAAATAAGGCGTCAAGGAAGAGACATATAAATCACCCTAAAACAGAAGGTGCACACCTATTGTCAGGAGTAACGAGATGGATTCAAGTGCGAGTTCAAGTGATGCTTTATTAAGTGAAGTGGTGTGAACTGGACAAACAGGGTTACTGTGGACGGGAAGTCGTGGGTGCGGAGAGGGCAGGCTTCCTCGGTAGCACTTGGCTGCAACGGAAGATAAACAGTCCAATAATCCAAAACTGAACGACAGTAATCCACCAGAGAGCAGGGAACCAGGAAACAGAGCTAACCACAGGTGCTGCACAGAACACAGACATGAAACAACCATCTGACAAAGACAAGACAAACACTGAGGCTTAAATAGATCAGTAAATCAGTAGCAGCTGAAACTAGTGAACTAATCAACGGTGGTACACAGAACAGCCAGAAGAGGCTGATGAACCCATGAACCGTGACACCTATTGCTTGAAGTTAGACCTAATATTCAGGATCTAGGATCAATAATATAACCAATGAATTATAAAAAAATAAGGCATTGCGTTTATCAACACAGAGAAAAACCTATAAACCCCTCTAAAACAGAAAGTGCACTTAGAAACAGGGGTGTCCTGAAAAGGCTTTTCCAGTTATCATGGTGTCTCAGGCCTGCCTAAAAGTCAACATGTCTCTTCTGTAATTCACAATATGGTTGCAATGATACCAGGAGTTATTCACGTGTAGCAATCCGCTGAGTAAAACTGCTGAGCTTCCTCAGGCGTATTGAAGAGGAATGTCTCGTCCTCATGATGAACTCGTAGTCGTGCTGGATGAAGCAACTGGAATCGCACATTCTTCTGATACAGCAGCTGTTTGCCGTTTTTAAATGTGGCGCGCTTTCTGGCGAGATCGGCGGAGATGTCTGAATAGATTCTCAAAGTCGAGCCCTTGTATTTTGCCTCATTCTGTCTGGCCCATCTTAGCGCTTTCTCCTTCTCCTGCAATGTGTGAGAACATAGAGCCAGTGGCCGGGGAGCTCGACCTTCCTGTGGTTTTGGACCCAGTGATCGGTGTCCTCGTTCTAGCTCGGGAGGCTTTTCAAAACCTTCCTGACCCACGACTTCCATTAGCATCTCGGACACGAGCTTGACAGTAGACTGGCCTTTCTCGCTGTTTCTCTCTGGAACGTTTAAAATCCGGAGATTTGCTCTCCGTGACCGGTTTTCCAAGTCATCAACTCCATCCATAAGCGTCGCGTTTTGCTCTTGAAGAGTTTTGATAGCTTTTTCCGAAAACTTCCCGCTCGCGAGTGTCTCTGTGGCGCACAGGCGGGACTGAAAACTAGCCAATGTCTCTGTTAAAGCGTTCACCGATGTCTGAAGCGGCACCATGGCCTCTTGAATCAGAGCTGAGATTCTTCTTTTATCGAAGCTCGTTGCTTTGTTAACTCCGTTACTAGCTGGCTCATAGAGACTCCGTCGTTATCTGCAGGGATTTCTTCACATTTCCCTGCGCTAGCCATCGTTGCTAATTTGCTAGCTGTGCTGGTTGTCGTTGTTGGCGGGACATTTACTGCTGATTTGTTCTTGCTCATCTTGCTGTATCAGTGCGATTGCACTAAGCACTGTTTTAACACTTATAAAAACGTTTTGATTACTTAAATGACACTATTAAAGCATATACATCATCTAGCTCTAGTCTTTCTACATTCCACCTCTGAAACTTAATAACTTGCTTTTCCTCACTTTAGCATTTAGCAAAGTATTTGTCATTACTAATTACAGATTTGTACTGGCCTATTACTTTTAGATTATTTAAATGATTTTTTGCACTTTTTTAAAAATTAGATATTAATTTAATATTAAATCTACATACTGTCACTGCTCTTATTTACTGCATTTTTTTGTAATAATCTATTTGACTGTTTTATTTTTGGCCAACTTTTTTTTTTTTTTTTTTTTTACATCAGACAGTAAAACACTTTGAGCTGCATTAGAAATGTATGAAAGGTGCTTTATAAATAACGTTCCTTGTTATTAGTATCACTTTGTTTTTGTTTTTTTTTTTGTTTTTTTTGAGAATTTGAATTTCATAGAATAATTTTTAAAAGAAATGAAAACTTTTTGTTTTGGGGGGGGCAAATATTTATAACATCATAATAACAATATTTAAACAATTTAAAAATGCTTGTATAATTTAGAAGTTGGCACACACCTTCAGGGTCTGATAGTTGTCCATTTCTACTCTTTAAAGAAAGCATTTTACCTAAAATGGTGGAATGTAGATGAGCTCAGCAGCAGAGATCACAAACCTGCAGTCACAGTAAATAACAACAAACTCCTGTCGACCATCACACGCTTCAGGTGTCATAATGTAAACCCCAAGCACCTGTGAACAATGTGCCAAATAATTCAGATACAAAAAAGTAGGAAAGTATTAGTTAGTATTTGTTTAACTGTTAGATAATAATAATAATAATAATAATAATAATAATAATAATCACAGTAACAGATAGAAAAAGATGAAAATAAAAGGAATAATATTGATGATCTAATTATTAGTGCTGTTTGCAGCATTTATTTCTGAAATGTTGATAATGCATTTGGCTCAAAGTACGTGTGTGTGTGTGTGTGTGTGTGTGTGTGTGTGTGTGTGTGTGTGTGTGTAGTTTTGGCTCTAACCTGAGGGAGTTCCTGGTGCTGGAGTACGCCTCTGGACTCTTCTCTCATCACAGGTGAGACATCCATCTTCACATTACACACTCGACACTGTGCTTTACCTCCATCTACAACATACAGCACAAGCGTCCTTACAGCTGCATCACCTGATTCCACAACTGAACAAAGTGTGTGTGTGTGTGTTAAAAAGTTTCTTTTGTGGCTCCAATAATGTACTATAGGCACATTTAGTGCACTGTCTACCATGATGTAGTACCCAGTGTAGTGAGCATTCATAGCACATAGGAAAATATTTGGGATTCACCCATTTGTCCCGCTTTCCCTAAGAAACATATAATCAAGCTAAATATCAGTGCTAAGGGGCAGAAACATGTGGAAGTAAAGAAATATAATTCAGTTCACTTTTATTTGTGTAGCGCTTTTACCAATGGACGTTGTCACAAAGCAGCTTTACAGAAATGAATACATTCAGGATGTAAATTGTAAATGTCTGAATTTATCCCTAATGAGCGAGTCAGAGAGGCGGTGGAGAGGAAAAACTCCCTGAGACGACATGAGGAAGAAACCTGGAGAGGAACCAGACTCAGAAGGATATAATGCATCTGAATCATTACTGTATCTAATAAAATGATGATTTGTGCTTATTTTTCTCATTTTCACTCTCTGTGACTCTCTGTGTGTGTTAAAGACTCTGAGAATACTGAAAGTTTGAAGAATTAAACTTTTGATTAATATTTATACACGTTTATTACTATTGTATTAAAATAATATTTATACGTGTGTCACACTATTGTATTAAAAATATATCCTATTTATGACTTAAACACCTACGTGATGTGTACACCTGGCTCTGCTCTGTGTGTGTGTGTGTGTGTGTGTGTGTGTGGCAGCTAGCGGTGGATTATTTCGATCACTGCCCCGAGTTCGGCCGTGTTTATCTGGAGCTGCAGATGGAGAGAGTGCCGCTGGAGACGGAGCGCAAAGCGCTGAAGGTGCTCAGGATCTGTGAACAGAGACAGATGAACGAGCAAGGTACACACACACACACACACACACACACACACACAGAGAGAGATTGTGTGACTGCTGTAATCTGTAATTATCTGTTATGCTTATGGAATTGTAACTGTGTGTGTGTGTGTGTGTGTGTGTGTGTGTTGCAGTGCGCAGTATCTGTAAGATCATGGCTAAAAGGGCTCTCAGTAATAACAGACTGGGTTCTGCTCTCTCCTGGAGTATCAGAGCTAAAGACGCAGCCTTCGCCACACTCATCTCTGAGAGGTCTGTGTGTGTGTGTGTGTGTGCGTGTGTGTGTGTGTGTGTGTTTCAAAGAAACTTACTAAGTTTTCAAAATGTCTTTTTTATTTTTTTTAACTGATGTCATCACTTCCCCGAAAGTTCAAGCAGAAAAGCTCTGTGGCTCCAATAATTAGCCAAAATATTACTGTATATATTTTAAATAATGAGCCTTATATTTAAATAGTTGTAGTATGTTTATAAAACACTTTTTAAAAATGATTTTATTTTGATTTACAGTTAAACAGTCCCTGAACTGCAATATATTTGAGAATCCCTGCTTCATAAAAGTCTTATACACTTATTTTATATCTTGTGCAATATTGTTTCAGTACAAAAACAGTGAAATTGAATGAACTTAAAAGTGTAATGTTACAGATCATTTTTATATATTATTCCAAAAAAAAAAAAAAAATTCATATATCAATGAGTAGATAAATATATCCTCAGGACTCTGTGGGATTTTTACCTGCTGAGCCAAAATCTGCACAAACAAAGGCGTCTTTGTGCTAGAATTCATTTCCACTGCTGTATATTTTATTTCTGATCGCAACAGAAACACTTTCTCAGAGAACACTGATATATAATGCTGCTCAACAGTATAATAATTCAATGCTCTTTTTATTAGTATTTAATATTTCTGAGCTGCTGCATGTGCTGTGCAGGTTTCTGCAGGATTACTGCACACGCGGCTCGTTCTCTGATCTGGATCTGATCGATAACCTCGGACCTGCCATGCTCCTCAGCGACAGACTCACATTCCTCGGTATCTGCTGTGTGTGTGTGTGTGTGTGTGTGTGTGTGTGTGTGTGTGTGTGTGTGTGTGTGTGTGTGTGTGTAACGTTCCTCAGTTCTCTCCTTGTTTTAAAAAACTTTAGCATTGCACCTGAAAATCGCTTTTTTGGGTCTCATTATTTGAGTCTCATATACATATATATATGTGTGTGTGTGTGTGTGTGTGTGTGTGTGTAGGGAAGTACCGTGAGTTCCACCGGCTGTACGGAGAGAAGAAGTTCACAGATGCAGCGAAGCTCCTGCTCTCCCTCATGACAGCAAAGATCGCTCCTCGCAGCTTCTGGATGACTCTGCTCATAGACGCCCTGCCCTTACTGGAGCAAAAAGAGGTATATATACACACACACACACACACACACACAGCACAGAGGTCAGGCACTGATGTTGGTGAGGAGGTCTGGGGTTCAGTCGGTGTTCCAGTTCATCCCAAAGGTGTTCAGTGGGGTTGAGGTCAGGGCTCTGTGCAGGACACTCGAGTTCTTCCACTCCAACCTTCACACACCATGTCTTCATGGAGCTCGCTTTGTGCACAGGGGCATTGTCATGCTGGAACAGGTTTGGGCCTCTTAGTTCCAGTGAAGGGAAATTGTAATGCTACAGCATACAAAGACATTCTATACAATTGTGTGCTTCAGACTTTGTGGCAACAGTTTGGGGAAGAACCACATATAGCTGTGATGGTCAGGGGTGCACATACTTTTGCCATATAGCGTATCATGTATCCATGATTGTGTGACAGGAATTGAACACCGAGCAGCTCTCATTGTGAGGGTGAATAACAGCAGCTCAGGAACATCATGTGTTTGAGGATTATTTTCTACCCAATGAAAAAATTGTACACTTTAAATGTAATAAATAAAAAACTAGCTAATGTGGTTCAGTTGATGGCTCTGGTGCAGTGTGACTGAGTGAAACATGCTTCTGTGTGTGTGAGATCCTCATGTACATAAACTGTATGAAGATTTCAATCACAGAAGTTAAATATAGACTTAAATGGGATATTTCCTGTGTTCACGCTTTATTTAAAGCGTGAGGTTGGCATGATGTTTGTATGGAATTGTTTTTTAGTAATCCCAGGTGTGTGTGTGTGTGTGTGTGTGTAGGTGATCTTTTCAGTGGATCAGACCCATGAACTCATGTTCTGTCTGGAAGAGCTGACCTCTGACAACAGCAAGCTCCAACCAGAGCGTCTAGCACAGGTATAACACACACACGCACACACGTTCTTGTTTTTCTCGAGGTTTTGATTCTGTCATAAATCATTTATTTCTTTGTTAATTTCATTATCAGCACAAACTGAAATGTACATGACGGAGCAATATGAAGAAAATATACTTTTATGATTGAAGTCATTTTCACGGTGGATGATGTGTGTCAGGTTATTTAACAACAGCGCATTTAAAACTCTTCACAAAGAAACAATTTAACAAAGGAAGAGGCACGTTGCTAAGTGTTTTATTCCTCTTACACCACAGCAATTTAACAAGGTTTACAAATTTTATTAATTAAAAAAGAACCATTATAGATACTTTATCTGTTTATTGTAAAAATACAAGCTAAGTAAAAGTGAGTTCCTGTCTCTGTCCTTCCTTAAATGTTAAATAAACATCTCCTTACAGAAAACTTCACCATATCAACAATTACACACATTTATTTCATCTGTTTATGTGGAGCGTCTGCTGTACACGTTCCTGTGAATGAGCCGTTACTATAGAAACGATACCGTATTAGAACGAGGGCATTAATATAATCCTGTGATTTGCAGCTGCACTACTGTCAGAGCTGCTGTTCTAGAAAATTAATCAACACCTTCTGACCAATCACAATCCAGAACTGAAGAAGCTCCATGGTATACAGTATATGCAATTTTGTGTGTTTCTGTTTTTCAGGATGATGATGTCGAGTCCACAAAGCTGGAGCTGCTGCGATTGGCTCTGGCGCGTAACCTGGCGATGGCCATCGTGAAGGAGGGAACAGTCGAGGCCTAAACACACACACACTCACACACTCCAGTTTCATTAATTCACACAAAGCCCTCACGTTATCTCACTGCACTGTATATAAAACTAAATGAATGAAATGTTTTGACAGTTTAATTAAAAAAGTTTTTGCAAAACCAGTAACAAAAGCTTTGTCTCGTTTCTCCAGATCCTTCACTGTGTGTAACAGATAATATATATTTTGTTGTTAGACACATTTATTTTGAATAACTTGAGAAATGAGTTTTATTGCTACAAAATTCATGGTAAATACATAAACTAAAAATACAGCAAAAATAATAATACTGTATGATGTAAATTATATTGTATTTATATATTCATTTCTTCAAAATGTACCATATTTGATACCATCAAAAAAACAGGGATCAGCTATCAGAGAAAACGAAGAACATAGGTCTGATCCTGTAACAAAAGATCTCAATTATATTAAACCAAAGGACAAAGTGATAAATGTGACTTGTAGCGAGTCTCCTAGGAGCTTCCTCACATAAACTCCTCAGATGCCAAGTCCTGTGAGAATCCCACCAATGTCTTGAAACTGCTCCTGTCCATTTCAGCTCCATCTTCCACTGACTGGGTTCAGTTCCAATTCGTGTGGTTTTTCACCTGCTGTTCCAAATAATTCCCTCAGGTTTTCTCTGGGATTGAGGAAATTGTTGTAGAATTGTGTGTAGTCTAATCAAAATCTAAAAGACAAATATCTGAATTAATAACCAAAAACTAGACTGTGGTACTTCATGATCAACAGCATGTAATCATCACTGCTGCAAGGAAAACATTATTATCTCCTGTTTATAATTCGTCGTCCAACATTTCTTCATTCTTGTATAATATCTTTGTTAGAACGTTTAGCTAGAACAAATGAGAACTTTCACAAGATCTAACAGGAAAGTGAGCAGATATTTACCATCACATCACTGCTCTTATACAATCATAGACTGCTTTTTTTAAATAATGATCACTGCTGTGTGTTTGATCTCTCGGGCTACATGTGTATTTAAGTGCAGACTTTAAGAAAAAGCTGAGGAGAATTTTACAGGAATGACAGAAGACATGGTGTGGAGGTGGAGTGCTGGAAGGAGTGTCAGAGTGAGTAAAGTAGCTGCTTACAGTAAATAAAATATTTGTAGCAGTGTGGCATTAAAGATGATCATTTTAATTTGCATTTATGAGAGTTCAGAAGAAAGTCTGCTGCTTATCAGAAACAGGGAAAAGCCGAGATCATCTTATTCAGACAAAAGCAGCAGTATGAATTCAGAGACAGCAGGGTGTCACAAGGAGACGAGGTGTTCATTTACAATCACTCTCATACACTCAGTTGTGAAATTCTGTAGACTTCATCTTCTGCTTTCATGTGAATTTTGAATCAATACCAAACAACATTAAAGCTAACTGTTAGAAAAAGTCTGACAACATAGAAAATAGTGAAATATAAACGAGTAATCTGATATTTACCAGAACTAAAAAGGTAATGCTAATGCACAAAATAATGCTAATCAGTCTTTTAATTTGTTTCAGAGTTTATCTAAAAATGATCATCACTCACCCCAGTGTCTGTAGTTTGTAATGTTCATCATTCTTCAGATCAGAGAGAGACTTCACTCCTGAGTCTCCTATTTTATTCCGAGACAGATACAGTTCTCTCAGGTGTGAGGGGTTTGATCTCAGAGCTGAAGCCAGAGCAGCACAGCCTTCATCTGAGACACCACAATAACGCAACCTGCAGAGACACAATGACACACTTCATCAACACAGTTTCCTTTTGGTTTAAAACTTACTTTAAAGATGATGTGTGTGGGATTTTATTGTTCAGAATGACGTGAGGATTTAATATCATCTGTTTATTCTGATTAACAATGTGCCTCGTTTATCAAGCTGGATATGAACAGGTTTGTGTGTAAATTGTTTGCATGAGTGTTTACACAAGAAATTTTGTATTCATGAAAATCCTGTTAATTCGTATTCTACTCTTGCTCCTGAGTGTGTGTACATTTGTGCATAATACGACGCCTTTATTTGTCACATCTACATTTTCTTTGCGTTGCCCAGCTTGTTAGGAAGTTGGGGTCAGAGTGCAGGGTCAGCCATGATACAGCGCCCCTGGAGCACAGAGGGTTAAGGGCCTTGCTAAAGAGCACAACCTTCTGATCAGTAACCCATAGATTTAACTGTTGCACCAACACTCACCCAAACTAACTAATGAAAACCTTGACTTGATCAACTTCAAATCACATAATATTCATGGATTACTGCAATTTTATATCTGGAATATACTGTTGAGTTTAAATTGCTTATCTTTAACGTGTTTACAGCGTTTAGCAGAACCCTTTATCCAGAGTGACTTATAGAAGTGCTTTGGAGTTTCTATCAAAAACACATCCTCATGCTGGCTCGATTTATTTAATTTTTGACCTTTTAACATCTATGACATTAACTTCTCATTTTAATTTACAAATTCTATATTTGAGATCAATTCCACCATTTCCCTTCTGCTATTAAACCTGCAGCTGCCACACAGTGGATGTAGTTTGTGTCCCAGGTGCACTTTGTGTGATTACTTACAATGTTTTAGTCAATTTTACAGTAATTTTAGACACACTGCAGTTGCATCAAGTCACGTTTTGTGCTGCAGCTTCTCACATACGTACATCTGACCCAAAGACTCATCAGTGACAAATCATCAGTGTGCAGTGAAAAAAAACAATCTTCCTCCTCAGGACATTGATGATGAACCTAAAACCTCTGCTTCACTCTCACTATTAGAGAATGTGTCTTACTGAGGAGCAGGTCATGTGACTCTCAGAGAGATGATCTTACCACAGTGTCTCCAGTTTACAGTCAGGATTCTCCAGTAGAGCAGAGAGACACTTCACTCCTGAGTCTCTTAGTTTATTATAACCCAGCTCCAGGTGTCTCAGGTGTGAGAGGTTTGATTTCAGAGCTGAAGTCAGAGCAGCACAGCCTTCAGCTGAAACACCACAACTACGCAAGCTGCAGAGACACAATGACACACACTTCATCAACACAGTTTCCTTTTGGTTTAAAACTTACTTTAAAGATGTTGTGTGTGGGATTTTATTATTCAGAATGACATGAGGATTTAATATCATCTGTTTATTCTAATTAACAATGTGCATCGTTTATCAAGCTGGATATGAACAGGTTTGTGTGTAAATTGTTTGCATGAGTGTTTACACAAGAAATTTTGTATTCACGAAAGTCCTGTAAATTCGTATTCTACTCTTGCTCCTGAGTGTGTGTACATTTGTGCATAAGACGATGCCTTTATTTGTCACATCTACATTTTCTTTGCGTTGCCCAGCTTGTTAGGAAGTTGGGGTCAGAGCGCAGGGTCAGCCATGATACAGCGCCCCTGGAGCACAGAGGGTTAAGGGCCTTGCTAAAGAGCACAACCTTCTGATCAGTAACCCATAGACTTAACTGTTGCACCACCACTCACCCAAACTAACTAATGAAAACCTTGACTTGATCAACTTCAAATCAGATCATTTGCATGGATCACTGCAATTTTATATCTGGAATATACTGTTGAGTTTAAATTGCTTATCTTTAACGTGTTTACAGCGTTTAGCAGAACCCTTTATCCAGAACGACTTATAGAAGTGCTTTGGAGTTTCTATCAAAAACACATCCTCATGCTGGTTCACTAGGTCAGGAACCAAGAGCACTATTATAAAAAGTTTTATAAAAAACCATTATAAAAAACTACTATAAAAAGGAAGTATGAGACTGATAAATTTACAGTGAAGTCCACCGGACTGCTTCTGTAAAGCAGATCTGGCAACCCTTTTCATAGAGGCTTGATTTTTATTTCAAAAGCAAATGGTTGAATTATTGAATTTTTGACCTTTTAACATCTATGACATTAACTTTTAACATTTTAATTTACAGATTCTATATTTGAGATCATTTCCACCATTTCCCTTCTGCTATTAAACCTGCAGCTGCCACACAGTGGATGTAGTTTGTGTCCCAGGTGCAGTTTGTGTGATTAGTTACAATGTTTTAGTTAATTTTACAGTAATTTTAGACACATTGCAGTCGCATCAAGTCACGTTTTGTGCTGCAGCTTCTCACATACGTACATCTGACCCAAAGACTCTGTGACAAATCATCAGTGTGCAGTGAAAAGAAACAATCTTCCTCCTCAGGACATTGATGATGAACCTAAAACCTCTGCTTCACTCTCACTATTAGAGAATGTGTCTTACTGAGGAGCAGGTCATGTGACTCTCAGAGAGATGATCTTACTTCAGGAACTCCAGTTTACAGTGAGGATTCTCCAGTACACCAGAGAGACACTTCACTCCTGAGTCTCCTAGTTTATTCTCGGACAGATCCAGGTCTCTCAGGTGTGAGGGGTTTGATCTCAGAGCTGAAGCCAGAGCAGGACAGCCTTCATCTGAGACACCACAACGAATCAACCTGCAGAGACACAATGACACACACTTCATCAACACTTTCATTTTGGTTTAAAACTTACTTTAAAGATGATGTGTGTGGGATTTTATCATTCAGAATGACATGAGGATTTAATATCATCCGTTTATTCTAATTAACAATGTGCATCGTTTATCAAGCTGGATATGAACAGGCTTGTGTGTAAATTGTTTGTATGAGTGTTTACACAAGAAATTTTGTATTCACGAAAGTCCTGTTAATTCGTATTCTACTCTTGCTCCAGAGTCTGTGTACATTTATGCATAAGACGATGCCTTTATTTGTCACATCTACATTTTCTTTGCGTTGCCCAGTTTGTTAGGAAGTTGGGGTCAGAGCGCAGGGTCAGCCATGATACAGGGCCCCTGGAGCACAGAGGGTTAAGGGCCTTGCTAAAGAGCCCAACCTTCTGATCAGTAACCCATAGATTTAACTGTTGCACCACCACTCACCCAAACTAACTAATGAAAACCTTGACTTGGGGACTTCCGGGTTGGACATCGACAAGATGGCAGCATAGAGCTAGCGTTCCTGATTAGAATAGTTTTGAAAACTCCCTAAGATCATTAAACTAGCGATCTAAGTAATCTACATCATAAAAATAAAAGGGGAGTAGGATGGAAACTAGGTGCAAAACTAAGAAAATCACACAACCTACAGAGAAACAAGACGATGACTCTGCGCACTCTCTTCCTGGCTCACAAACAAGCGGCCATGAGGGAGACCAAGTGGATACCGCCAGCGAGATCGTCGACTTGAGCCTCATTCTTAGGGAATTAAGGGACTTTCGTCGGGATAACAAAACTCAACTCGAGGACATTAAAGCAGAAATTTCGAACACCAACGCTAGATTGGAGGAGGTAGAGGGCCGAGTCGTGACAGCGGAAGAGAGGATTCAAAACACAGAAGAGGTACTCACAGGCTTGTTGAAGTTGCACACCAAAATGGAAGAGAAACTCACGGACTTAGAGGGTCGTTCCAGACGGAACAATGTTAGAATATACGGAGTTCCCGAAGGTGCCAAGAAGGACTTTCCGACAATGGCTCAATTTCTAGGAAAATTTCTGAGAGAAAATCTAAACATATCGGAGGACACATCACTTCAAATTGAACGTGCTCATAGAGCGCTCGGCAGACAGCCACCGGCGGACGCACAACCACGATCAATCGTGGTTAAATTTCTAAGTTTCACGACCAAAGAACAGATACTTCGACAGGCCTGGCAGATGAGAGGATTCTCTTGGCAAGGAAAGCAGATCAGCTTCGATAACGATTACGCCCCCCAAGTGCTACAGATGAGAAGGGAGTACACAGAGATACGCAAGGTTCTGAAAGACGGAGAAGTGAAATTTAGAACATTGTACCCCGCTCGTTTGAAGGTGCTCTATGAGGATGGAGTGAAGATATACAACACGGTCGAGGAGGCAACGCAAGACATGTCAAAGAGAGGATTCCCGGTGCAGTCCATCAGCCACCCGAACACCCTCATGGAGCAGATTCAGCGAATGTCTTGGCAGAGAAGTGGCCGGAGCACGGGCAGACGCGATCCCCAACAGAGAAGAGGGCCAACATTCAAGGAGAAGCTGCAAACTTTCCGAAGAAAGGACAGGAGTATGCAATCTTCATAATTTATGCACGGTCCCGATTCTCTTCTTACCTTAATGGTAAAGCGGTGAAAACGGAGATTAGAAGGATTGTGCCATTTCGGACTGACGTTTCGGGTCTGGCAAAGGTATTTGAGTTATTAAAAAAAAAAAAGAGAGAAAGAGAGAGAGCGCGAGACGCAACGTCTTTATATATTTTGTTTGAACAACCTAGTTATCAGAGTGTAGTATTGAATAATCGGGACATGTTGTATGGATAGCTCAAAGGATTCTTTCTTTGTTTAACTGCTATCCACAAGGGCCCCTTCAATAGACTCATAAAGAGGGGTTTTCCCTTGGAGCCTATAAGTGAAGGCTCGATTACAGTCGTGGTAATGACTTCAGTTATGGAAGTTCACTTCACGTTGTATATGTTAATCACCATTTTAAATTCGTTGATTGTTGATTTGTTTCAGTTTGTCCTGTTGAAGGGGATGCTATATGATAAAACACTTTTGTTAGTATTTTATAATTTGACTGTAAAGTATGAAGATTGCTTCTTTTAATGTCAATGGCGTACTTAGTCCAGTTAAAAGAGGAAAGATTCTGTCCAAATTAAAGAAGGCTAGAGCAGAGGTGGTGTTTCTACAGGAAACTCATCTAAATGATGCAGAACATTCAAAACTAAACAAAATGGGTTTTATGGAGGTACACTTTGCATCCTATAAATCTGTACATAAAAGAGGAGTGGCCATACTTATATCCAAAAAATTGAATTATGAACATATGTCAGAAATAAAAGACAAGGAAGGAAGATTTGTATTGATAACAGGAAGAATAGAGGGAACTTTAACAAGTTTTTTTGAATGTCTATGCTCCCCCAGGTTCTGAGTGGAATTTCTACCGTGAAATATTTGATTTAATAGTTTCTAAAGTCCAGGGAATTTTATTATGTGGAGGTGATTTTAACATACGTCTAAACTCTAAGGTGGACTGTTCTAGAAGCACTATGGAATTAAAGCCACTGATTAAAAAGGTTAATAGCTTGTTGAAAGAGATAGGTATCATAGATGTATGGAGAGAATTAAATCCCAGGGTTCGTGATTACACCCACTATTCTCATCCCCATACGACATACTCCAGAATAGATTACTTCTTTATTTTTAAAAAGGATCTGCATCTGGTTGATCACTGTGAATTGGGCACGATGGATATTTCTGATCATAGTCCTATTTATATGTCTGTGGGTCTGAATAGGAAACCTAATTCTACAGTTTGGAGAATGAATTCAGATATCTTAAACAATTCCCAAATCAAGCAAACTTTAGAAAATGAGATTAAATCTTATGTGGAGATAAATGATAACGGGGAGGTGACACCATCAACAGTCTGGGATGCACTAAAGGCAGTAGTAAGAGGTAAAATTATATCCATTACATCTAATTTAAAGAAACTTAGAAGGCAGAAACTACAAGACCTTGAAATTAAACTTAAAAGACTACAGAACGAACACAGGGCTACAATGAATCATAAGGTGAAGCAAGATATTAAAAAAACAGTTAAAGAAATAGACGAAATATATTCTAAAGAATTACAAAAGAAACTTCTGTTCTTAAAACAAAGATACTATGAAATAGGGGGGAAATCATTAAAATTGTTATCCTACAGATTAAGGAAACAACAAGCAGATAGAGCTATCAATAAAATCAGAAATACTCAAACTGGAGAGATACATTGTAAATTAGAGCAAATACAACAGAGTTTTGAAAAATTTTATAAAGTTTTGTATTCACAACCTAAAATTAATAATGATCTGCAGATAGATTCATTTTTAGCCTCATTAGAATTACCCACAGTGTCAGAGGAACAAAATAAATCTTTATTAGCGGAAATTACAATGGAGGAGTTAAAAGTAGCTGTGGCAAGACCAAAGACAGGCAAATCACCAGGAGCGGATGGCTACCCTGCGGAATGGTACAAATCCATGTTTGATCATTTGGCCCCAACTTTATTAAAGGCTTACAATTGGGTAGTACAAAAAAGGGAAATCTTACCTTCCTGGAGAGAAGCGATTATCTCGGTCATTTTAAAGGAGGGAAAAGATAAGTTAGAATGTGGTAACTATCGGCCAATTAGTGTTCTAAATGTTGACTATAAGTTGTTTACCTCCCTTTTAGCACGAAGATTAGAAAAGATTCTCCCAGACCTCATTAATTTAGATCAAACAGGCTTTATTTGTCAAAGGCAAGCATCAGACAACATCAGAAGAACTTTACATATTCTTAGTTTCATTTCAAATCATAGTGTGGAAGCTGCACTATTGAGTTTAGATGCAGAGAAAGCCTTTGACTCCGTGAGATGGGAGTTTTCTATACAAGGTATTAGCAAAATTTGGATTTCACAAGAACTTTACTGGAATAATTACAACATTATATGATAAGCCTTATGCAAGGATTAAAATTAATGGAGGTTTATCAGATCCATTTAAATTAGAGCGGGGTACAAGACAGGAGTGCCCCATTTCACCACTTCTTTTTGCCTTATTTGTTGAACCATTGAGCCAATGGATTAGGCAAAACCATTCAATTAAAGGGATGGAGATGGGGTCCGGAGAGCATAAATTAGCCCTCTTTGCCGACGATATATTGATATATATGTGCCAACCTACAAAGTCACTTCCTATACTATTTAACTTCCTTGAGGGGTATGAGGCCATATCTGGTCACAAACTGAACGTCTCAAAAACCCAAGTATTAACATTTAATTATGATCCACCTAGACAAATTAAAGAGAAATATAATTTAAAATGGGATACAAGATCAATTAATTATTTAGTTATTTACTTATTTATTTATTGTTTATTTAACTATTTACCATTCAAAACTATTTGATTTAAATTATGGTCCCTTGAATAAAAAAATAAAATCTGACTTATTACGTTGGAATCTTATTCCTTTGTTTAGTCTAAGTTCCAAAGCTGATTCAGTGCGGATGATCATTCTACCAAAACTATTATACTTGTATCAGACACTTCCATTAGAAATTTCGAATCAACAGTTTACAGAATGGAATAAATTAATATCTAGATTTTTATGGCAGGGTAAAAAACCCAGAATAAGATTTAAAACATTATTATTAAGTAAATAAAAAGGTGGGTTAGGCCTCCCATGCTTACAACAATACTATTACGCAGCCCAATGAAGGCCATTGGTCTGCTGGAGTAGTCCACTATATTCAGCAAGATGGATTGAAATAGAAAGAGGGATGATGGAAGAGTTTCCGTTATCTGCCCTTATTGCTGATAACAAACTAAGAAGTAGAATGATTAAGGAAACAAACCCATAGATCAATTTATTATTTAAAATTTGGCATCAAGTAAAGAAAACGGGTGGTTTGGAAGATGCATCGACAATATTAAGATGGTGTGCCTTTGATACTGAGTTTGTCCCAAACAGAATAGTTGACTGATTTCGAAGCTAGGAATTTGAAATTATTACACTTTTTTCAACAAGGGCAAAATCCAAAGCTTTGAATCGATAAAGGGAAAATATGGGCTTAATCGAAGTGACTTCTATAGATATCTTCAAGAAAGGCACTATATTGAATGTAATATCAAACCAGAAATATTGAAAATCGCTGAGACAGGGATAATAAAAGTGTTCCTGTCAGTATGTAAGGATCAATTATGTAATAAGATTATCTCAAAATTATATAACAGATTTCTCCAAACTGTACCCGAAAACACATTTTATGTTAGAGACAAATGGAAAATAGAAGGGAATTTTAATGTCTCAGATGAGGATTGGGGAAAAATTTGTAAAACACAATGGAAATCTACAAGCTCAGCCATGTGGAGAGAATATTGTTGGAAGAATGTTATTAGGTTTTTTATTACACCATCACAGAAAAAACACCAAGGGAAGGATACTAGCTGCTGGAGATTATGTGGGGTAAAGGAAGCTAACCATTACCATATTTTTTGGGGGTGTCAGAAACTAACCCCATATTGGCGAGAGATTAAAAGGAATTTGGAAGCGGTTTTTGAAGTAGAGATTGTTTTTAATTGTGAATCTCTATATTTTGGTAATATAAACTTAGATGGGTGGAACAATAAGGATAAGAAATTGTTGTTAATTCTTCTGGCAGCTTGTAAAAAAGTAATTACTAAAAAATGGCTGAAGCCAGAGTCCCCCACAGTTGAAGAATGGATTGATACAATACACATTATATACGTGATGGAAAAACTCTCTTTTTCTTTAAGAACTCAGATAGAAGATTTTTTTCTAATTTGGAATAAATGAATAGATTATATTAAACCGGTACGCCCAGATTTTTCTTGAATGGTAACTGTTCTTTTAAGGCATCTTTTCGTATGTATTGTAAGCAATAGCTCCCCATGTTCTTTTGTATATAGTTGTTGTTAAGAGGAAGAAAATATAATGCGTATGTAACATACGAGAAATTTGTTTTCAAGATTGAGGGCATATATACTCTGTATATGCATACTTGATGTGTATGTATGTGTTTATTTATTTATTTTCTTATCTCTTTCTGAGAAATTATGTATGCCCTGATCTCTGTATGTATTTTCCCTCTGAAAAGGGAAAAAAGAAAAAAAGACAAAAAAAAAAAAAAAAAAAGAAAACCTTGACTTGATCAACTTCAAATCATATCATTTGCATGGATTACTGCAAGTTTATATCTGGAATATACTGTTGAGTTTAAATTGCTTATCTTTAACGTGTTTACAGCGTTTAGCAGAACCCTTTATCCAGAGTGACTTATAGAAGTGCTTTGGAGTTTCTATCAAAAACACATCCTCATGCTGGTTCACTAGGTCAGGAACCAAGAGAACTACTGAGAAAATTTGTGAAAACCAGTGGTTTTATATTATTGGCATTTATAAAAAAAATATTAAAAAGCATGCCAATCCAAACCCATAAATTAAAACAAATAAAACTAATCATTCAAGTGAGTACAAAGAAAATCAGCCTTTCAGAGACTTTTGTAAATCCAGCAGAAAATTGGAGTTCGGTTTGGCTCACACAAACACTTACACACTGCTGTACTAAAAGATCGAGAAATCACACCCAAAGTCATTAAAATAATACTTTGAGCATCAATAGGAGTGAAAACAACTGGAGTGGTTAGCGAACAACTGTGAAAAATGGCAGAAGGTCGTCAGTGGCCTCTGATCCCCAGAGGGAAAAAAAGGAAGTATGAGACTCATAAATTTACAGTGAAGTCCACTGGGCTGATTCTGTAAAGCAGATCTGGCAACCCTTTTCATAAGGGGTTTAATTCTTTAAAAAACTTCTCATTTTAATTTACAAATTCTATATTTGAGATCATTGCCACCATTTCCCTTCTGCTATTAAACCTGCAGCTGCCACACAGCGGATGTAGTTTGTGTCCCAGGTGCACTTTGTGTGATTAGTTACAATGTTTTAGTCAATTTTACAGTAATTTTAGACACACTGAAGTCGCATCAAGTCACGTTTTGTGCTGAAGCTTTTCACATACGTACATCTGACCCAAAGACTCTGGGACAAATCATCAGTGTGCAGTGAAAAGAAACAATCTTCCTCCTCAGGACATTGATGATGAACCTAAAACCTCTGCTTCACTCTCACTATTAGAGAATGTGTCTTACTGAGGAGCAGGTCATGTGACTCTCAGAGAGATGATCTTACCTCAGTTTCTCCAGTTTACAGTGAGGATTCTCCAGTACAGCAGAGACACACTTCACTCCTGAGTCTCCTAGATTATTCTGACACAGATTCAGGTCTCTCAGGTGTGAGGGGTTTGATTTCAGAGCTGAAGTCAGAGCAGCACAGCCTTCATCTGAGACACCACAACCACGCAACCTGCAGAGACACAATGACACACACTTCATCAACACAGTTTCCTTTTGGTTTAAAACTTACTTTAAAGATGATGTGTGTGGGATTTTATTATTCAGAATGACATGAGGATTTAATATCATCTGTTTATTCTAATTAACAATGCGCATCGTTTATCAAGCTGGATATGAACAGGTTTGTGTGTAAATTGTTTGCATGAGTGTTTACACAAGAAATTTTGTATTCATGAAAATCCTGTTAATTTGTATTCTACTCTTGCTCCAGAGTGTGTGTACATTTGTGCATAAGACGATGCCTTTATTTGTCACATCTACATTTTCTTTGCGTTGCCCAGTTTGTTAGGAAGTTGGGGTCAGAGCGCAGGGTCAGCCATGATACAGCGCCCCTGGAGCACACAGGGTTAAGGGCCTTGCTAAAGAGCCCAACCTTCTGATCAGTAACCCATAGATTTAACTGTTGCACCACCACTCACCCAAACTAACTAATGAAAACCTTGACTTGATCAACTTCAAATCAGATCATTTGCATGGATTACTGCAAGTTTATATCTGAAATGTACTGTTGAGTTTAAATTGCTTATCTTTAACGTGTTTACAGCGTTTAGCAGACACCTTTATCCAGAGTGACTTATAGAAGTGCTTTGGAGTTTCTATTAAAAACACATCCTCATGCTGGTTCACTAGGTCAGGAACCAAGAGCACTACTGAGAAAATTTGTGAAAACCAGTGGTTTTATATTATTGGCATTTATAAAAAAAATATTAAAAAGCATGCCAATGCAAACCCATAAATTAAAACAAATAAAACTAATCATTCAAGTGAGTACAAAGAAAATCAGTCTTTCAGAGACTTTTGTAAATCCAGCAGAAAATTGGAGTTCGGTTTGGCTCACACAAACACTTACACACTGCTGTACTAAAAGATCGAGAAATCACACCCAAAGTCATTAAAATAATACTCTGAGCATCGATAGGAGTGAAAACAACTGGAGTGGTCAGTGAACAACTGTGAAAGATGGCAGAAGGTCGTCAGTGGCCTCTGTTCCCCAGAGGGAAAAAAGGAAGTATGACACCGATAAATTTACAGTCAAGTCCACTGGGCTGCTTCTGTGAAGCAGATCTGGCAACCCTTTTCATAGCGGCTTGATTTTTATTTCAAAATCAAATCTTTGATTTATTTAATTTTTGACCTTTTAACATCTATGACATTAACTTTTAACATTTTAATTTACAGATTCTATATTTGAGATCATTTCCACCATTTCCCTTCTGCTATTAAACCTGCAGCTGCCACACAGTGGATGTACAGTCAGGTGCATAAATATTGGGACAGTGACACAGTTTTGGTAATTTTGCCTCTGTACACCACCACAGTGGATTTGAAATGAAGCAGTCAAGATGTGACTGAAGCGTAGACTTTCAGCTTTAATTCAAGGGGTTTAACAAAAATATTGCATTAACCGTTTAGGAATTACAGCCATTTTTTACAGAGTTCCTCCATTTTCACAGGCTCAAAAGTAATGGGACAAACTAATATAATCATAAATATTAGGATTATTTTTATTACTTGGAGGTAAATCCTTTGCAGTCAATGACTACCTGAAGTCTGGACCCCATGGACATCACCAAATGCTGAGTTTCCTCCCTTGAGATGATTTGCCAGGTCTTTACTGCAGCCATCTTCAGTTGCTGCTTGTTTGTGGGTCATTCTGCCTTCAGATTTGTCTTCAGTAAGTGAAAAGCAGCTCAGTTGGGTTGAGGTCAGGTGACTGACTCGGCCATTTAAGAACATTTAATTTCCAAGCTCTTGGGCTGCTTTCACAGTATGTTTTGGGTTGTTATCCATCTGTACTGTGAAGCGCTGTCCTATCAGTTTTGCAGCATTTGACTGAATCTGAGCAGAAAGTATAGCTCTGTACACTTCAGAATTCATCCTGCTACTTCTATCAACAGTCACATTATCAATAAACCCCAGTGACCCAGTTCCATTGGCAGCCAAACATGCCCATGCCATAACACTGCCTCCACATGTTTGACGGATGATGTGGTATGCTTTGGATCACGAGCCCTTCCTTTCCTTCTCCATACTTTTCTCTTCCCATCATTCTGGTACAAGTTAATCTTGCATCAGAACTGGTCAGGCTTTTTTTAGAGGTTTTTTAGCAAAGTCTAATCTGGCCTTTGTGTTCTTGAGTGTTACCAGCGGTTTGCATCTTGAGGTAAACCGTCTGTATTTACATTCATGAAGGTGGCTCTTGATTGTAGACTTTGACAATGATAGGCCTACCTCCTCCAGAGTGTTCCTGACTTGGCTAGATGTTGTGAAGGGGTTGTTCTTCAATAAGAAAAGAATTCTGCAATCATCCACTTTAGTTGTTTTCTGTGGTCTCCCAGGCCTTTTGGTGCTGCTGAGCTCGCCAGTGCATTCCTTCCTTTTAAGAATGTACCAAATTGTTGATTTGGCCCTCCTAAAGTTTCTGCTATCTCTCTGATAGGTCTGTTCTGGTTTTTCAGCCTAATGATGGCCTCCTTCACTTGCATCAACACCTCTTTGGACGGCATATTGAGAGTTCCCATGAACAGCTACCAAATGCAAATTGAACACTTGGAAACAGCTCCAGACCTTTTATCTCCTTAATTTATCATGATATAAGGAGGAAACAGGCCACAGCTGGCCATGAAACTGCTTATCAGTCAATTGTCCCATTACTTTTGAGCCTGTGAAAATGGAGGAACTCTAAAAAATGGCTGTAATTCCTAAACGGTTAATGCAATATTTTTGTTAAACCCCTTGAATTAAAGCTGAAAGTCTATGCTAAAGTCACATCTTGACTGCTTCATTTCAAATCCACTGTGGTGGTGTACAGAGGCAAAATTACCAAAACTGTGTCACTGTCCCAATATTTATGGACCTGACTGTAGTTCGTGTCCCAGGTGCACTTTGTGTGATTAGTTACAATGTTTTAGTCAATTTTACAGTAATTTTAGACACATTGCAGTTGCATCAAGTCACGTTTTGTGCTGAAGCTTTTCACTTACGTATATCTGACCCAAAGAATCATCAGTGACAAATCATCAGTGTGCAGTGAAAAGAAACAATCTTCCTCCTCAGGACATTGATGATGAACCTAAAACCTCTGCTTCACTCTCACTATTAGAGAATGTGTCTTACTGAGGAGCAGGTCATGTGACTCTCAGAGAGATGATCTTACCACAGGAACTCCAGTTTACAGTGAGGATTCTCCAGTACAGCAGAGAGACACTTCCCTCCTGAGTCTCCTAGATTATTGTCAGACAGATCCAGGTCTCTCAGGTGTGAGGGGTTTGATCTCAGAGCTGAAGTCAGAGCAGCACAGCCTTCATCTGAGACACCACAACGAACCAACCTGCAGAGACACAATGACACACACTTCATCAACACAGTTTCATTTTGGTTTAAAACTTACTTTAAAGATGATGTGTGTGGGATTTTATTATTCAGAATGACATGAGGATTTAATATCATCTGTTTATTATAATTAGCAGGGTGCCTCGTTTATCAAGCTGGATATGAACAGGTTTGTGTGTAAATTGTTTGTATGAGTGTTTACACAAGAAATTTTGTATTCATGAAAATCCTGTCAATTCGTGTTCTACTCTTGCTCCTGAGTGTGTGTACATTTGTGCATAAGACGATGCCTGTATTTGTCACATCTACATTTTCTTTGCGTTGCCCAGCTTGTTAGGAAGTTGGGGTCAGAGCGCAGGGTCAGCCATGATACAGCGCCCCTGGAGCACACAGGGTTAAGGGCCTTGCTAAAGAGCACAACCTTCTGATCAGTAACCCATAGATTTAACTGTTGCACCACCACTCACCCAAACTAACTAATGAAAACCTTGACTTGATCAACTTCAAATCAGATCATTTGCATGGATTACTGCAAGTTTATATCTGGAATATACTGTTGAGTTTAAATTGCTTATCTTTAATGTGTTTACAGAGTTTAGCAGAACCCTTTATCCAGAGTGACTTATAGAAGTGCTTTGGAGTTTCTATTAAAAACACATCCTCATGCTGGTTCACTAGGTCAGGAACCAAGAGCACTATTGACAACATTTGTGAAAACCAGTGGTTTTATATTATTGGCATTTATAAAAAAATATTAAAAAGCATGCCAATCCAAACCCATAAATTAAAACAAATAAAACTAATCATTCAAGTGAGTACAAAGAAAATCAGCCTTTCAGAGACTTTTGTAAATCCAGCAGAAAATTGGAGTTCGGTTTGGCTCACACAAACACTTACACACTGCTGTACTAAAAGATCGAGAAATCACACCCAAAGTCATTAAAATAATACTTTGGGCATCGATAGGAGTGAAAACAACTGGAGTGGTTAGCGAACAACTGTGAAAGATGGCAGAAGGTCGTCAGTGGCCTCTGTTCCCCAGAGGGAAAAAAAGGAAGTATGAGACTGATAAATTTACAGTCAAGTCCACTGGGCTGCTTCTGTAAAGCAGATCTGGCAACCCTTTTCATAGCGGCTTGATTTTTTTTTCTTTTTTCTTTTTTTTTGAACAAGGTCTCTTTATTCAAAAATTTATAACATGCAAAAAAAAAAAAAAAAAAAGGCAAAAGAGACCAGAACAGTACAATATATACAGTCAGAACCCCAACATGACCCATCCCTCTACCCATCAGACATACATATGAATTACATTAAACAAAGAAAAGAAGCAAAGAGAAATAAATACATAAATAAATAAATAAAAACAAATAAACAGAAGGAGTAATTCCAATAATAACAATCAACATTAATATGTACAATGAGAATGCAGATAATTAAGCACAAAAAAAACAAAGAAAAAAAAAAACTATACTTTTTTTGGGACTGTATTCTCTATTTCATATTTTTTCAACAAATGACAAGAAGGGTTGCTAGATTGCATAAAATCTCTGGGTAGACCCCTGGAGAGAGTATCTTATTTTTTCTAGTTTAAGATATTGCATGATCTCTCTAATCCAATGAAAGAAAGTCAGAGGAAGGGGGTCTTTCCATTTAAACAGTATTAATCTTCTGGCAAGTAGTGTACAAAAGGCCAACAATTTACTGTTCTAACTGCTTTGGTGCATGTTTTGTGCAGTGACACCAAATATAGCTATAAAAGGAGATGGAGCTATTGGCATTCCTATTATTTCTGAAAATGCATCAAAAATTCACTTCCAAAATTTATACAATCTTGGGCATGTCCATTGCCGAACCACTGAAATGAGTGGTTAAGATACGTATTGATAATTCTCTAAAGTAAAACCAAAATATTTACGTCGGGGCAATAAAATGGAGAGAGTCTCATAACCTTAGTGGGATGACTTCTGCCGAAGTAGGAAAAAAGCAAAGTCCAACAAAAAAGCTGAACAACATGGAGGATTCACTTTGCTGTTTCTGCATCTTGGATGGTAGACTTCACGCAGGCCAGTGCCTTCTCCGGATCCAGAAATTCCTTGCTGTCCCCCTTGTAAGAGACTCTGAGTCGAGCTGGAAACGTTACCTCGTATCCAACATCACGTCCGCCTCGGAATAAGTTCCTGACACTGCTGAAAGCGGCCCGCGCTTTGGCAACGTTCGCAGTGTAGTCTGGAAAGATGGCTATCGGCTCTCCTTTATACCGAAGTGGACCTTGCTCTCGGGCTCGGCGGAGAACTTCAACACAGTCTTGGTAATAGTGGAGTTTAGCGACAATCACCCAGGGCTTTCCATTAGGCTTTCTCTGTGTTAGACCTCTGTGAGCGCGGTCGATTAGGATTTCCTTCTCTAGGTTTAAAACGTCCTTCAGTAGTTTAGAGACTGCAATGGTAGAGCTCGAACCCGTCTCCTCCGGGACCCCCACAGTGCATACGTTACATCTACGCATCCTTCCTTCCAAGTCTTCGTTCTTTTCCTTCAGGTCCGTCAGCACTGGTTTAAGTTCTGCAACTGTCGCCTGCAGTGAAGTGATCCTTCCTCCACATCGCTGATAACAGCCTTCATTTTATCCATTTCAGAACAGATCGCTGGCGTGTTGTTTGCGATTTCAGACTTCACTTCCTTTAGCTCGCTCTTAAGAAAATTAAAGTCTTCAGAAAGACCATTTTTCAGCTCCGCCCTGATAGCAACCGAGATATCCTCTCTCAGAGAAGCTACAATATCTGCTTTCAGATCCTCCGTGTCCGAAACTGGTTCTAACTGCGAAATGGGAGGCGAATCGCCGTCATCTGGAGAGGCCTGAGTCGGGGATTTCTCTGGCCTAGTGTTTGCAGGGACGCTATATTTGTATTTGCGCAGCTTAGTCGCCATTGAAGTGACCAACGCGAATACCAATTGCTCAAAGGTCCCGCAGATATTAACAAAACAGTGTCCACAGTAATTTCGCCAAAAATGCACTGTAAAATAATAATTTAATAAGAAGCCAGACAGGAGCTAAGTTTCACACGTCTTACTCCATTGTATGCTCACTAGCGCCCCCTTGATTTATATTTCAAAATTGAATGGTTGATTTATTTAATTTTTGACCTTTTAACGTCTATGACATTAACTTCTCATTTTAATTTACAAATTCTATATTTGAGATCATTTCCACCATTTCCCTTCTGCTATGAAACCTGCAGCTGCCACACAGTGGATGCAGTTTGTGTCCCAGGTGCACTTTGTGTGATTACTTACAATGTTTTAGTCAATTTTACAGTAATTTTAGACACACTGCAGTCGCATCAAGTCACGTTTTGTGCTGCAGCTTCTCACATACGTACATCTGACCCAAAGACTCATCAGTGACAAATCATCAGTGTGCAGTGAAAAGAAACAATCTTCCTCCTCAGGACATTGATGATGAACCTAAAACCTCTGCTTCACTCTCACTATTAGAGAATGTGTCTTACTGAGGAGCAGGTCATGTGACTCTCAGAGAGATGATCTTACCTCAGTATCTCCAGTTTACAGTGAGGATTCTCCAGTACAGCAGAGAGACACTTCACTCCTGAGTCTCCTAGATTATTCTCACACAGATTCAGTTCTCTCAGGTGTGAGGGGTTTGATCTCAGAGCTGAAGCCAGAGCAGCACAGTCTTCAGCTGAAACACCACAACCAATCAACCTGCAGAGACACAATGACACACACTTCGTCGACACAGTTTCATTTTGGTTTAAAACTTACTTTAAAAATGATGTATGTGGGATTTTATTATTCAGAATGACATGAGGATTTAAAATCATCTGTTTATTCTAATTAACAATGCGCCTCGTTTATCAAGCTGGATATGAACAGATTTGTGTGTAAATTGTTTGTATGAGTGTTTACACAAGAAATTTTGTATTCACGTAAATCCTGTTAATTTGTATTCTACTCTTGCTCCTGAGTGTGTGTACATTTGTGCATAAGACGATGCCTTTATTTGTCACATCTACATTTTCTTTGCGTTGCCCAGCTTGTTAGGAAGTTGGGGTCAGAGCGCAGGGTCAGCCATGATACAGCGCCCCTGGAGCACAGAGGGTTAAGGGCCTTGCTAAAGAGCACAACCTTCTGATCAGTAACCCATAGATTTAACTGTTGCACCAACACTCACCCAAACTAACTAATGAAAACCTTGACTTGATCAACTTCAAATCAGATCATTTGCATGGATTACTGCAATTTTATATCTGGAATATACTGTTGAGTTTAAATTGCTTATCTTTAACGTGTTTACAGCGTTTAGCAGAATCCTTTATCCAGAGTGACTTATAGAAGTGCTTTGGAGTTTCTAGCAAAAACACATCCTCATGCTGGTTCACTAGGTCAGGAACCAAGAGAACTATTGACAACATTTGTGAAAACCAGTGGTTTTATATTATTGGCATTTATTAAAAAATATTAAAAAGCATGCCAATCCAAACCCATAAATTAAACAAATAAAACTAATCATTCAAGTGAGTACAAAGAAAATCAGTCTTTCAGAGACTTCTGTAAATCCAGCAGAAAATTGGAGTTCGGTTTGGCTCACACAAACACTTACACACTGCTGTACTAAAAGATCGATAAATCACACCCAAAATCATTAAAATAATACTTTGGGCATCGATAGGAGTGAAAACAACTGGAGTGGTTAGTGAACAACTGTGAAAGATGGCAGAAGGTCGTCAGTGGCCTCTGTTCCCCAGAGGGAAGAAAGGAAGTATGAGACTGATAAATTTACAGTCAAGTCCACTGGGCTGCTTCTGTAAAGCAGATCTGGCAACCCATTTCATAGCGGCTTGATTTATTTATTTGTTTTTTAAAGGTCTGTTTATTTAAAATTTTATAATAAGCAAAAAAAAAAAGTCAAAAGAGACCAGAACAGTACAATATACACAGTCAGAACCCCAACATGACCCATCCCTCTACCCATCAGACATACATATGAATTACATTAAACAAAGAAAAGAAGCAAAGAGAAATAAACAAACTAACAAATAAATAAATAAAAACAAATAAACAGAAGGAGTAATTCCAATAATAATAATAATCAACATTAATATGTACAATGAGAATGCAGATAATTAAGCACAAAAAAAAACTATACTTTTTTTGGGACTGTATTCTCTATTTCATATTTTTTCAACAAATGACAAGAAGGGTTGCTAGATTGCATGAAATCTCTGGGTAGACCCCTGGAGAGAGTATCTTATTTTTTCTAGTTTAAGATATTGCATGATTTCTCTAATCCAATGAAAGAAAGTCAGAGGAAGGGGGTCTTTCCATTTAAACAGTATTAATCTTCTGGCAAGTAGTGTACAAAAGGCCAGCAATTTACTGTTCTAACTGCTTAGGTGCATGTTTTGTGCAGTGACACCAAATATAGCTATAAAAGGAGATGGAGCTATTGGCATTCCTATTATTTCTGAAAATGCATCAAAAATTCACTTCCAAAATTTATACAATCTTGGGCATGTCCAGAACATATGTAAAAGGCTTGCAGGTGCTTGCCTGCACCTATCGCAAATGGCATCTAGCTCTGGTCTAAATTTAGATAACCTAACCTTTGACCAGTGAAGCCGACGTACAACCTTAAATTGTACCACATGGTGCTGACGTATAGATGATGAGTAAATCCGTTTAATAATTTTTTGCCAAGTTACATCAGAAATTTGTTCATTCAAATCTTTCTCCCATTCACTCTTTAAATGATCTAAAT
This sequence comes from Pangasianodon hypophthalmus, assembly GCF_027358585.1. Classification (NCBI taxonomy): domain Eukaryota; kingdom Metazoa; phylum Chordata; class Actinopteri; order Siluriformes; family Pangasiidae; genus Pangasianodon; species Pangasianodon hypophthalmus. Next base: position 3,619,804 of record NC_069738.1, read on the forward strand.
TGGTCAGGCTATGCTGATTCAGGAGGTTATAAATTTGACCTATAATTTGTTTTAGCTCCTTTCTTAGCTTAAAAATAGAATCTAATAAAGATGTAGGGGGATATAAAGGAAAACAACCAAAAAATGAAACCAAAAACTTTCGCACTTGCAGATATCTAAAAAAATGGGACCCGGGAATCTTAAATCTATTAACGAGCTCCTCAAAGGATGCAGAATTGTTGCCTATAAAGAGATTTTGTAATGTATGTATCCCATTCTTTACCCAGATATCAAAGGCTTTATCTATTATTGAAGGAGTAAACATGTGGTTTTTACACTGCAAAAACTCCTCATCTAGTCAAGACTTACAATCTTATTTCTAGCCATAAAATCTTATTGATTTTATTTTAAGAATAAAATACTATGCAAGAGCAGATCATGTAAGATCATTATGATTGTTTTAAGATTATTTATCTTTTTTTTCCTCACTTAGTTAGCAAAGCTTAAAGTTAGTTATTTTACCTGCAAATTAAGCTTATTTACCATCACAGGCATCATTTGAGGCCTTGTATCTTTTAAGACTTTGTTTTAGCTGTAATAACTGGTTTTAAGGTTGCCCAGTAAAAAATGCTCAATAATCACACTTAGGACTTGTTCATTAGTATTATTTATTCCAAATGCTTGTTTTATGTCAAAGCCAACACATTTATTTACAACCAAACAACAAATTATAAGACTCTGCAGTATTAAGTCACCACACTCTTTCCATTTATCCAGTAGGGTTTTTAATTTCCAGTTTTAAGTGCAATGACATCTTCCAGATTATAATTTGTCAATACATACACACTGTTTTTGAAACTGACTGGATAATATGACTTCGGATCGAGGAGCTTTTCAGCATCTATAAACTCTGTTGCCTGGTATTTTGAGAAGCAGCAAGTAATGATTTTGCTTTGGTTTTGCACGGCAACTACTGTGTGTTACAAGCGTCTTCAACTGAATAAATAATTGTTGACAATATGTATGTGTGATCTTGATTTTAATAACCTTGTTTTAAGTTTAAATGCTTTGTCTCATTTTAAGTCAGAATATATAATAATAATTCTTGAATTAAGAGGAATTATCTTATTTAGTAGCTCTAGTTTTAAGATATTTTCACACAAATTAAGATAAGCAAACTGTTTAAAAATTAATTAAAAAGCTAGTTTTAAGTTAATTAAACTAGATACACTGCTTGGAATAAGTGTTTTAATGCTTATTTTAAGACATTTTGTTCTTTTCTAAAGCCTAGATATGTTTTCTTATTTCAAGAAATCTTACCAAGTGTAATTATCTTCTTAAATCATGAATTTGTTTCTTATATTTAGACAGTTATTTTTTGCAGTGTACTTAATGGAGCGCATAAGGAGAGGCTGCAAAGGGAAAACGATTTTCTAAATTGATTCCATATTCTTAGAGATTGTGTCACCACAGGATTAGAGGAGTAGTGAGAAGCAGGTTCATGCACTGGAAGTTCAGAACACAATAAAGAAAATAGGACACAGGGTTTAAAGGAGAATTTCTCCAAACTAAGCCATTTAGGCTCATCAGGGCTATTACTGTCCCTCATCCACTAAGTCCGTCCTCTGATATTTGCTGCCCAGTAGTAAAATATAAAATTGGGAAGTGCCATGCCGCCTAGGGTACGAGGCTGTTGTAAAATACTTTTCCGAATCCGAGGGTTTTTATTATTCCAAATAAATGATGATATAATTTTATCTATGGAGTTGAAGAAATATTTAGTCAAAAAAATAGCAAGATTTTGAAACAAATATAGGTACTTAGGCAATACATTCATCTTGATAGTATTAATTCTTCCGCTCAGAGAGAGAGGCAGCAAACCCCAGCGTTTAATATCTTGTTTCAAAGCATCTATTAAGGGCAAGAAGTTAGCTTTGTAAAGGTCCTTATAATTATGTGTAGTCCAGATTGCCAAATATTTAATTTTTTTCCTAGTAACTCTGAAAGGAATCGAATTGAAAGGAATACGTGTAGCAGCTTCATTAATTGGCATTAACTCGCTTTTTTGAAGATTTATTTTGTAGCCAGATATCTTACTAAATCTTTCTAATATGTTCAATAATTTAGGGAGACCCCGCAATGGTTCTGACAAATACAACAGCAAATCGTCAGCATAAAGCGAAATTTTACACTCTATATCCCCTCTACGAATTCCTTTAATAGTACTATCTTGCTGTATAGCTATGGCTAGTGGCTCGATTGCAATGGCAAACAGAATCAGAGACAGCCGGCAGCCCCGTCTGATGCCTCTTTGCAAACCAAACAAGGCAGACCGATTATTATTGGTGCGAACCGCTGCCATTGGGGAGGAATAAAGGATTTTAATCCATGATATAAAATTGGGCCCAAATCCAAATTTTTCTAGTGTGTGGAAAAGACAGTCCCACTCCACCCGATCAAAGGCCTTTTCAGCATCGAGCGATATTATAATCTCTGGTATGTCGGGTGGAGAGGGACCATACAAAATATTTATTTTTATAAAACCAGGCTGATCTGAAGAAATTATGGAGGGGGCGAGCACTTCAAGACGCCGGGCTAGCAGTTTTGCAAAGATTTTAACATCTGCGTTTAGAAGGGAGATTGGTCGATACGAGCTGCACTGAGAGGGACACTTATCTTTCTTCAGAGACAGAGAAATGGTCGCTTCACGCATAGTTGGAGGGAGAGAATTTGAAGACAGTGATTCTTTAAATACAGTAAGGAGCAAAGGGACAAATGTATCTGAAATTTTTTTTAAAAACTCAGATGGAAAGCCATCTGGCCCCGGTGACTTGCCACACTGCATACTTCTAATTAGTGGTGCTTGTGAAGCAAGCTCACTATTATAATCTTGTATACTTATTATATTTTTATTATTATTGTTATTATTATTCGCCCTAAATTTGCCCCATAGAGATAACATGGGGATTTGGCCCATAGAGATAACATGGGGACATTGCAGTGAACAAAACTCTGCATCACAAAGTCATAGACACATGAGACTCGCCACATTCGAAGAGGCTGGCAGCCTGTGTGAGAACATGCCCCGCAGTGGGGTACATGTCATACCCCTGGGGCAACAGGGCCCCACAGTTGTCCCATAGAGATAACATAGGGATTTTGAATTGCACATAACTCTGCATCACAGTGTCATAGAGACATGGGTGAGGGCTCGTTCTGCTCAGCCCGCCACTCTGGATGTGCTAAAGACATGGTAGCATCGTGCTAGCAACATGCTAATCATGCTAACAACATGCTAATAATGTTAGCATATTGTTAGCATCATATAAATCATGTTAGCGTCTTGTTAAAAACATGTTAGCATCATGATAGCAACATGCTAATCATGCTAATTTCATGTTAAGAACATGTTAATTGTGTCAAAATGTTGCTAGCATAATGCTAACACAATTAGCATGTTGTTAACATGTGGTTAACATGATGCTAAGACGAATAGGGTTTAGTATTAGTGCCTAGTGCCGAGTTTCGCCACGGCAAGCACCGCTCACATTTTCTTCAGAAAATGTACATCTCTAGTTGCATCTATAATCTCTTCAACGAAATATTGTTCTCTAGGTCGGATGCTAAATCTGGGTTTAACTTGGGGATCTCCACATTATGAAAAAATGTATCTAGTGATTTATCATCTGGAGGCTCAGAAGTGTCAAGGGCAGAGTAGTAAAAAGCATGAATTTATTTCTATATGATCTGTGTGTTTTTTTTTACCTTGTTCATCACTAATCTCCAATATATACTGATTGGACGCTTTCTGATGCAACTGATATGCTAAAATTTTCCCAGCCCTCTCCCCATGTTGTTAGGACATTTGTCTCGATTTTAATATAAGGTTCTCTGCCTGACGTGTCCAAAGAAGATCAAACTCCGTCTTAAGTATCAGACGTCGTTTAACTATGTCATCCGATGGTGAGTGGCTGTATCTAATATCTAACTTCAAAATATCATCAGTTAGCTTTCTAAGACGCTCCATGGTGGCTTTCCTTTGCATTGAACCATACGAAACGATCTGTTGAAATGAAATGATCTGTTGAAATGAAATTGTTAAGAAAGACATCCCGGGCGTCTTATTATGAGACAAAAAGAGGTCAATCTCTGATTTAATAATATTCACTAAAACTTCATCTGAAAGAAGAAGGGGATTGAACCTCCATGGGCGGTATCCAGGTTCTACGCCTGGAATGCATAACTTCATTTTCAAAGGGGCATGGTCCGAAATGACTATAGAGTGGTATTCACAATCAATAATCATATGGAGAAGTCTATCAACAATAAAAAAATAATCAATACGCGAGAATGACTTATGAACCAAAGAAAAAAGGAATAACCCCTAGAAGTAGGGTTTCAGAACCACCAAATATCAGTTAAACCATATGTCTGTAGGAAGAGATTAATTGTTTGAGATGATTTGGATTCAGGGGATGCTCTAGATGAACTGCGATCTAACTTTGTAGAAAGGACACAATTCATGTCACCCCCTAAGATAAGGTGGTAAGTGTCTATACTGGAAATTCGGGAGAAAGCCTGAGTAAAGAAAGTATTGTCATCGCAGTTTGGAGCATAAATGTTCATTAAAATAATGGGGAGCCCGTACAGTCTCCCCACCACAATGATATATCACCCCGTGGGATCTGAGTCTATACATTACAAATGGTACATTCTTACGTATTATAATTGCTGCCCCACTTGCTTTGGAATTAAAACTTGAACGAAATGTTTGCCCTGTCCATCCTCCTAATCTGGTCCATCACTCGGAGATGAGTCTCCTGAGGAAATACTATGTCTGCTTTTAGATGGTCAAGGTGTAAGAGTACCCTTTTCCATTTCACAGGATGATTCAAAGATTTAACATTCCAGTTAACAAAATGAACCATGCACCCTACCTTTCCCATTGAGCTGGTGTCAGCCATAAGGAAACTTAGGTGAGGCATTGAGAACGCAGCTCAAGATAAATTAAGATAATCACGTTTAAAATAAACAAAGAAAAAGATAAGGCATACGAACAAAATATGTCTGCTAGGTCCCCAACCCCAGCCACCTAAACGAACATGGTGGATGTAACGTGCACTGCAAGATATGCCATACATTAAATTATGGCAGGGGAGAGCCACTTTCGTGTCCAACATACCAGCCTCCGCCCAGCCTCTTAGTCACAGAAAAAAAGAACAATGATAAGAGTGAAAATGAAATAATGTATAATAGTAATAGTAATAAAATAAAGTGCTTCACATTATTGTGACAGTCAGTATCATCAGTAGGACGTCATAAGTGAAATATAAATACACTCAAAAACACCGCGCCACTACGACGGAACACTGCCATGTAATTAAACACAAAAGTCCCGATGACTCTTATAACTATCAAACTGAAATGAGTGGTTAAGATACATATTGATAATTCTCTAAAGTAAAACCAAAATATTTACGTCGGGGCAATAAAATTGAGAGAGTCTCATAACCTTAGCGGGATGACTTCTGCCGAAGTAGGAAAAAAAGTCCAACAAAAAAGTTGAACAACATGGAGGACAACAACACAAGCTGCAGAGACACAATGACACACACTTCATCAACAGATTTTCATCTTGGATTAATACTTGCTTTAAAGATGATGTGTGTGTTGGACTGTCTCCCTTCACTTGTCCAATCACAAGTCATTATTAACACTGACCAATTATTACTGCTGTTACTGAGAATTACTGACATTTAATCTGCAAGTGGTGTAAAGGTATTGCTGGTTCATGTTTTACAAAATACTGTTTAACTGTATTTTTTATACATATGTATCTAATTCTAAGTGCATTTAATTATTAGTTTAAAGAATAAGTGATAATTTTAATGACTAATATATTTGTTCTGTATGTTGTACTGTTACAGCACACTTAAGCTGAAAAACAACACTGTATACAACTCTTAACTGCAGCTTTTAGTGAACTACTGTGACTCTCAGAGAGAAGATCTTACCTCAGCTGTTTCACTTTACAGTGAGGATGCTCCAACAGAGCAGAGAGATTCTTCACTCCTGAGTCTCCTAGTTTATTCTCAGACAGATCCAGTGTATCCACAGTCAGATGCAGTTCTTTCAGATTGGAGGTATCTGAGTTGAGCACTGAGGCCAGAGCTGACCAACTTCTTTCTTGAATTGTATCACACCTGATACTGAAGGAAATAACACACAATGAACTAACAATGATGCAAATTATCAAACAGGTCCTAAAGCTTTCACTGCAACGTCTCAGTTTCAAAACACAAACATCAGCTACACAATTTACTTAAATGCTGTAATAATAATAATAACAATAATAATAATAATAATGATAATAATAGTAATAATAATTCACATTCAGAGTTCATTCGGCTTTACTGGAGTTTTTGGCTGCGTACATCATCACAGACAGCTTTGTATAAACATGGAGTAAAAGGTCTGAGATGCCAAACGGAAAAGCAAGAGAGTCTGATCTAAAATGTTTATAAGAGGAAAAAGGAAAGTCTAAAGTGTCTTGAAGAGTTAGATTCATCTGAACTGCTAAGACATTTGATTTGTTCTCTTAACAGTGTAACAGTATAACAGTTAAATTCAGCTTTACTTACATTGCTTTCCTTGATGCTGCAATCACAGGCATCACCTTCACAACAATCTCTTCTCTTATTTTATCTGTACTGGTATATTTACTCAGGTCAAATTCTTCCAGCTCCTGTGCTGAACTCAGTAACACAAACACCAGAGCAGACCACTGTGAAGAAGAGAGTTTTCTTTGTTTTCCAGATTTCAGGTACTGCTGGATTTCCTCCACTAGAGAACTGTCACCCAGTTCATTCAGACAGTGGAACAGATTGATGGATTTCTCTGTAGAAACATCTCTACTGATCTTCTTCTTGATGTACTGTACTGTTTTCCTATTTTCTGTCTGGGAGCTACTTCCTGTCTGTGTTACTAAGGCATGTAAGAGTTTCTGATTGGACTCCAGTGAGAGACCCAGGAGAAAGCGGAGGAAAAGATCCAGATGTCCAGATGCACATTCTAAGGCCTGATCTACAGTATTCTCGTGGACATCAGAAATTGTCTTAAAGACCCCACTCTGTACAAGAGCATTTCTCTTTTCCTTCATGAATGTCAGGTGCACATACAGAGCTGCGAGATGCTCCTGGAGGCTCAGATGAACAAAGCAATACACTTTACTCTGGTGAAGCCCAAACTCCTCTCTGAAGATCTGCGTACACACACCTGAGTACACTGCTGCTTCTGTAACATCAATGCCACACTCTCTCAGGTCTTCCTCATAGAAGATCAGGTTGCCTTTCTGCAGCTGCTGAAAAGCCAGGTGTCCCAGTTTGAGAAGCATTTCTTCATCACTCTCCTGCTTCTTTGAGTACTTTTCTCTTATGATGTTTGTCTGAATGATGAGGAAGTGTGTGTACATTTGAGTCAGAGTCCTGGGGATCTCTCCACTCTCTGCTTCACTCAACATTCTCTCTAGAACAGTGGCTGAAATCCAGCAGAAGACTGGGATATGGCACATGATGTAGAGGCTTCTTAATGACTTCAGGTGTGTGATGATGTTACTGGCCAGGCTCTGATCACTGATCCTCTTCCTGAAGTACTCCTCCTTCTGTGGGTCATTGAACCCTCGTACCTCTGTGACTCGATGGACATACTCAGAGGGGATTTGATCAGCTGCTGCTGGTCGGGAAGTGATCCAGATGAGAGCAGAGGGAAGCAGATTCCCTTTGATCAGGTTTATCAGCAGCACATGGACTGATGCTGATTCATTTACATCACACACTCTCACTGTGTTCTGGAAATCCAGAGGAAAACGACACTCATCCAATCCATCAAAAATGAACAGAACTTTTTTCACACTGGACATTTCTGTTTCGTTTGTTTCTTTAAAACAGACATGAAGGAGATCCATCAGACTCAGTTTTTGGTCCTTCATCAAATTCAGCTCTCTGAAAGGAAGTGGAAATATGAGGTGGAGGTCCTGATTTGCTTTCCCTTCAGCCCAGTCCAGAATGAACTTCTGCACGGAGACTGTTTTTCCGATGCCAGCGACTCCCTTCGTCAGCACAGTTCTGATGGGTTCGTCTTGTTCAGATAAGGGCTTAAAGATGTCATTGCATTTGATTGGTGTTTCCTCTGTTGTTGTTCTCCTGGATGCTGCCTCGATCTGTCTCACCTCATGTTCTTTATTGACGTCTCCACTGTCTCCCTCTGTGATGTAGAGCTCTGTGTAGATCTCATTCAGGAGTGTTCGGTTTTCCTGGTTTATTATCACTCCATTTAAACACTGAAACTTCTTCATCAGATTCAGTTTGAACTTTTTCTGGAATTCATTTACAGCAGCAGATTCTGGGTCGTGTCTGTGACAAGGTGAAGTAGGAAGACATGGTGAGACATGGGGTCAGATAACCATTCTTTATGATGTATTTGCCTCATTCAACTGTTTGTTTTCTATAATCTAATCATGTAGGAAATAACTGCAAAGAGGTTTATTATACCAGTGTGTCAGTGTCACAGTCATGTTGTTGGTTTTGATCTTACCCTGTATCTGTGATGATGTTCTTTTCTATTCCATCTGCTGCCTTCAGTAGAACTCTGGGAATAAAAAGCAGCTATTAAAGGCAAAACCTTTTGTCACTATTGTCTAAATGTTAGCCTTGATTTTGCTACAATAATTCTTTGTGAGTGTATTAACAGCTTCTTTCCACTGACAATTTCTGTTCTGGCAGCAAAAGGGAGATCTACATAATATTAGGTGGTGGTTTTAATATTAGGTGGTTTTAATGTCATATATGTGCAGCAGCAATCAGCCATATCATTAAAACCACTGACGTGCATAATATTGATTATCTTGTTACAGTGGCACCTGTGGGATAAATTAGGCAGCAAGTGAACAGTCAGTTCTGTAATTCACTTCACCTGTCAGTGGTTTTAATGTAATGGCTGTACTCAGTGTATCTAGTATACACAAACACACACACACACATATATATATATATATATTACATACACATACACACACTACTCTGTTTAATGCACTCTGAACTGCATCCAGCTGGTATTTCTGCCTATACTGTAATATAAATCACAAACTGAGTCTACCATTTCTGATTAAGGTGCAATATTTGTATATTAGGATGATGACTGTGTGTTGTGTTCTCTGTGATGTGTGATGTAAAGTTTGTATTGTGTGTGTATCATGCTGTGACCAAATATCAAGAAATATTCTAATTCTAATACATGTAACTATATATGGTGAATAAAATGATTCTGATGAACATTTAAAGAACACAGTGCTAAATACAACATCACCAATATTGTAGAACTGGAGAAGAAAATTCTGCCCTGGTTTAATTTTTTTTATTTAATTTTTTTTTTTTACTGTCATAAAGGACGTAAGAGAATATGAGTACATTAGTCAATATGAAAAGACAATCTGTTCTAGATTCTAGTCACAAATCTTAAAAAAAAAAACTAGAACACATTAATGTTTGTTGCTCTTATTATTAGTAGTAGTAGCAGCAGCAGTATTAGAAAGTGTCATTACATATTACACATTTTTTTGCTCATATTATCATTTCTTGCTTTAGCATTTCTTAACACGTTATCTGTGAGACATTTTGACCTTAATATATATTTACGCTCTTTCTTCTAAAACATTTACTGAAAGTATTGTAGCATCATTTTAAATGTCAAACCATGATCTTAACTATGAGAACTATGGGATGTTACCTGTGTCTAAAAATGGAAACTTGTGTAAAGTTCACATAAGGAGGATCCATAGACACGTCACTCTTCATGGAGACACAGCTGGGTGCTGGTGAGTCTGATCTCTTTCTCTGGAGTTTACTGCACAACATTATAGACAGTCCTTTAGTGATTTAAAGACACTATAGTTTTTGACTGACATGTTAGCTTAATGAGGACTTAACTGGCTCCAACAATGAACAGTGACTTGTACTATTATTTTATTTTACTATTAACTTTATTGTGACATCAATATGGTTTTACTTCCATATTACCTATATTCCCCTCCAAAAGTATTGGAACAGCAAGGCCAATTCTATTGTTTTCGCTATACATTGAAGACGTGTGTTTGAGATCAAAAGATGAGTGGCAGACTTGATGCAGTTATTGCAAGCAAGGGATATTCACCCAAATATTATGTGTTATTTACTTCAAGACTTATCTATTCCTATAATTTTGCTCACCTAAAATATGTCTATGTTTTACGCTGTTTAACACATCTAGATGTAAATACCAAGAAACAAAAGTTGAAATCCTAAACTTTCGTCTCATTTCCTTCTTTTGAGCTCAAACTCTAATGTCTTTTGTGTATAGCACAAATAAATGAATTGGCCTTACCATTCCAATAGTTTCGGAAGGGACTGTATATGACACTGTAAAAATGGAGTGTATCAGAAATAGTGCCATGACATGTTGTTTCCCATAGTGTTTTTTTTTTTTGCTTATGTTATCATTTCTTGCTTTATCATTTCTTAACACATTACCTGTGAGACATTTTGACCTAAATATAAATATTTACATTCTTTCTTCTAAAACATTTACTGAAAGTATTGTAGCATCACTTTAAGACCAAAAATCTATAATATAAATGTCAAACCATGATTTTAACTTTGAGAACTATGGGATGTTACCTGTGTCCACACGAGGGGTTTCCATTTTTAAAGTTCACATAAGGAGGATCCATAGATGCATCACTCTTCATGGAGACACAGCTGGGTGCTGGTGAGTCTGATCTCTTTCTCTGGAGTTTACTGCACAACATTATAGACAGTCCTTTAGTGATTTATATACACTCTAGTTTTTTACTGACATGTTAGCTTAACGAGGACTTAACTGACTCTAACAATGACTTGTACAGTCTTTATTTTTGGTTTTTGATTATTTCGTTAGCCATTACTATTACCTTTATTGTCAAATCAAGATGCATTTACTTCCATATAGTATATATGCCATTGTAAAACCCTGCACTGCACAAATACTGATATTAATTCCTCCGAAATGTTTAGTGAACGTATAGTAGCAGCACTAGGGCTTAACTAAAGTATAAAATAAACTGATAAATATCAAAATGCTGCTAATGACTCTGGACTTGATAAAGCAATGTGTAGCTTGGTCTTTCTCTGTGCGGTGATTTTAGCTATGAGAAATATGGGGTGTTACCTGTGTCCACACGGGGGGTTTCCATTTTTGAAGTTCACATAAGGAGGATCCACAGATGCATCACTTTTCATGGAGACACAGCTGGGTGCTGCTGAGTCTGATCTCTTTCTCGGGAGTTTACTGCACAACATTATAGACAGTCCTTTAGTGATTTATATATACTCTAGATTTTGCCTGACTTGTTAGCTTAATGAGGACTTAATTGGTTCTAACAATGAACAGTGACTTGTACAGTCTTTATTTTGGTTTTAATTATTTTGTTAGCCATTATTATTACTTTTATTGTCACATTAAGATGCATTTACTTCCATATTATATATATGACACTGTAAAACCCTGTACTGCACAAATACTGATATTAATACCTTTAAAATGTTTAGTGAATGTATAGTAGCAGCATTAGGGCTGTAGCGGCTCATGGGGAAAAAATTTGAATACCTCTGCTTTATAATGTTTAAGTGACTTGTTAATATAATAAGGACATAATTTTACTTAGTATAAACTTTGGTTATTATTTTCATATGTACTCACTACATATTTCAGATATAAACAGGTAATGTCTAAAATACAAAAACATGGTAGGTTACCACTTCCTGGGGGGTGGAGTCATATCATCTGTGTCCAGATCAGGGAGCCCCATTTTTTTATTTTAGTGTATACACAGACAGCTTATGGACACACAGCCGAGTCCTGAAGACGGTGATCTCTTCTGCTAGAATGAATTACACTCCTAGAAAACACACAAAAAATGTGCAGTTAACTGTGCAAAAAAACAAACTTTCATATCTTTGACCAAAAAAAAAAAAAAAAATTATTTTACCTCTATGTTCATCATGTAATGAACTGCATATGTGAGTAGGTCCAAGCTTAAGGAGCAGAAGGGTTCATAGTAAGAGTAGTTTATAAATATTATGCAGTTTTATGCAATATTATTTTACGTCACGTCATGCAGGTGCAGAGGGCAGGAGCAATGACGTCAGGTAGCAGGAGCACACAGACAGCTTGAGAGAGAGAAAGAAATAGCAGATTCTTAATTGTTTGTGTAACATACAAGACTGCAAAAGGCAGGTGAAAAGGGTAAAAACTTGATCAGGGCAGAACACAGACAAAATGGCCAAATCCAAAGGAGTAGTCAGAAAACAAGTTAAGGGTCAAAATACACAATAAACACTAGTCAGGAATAATGCTCAGGACTTGACAAATGATTGAGGCAAGATAGTGTGTGTGTGTGTGTGTGTGTGAGTGTGTGAGCGTGCGTATCCTTGTATATAGTCCAGACAGGAAGTGAGGTAAACAGTTTAATAATCAGGGGAAGGGGCCTCTGCTGAAGGTAGAAGAAATAACTGTGTTATTTTTCTCATCATAGTCTCAATTTTCTACTGAATATCGAGACACCAAAAGCAATTTACTGTGGACAAAGTTTTAGAAGAAATTATCCAGGAACCTGACCAAAATCAGTCCAAATAAGAATTAGTTACAGAAAGCAGCATGGATTCATATGAAGATGCTTTTTTGATAATGTTATATATTGGACAGTAGTGAAAGGAGTGGATAACTCTATATTTTCTGTTGTGTAAAGACAGCTACTTTACAATGCGTCTTATTACTTTATTTTTATTATTATTGTTATTATTAGTATTTTTGATTTTAGTAATGAGTTAAAGAGCCTGAAATTTATGTATTTGTGTCGACATTTACATGTTAAACATATACTTTGTTTTAGAGAAACATCTGATGAAGAGCAGAAGCATACAGTATGTCTGCACATAAGACAAAAAAAAATCACCTGTTAGAAAGCCATATCCTGGTCCCTTCATACATGTGATCCTGATGAAGTTGAGGAAAGTCTGCGAATAAAAAAGGTTCTGATGATTATGACCCTCTTTTCAAAATAAAACGTCTCTATTACCCACTTGTCTCTTGCTGTAAGGTTTTGTACCACCCTGATGGATATCTATCCACAGGCGAATGGTAGCCAGCAAGGCGCGTACTGGTCTAAAACAGTATGTGAAAAAATGGGGATATAAAGTGTTTGTCCGTGCTGTGTCCATCTCTAGCTACACCTGGAATATTTTTGTTTATCAAAGGAAAAGATCCACCCACACAGACAAGGGATTGAGTTATGATGTATGATGACCCTGTTGGGTGTTTCTCTGCTTTGAACAGGTTACTAGGTGTACGTTGTACTTCAAATTCTATATGTTTTTCTGCCAGTTGGTCTTAAAAACAATAGGCCTTTAATGTAAAAACTTCAGAATAATAAGGGTTTAGTTTTAGGGATATCATTCATACAGAAATTGCTTTTAAGGGATTAACTAAAAAGGCCAAAGCAGAAAGTTGCTTAAATCATTTGTAGTTAATAGAAGGGCTACTTTAAATCTATTTCTTCCTCTTCATCAACAGTAAATGGGTTTTTAGTTTGGATAAATGAACAATTCTGAGCCAGAATTCAGCAAGTCTGAAATCAGTTGTACTAAACACAGAGAATTTCTGTGAGCCTAAAGTAGCGATGGGCAATATGACAATTTTAGATGGTGAATGATCCATGATGTTTTTACAGAGATCACATATATCGTGATTCTAAATATATTTTGTCAGTTGTGCTGAAAATGCTCAGATATGGCATCCTAACCTGTGTACCTTATAATCGCAAGTCCAGCTTGTGCTCTCCCTGACAGACACATGAACAAATCATTAATAACCAAGAGTAGGTGGCTCCTTATCTTACATTTCCTCCTCAACTTGCAACAGCATGGCTGACAACACGGAGGAGTTCGAATACAAATTTGTTTAACCACCAATAAAGTACCCCAAAGAGTGTGTGCTGAAATCCAGATAACATGTAGAGGTCAGATGAACAACACCACAGCCAGAAACAGGGCTGAAGCAATACAACAATAACAAATGGGTTTGAAAAAGGCACTCCTTATGAGAAAACACTGATCACTCATGCCATGATATTGCACCTGGCCAAAGATGTAATACGCTTCAAACCAGTAGAAAACAAGAGTTTTAAGCAATCCTAAAAAATTTCAGTCTCATTGCCAGCCAGTTTGAGGGACCAGGACGTCTCCATGGTTATCGCATGATGTTTGAGAGATGCTGCCTGAATGGTTTACAGCTCACAAGACAAATGGTGGTCAAAGTCTTCAGAAACAGGATGTAACAGGGTCAGATTTAGGGGAGTACTGGGTTGGGCTGTAGATTAGAGCTCCCACATCTCCAGTAAAACCCCTTGCACTGCACATGAACATACTGTATGGACTTATTTACGGAAAACTCCAGTCATGATAGTGTTAAAATAAATATATTATATAAAGTGTGTGGCTTTATAACAGCTGTAGTTCATTATGATGTCCAGTTTAATCCTGCTTTCTTCTAACAGACTCACAAAATGTCAGGGATTGGAGTCGGAGGCGGATGCAGATGTGATTTAATCGGTACAAAACATACACACGGTACATGAACAAGACCAACAACAACCAGGTAAAAGCAGGAACACAAAAACACAATGTGAGCTGGACAAACACAAGACAAAGAGTACTACCAGAAATACAGCTTAAACACCATAAACGAGACTCAGGTGTGCGTGATCTTGTGAGGTGCAGGGGCTGATGGGCAGGCCCGGATTGGCTAATCGGGAGCACCGGGAGGATTCCCGGTGGGCCGGTCTGTTTTTTGACCAAGAGGGCCAGTGTTGTCATGCCACTGGGTAGAAATACGGATGTTGTTCTAAACTGCCTGCATGCACAGCAGCCCCACTCTTTTTTTTTTTTTATTATTTTACCGCAGCCCCACTTTTTTTTTTTTTTTATTATTTTACCGCAGCCCCAGTCTTTTTATTTATTATTGTCTCGCAGCGCCACTCGCAGACTAGTGCAGCCTGCAGGTTAATGAGGACGTAATTATCTTTCGACTCCCCCGACAGCGGCACCATGCTCAAAAAAAAAAAAAAAAAAAAAAAAGACACACAGCCATCATTAGAAAGTTATACTGTGGGGAAAAAAATTCTTGCAGATAACAGTGCAATGCTTGATTTTTTTTTTCTTTATTCATGTTTAAGGATTGGATATCTGTGTACAATTTTGCACAGAATATATACTCAGTATTCATGTTCTCATATTTGTGAAAATATTTGAAGTTGTAAAGCAGCTGTTTCCTGACTTATGCAAAGGAAAAAGAGATGATAGTGTCATTAGAAAGTGCAATACATTTTATTTTAATTTAATTTTAAATTTTTATTTTTTATATTTGTATTTATTTGATATTTCAAGGTTTGGATATTTATGAACACTAATTCTTACAGAAAATAGATTCGGATACTGTTAAACAGTACATTGTGTTATTGTAAAGAATACTGTTATTAACTGTTCTAATAAATCTTCGCTGTGAAGCAACACGTTGGCTACTGTATTAGCACTGAACTGGAAATGATGATATTTTTGAAAAATACACTGAATTACAAGGCTGTAGATAACAGTGCACTATTGTAGACGTATATACTGAAGTTTTAATTACATTATTTTAATATAGTCAGTCATAAACTAAAGTGGGCCGGTCTAAGTCATGAAACTCCAGAGCTAAAAATGAGTCCCACTCCGGCCCTGCTGATGGGTAACGTAGTCCTGACAAAATAAACACACAGTAAAGTAATGTAAACCACAGCAACTCAATAAAATTAAAGCTTAAGCATCCACAACTCCGTAATTTGAGTTTAACACCCTTGGCTTAGCTGTGTATAGCCAAAAAATATTAACTAACTAATTAATTGATTAATTAATTACATTTACATGTCTACAGGATAGTAGGCTGTGTTTGACGATGGCTGTGTGGAACTGAAAAGTTGTGATCTCGCGATAACAGTGCAGAAAAAAATAAATTATTCATGCCTTGTATAGACTTCTGTAGAAGCTAGAGCTTAAAACACATTATGTCTGTTCCACACTAATAAAGTTAAATTCCCCAAACACTCTGAATGTTTAATTAATGAGAAAAGGAAGAGAGAAACTCGAATAAATAACACACACCTAATAAACAGCAGCTTTACAGGGTAGATGATTTCAGTTCCACTGAAGTGAAGTTTTACTGCTGTTTCTACATGAGGTCAGTAAAATATAACGACATTTATGTTAAAGAAATAACTCGCTTTTAGTCAGCAGTCCATGTTGTGTGACATTAATATCACCGTTTCTGCCTGGTGTTGAAGTTTATTTACTTTTCCAACAGCAACAAAATGGAGTCGCGGCTGAGACACAAACACTTCTACTTCATTATGAAGATTCATTATGAGTGATTCACGAGTGATTTAGCAAACGAATCGACTCTTTGAGCTGGCCCTTTTAGAACTTAGAAATGACTAGATAGATTTCATTAGCATCCAGTCAAGTTCATCAATGTAGAAAGCAACTATTAAGAATGATGACAGTCCACCATATGCAGTGATCTTCTCATTCTACACAATGTAGTTAGTGTTTATGTGCATTTGAAGATGGATAAACCACCAGACTGCAGTGAAGAGCTTGAGGATGAACATCCCCTGGCCCTGTACCTTAAGGAGAAGGAATCTGCAATCAGTAACTGGCTATACTCGTTTTATTTCTTTTTCTAATATTTCGTTAGCCTAGCATGTGTAAATTTGAAAATGTTGGGTAAAAAATAAAAATTCAGATAATAAAACATACACATTAAAACAATTCAGGAAGTGAAAAATTCAAGTAAAGCAATTCAGTGAAAACATCCGGGATACTCAGAAACAGCAAACAAGTCAGACTCTAATCAAACTCACTCCTGACCAATCACAACACACCTGGGAGCTCATAGAGGGAGGCTTCATTTCTTAGTTATTTATTAATGATTTATTAATGATTTACACCTTGTAGTAATCTCTCTCTCTCTCTCTCTCTCATGCCTCGTGATCACTTCACCCGCTATTACACTTTTCTACCACTAGTTGTTTTTTAAATCCAGATTAAAACATTTCAAGCTGTGAAAAATTCGGGTTAAAATAATTCAACTGTTTAAAATTTCAGGTTACAAAAGCTTTTGAACGTTTCATTATTGAGAAAAGAAAAGAGCTGGTGTATATATCTGTAGTAGCTCCACAGCTGATAAACAACAGCTTCTCACTGCCTTCAGTCCGCCATGACGCACTTTTCTTACTGCTTTTACACTTCACTACATTCTAGACTTTTAGACTTCAATACATTATAAAAGCGTTTTAAATATTAAAGAAACCACTCACTTAGTCAGAAGTCCATGTTGTGTGACATTAATATCACCGTTTCTGCCTGGTGTTGAAGTTTATTTACTTTTCCTGCAGCAACAAAATGGAGTCGCGGCTGAAACACTTCCACTTCATTATGAAGATTCATTATGAGTGATTCACGAGTGATTCGCAAACGAATCGACTCTTTGAGCTGGCCCTTTTAGATGAACTTAGAAATGACTAGGTAGCAGTGCTGGACTGGTAATCTGGCATACCGGGCATTTTCCCTGTGGGTCGACGCACTATCGGGCCGGTACAATGTTATTTTTTATTTTTATTTTTTTCCCCCAAGGACTGGCCCATCACAATGCGCCATAGACGGAGCGATAAGGGTTCTGATAAGGTGGTGCTGAAAAGCTCAGGGGAAAGAAGCTCAAAAGTTTGGAGGCGGAGGCCGCGAGATGTGCGAAGATTACCGGCATGTTGTCTAGGGGCTGCTGCAGCAGTAGCCTCTTCCTCGTCTGCAGGTCAGAAACTTTCACAGCAGCGTTATCAGCAACAGACTCGCTCTGCTGTGAGTGATGCGGGTCAAAGGGACAAGCAGGAGGAGGAGAGGAGAGTAGCTGACTCGGTGAGGAGCTTGATAACAGGGACTCGCAAGTAGGGGAAACAGAGGCATCTAACCATGAGTGTAGAATACAGAAACACTTTTTAATAAAACACAAATTCCTCCCCCACGCTTTTTTTGGCAAAGTCAAGTGTGTTCATGGAGGTTTCCATGGGCCAATGCGTTCTCTCACTGAAAGTTTAAAACCAATTCATAGCTCCAGGAAACCCCTTGACAATAGCAGCTCTGGCTGTAGCAGAATAAACAGCAGAAACGTCGTGAGTGGCTGGTGAAACGTGGAAACAAACAAATGATTGGGACAATATAGGGATTGTGTGTTTTTAAACCATGTGGTTATTGTCATAGCAATAAAGTATTTGAATAATGCATATCATGTATTTCCTGTGATTCCTCAGTCAAATGAATCTCACCTTTGTCTGTGTGACCCCCAACCTCCACCATCTCTCCTAAAGGCTGTCCTCATTTGTATGAAGAGAAGATTTAGAGCTTAACTGGAGTGATATGCACACGCCATTTTTGCAAATACTTAAGTTTCAATAATAAAGATACCAGTACTGTAATCAAGTCATCTTTGTTTATATAGTGCTTTTTACAATACAAATTGTTTCAAAGCAGCTTTACAGTGATAATCACTGTGTTTGATAATTGATTATTTATTAACTTATTCTCTGCCTTCCTCTCTTATTCTTCTATTACTGAGATTACTGGCAACATTTTAAATTCTAGTATATGTTGTACACAGTTGCATACTTATATTTTATTAAATAAATTAAAATTAATTCAATAAATACTTTGACTTTAAGCTTCTTTTCTTTGGGAATATTTATATATATATGGAAGTGAAAAACATGCCAGGGCCGATTTTTTGTCCCAGTCCAGCCCTGCTACGTAAATATCATTAGCATCCAGTCAAGTTCATCAATGTAGAAAACAACTATTAAGAATGATGACAGTCCACCATATGCAGTGATCTTCTCATTCTACACAATGTAGTTAGTGCTTATGTGCATCTCTCTCTCTCTCTCTCTCTCTCTCGTGCCTCGTGATCACTTCACACGCTATTACACGTTTCTACCACGTTTTTTTTTTTTAAATCCAGATTAAAACATTTCAAGCTGTCAAAAATTCGGGTTAAAATAATTCAACTGTTTAAAATTTCAGGTTACAAAAGCTTTTGAACGTTTCATTATTGAGAAAAGAAAAGAGCTGGTGTATATATCTGTAGTAGCTCCACAGCTGATAAACAACAGCTTCTCACTGCCTTCAGTCCGCCATGACGCACTTTTCTTACTGCTTTTACACTTCACTACATTCTAGACTTTTAGACTTCAATACATTATAAAACCCTTTTAAATATTAAAGAAACCACTCACTTAGTCAGAAGTCCATGTTGTGTAACATTAATATCACCGTTTCTGCCTGGTGTTGAAGTTTATTTACTTTTCCCGCCGCTCCTCAAAATGGAGTCGCGGCTGAGACACAAACACTTTCACTTTCGAAAAACTGACTCACTTCCGGTGATGTGTCGTTCAGGAAATGAATCGACTCTTTGATTCGGCTCCTTTAGATGAACTTCAAATAGAAAAAGCAAACAGTGAAATTGAAATAAATGAATTTTTTACTGTTAAATATTTTTTGTTGTCTGAAGTTACACTACAAGTCCAGTTTAATTACCAAGAAACAGAATAACAGTGACGTCATTAATAACAATAATAATAATAATCTCACAGGAAAGCTGTTTGTGAAAAAGACAAAAGAAAGCAGCTGAGAAAGATTTCACATTTTATACTGAATTATTACATTATTTTTTTGCACACATACAGTGTGACCTACCTGTATATGACAGGTGTATGGGATATAATGCGTATAGAGTGTGGTATAGTGTTTTTTTCTCTAAGCATAAAAACTCTAGAGAATTTAGACAGGTGACAATGACACACACCTGAAAGCAAGAAAAGCTACACACATACAGGTGTTTCTTAATAGATCTCTTCTAAATACTGTCCATTTATTTAAATAAATGCTGCACACACACACACACACACACACACACACAATATTTTACAGCTTAATAGTGTTGAAGAAATAAATTCTTGCTCCACTTTGCTTTAAAAGAGACATTTTATTTCTGCATGCAGCTGGACAGATCACATGTTCGAACCATATACTGTACAAACAAGGATGGATTACCGAATGGGCTTACCGGGCACAGGCACAGGGGCCCAAGGAGTCAGGGGGCCCCAAAGCCAGAGCCTCCACCTAAGGTCACTTTTGTTAACAACCCAGAGACAAAAGGCCAAAAGTCTTCCTGAAAAACTGAATAAAAATGAGATTTGAAGATGTCACAATAAAGAATCTATCATCCATCCATCCATCTATCCATTCTCTGTAACGCTTATCCTACACAGTGTCGCAGGGAGCCCGGAGCCTATGCCAGGGGACTTGGGGCACAAGGTGGGGGAAACCCTAGACAGGGTGCTAATCCATCGCAGGGAACAATCACACACACACACACACACACACACACACACACACACTCATTCGCTTACTACAGACAAAGAAACTATCATTACACCTTCAAAGTGAGTGTTTATCACTTCAGTTTTCTGGAGGACTTTGGGGGCTGAATTCTCTGTTATTGATGTCATTCAGTATGGACCCTGCAACTCTGTGAGGAGAAATCCCAAAAAAGAAAGTACAAAAAAATGACACAGATAGAAGCTGGACCCCGCTTCCAAAACAATAAATAAAAATAAATATGCCAGTTACATAAAGGTGTGGCTCATCAAGACTGCATGTTTTTTCCACCCAACAGAGCCTCCTAACTCCACATGGCCCTCCAGACCAGTATACACCTAGCTAGTAAACTGGTAGAACACTTTATGTCTATTAACAACTGCTAAACATCCCATTTACATTTATTACATAATGTAGTATGCTGCAAGGGTATCAATCGAAAACTATCAACAATTAATGACTCCCATGAAGAGTGTGTGTTGATGAAGCCATGTCTGTTGAGAAAAGAAGCAGCTCTTGAATGTGTGGAATAATTTTGCTCGAACATACAGATTTATATTGCGCGAGATTCAATAACGCGCTCGGATTTTTGGCACAGATCTGCAGCCGTAAACAAGTGCATTAATATAAACCTGTGATTTGCAGCTGCGCTGTTGTCAGAGCTGCTGCTCTAGAAAATTAATCAACACTTTCTGACCAATCACAGTCCAGAAATGAATAAGCTCTGTAGTATACAGTATATGTAACTCAGTGTGTGTGTGTGTGTGTGTGTGTGTGTGTGTGTGTTTCAGGATGATGATATCGAGTCCACACAGCTGCCCTAGTGAAAAAAAAAATTAAAGACTAATTGTCAGTATATTTAAGTGTGTTAATGATTAGTTAACTTGAAGTGTGCTATTTTGGAACAACTAATTTTGTGCTAAGTATATTTTACTTGTAATTAAATTGTAGTAAAGCATAACTTTAAGTGTATTTAGTGTACTTCTATGTGCTAAATTGGAACAACTTCAAGTATACTTAGTACACTTTAAGTATCTGCCTGTGTAAGATAATTACATGCTTCATTAGTGATATTAAAGTGTACTTTTTTGTATTACAAGTACATTACAAATTAATTAAGAGTGTCTTCAAAACACACAAGCAATATACCATAAATATATTATTTTTGAGTAAAAATATGCTAATTTTTTTCCCCGATGCTGAATGCACTTATTATCAGGGTCATTACAATAAATAACTCACACGACTAGCTAGCTAGCTAACAGGCTAAGCTAACTGGAGAATGAGATGATGGCTAATTCGCGGCCTCACTGTCAAAAACAAGAAGTGTGAATAGCAACTTTACAAAATGCACAAATCCCCTCAGACAAGAGCACAAACAGTTAAACATCAACTACCAAGTCTGTAAACTGCAACGCTGCCTTTATAAATAGCTAGCTCTATGAAGTTAGCAATACCAAGCCAACTAAGTTCCCCGAACAATATTAAGTCTATCGGATTAGCTAGTAGGCTAACTGTTAGCACTCTGTAAGCTTCAGCCACAGCACTGATAGCGAGCTAAGCAAAATAGCATCGGCTAATGCTAATTTAATTGCTCATTTCGCCCAAAATTCATCTGAAACATTTCAAAAACACATTCGATAAAAGGTTACTGTAGATCATTGTGATAAATTATCTGTTTAATTATACATTGTGTATTTTCATGTGATGCACTAAAGGTGTTGGGCTCTTTAAGAAGCAGGCTCTCTCTCACCGGGTCTAGGTAGCAAAAACACACATGCGCTGTATGTTATATAGAGAAGTTTCCTATGTTCGTGACATGTTATTACTTTAAAATAAATATCACGTTTTGCATGTGAATGTTGTGGTGTTGATTCCTGGGACATACAACATGGTGTCAGAATACGGCACGGACTTTTCGCCTGCGAGTGCACCGTTTTAGTAGGAAACAGAGACGGCTCGTGCAAGTTTAGTTTTGTTTTTTTTCTTCTCGTAAACTGCATAGCAAGTGACTATGGCGGATTGTTTTCGGAGACCCGACCCTCTCTCTTTCGAAGGGAATGTTGCCGATAACTGGCGAATCTTCGAGCAGGAGTATGACATTTTCATAGCGGCAGCGCACCACGACAAGCCTGCAAAGACAAGAGCTTACATCCTCCTCAATCTCGCAGGACCGGATGCTGTAGAACGGGAGCGTTCGTTTGTCTACGCGGCGGAGGCGCGAGCACCGGGTGAGAATGGCGCTGTTTTATCTCCCGCTGAATCGAGAGAGGATCCCGAATGCTTGAAAAGAAAGTTTCGTGAAATTTGCAACCCGCAACATAACAAAACCGTGGAGAGACACAAGTTTCACTCCAGAAACCAAAAACAAGGTGAGACTATCGAGTCATTCATCAGCGATCTCAGAATTAAAGCTAAAGCATGCTATTTCGGAGAATTGATGGATGAGCTAGTCTGTGATAGGATAATATGTGGAATCAACAGTGAAAGTCTAAGGAAAGCACTGCTAAGAGACAACGACTTAACTCTGGCAAAAGCTATTTCAATATGTCGCATACATGAAATGACTGAGGAAAGTAATAAAACATTGGCGATGCCGCAGATGCCCACTAACGTGCATGCAGTACATCTGGTATCCAGCAAAAGACAAAAGCCTGAAACAAAACAGCATGATCCACCCACCATAACTAACTGCAAAAACTGTGGAAACAATCACATGGCAAAGAAAGATAAATGCCCAGCTTTTGGACAGATGTGCCACAACTGCAAGAAAATCAATCATTTCAAAAAATGTTGTAGATCACGCTCTCAAATTGGTCCAAAGAAAACAAACTACAAAAAGATGGTACTTGAAACGGACAAGACCCCCGTATACGATGATACTTTCTATGTTGATGGCATTGAATTTGATGGGTGTGTCGACACTGTCAACTCTTTTACGGCCGAGCAGGAAGAGGGATTCGTCACTCTGCACATAAACAAAACTCCAATTGAGGTGAAAGTCGACACTGGGGCAAAGTGTAATGTTATGTCGCAAACAACTTTCAAGCGAATTGCCAAAAATGAACAACCAGTACAGCAAAATTGTACACCAAACCTTGTGGCTTATGATGGGGGCAGAATTGCAACAAAAGGTTTAGTTACACTGCTGTGTAGTTTAAAGGGACAAAGTCATTCACTTCCATTTTTCCTGGTGGATCAAGATGTCCAACCACTACTTGGATTTCGTGCATGTTTAGACATGGGGATTGTCACAATGAGTCCACATGTTCATCTAGTCAGTATGGAGAGCAGTACTGAACAAATCCTCAAGGAATACAAAGACTTGTTCACTGACGAACTGGGAGAACTCCCAATCACATACTCAATGACAGTAGACCCAAGCGTGCAGCCAGTAGTTCGCCCTGCACATCGCATTCCAATGGCAATGCAGGACTGTGTTAAAGCAGAGCTGGACCGCATGCAGAGCCTGGGTGTCATAACGCCAGTCTCCGAGCCAACAGACTGGGTTTCATCCATGGTTGTGACACACAAAAAGGACAGACGAGAAATCAGACTGTGTATAAATCCTAAAGATCTCAACACTGCCTTAAAGAGACCCCATCACCCAATGCGCAGTGTAGAGGAAGTAGCATCCCAGATGTCAGGAGCAACTGTATTTTCTGTGCTCGATGCAAAGAACTCTTTCTGGCAGATACATCTAGACCGGAAATCTTCCATGATGACTACATTCAGCACTCCATTTGGACGCTATAGGTTTCTTCGTATGCCTTTCGGCATAAACTCTGCCAGCGAAGTGTTCCAGCGCACAATGGAGCAGCTGTTCTCTGGATTCCCTTGTGCAATCATTGTTGATGACATCATCATCGGAGGCCGTGATGCTGCAGAACATGACAACAATTTGAAAAAGGTGCTTAACCGAGCACGTGAAGTCAAGCTTAAATTAAACCCGGCCAAATGCAAATTTCGTCTGAACCAAGTTAGCTATGTAGGCCATATTTTCACTAGTGAAGGCTTAAAGGCAGATCCTTCAAAAACTAAACCGATCTCCGAGATGCCAGCTCCCAAGAATGCTCTAGCATTACAGCGCTTCCTTGGAATGGCAAATTACCTAGGGAAATTTATCCCAAACTTTAGTGATGTTGCTGCACCGCTGAGGAAGCTAACCCACAAAGAAACTGCATGGTGTTGGTACCAGCAGCACCAACACGCATGTTTTGTCATACTATGATGTAAAAAAGCCAGTCACATTAACCTGTGATGCTTCATGTTTTGGACTCGGTGCTGCTTGTATGCAGGATGGCAGACCAGTTGCGTACGCATCTCGCACACTCACAGACACAGAGACGAGATACGCACAGATTGAAAAGGAGCTGCTTGCTGTTGTGTTTGCCTGTACCAAATTCAGGGATTACGTGTATGGGAAGCCAACAATCGTTGAAACAGACCACCAGCCCCTGGTGACGATTCTAAAAAAACCCATCCACACAGCCCCTGCACGATTACAGAGAATGATGCTCAGGTTACAATGCTATGACATCACTCTAGTGTACAAGAAGGGTAAGCATATGTATTTAGCGGACACCCTGTCTCGAGCTCCAAACACAGAAGTCCCTCCAGACATTGAAAATGACACTTTTGAGGTCATGTCCATCAATTACATCTCCACTGCTCGACTGGAGGAACTCAGAAAGCTAACAGCAGAGGATGAGGCGCTACAGGCTCTCAGAACTGTAATTCAACAAAGTTGGCCGAGTAAGGAACATAGTTTGTGCCCAGCAGTGCGTCCATACTTTCCTTACAGAGATGAACTAGCCGTGGAAGACGGAATAGTGATGAAAGGCCACAAGACAGTCATTCCTGGCTCATTACAGAGAGAATACATTGGTATAGTCCACAGAGGTCACCCTGGTTTGGAAGCTACCAAGCACAGAGCAAGAGGTATTATTTTCTGGCCAACGATGACAGCTGATATCACAGCGGAACTTCTAACATGCTCAGTCTGTAACAGCACAAAGACACACCAACAGAAAGAACCACTAAAACCATACCCGGTTCCAGACTTGCCTTGGTCTACTGTGGCAACAGATATGTTCGAATGGCACGGAAAAAACTACCTAGTGCTTGTGGACTCATATTCAGGTTGGTATGAAATAGACCTCCTCCGTGATATGACATCCGCAGCTGTGATCAGGAAATTAAAAAGACATTTCTCTGTGCATGGCACACCGCACATGCTCATTTCTGATAATGCCAGACAGTACATCAGTAAACAATTCAGAGATTTCGCTAAACAGTGGGACTTTATCCATGTTACCAGTAGTCCAGAGTTCCCACAGTCAAACGGCCTGGCTGAGAGAGCAGTCCGCAGTGCCAAACAGCTGATGGAGAAATCTCACAGAGATGGGACTGACGTATTTCTTAATCTCCTAAATCTGAGAAACATTCCCCGTGACCCGACATTAGGTTCACCTGCACAACGCCTCTTGTCACGACAAACAAGGTCAACCATTCCCATCAACTCTAAGCTGTTAAAGTCAGCTTCCAGAGATCCCCAACAAATCACTGCACAGCTTCTCCATAAGAGGATGACCCAAAAGCGATATTATGACGCCTCAAGTTGTCCACTGCAACCACTGGCAGAGGGACAAGTTGTCCGAATGCAAACCCCGAAAGGATACGACCACCTTGGTACAGTGAAGGAGGTGAACAAGGAACCTCGGTCCTACACAATCCAATGCAATGGGAGGACATACAGGAGGAACCGACGCCACATCCTTCGTGTTGCAGAGTCCCCTCCGTCATGGCACGCCCATGAGGACTTTGACTCCCAAAATACCACTGCACATACACGAGACTGTGCTCCCCCTGCACCACATTCACCACAAACACACCACCCACACCCTGAATCCACACCTACTGACCCAACACAGCACATAGTACAGTCCTCCAACGAGGTCAGCAGTGCACCCTACAGAACACGTTCAGGTCGTATTTGCAAGCCTAATCCTAAATATGAACAGTGAGTTTTACTAGTCCTGGATCTAGGGTCACTGTGCTTATTATTTAGAATAGATTCTTGTGTTTATTTTGGCCATTGTTATGTTGCCAATGTCATTTGATTGGTCATATGTTTTTCCTTAATGCATACAGAGATCATCTGTAGATTTGTGTTCGCAGTAGTTCCATTTTTTACTGTGATGGTAACATTGTTATAATAGTAGTATCCATGTGCTTAGTCATTGACTGATTTAATTTCATGCAATGTGTTATACCAAAGTTGTTTATTGTAAAATGTCTGTATTTCTTTCGTTAGAAGGTTTCTGCTAAAGAAAGGGGATGTAGATCATTGTGATAAATTATCTGTTTAATTATACATTGTGTATTTTCATGTGATGCACTAAAGGTGTTGGACTCTTTAAGAAGCAGGCTCTCTCTCACCGGGTCTAGGTAGCGAAAACACACATGCGCTGTATGTTATATAGAGAAGTTTCCTATGTTCGTGACATGTTATTACTTTAAAATAAATATCACGTTTTGCATGTGAATGTTGTGGTGTTGATTCCTGGGACATACAACAGTTACTTTCCTGTAGAACACATTTTCTTGTGTTCATATGGTGTGCTGTTGGTATAAAATTAGTCATGGATTGATGTTTATACATTGGACCTCTCTGTGACATTGTATAAATTTATTAAAATACTTAAATCACAATTACAAGAGTAGCCTTTTGTGCAGTGCATACACTTTATTTAAAAATGTTTTAAATGGGCTTTCAACGCATTTATCATATGTTTTATTACTTTCTGAAAGCAGTAATGAAGTGAATTGCAAGCTTGAAGAAGTCCACTTAAAAATTACTCCAAAATTGAACTTAAAGTATACTACACCTTCAGGTTATTTAATAATGTACTTTGAAAGTATACTTTCAATGCATTGTTACAATGGTCATTTTCAGCACACAGTTAAAAATAATACTAAAATATATTTACATAAAGTGCAAATAAATACACTTTTAAAAAAATAAACAAAACTTTCAATTCAAGTATATTTTTGTAAAATATATTTTTAGAAAATATACTAAATTACAATTATTTTAAAGTGTGTTAAAAGTTGGTAAAAATAGGTAAAAGCATGGTGGTAATACACTTTTTATATATTTAAAGTTAGTACAATTTTTTGTTAGTATATTTGCAATGTACTATTGAAACAGGAAATATATTACAAATACAATAATTTATACTTTTTTTCACTAGGGTGGACTTTATTATTATTATTTTTTAAATAAAAAAAAGCTTTTGTTATTGCTTTTGCAAAAACTGTTGTGTGTGTGTGTGTGTGTGTGTTTCTCTCCCAATCTCTTACAACTGAAATACCAAGAAATAACGAAATTATATCACCCAAATAAGCTCATATATCTTTTGTTAGACAAATTTATTTTTAATAACTGTTACAGAAATTAATTTTATTGCTACAAAATTAATGATAAATACATAAACTACTTTTATACAACAAAAATAATTACACTGTGTTTATATATTTATTTCTTCAAAATGTATTTGATACAATTGTGCAAAATATTACAAGTAGTGTATACTTAAGTACTAGAGATGGCACTGATCCCATATCGGGTATGATCAGCTGATACCATCAAAAAACAGGGATCAGATATCAGAGAAAATAAAGAACATAGGTCTGATCCTGTAACAAAAGATCTCAATTATATTAAACACCGGCCAAAGGACAAAGTGATAAACGTGACTTGTAGCGAGTCTCCTAGGAGCTTCCTCACATAAACTCCTCAGATGCCAAGTCCTGTGAGAATCCCACCAATGTCTTGAAACTACTCCTGTCCATTTCAGCTCCATCTTCCACTGACTGGGTTCAGTTCCAATTCGTGTGGTTTTTCACCTGCTCTTCCAAATTATTCCCTCAGGTTTTCTCTGGGATTGAGGAAATTTTGTCCAGGGATCACAGGTCATTCTACACTCAGTGTATAATTGTGTGTAGTCTAATCAAATCTAAAAGACAAATATCTGAATTAATAACCAAAAACTAGACTGTGGTACTTCATGATCAACAGCATGTAATCATCACTGCTGCAAGGAAAACATTATTATCTCCTGTTTATAATTTGTCGTCCAACATTTCTTCATTCTTATATAATATCTTTGTTAGAACGTTTAGCTAGAACAAATGAGAACTTTCACAAGATCTAACAGGAAAGTGAGCAGATATTTACCATCACATCACTGCTCTTATACAATCATAGACTGCTTTTTTTAAATAATGATCACTGCTGTGTGTTTGATCTCTCGGTCTACATGTGTATTTAAGTGCAGACTTTAAGAAAAAGCTGAGGAGAATTTTACAGGAATGACAGAAGACAGTGTGTGGAGGTGGAGTGCTGGAAGGAGTGTCAGAGTGAGTAAAGTAGCTGCTTACAGTAAATAAAATATTTGTAGCAGTGTGGCATTAAAGATGATTATTTTAATTTGCATTTATGAGAGTTGAGAAGAAAGTCTGCTGCTTATCAGAAACAGGGAAAAGCCGAGATCATCTTATTCAGACAAAAGCAGCAGTATGAATTCAGAGACAGCAGGGTGTCACAAGGAGACGAGGTGTTCATTTACAGTCACTCTCATACACTCAGTTGTGACATTTTGTAGACTCTGTCTGACTCCCTGTGTTCTGCTTTCATATGAATTTTAAATCAACACCAAACAGCATTAAACCTAACTGTTAGAAAAAGTCTGATTACATAGAAAATAGTGAAATTTTACACCAGTAATCTTATATTTACTGGAACTAAAAAGAAATGTACAAACTAATGCTAATGTACAAAATAATGCTAATCAGTCTTTTAATTCATTTCAGACTTTACCTAAAAATGATCATTCCTCACCTCAGTGTCTGTAGTTTGTAATATTCATCATTCTTCAGAGCAGAGAGACACTTCACTCCTGAGTCTCCTATTTTATTCCCATACAGATCCAGGTCTCTCAGGTGTGAGGGGTTTGTTCTCAGAGCTGAAGCCAGAGCAGCACAGCCTTCATCTGAGACACCACAATAACGCAACCTGCAGAGACACAATGACAAATGCAGTGACAAAAGTGAACATCAAGACATACTTTGTCTGTGTTGAAATGAGAGCTGTGTGTGTGTGTGTGTGTGTGAGTGAGAGAGAGAGAGAGAGAGAGAGAGAGACAGACTGTGAATGTTTAAATGGTTTATTCAGTACTGACAAGAACAAGTCTGTTTTATTTATGGAGAATGTGTTTGTCTATTATTATACACACACATTATATTGACTTGGAAGAACATTAGACCATGTTCTGTCATTTACAAAGTGATTACAGTAGTGACCATGCACTGTGATCTCCTCTCATACACACACCTATTGATCCTGTTCTCTACTTTAACTCTGTGTTACTATATGAATGTATTTGAGGCAGTGAGTTTAACTCAAAGACATTCTGTATTTATGATGTGTAATAATACAAGACCATTTTAGGACCTTAGTGAAAGGACTATTAAGAAAAACCGCACGGGGCTAATACTGCTTGTCCATTCGGCTGCATCTTTAATGTAGATCTGGCAATGCTGTTCATAGCAGCTAGACACAGACATACTGGAAGTATACTCACTAATTGTACAAAATTTAAACTTGGCAGATCACAGAGAATGCACTTGCTTTGTGTCTAAGGTGCATTTTTTGTGATTAGTTACAATGTTTTAGTAAATTTTACAGTAATTTAAGACACACTGCAGTTGCGTCAAGTCACATTTTGTGCTGCAGCTTCTCACATACGTACATCTGACCCAAAGACTCTGGGACAAATCATCAGTGTGCAGTGAAAAGAAACAATCTTCCTCCTCAGGACATTGATGATGAACCTAAAACCTCTGCTCAACTCTCACTATTAGAGAATGTGTCTTACTGAGGAGCAGGTCATGTGACTCTCAGAGAGATGATCTTACCTCAGTGTCTCCAGTTTACAGTGAGGATTCTCCAGTACAGCAGAGACACACTTCACTCCTGAGTCTCCTAGATTGTTCCCAGACAGATCCAGTTCTCTCAGGTGTGAGGGGTTTGATCTCAGAGCTGAAGTCAGAGCAGCACAGCCTTCATCTGAGACACCAGAATCGCACAACCTGCAGAGACACAATAGCACACTCTTCACTCTATTAGTTCATAGTGAGTATAGCCTTATATACATAGCCATCTGTGTAAATGTGAAAAGTGTCAGGGCAAACACTGGAGCATTAACTGCATAAAGTACAAAGTGAATATCAAATACTCACTAATTGTACAAAATTTCAAGAATGTCACTGCTGCATTTAAACTGTGCAGCTCACACAAAATGCATTTAGTTTGTGTCTAAGGTGCATTTTTTGTGATTAGTTACAATGTTTTAGTATATTTCACAGTAATTTTAGACACACTGCAGTCGTTTCAAGTCACATTTTGCGCTGGAGCTTCTCACATACGTACATCTGACCCAAAGACTCTGTGGCGAATCATCAATGTGTAGACAAAAGAAACTTCCTCCTCAGGACATTGATGATGTACCTAAAACCTCCGCTTTAGTCCAGTCTCACTATTGTCTTACTGAGGAGCAGGTCACGTGACTCTCAGAGAGATGATCTTACCTCAGTGTCTCCAGTTTATAGTGAAGATTCTCCTGTACATCAGAGAGACACTTCACTCCTGAGTCTCCCAGATTATTCCCAGACAGATCCAGTACTCTCAGGTGTGAGGGGTTTGATGTCAGCGCTGAAGTCAGAAAAGCACAGCCTTCATCTGAGACACCACAATAACGCAACCTGCAGAGACACACAATGAAATACACTTCACTCTATCAGTTTATGAACATCAAGACATACTTTATGTATCTTGAAATGAGTGGTGTGTGTGTTTGTAGAAGAATGTATGTTTAGTGTGAGAGAGAGATAGATAGACAGAGTCTCCTCTGAAACTATTGGAACGGCAAGACTAATTCATTTGTTTGTGCTCTACACCAAAGACATTTGGGTTTTAGATCAAAAGATGGATATGAGACAAGAGTTTAGGATTTTAGTTTTTATTTGCTGGTATGTACATCCAGATGTGTTAAACAAACTTAAAACATAGAACCTTCTGTATCAGACCACCCAACTTTTAGACAAGCAAAGGTATAGGAACAGATAAGTCTTGAAGTAAATTAAAGTAAATAACACTTAATATTTGGTTGCCTCTCCCTTGCTTGGGTAGCAGCACTACTCAAATGTAGTATAAAAACTATTAGAACCACTCACATCAAGACCTAGGCTCTAGCAGGCAGCAAGTTTAACCCACAATGACAATCCTATTATTAAAGTAACCAAATGTACAAATTTTATTGCACAGTTACTCTTAAGCACTTGAAAAGTGCAATTTAGTAGAGTCAAATAAAAATGCAATTTACAATTTAATAACAGTCAATAAAACAAAATAAAATTGGGCACCCTCAAAAAAGAAAGAAATAGAAAAGAGTGCGTCCTACTACCCGGGTAGACAATATAATCAAATTTGCTTATCTGATCCTTTTGAGTTGAATCAGTTAAAGTTCAGCTGCTCCACGGAAGAACAGCCGACATCCACGGAAATGCCAGCAAGCTGAAGTAGCTTGAAATGTTCCTTCCTCTGAGTGCCACTGGGACAGGATTGCCATCTTCACCTCAACAACATTGTGGTGACCACAGAAGATGGAAAAATCCAATCTGCACATACACCAGTGTAATAAGTTTCAACCAGTAAATGTTCACACTATAGTAAGAAACCTCTTTCAAACATATTTACATCAATTAAGATGATTTTCATTCTGTTATACTATGAATAGTGTTCATAGAAAATATTTATTACACATTAAACACATAGCATGTTCTGTTACATGAAACTCGAATTTTACATACACAAATACTCAAACTCATTTTTTTATGAAGAAACTCACGAATAAAGCAATTTAAACGTGAAGTGTATGATATTCTGTTCGCTTAACTAAGCAGAAACCTTTAGTAAAAGAATTGAATGGTGCAATTCCATGACAATGTACCACGGTACTCACAATGCACATTTCAAGAAAAAAATTACGTACCGAGATATCACTGATCATCACTCTGATTGGTTTTAAGTGTAAATCGTGTAATGATTTTAACCATATATTATGAATTAAAACATGAATCATGAATTAAAACAGAAATAAATCTTAAAATTGCAACTCACCAGAGCTCGCAACAATAGTGGACAAAAGAAAGGAAAAGCTTGGCTGTTTAGGTGCACATCATCTAATAACTTTAGAATACAACATATATCAGATGGACTGCACAGAAAACACAATATTTTACAAAATAACTGATGAAAAATCAACCTTTTCACAAGAGAATTCCGAGAACAGCAACTTCCCCATAACACCTGCTTTTGTCCTAATGAAGCTGTATGCTTGTGCCCCCTACAGGCTGCAAGGAGAAGCACACCCAAATCTTAAATTAACCCTTTCCTGTTACCCTCTGAATCATGAGTCCCTTTAGGAGTTAAAGGTAACTTAAATGGGTAAGAATGAACTATTCCCATAATTGATTAATTGATCAAGGTTTGTAGTGAAACTTCCTAGGATAGCTTGAGCAAAAGAAATCAGTGGCTTCCCCAACTGAAAGTAATGGAAATGGCCTGGCGGGTGCCGTGACCTCTCAGATTTGCGTACTCAATTTTCACCATTATTGTCTGTAGCTACTTCATTGTGGTCACTTTGACACTCAGGAACACTAGAATTTCCAGCAGTTCCCTCTTCATCATTTGGCACATCACCTTCAACAGGACTGCCTCTTGGATGATAAGGGCTAGACCATACTTCCTTGATCCCAGCAACCGCAAAGAGCTCCTTGATGACACAAGATGACGCAACTTGGCACATCAGTTTGAGACTAGGAGAGTTAGAACTGACATCCTGGGGTGAGGTTTCAGATGCATTTAACAGCTGTACTACATAATGGATGGTAGGATCAGATTGTTGTTTCTCGATCAGCTCCTCAGTGCTGTAGGTTGGTACAGTTGCATGTCCATCCTGTATTTCTTGTTCAAAGACATCTGAGACAGCGTCAGCACTAAGAAAAAGACTCAGCTGTGGTCATTGAAGGTAAGTCGTCATGATCTATCAGATGTTGGCAGCATGCAGCCTTAACAACATTAGCAGCAAAACGTTTAGGAGATGATAAGTGATGTGAATTTCTTTACCCTTTCAGTTTCTTGAAGTGACTCAGGATCATCAAACAGTGAACCATGTGGGCACCTAGAGAGACCATCTGCATCCTGGTTGCACTTTCTAGCCCTGTACACGATGCTGAAGTTTGTAGAGAGCTGCTAGCCAACGGAAACTGGCCGTGTCAACCTTTGCCGACATAAGTATATACATTAATGGATTATCATCTGTGACGACAGTGAAGACGTTCCCATACAAATAATCCTGCAATTTATCTACAATGGCCCACTTTAGAGCTAAAAACTTTAATTTGTGTGCCAGGTATCTTGCTTCACTTTTTGATAATCCCCTATTCGCATAAGCGATGACCCTGGCTTGACCATCTTATAGAGCAAATATAGCGCAGCTCCAAGACCAGTGGTGCTGGCATCAGTGTGGAGTTCATAGGGTAACTTTGGTTTGGCAAAACCAAGGATTGGAGAGGAGGTAAGTTTCTCTATGATACAGTCAAAAGCTTTTTGACAAGCAGGGGACCATCAGTCGGCAAAAGGCTCTCTAGGATTTAAATATGTCACACTCTTCTCGGTGGACTTGTGCACCTTTCTGGATGGCGGATATCCAGCAGTGAGGTCATTTAAGGGTTTGACTACTTTGGAATAGTCTTTTACAAAACAGCAAATAGCCTGAGAATCCCAGGAAGGAACAAAGCCCCTTCAGATTTCGAGGTATGGGCCACATTTTGAGTGCACAAACTTTCTCAGGGTCCATTTCAACTCCGTCCTTGGACACAATATGGCCTCAATAGCATACTCGGGTCTGGAAAAATTTACACTTGTCAGGAGACAACTTGAGACCATTCTCACGTAAACGCTGGAGTACATGTAGAAGCTTAGCTTCCTGTTCATCCAAGGAATTTGGAACACTATGGAACTTCCTAGGATAGCTTGAGCAAAAGAAGTCAGTGGCTTCCCCAACTGAAAGTAATGGAAATGGCCATTATTGTCTGTAGCTACTTCATTGTGGTCACTTTGACACTCAAATTTGGAACACTATGAGATCATCTAAGTACACTAACACCTCCCTCAGGTTCATATTCTCCCTCCTCCCTCCCTCAGGTTCATATTTTTCATATTCCCATATACTTCTTAAATAACCTTTGGAAGATGCTAGGAGGATTCGTAATACCCTGCGGCATACATGGGAACTCCCAAAAACTAAGGGGTCATTCAAAGGCTTTCTTTGGTTTGTCACTCTCTGCCATCTTGATTTGATAGTATTCTGACTTCAAGTCCATTACAGAGAACCAGAAAGTGCTGAAAATGCTTCCTCGAGATTTGGAAGAGCATAAGCATCTTTGTCTGCAAATTGTTTGCAGTAATCGACACACAGTCGAACACTGCCATTCCTCTTCCTTACCACCACAATTGGGGATGAGAATGGGGATACAGACTCCCTAACTATACCTGCTTCAAGCAAATTTTGAAGATGTTTCTTTACAGCTTCAAGGTCGTGTGGGTGTATTGGTCTGGACTTTTGCTTGAATGGAGTGTCATCTTTCAACTTAATGTGATGTTTACTTTAGTGCCATGGCCAAAAACCAAATCATGATGGGCAAAAAAATCACTATAGTCAACGAGTTTCTCTGTGATCCGACTTTTAATGTCTCAGGAAGAAGTGAGTCACAAAAGTCAAACTTTAGTTTGGTACTGACTTGGCTTGGCTGTACAGAGGGAGTATTACTACATGGTCATTTTCATTTCGGCCAACCAGTAGTTTATAGGGAGGTTGTCTAGGTAGTGTAACAAGAAACAATCCACAAAAAGTCCTCCAAATAAGACTGAATTGGCAGGTTGCTCCAATAATGCCTGATCTTGACTAGGAATGGCATTCGCACTTAGACAACCTTCAAGAGGAACCTTCTGGCCTGCTGGTATGACCTTTTGAGTTTTGCCTTTTAGCATCATCGAGCCAATTCTTTCAGTCTCAATTTGTCTGTGTCTCACTTTAAGCACTTTAAGAATTTGGTCACAGACAAATGGCTTAGAGTATTTGGCAGATTTTGCATGGGCACTGTACTCACTGTAAACACATCAATCAGGTTTGTGACTATTAAAATGGGGACATCACTGTTTGAGCTACTATCAGGAGCAACTAAAGCTAAAGACGTAACTTCAGGTTCGCTCGGCACAAATTCTTTAGGAAAGACCATGCTAACTTTCACATAACCCAGATATGGGACCTGCTAGCCATTAGCACCCCTTACTTCGAGAAGATTTCCAATCAGTTGAATGGGATGCTTGGACAGGTTTTCATTGTACAATGATTCAGATATGGTGGTCACCTGTGAACCATCTTGGTTTTCCCAGAAATAGCAATTATGGCACTTTTCATGCACTAGCCTTATAACTGTTTGGGCTTTTTTTACTTTGTAAACAGATGCTAATTTTGCAGTTAACTCTGGGACATACCTGAGGTTTCTTTTCTGTTTGTCCCCCAACCGAAACAGAATTCAGTTTAAAGAGGGATTTTCAGACTCACTGTTAGCTTCTTCCCAAAGCTGCAACTTTTCTTTGAGCTCACTGCAGCAAGATGGAGGGATGTGCCCATCTTCACCACAGTGAAAACAGTACCATGGTGTGGGCTTCTTATTAGCTTTTCCTGCATATGGTTGTGCAGGCCTCTCCAACATCTGTTTAGCCCTAGTTTCCTTGGGCTTAGTTGCACTTAGTTGCATTCTCTTGGTTATGGCAGTTGAACCAGAAGCATTCTGAGAAGTTCTACACTATCTTCCCATATTTATCTTTTGATCTCAAACTCAAATGTCTTCAGTCTACAGCAAAAACAAACGAATTGGCCTTGCTGTTCCAATAGTTCAGAATGGACTGTAGGTAGGTAGGTAGGTAGGTAGATAGATAGATAGATAGATCACTATTAATCCCAGAGGAAAATTTACAGATTACAGCAGAAATCCAAAAAGTAGACTGTGCAAGCACGAGTATTCAGATAATGAACATATTCAGTATAATAATAATAATAATAATAATAATATTATACAGTAGTATTCGATATAGAGTGAACATAGCCTTACACAGTCTTCTGTGTAAAGGTGAAATGTGTTTTGCACTGCAGCTTCTCACATATGTACATCTGACCCACAGACTCTGTGACAAATCATCAGCGTGCAGTGAAAAGAAACAATCTTCCTCCTCAGGACATTGATGATGAACCTGAAACCTCTGCTTCACTCTCACTATTACAGAATATTTCTCACTATTATTGTGTCTTACTGAGGAGCAGGTCATGTGGCTCTCAGACAGATGATCTTACCCCAGTATCTCCAGTTTAGTGAGGATTCTCCAGTACTGCAGAGACACACTTCACTCCTGAGTCTCCTAATTTATTCCCAGACAGATCCAGTTCCCTCAGGTGTGAGGGGTTTGATCTCAGAGCTGAAGTCAGAGCAGCACAGCCTTCATGTAAGACACCACAATCACACAACCTGCAAAGACATAATGACACACTCTTCACTCAGTTCTCAATCATTTTATGAACATCAAGACATACTTTGTGTGTCTTAAAATGAGTGGTATGTGTGTGTATGTGTACAAGAATATATGATTAGTGTAAGAGATAGATAGATCATTTCATTAATCCCAGTAGAAAATTCACAGATTACAGTAGCAATCCAAAAAGTAGATAATGTAAGCAAGGGTATTCAGATAAACATGTTCAGTAAAAAAAAAATATATATATATATAACATACAGTAGTATTGGATATATAGAATGAGTATAGCCTTATATGCATAGTCTTCTGTGTAAATGTGAAAAATATCAGTGCAGATACTGGAGTATTAACAGTATAAAGTACAAAGTGAGTATACTCAACAGAGTGACAACACTTGTCCAGATATACAGTGCAATAATATTATGAGTAGCATCAGTGCAGTAAGCAGAATGCGACCAAGTGCAAAAATGTAACATACTCTATGTCCAGTAAGCTTATTCTTGGAATAGGCTGTAATGCACAATAGTGCCCCAGCACAGTGATGAACTGTTGTACAGGGTGATCATTCTTGGTAAGAACAACCTCCTGCCCCTTTCCTTGCTACAGCAGAGCTGAATCAGTCTATTACTGTAGGAGCTCTGCTGTTTGACCAGTGGGGCATAGACGAAATGTGAAACACTGTCCGGGATGGATAAAAGTTGCCTTAGTGTCCTCCTTTCTCAAAACTGTCCTGGGATGCAGCCTTCTTTATCATTTTGTTAAGCTTCCTTGCTTCTCCAGCTCTAATGCTGCTTCCCAGCATACTGCTGCAAAAAGAAGACAGCACTTGCAACAACAGGCTGGTAGAGTATCTCCAACATTTTCCAGACAGCATTAAATTACCAGAACTTCCTCAGATAATAGACTCGGCTCATCCCCTTCCTGCACAAAGCCTCCATGTTGAACTTCCACTCCAGCCTGTTGTCGGGTGGACATGAAAGTATTTGTAAGTGTCAACAAACTCTTGTCCCATGATGTTCATTGGTCTGGATGTGGTCCTTTTCCTCCTGAAGTCAACCGTGAGCTCCTCGGTCTTGGCCACATTGAGGAGTAGATGGTTCCTCCCACACCATGGGTTTAATACTGCTTGTCCATTTGGCTGCTTCTGTAATGCAGGTCTGAACTCTGTCCATAGCAGCTAGACACACACGTACTGAAAGAATACTCACTAACAACATTTTGACTGCTGCATTTAAACCCAGCAGCTCACACAGAATGCATTTAGTTTGTGTCCCAGGTGCATTTTGTGTGATTAGTTACCAGGGTTTTCCCTACCAGAGAAAGGCTTAGGTGCAGCACCTAAGTGTTTTTGAGGAGCACCTTAAGCTGAATGAATGTAAAAAGGCATTTAGGAGAATGAATGAAAAACAATGGTGAGATTTCTATGCACTGACATAAAAACAGAGAGGTGGCTTGATCTCAAACGGAAAGGTAAGTGGGCAACAGGAATGAGCTACCAATCAACAATCAGTGTTTGCATGAACGTTTGTGTGATCAGTGTGTGAAAGATGCTCATCACCAAGCTAATCAAACAGCGGACTGGATATTTCTCTGTACCGTCAACTCGGGATGGTAGTTACAACCATTGACTCGGATAAGCGAGTTGCAAGCCATTGATAAGGTAAGCGTCAACGAATAAATGAAGTATAATATTTTTTTGTTAGGGAGTAATTCTTGTGGATGTAAACAATAGCGATAGCAGGTAGAGGAAAGTTATAACTAATGTACC
This sequence comes from Pangasianodon hypophthalmus, assembly GCF_027358585.1. Classification (NCBI taxonomy): domain Eukaryota; kingdom Metazoa; phylum Chordata; class Actinopteri; order Siluriformes; family Pangasiidae; genus Pangasianodon; species Pangasianodon hypophthalmus. Next base: position 3,658,862 of record NC_069738.1, read on the forward strand.
GTCCCCGGAACCCAGACAGTACCTAAGCCCTCTGATGATGAACCTAAACCTCTGCTTCACTCTCACTATTAGAGAATGTGTCTTACTAAAGGAGCAGGTCATGTGACTCTCAGAGAGATGATCTTACCTCAGTGTCCCCAGTATACAGTGAGGATTCTCCAGTCCAGCAGAGAGACACTTCACTCCTGAGTCTCCTACATTATTCCCATACAGATCCAGTTCTCTCAGGTGAGAGGGGTTTGATTTCAGAGCTGAAGCCAGAGCTGCACAACCTTCGCCTCTTACACCACAATAACACAACCTGCAGAGACATAATGACACACCCTTCATCAACACATTTCCATTTTGGTTTAAAACTTACTTTAAAGATGATGTGTGTGAGATAATCATTCAGAATGACATGAGGATTTAATATCATCTGTTCATTGTAATTAACAATGAGCCTCATTTATGAAGCTGGATATGAACAGGTTTGTGCGTAAATAGTTTGTATGAGTGTTTACACAAGAAATTTCGTATTCACAAAAATCCTGTTAATTCATATTCTACTCTTGCTCCTGACTGCGTGTACAATTATGCATAAGAATACGCTTTTATTTGTCACATCTACATTTTCTTTGCGTTGCCCAGCTTGTTAGGAAGTTGGGGTCAGAGTGCAGGATCAGCCATGATACAGCGCCCCTGGAGCACAGAGGGTTAAGGGCCTTGCTAAAGGGCGCAACCTTCTGATCAGTAACGCATAGATTTAACCATTGAGCCACCACTGCCCCAGACTAACTAATGTAAATTTTGACTTGATCAAATCATATAATTTGCATGGATTACTGCAATTTTATATCTGGGTGCACTCCCAGTGATGGTCCCAAGCCGGGATAACATTGGGGAGGGTTCCCTCAGGAAGGGCATCTGGCATAAAAACTGTGCCAAATCAAATATGTGGACCAATGATCCGCTGTGGCGACCCCTAAGAGAAGCAGCCGAAAGAACAACAACAACAACTGCAAGTTTATACCTGGAATATACTGCTGAGTTTAAATTGCTTATCTTTAACGTGTTTACAGCGTTTAGCAGAACCCTTTATCCAGAGTGACTTATAGAAGTGCTTTGGAGTTTCTGTCAAAAACACATCCTCATGCTGGTTCACTAGGTCAGGAACCAAGAGCACTATTGACAACATTTGTGAAACCCAGTGGTTTTATATTATTGGCATTTATAAAAAAAAATATAAAAAAGTGAGCCAATACAAACCCATGAATTAAAACACACAAAACTAATCATTCAAGTGAGTACAAAGAAAATCAGCCTTTCAGAGACTTTTGTAAATCCAGCAGAAAATTAGAGTTCGGTTTGGCTCACACAAACACTTACACACTGCTGTACTAAAAGATCGATAAATCACACCCAAAGTTATTAAAATAATACTTTGGGCATCGACAGGAGTGAAAACAACTGGAGTGGTTAGCGAACAACTGTGAAAGATGGCGGAAGGTCGTCAGTGGCCTCTGTTCCCCAGAGGGAAAAAAGGAAGTATTATTGAAAAAAGGAAGACTGATAAATTTACAGTGAAGTCCACTGGGCTGCTTCTGTAAAGCAGATCTGGCAACCCTTTTCATAGCAGCTTGATTTTTATTTAAAAATCAAATGCTTGATTTATTTTATTTTTGACCTTCTATGACATTAACTTCTCATTTTAATTTACAAATTCTATATTTGAGATCATTTCCACCAAATCCCTGCTGATTTTAAACCCTGCAGCTGCCACACAGTGGATGTAGTTTGTGTCCCAGGTGCACTTTGTGTGATTAGTTACAATGATTTAGTAAATTTTACAGTAATGTTAGACATATTGCAGTCACATCAAGTCACGTTTTGTGCTGCAGCTTCTCACATACGTACATCTGACCCAAAGACTCTGGGACAAATCATCAGTGTGCAGTGAAAAGAAATAATCTTCCTCCTCAGGACATTGATGATGAACCAAACACCTCTGCTTCACTCTCACTATTAGAGAATGTGTCTTACTGAGGAGCAGGTCATGTGACTCTCAGAGAGATGATCTTACCTCAGTATCTCCAGATTACAGTCAGGATTCTCCAGTCCAGCAGAGAGACACTTCACTCCTGAGTCTCCTAGTTTACTCCCAGACAGATACAGCTCTATCAGGTGTGAAGGGTTTGATCTCAGAGCTGAAGTCAGAGCAGCACAGCCTTCATCTGAGAGATCACAATTACACAACCTGCAGAGACACAATGAGACATTTCATCAACACATTTTCACTTTGGTTTAGAACTTACTTTAAAGATAATGTGTGTGGGATTTTATTATTCAGAATGACATGAGGATTTAATTTCATCTGTTTATTCTAATTAACAACGTGCCTCATTTATCAAGCTGGATATGAAAAGGTTTGTGCATAAATCGTTTGTATGAGCGTTTACACAAGAAATTTGGTATTCATGAAAATCCTTTTAAATTCATAGTCTGACTGTGTGTACAATTATGCATAAGAAGAAGCTGTTATTTGTCACATATACATTACAACACAGTCAAATTTTTTCCTTCATATTTCCCAACTTGTTAGGAAGCTGGGGTCAGATTACTTAATTTTATATCTGGAATATACTGTTGAGTTTAAATTGCTTATTTTCTACGTGTTTACAGCGATTAGCAGGACCCTTTATCCAGAGCGACTTATAGAAGTGCTTTGGAGTTTCTAGCAAAAACACATCCTCATGCTAGTTCACTTGGTCAGGAACCATGAGCACTACTGAGAAAATTTAAAAAAACAGTGGTTTTATATTATTCACATTTATTAAAGAATAGAAAAAAGAAAACCGATACAAACCCATAAATTTAAACAAATAAAACTAATCATTCAAGTGATTATGAAGAAAATCATCCTTTCAGAGACTTTTGTAAATCTGGCAGAAAATTTGAGTTCGGTTTGGCTCACACAAACATTTACACACAACTTTACTAAAAGATCGATAAATGATACCCAAAGTCATTAAAATAATATTTTGGGCATCAATAGGTCAAAAGGAGAGAAAACAACTGGAGAGGTTAGCGAACAAGTGACAGATGGTGGAAAGTTGTCTGTGCCCCAAAGGGAAAAAGTAAGTGAGTAAGTATGAGACTGATTAATTAGATTTACAGTAAGGTCCAGTGGGCTGCTTCTGTAAAGCAGATCTGGCAATTGTTTTATTTATTTAATTTTAGGCATTTAAAGTTGTATGACATTAATTTCTCATTTCAATTTACAAATTCCATATTTCTGCTATTAAACCCTGCAGCTCCCACACAGTGGATGTAGTTTGTGTCCCAGTTGCAGTTTGTGTGATTAGTTACAATGTTTTATTAAATTTCATAGTAATTTTAGACATTGATGATGAACCTAAAACACCTCTGCTTCACTCTCACTATTAGAGAATTTGTCTTACTGAGGAGCAGGTCATGTGACTCTCAGAGAGATGATCTTACCTCAGTGTCTCCAGTTTACAGTGAGGATTCTCCAGTAGAGCAGAGAGACACTTCACTCCTGAGTCTCCTAGATTATTCCCAGACAGATACAGTTCTCTCAGGTGTGAGGGGTTTGATCTCAGAGCTGATGTCGGAGCAGCACAGCCTTCATTTGACACATCACAATAACACAACCTGTTGAGACACAATGACACATTCTTCATCAACAGATTTTCATCTTGGATTAATACTTGCATTAAAGTCGATGTGCATGTTATGTTGGACTGTTTCCCTTTGCTTGTCCAATCACAGAATATTATTAACACTGACCAATTATTACTGCTGTTATTGAGAATTACTGACATTAAGTGTACAAGAGGTGTAAAGGTGTTGCTGGTTTATGTTAAAAACCTGTTAAAAAACTTAATGTATCTTAATGTAAGTGCATTTCTTTATTGCTTTAATGCACAAGTGATAAGTTTAATGACTAATATATTTGTTCTGTAGACCAATCAGCCATAACGTTAAAACCACCTGCCTAACATTGTGTAGGTCCCCCTTGTGCCACCAAAACAGCTCTGACCTGTCAAGGCATGGACTCCACAAGACCTCTTAAGGTGTGCTGTGGTATCTGGCATCATAACGTTGGCAGCAGATCCTTTAAGTCCTATAAGTTGTGAAGTGGGGCCTCCCTGGATGGGACTTGTTTGTCCAGCACATCCCACAGATGCTCGACTGGACTGAGAGCTGGGGAATTTGGAGGTCAAGTCAACACCTTGAACACTTTGTCATGTTCCACACACTATTCCTGAACATATTTTGCAGTATGGAAGTGTGCATTATCCTCCTTAGGGAATACTGTTGCCATGAAGTGGTGTACTTGGTATGCAACAATGTTTAGGTAGGTGGTATGTGTGTAAGTGTAACAACCACATGAATGCCAGGACCCAAGTTTTCCTAGCAGGACATTGCCCAGAGCATCACACTGCCTCCGCCGGCTTGCCTTCTTCCCATAGTGCATCCTGGTGCCATCTCTTCCCCAGGTATGCAATGCACACACACCTGGCCATCCACATGTTGTAAAAGAAAACATGATTCATCAGACCAGGCCACCTTCTTCCACTGCTCCATTGTCCAGTTCTGATGCTCACGTGCCCATTGTAGGCACTTTCGGTGGTGTACAGGGGTCAGCATGGGCACTCTGCCGGTCTGTGGCTACGCAGGCCCATACACTGTGTGCAATTGTTTTCGACAATCATCCTTACAATATTTGTAAAATAAACCTGGCAACATTTATTGTACTAATAGTCAAAAGTCTACTCATTTCACCAACTAATATGTTTGAGATTTAATGAAAATATATGTGGATTACCTTAAAGTGTACACATAGGAATATTATTAAACATGTTGAAATACATATGTAATTATTTTGAAAATGCAACAAAAGGACATAAAGGAGACAAAGAATTTCTTGATAATGATTTGTGTCAGGGACAGTCGTGGGAAATGCAAAGTGCTTGGAGAAGCTACCTAAGGCTGTGTTCATGCACAAGGTCTTTTTTGAAGTGGTCAGCACCTGTTTTACATAATAATCCTATGGAGAAGACCATATTTTCAAAAAAGCACTGAGCTGCTTTTGGGATGCTCTCAAATACATTTTGGAACGGCACTTTTTTTTTCTTTTTTTTTTTTTAAATGAAAAAAATACTTTGACTGGCGGTTTTCATCAGACATTACGTGTGAACAAAGCCTAACTTTGTTTAGCCATGTTAGATGCTAACGTTAGTTCAGGGGAGGCATCTTTACTTTTATCGTTACGAGGTAACTAATTATCTTTGCTGGCTAACATAACTTAATTCAGTACGTGAATATCTACGTAAGTTAGCTAGGTTAGCAATTTCTTTAGTTGTAAAATAGGCTACATTAGCCTGCCTGCCTAATGCTATTGGTAACATCCACAAGAATTACTCCCTAACAAAAAAAAGTTTATACTTCATTTATTCTTTGTTGAGGCTTACCTTATCGATGGCTTGCAACTTGCTTATCAGAGTTGATGGTTGTAACTACCATCCCGAGGTGACGGTACAAAGAAATATCCAGTCAGCTGTTTGATTAGCTTGGAGATGGGCATCTGCCTCAGATCAAACACAAACGCTCGTCCAAACACTGATTGCTGATTGACCGGTCATTCCTGTTGCCAGCTTACCTTTCCGTTTTGAGATCAATCCACTTGTACGTTTTTTTTTTTGTCAACGTATACTCTCAGTGCTGTCTTTACACTCATTCTGATATGTCGCCTAAATACCTTTTTATGTTCATTCGGCTTAAGGAGCACCGCAAAAACACTTAGGTGCTGTGCCTATGTCTTTCTATGGTACAGAAAACCCTCCAGTAACTCTTCTGTGGGATCGGAACAGACGGCCTAGCCTTTGCCCCCATGCGCATCAACGAGCCTAGGGCACCCATGACCCTGTCACCGGTTCACCAGTTGTCCTTCCTTGGACCATGTTTGGTAGGCACTAACCACTGCATCCCAGGAACAGTCCATCACAATTTGGCCCTTGGCAAAGTCACTCAGATCCTTACGCTTGCCCATTTTTCTTGCTTCCAACACATCAACTTCGAGAACTGACCGTAAAACGGCTGCCTAATACAGTCAGGTCCGGAAGTATTTGGACAATGACAGAGTTTTTGTGATTTTGCCTTTATACACCACCACAATGGATTTGAAATAAAACAATCAAGATGTGCTCGAAGTGTAGACTTTCAGCTTTATTTTAAGAGGTTCCATAAAAATATGGCATTTACCATTTAGAAATTACAGGCATTTTAAGCAAAGTACTTCCATTTTCAGGGGCTCAAAGGTATTTGGACAATTGACTGACAAGAAGGTAATTGACCAGGTGCGGTCCATTCCCTCATTACTTCAAGACAAATGAAGCAGATAAAAGGTCTGCAGTTGATATCAGGTATTGAGTTGGCATTTGGCAGCTGTTCGACTGGAGCTACCAATATGAAGTCCAAGGAGATCTCAATGCAAGTGAAGGAGGCCATCATTAGGCTGAAAAAACAACATAAATCTATAAGAGAGATAGCAAAAAAAAAACAAAAACTTAGGTGTGGCCAAATTAACAGCTGGGTACATTCTTAAAAAGAAAGAAAGCACTGGTGAGCTCAACAACATTGAAAGGCCTGGAAGACCACGGAAGACAACTAAAGTGGATGATCGCAGAATCCTTTTCCTTGGTGAAGAAAAACCCCTTCACAACATCAACAGAAGTCAAGAATACTCTGGAGAAGGTAGGCGCATCATTGTCAAATTCTACAATCAAGAGACGCCTTCATGAATGTAAATACAGAGGGTTTACAACAAGGTGCAAACCACTGGTAACATTCAAGAACAGGAAAGCCTGATTAGACTTTGCCAGAAAAGTCTAAAAAAGCCTCCCATGTTCTGGAATAAGATTCTTTGGACTGATGAAACCAAGATTAACTTGGATCAGAATGATGGGAAGAGAAAAGTATGGTGAAAGAAAGGAACAGCTCATGATCCAAAGTATACCACATCATGTGTCAAACATGGTGGAGGCAGTGTTATGGCATGGGCGTGTGTGGCTGCCAATGGAACGGGCTCACTGGTGTTTACTGATGATGTGACAGCTGACAGAAGTAGCAAGATGAATTCTGAAGTGTATAGGGCTATACTCTCCTCACATTCAGCCAAATGCTACAAAATCGATAGGACGCCGCTTCACAGTGGAGGTGGATGATGACCCTAAACATACTGCGAAAGCAACTCAAGGCTTTTTGAAGGCAAAGAAATGGAATATTCTTCAATGGCCAAGTCAGTCGCCTGATCTCAACCCAACAGAGCATGCTTCTCACTTTCTGAAGACAAGACTGAAGGCAGAAAGACCCACAACAAGCAGCAACTGAAGGTGGCTACAGTGAAGGCCTGGCAAAGCATCTCCAGGGAGGAAACTCAGAATTTGAGTTTTGAGAACATGGGCTCCAGACTTCAGGCAGTCATTGACTGCAAAGGATTTTCATCCAAGTATTAAAATAATTGTAAATATAAAAATAATGTCACTTTGTCCAAATACCTTTGAGCCCCTGAAAATGGAGGTACTTTTCTGAAAATGGCTGTAATTCCTAAATGGTAAATGCCATATTTTTGTGGAAGCTCTTAAAATAAAGCGGAAAATCTACACTTTGATCACATCTTGATTGTTTTATTTCAAATCCATCGTGGTGGTGTATAAAGACAAAAATCACAAAAACTCTGTCATTGTCCAAATACTTCCGGACCTGACTGTATATCCCATGCCTTGACAGGTGCCACTGAAATGAGATAATCAATGTTAATCACTTCAACTGTGAGTGGTTTTATTGTTATGGCTGATCGGTGTATGTTCTACTGTTACAGCACATTTCAGCTGAAAAACAACACTGTATACAACTATTCACTGCAGCTTTTAGTGAGCTACTGTGACTCTCAGAGAGAAGATCTTACCAAAGTTTTTTCACTTTACAGTGAGGATTCTTCAGTAGAGCAGAGAGACTCTTCACTCCTGAGTCACCTAGTTTATTCCCAGACAGATCCAGTGTAGTCACAGTCAGATGCAGTTCTCTCAGATTGGAGGTTTCTGAGTTGAGCACTGAGGCCAGAGCTGACCAACTTCTTTCTTGAATTGTATCACACCTCATACTGAAGGAAATAATACATAATGAACTAACAATGATGCAAATTATCAAACAAGTCCTCAAAGCTTTCACTGCAACTTCTCAGTTTCAAAAGCACAAACATCAGTTAGACAAAATGCTTAAATGCTGTAATAATAAAAATTCACTGTCAGAGCTCAGATTTGGCTTGGCGGGAGTTTTCGGCTGCATGCATAAATACAGACACATTGTATAAACATGGAGTGTAAACTCCGGGACGTCAAAAGGAAAAGCAAGAGAGTCTGATCTAAAATGTTTATAAGAGGAGAAAGGAAAGGGTCTAAAGTGTCATGAAGAGTTAGATTCATCTGAACAGCTAATGCATTTGATTTGTTCTCTTAACACTGTAACAGTATAACAGTTAAATTCAGCTTTACTTACATTGCTTTCCTTGATGCTGCAATCACAGGCATCACCTTCACAACAACCTCATCTCTTATTTTATCTGTAGTGATATATTTACTCAGGTCAAATTCCTCCAGCTCCTGTGCTGAAGTCAGTAAGACAAACACCAGAGCAGACCACTGTGAAGAAGAGAGTTCACTTTGCTTTCCAGATTTCAAGTAGCATTGGATTTGTTTCACTAGAGAATTATCACCCAGTTCATTCAGACAGTGGAAAAGATTGATGGATTTCTCTATAGGAAGATCTCCACTGATCTTCTCTTTGATGTAGTGTACTGTTTTCCTCTTTACTGTCTGGGAGCAACTTCCTGTCTGTGTTACTAAGGCATGTAACAGTTTCTGATTGGACTCCAGCGAGAGACCCAGAAGAAAGCGGAGGAAAAGATCCAGATATCCAGTTTTAGTTTCTAAGGCCTGATCTACAGCACTCTTGTGGACATCTGAAATTGTCTTAAAGACCCGACTCTGTACAAGAACATTTCTCTTTTCCTTCATGAATGTCAGGTGCACATACAGAGCTGCAAGATGCTCCTGAATGCTCAGATGAACAAAGCAATACACTTTACTCTGGTGAAAGACAAACTCCTCTCTGAAGATCTGCGTACACACACCTGAGTACACTGCTGCTTCTGTCACATCAATGCCACACTCTCTCAGGTCTTCCTCATAAAAGATCAGGTTGCCTTTCTGCAGCTGCTGAAAAGCCAGGTGTCCCAGTTTGAGAAGCATTTCTTCATCACTCTCCTGCTTCTTTGAGTACTTTCCTCTTATGATTTTTGTCTGAATGATAAGGAAGTGTGTGTACATTTGAGTCAGAGTCTTGGGGATCTCTCCACTCTCTGCTTCACCCAACATTCTCTCTAGAACGGTGGCTGAAATACAGCAGAAGACTGGGATATGACACATGATGTAGAGGCTTCTTAATGACTTCAGGTGTGTGATGATCTTATTGGCCACGCTCTGATCACTGGTTCTCTTGCTCAAGTACTCCTCCTTCTGTGGGTCACTGAATCCTCGTATCTCTGTGACTCGATGGACATACTCAGAGGGGATTTGATCAGCTGCTGCTGGTCGGCAAGTGATCCAGATGAGAGCAGAGGGAAGTAGATTCCCTTTGATCAGGTTTATCAGCAGCACATGCAAAGATGCTGATTCATTTACATCACACACTCTCACTGTGTTCTGGAAATCCAGAGAAAAACGACACTCGTCCAATCCATCAAAAATGAACAGAACCTTTTCCAAACTGGACATTTCTTTTTCATTTGTTTCCTTAAAACAGACATGAAGGAGATCCATCAGACTCAGATTTTGGTCCTTCATCAAATTCAGCTCTCTGAAAGGAAGTGGAAATATGAGGTGGACGTCCTGATTTGCTTTCCCTTCAGCCCAGTCCAGAACGAACTTCTGGACAGAAACTGTTTTTCCGATGCCAGCGACTCCCTTCGTCAGCACAGTTCTGATGGGTTTGTCTTGTTCAGATAAGGTCTTAAAGATGTCATTGCATTTGATTGGTGTTTCCTCTGTTGTTCTCCTGGATGCTGCCTCGAGCCGTCTCACTTCATGTTCTTTATTGACGTCTCCACAGCCTCCCTCTGTGATATAGAGCTCTGTGTAGATCTCATTCAGGAGTGTTCGGGTTTCCTGGTTTATTATCACTCCATTTAAGCACTGAAATTTCTTCATCAGATTTAATTTGCACTTTTTCTGGAATTCATTTACAGCAGCAGATTCTAGGTCGTGTCTGTGCCAGGGTGAAGCAAGAAGACATATTGAAACATGGAGTCTAATTATTAGAGTTTAACATCACATTTTTTTATGACTGGTTAACACAGATAACCATTCTTTATTATGCTACCACTACACTGTAAAATGTATGTATTTGCCTTATTTGATTGTATGTTTTCTATAATCGAATCACGGAGGAAAAAAACTGCAGAGAGGTTTATAATACCAGCGTGTCAGTATCACAGTCATGTTGTTGGTTTTGATCTCACCCTGTAGCTGTGATGATGTTCTTTTCTCTTCTGTCTCCTGACTTCTGTAGAACACTGGGAACAAAAATTTTAGCTGTTAAAGACAATAACTTTAATCACTTTAATACTGTAGTCTAAATTTATCCCTAATTTTACTACAATAATTGTAGTAAATGTATTAATATTTGGAGGACACAGTGCTAAATACATCATCACCAACACTATGGACCAATAGATCAGAATTTCAGCTTTCATATCCTGATATTTACATCTAGATGTGTTAAACAACTTAGAACACATCCCCTTAGCTTTCAGGAAATGAAAGCTGAAATTCTGATCTGTTGTCACAAATTTATCTTTTGATCTCAAACTTAAATGTCTTCAATGTATAGCAAAGAGAAAAGAATTGGCCTTGCTGTTCCAGTACTTTCGGAGGGGACTGTAGTACTTTCCAGTACTTTCCGGTTGCTGACATCATAGTTATGCTCCGCTGGAGATAGTTTCTTTGACTAGAAAGCTACAGGATGGAGCTTGGGCTTGTCCCTGATTTGTTGTAAGAGGATGGCTCAGACTCCCATTTCGGAGGCATCTACCTCCACGATAAAGAGCTTGGATGGGTCAGGGTGCTTGAGAATGGGGGCCATGGTGAATGCGGTTTTAAGCTGTGTCAGGGCGTGTTTGGCAACAAGGTCCAGACCAGGCATTTCAGGATTCCACAGAGCATGGACTTCAAGGGGTGGGCTATGGAGCTAAAGCCACGAATGTAGCGCCAGTAGAAGTTAGCGAGGCCCAGAAATCTCTGCAGGTCTTTGATAGTTTGAGGCGAGGGCCAGTCAACAACGGCAGCTGCCTTAGACTGCGGGAAATAAAGGCAGAGAATATCGGTACTTGACAAAGCACTAGTTGAGACCTTGGTAATCGATACATGGTCTGAGGCTGCCCCCTTTCTTCTCCACAAAAAAGAAGCCAGCGGATGCGGGAGACGTGGATGGCCTGATATATCCTTGTTGGAGTGCCTCCCGGATGTACTCCTCCATAGCTTGTTGTTCAACCACTGATAGAGGGTAAATTCAGCTGTGAGGGGGAGCGGTTGCAGGAAGCAGCTTGATGGCACAATCATATGGACAATGTGGGGGTAGCCCACTGGCTTTAGCTTTGCTGAACACCTTTCTTAGGTCTTGATGCTCAGAAGGGATATTGACAGGAACAGGGCTCTCTACAGATGTGGCAGCCAGGGAAATTACAGTGGGCGTGACAGTATGGGGACCAGCGAGTGAGTTGCCTGTTGGACCAGGAAATGAGAGGGTTACGCTGTTCCAACCATGGGACGCCCAGGATTACAGAATGTTTGGCAGAGACTCTGACTAGCAGTGTGATGTGTTTGTTGTGGAGGGCGCCAATTTGGAGGGAAAGGGGCTGCGTGCGGTGCGTGATGCTTCCTCCCCCGATGGCCTGGATTTTCCTTGGGTGGAGTATTGGCAGAGTGGAGATATTGAGGCAGTTCACAGTGTCTTGGTCAGTGAAGTTCCCCACCAAACTAAAGTCAATTAAGGTTGTCAGAACCGAAAGCATGCCTGAGTATTCTACTATGGCAGGTAAAATAAAAGCTTGGTGAGATGAAAACTGGGTCTGACTCACCCTTTGTAAGAGGGGTGCAGAGGTGCCGCTGTTGCTGGTCTGGGTACACTGTCTGATGAGATGGTTAGCCTGACTGCACTAAAATCACCAGAACTCTCTGCGCCGCCGCTCCCTCTCCTCCTCCTGTGTCACTCAATGAATTTCCCTCCGCTTGTAGTGTACATCGGCTGTGGAGCAGGTGGTCAAGACGAATGGAGAGGTCTATGAGAGAGTCGAGAGTTAGCTGCTCATCGCAACGTGCTAGTTCCGTCAGGATCTCTGAATTTAGCCCGCTGTGAAATGCTGCCTTCAGAGCGGTGCTGTTCAATCCGCTCCCAGCCACTATGGTGCAAAACTCGAGGGTGTAGTCAGCTACTCAGCGTGAGCTTTGGACGATGGTTAGCAGCTGTTCCCCCATGTCCTTGCCCTCCGGCGAATGGTCGAAAACCCGATGAAACAGTTCAGTGAAGTGCTCATAGCCTTGCTCCCACACTGTAGTCACCCACTTCAGCATTCGGCCAAAACTGGACAAAATTTGGAGGAGGAGTAGCAAAAACGGCAGTTAGATGTAGGCATTTTTTAGCATGCGATTGTTACTTTTGACCAGTAGGTGGCACCAGCACAAAATTTGTTGCCTAGCCCCAGGTCATGGTCCTGAAGATGCCTAATAAGTTTTGTGTCAGTGCACAAAGGTATTGCTGATATACAGCCTCGCTTCCTGTTTGGCGGCTTCGCTGGTTGGATGGCCCATTACGGTCAAACCGTTCAGACTATTCAAAATTCTTTGATAACTTTTGTGAGGCTTACTCTGAAAATGAGGTGTGCCAAATCTGATGATGATTGGACAAAATTTGATCAGAATGTTCCTTAGACCCTCCCCAATCACACACTGCCAAATTGCACAACTTTTTACCAGACGGTTCTATGGACTGCCATAGACAACCTAGCCAGAAGAAGAAGAAGGAAAGGTAGCATAATAACAGGGTATCTACGCACCTTTGGTGCTTGGCCCCCTTATTATTATCCATCCATTTCCTGTACCGCTTATCCTACACAGGGTCACAGGGAGCCTGGAGCCTATCCCAGGGGACTCGGGGCACAAGGCAGGGGATACCCTGGATGGGGTGCCAACCCATCGCAGGGCACAATCACACACACCCATTCACACTCTAGGGACAATTTGGAAATGCCAATCAGCCTACAATGCATGTCTTTGGACTGGGGAGGAAACCAGAGTACCCAGAGAAAACCCCTGAAGCATGGGGAGAACTCCGCACACACGGGCCGATGCGGGAATCGAACACCCAACCCTGGGGGTGCGAGGCAAACATGCTAACCACTAAGAAATGCATATTAACATTTCTTGCTTTAGCATTTAAGACATTGCAATAACTGTATTAAGCCTGCGACTCACTGACATCACCAAACTGTTACATTCTTCTTTTGTGATGCTTTTCCAGTCTTTTATTGCAGCCTCTTTCAGTTGTTGTTTGTTTCGGGGAGTTTCCCTTCAGCCTCCCTTCAGTCTCTTCTTCAGGAGGTGAAAAGCATGCTCAATTGGGATAAGGTCTGGTGACTGACTTGGCCAGTCTAAAACCTTCCACTTTCTCCCCCCTGATAAAGTCCTTTGTTGAGATGGCAGTTTGTTTTGGATCATTGTTTTGCTGCATGATAAAGTTCCTCTTGATTAATTTGGATGCATTTCTCTGTAAATTGGCAGATAAAATGTTCCTGTAAACTTCTGAAATCATTCTGTTGCTACCATCTTGAGTTACATCATCAATAAAGATTAGTGAGCCTGTTCCAGAAGCAGCCATCCAAGCCCAAGCCATGACACTACCTCCACCATGCTTGACTGATGTTTGTCATCAGGTGCTGTTGTTTTTCTTGGCCAACCTGTTGCATGTCTGGTTGTTAGTACACCAGTTGTTTCTTTCTTTTTCAGGACATTTCAAATTGTTGTATTGGCTATGCCCAATGCTTGTGCAATGGCTCTGATCGATTTTGCCTCTTTTCTCAGATTCAAAATGGCTTGCTTTTCTCCCTTAGACAGCTCTCTGGTCTTCATGTAGGTTTATCATTTTTAGCAACAAATACAGTCTTCACAGGCGAAATCTAGATCTCAAACCAAGTGTTGATACTCTGAGATATTAATTCTTTCATGTATCAATTTAACAGTGCCCTGTTAAATAAATTTAACAGGGCACAGACAGGCAGCAAGAAACACCTATCAGTCACTTGTTCCAATATATTTGATCACTTGAAAAAAATGGGTGGGTTCAAACAAAAGGTGCCATGTTTTAAGTTGTTTAACACATCTAGATGTAAATATCAGGAAATGAAAGCTGAAATTCTGATCAATCATCTCATATTCACGTTTTGATCTCAAAACCAAATGTACTCAGTGTATATCAACAAAAAAAAAAGAATTGACCTTGCCATTCCAAAACCACGGAGGGGACTGTACATCCTTTACAGTTTTGACTGACTTGTTAATTTGACTTAATTTGCTCTAACAATGAACAGTGGAATCTACAGTCTTTGGTGGTTTTACCTGTGTGCACATGAGGGGTTTCCATGTTTAAAGTTCCGAGGAAGATCCATAGACACATCACTCTTCATGGAGACACAGCTGGGTGCTGATGAGTCTGATCTCTTTCTCTGGAGTTTTCTGTACGACATTATAGATTAGGCATGAGACAGATTTTCATTGTTTCAAAAATTGGGATACAAAATATTGGTGAGATGAATTTGTATTATATTGTATATTGCAATATTTCTGTTTATTCATTATATTTCTGTTTATATTCATTATGACCTCTGTCTCTTCTTACACACTAGGCAGCAGCAACAGAGGTAGCAGCATAGAGAGCGAGAAGTTTGTGAGTGGGAACCTAACTGCCTCGAAGCATACTTACTTAATACTCCACAGCCTTGTTTCATTTGGCCTGCTTGAACTTGGAAAAAATAACACTGAAACGTCTCGTAGTACACTGCTGCTAACCATTTTCAAATTGTCCAGTATTCACAGCAGATATCCAAAGTGTAGCCATCCAAAGATAGCTACCATAAACCTTGGTATGTATGTCTAGCATTTTTTCAAGTGGTCACAGCTAACGTTTTAGACTTACTATACATTTTTGTTAAGTTATACTTTTGATATACATATTTCAGATATGAACATTTAATGACTAAAATACTAGGACATGGTAGCTTACTGCTTTTTTGAGGGCGGGGTCACATTATCTGTGTCCAACTCAGGGGTCTCCATTTTTGAATATTAGTGTATGCACTGACAGCTCATGGATACACAGCTGAGTCCTGAAAACACAAATCTCTTCTGCTGGAATTACTTACATACCTAGAAAACACAAACATTTATGCAGTTAAAATTGGGAAAAAAAAATCTTTCACATTTCTGAACTACAGGAAATGTTGCTCCTTTGTGTTCTTGTGTTTACAGTGCTGAGTGATCGTTCAATATACTGGGACTGACCCCTCACATTCTAATCACCAAATCATTAATTCATTCATTTTCAGTTAGCACTTTATCAGGGTCATGGGGGATCTGGAGCCTCAGGAAAACACCCTGGATGGGACCAGAATATGTGATTCTAGACCTTATTTACCTCTACGTTAAGCATGTAATGAATTGGACATGTGAAAAGCTCCAAACTTAAGAAGCAGGAGGATTCATAGTAAGAGTAGTTTTGAAGATTATGCAGTGGTGTCATGCCATTTCTGTTCAAGAAGACAAGTCTGTCTGTGTGTGTGTGTATGTGTGTGTGTGTGTGTGTGTCCAGACAGGAGGTGAGGTGAACAGTTCAATAATCAGGGGAGGGAGACCTCTGCTATAGAGAGGAGTGTGAAGTGCAAGCAGGTCAGCTGTGACAACTTAACCAAAAAGGCCAAACCAGAAAGTAGCTAAAATCATTTGTAGTTAATAGAAGGGCTACTTTAAACCTAATACCACTTTCTCTTTACCAACATTACATGGGATTTTAGTTTGAATAAATTTACAATTCTGAACCACTTAGACATGGCAACTTGTTTTATGAACCAGACTTTATTCTATTAACTAGTCCAGCTCAAGTGCTCCCTGACAGACACATGAACAAACCAATAATAACCCAGAGTAGGCAGCTCCTTGGCTTAAGGTTCCTCCTCGTTTTCTCTGGCAACAGCATGGCTAAGAACATGGAGAAGTTGTTGCCTAAAAATTTCAACATCAGTTAAATGGAACTGCTGGAATTTACAGAACAGACACGGTGAAAACAAAACATGCTATGGCAAGATTGGCATATTGAGGAAACATGATGAATTTGTTTAACCACAAAGAAAGCACCCTAAAGAGTGTGTGCTGAAATCCAGATCACACAGAGAGCACATGAGTGTAACAGCACCACAGCCAGAAATAGAAACAGGGCTGAAGCAAACGACAATAATAAATGCATTTGAAAAAGGAACTCCTTATGAGAAAACACTGATCACTGATACCATGACATTGCACATGGCTAAGTATATAATAGAATTAAAAAGGTCAAAAACAACCATCTTAAGCAACTTTTAAAAATTACCTGATCCTCGTTACGTCTTACTGAGGCTCAAATATTTTTTCTAACACCTCCATTCCTCATCTGGACACAGAATCGCAAGAAAAGTGCAACAAAAACAAAACAATAAAATACAAAATGCTTATTTAAAAATATTAAAATGTAAACAAACTCAGCTAAAGCATGCTTTACGTATTTTCATTTTAGGAATAATTATTTACATTCTGCTGTTAAGTGCACTTTACGAAAAGTTGTCTGAAAAGGTACTTTGGCCTAAGGTGTAGGTGTCTGTAATTGGTTATGGTTCCTTGTAAAGGAAAATTTACCTCAAAAGGGAAATTAGTTTGTTTGCTCTGCTCAGTAATTTGCAAAGTAGTCTTAAAAACCAACAGGAAAAAAATGTCATGATAATATTGCTGATCGTGATCCAGCCTGAAAAATCTTGATATGATGTTTTTGCCAGATCGCCCACCCCTAGCCTGAAGCAACTGTAACTATTCCAAAGTTACCATGTTAAATTATACTTCATTTTGTTTTAATGAATTAATTAGCACTGTAGGCCAACTTCTCCACATTTACTAGCAGCTGAGTTTAAATGGCTAATTTCTGTCCAGTAAAAGTGATGCAAGCTGTCCTCCTCGTATTAGATTCCCTCACTGACTGAAACTTACCACTTTTGAGCTTTTCAGTCCATCAAAGTCCCATTAATGTTTAAATCACCAGATAATGTGATGAAGGAAAACACAGGTTTTATATTCCTCATATTATTTCTGCTGTGAGAAACTAATAAACAGCACATGACGAGCTGGAAATAAAATGTTTTACATAGCTAAATTCCCCTTTCTTTCTTTCTTTCTTTCTTTCTTGAGAGCAATTGTAACATGGCAAAGCAATTTCCCCCTGGGATTAATAAAGTTCTTTCAATCTTGAATCTTGAATCTTGAAACACTTTGCATGTTTAATTACTGAGAAATGGAAGAGAGAAACTCGAATAAATAACACACTCCCGAGAAACAGCAGCTGATAACAGAAGATTTCAGTTCCACTGAAGTGACGCAGTTTTACTGCTGTTTCTACACGAGGTCAGTAAAATATAAAGTTGTTTTTGTTAAAGAAATAACTCACTTTCAGTCAGCAGTCCCAGTGACATTAATATCACCGTTTCTGCCTGGTGTTGAAGTTTATTTACTTTTCCAACAGCAACAAAATGGAGTCGAGGCTGAGGGACAAAACTGATTCACTACGAATGATGTGTCGTTCAGGGAACGAATCGACTCTTTGAGTCGGCTCATTTGGATGAATTTTAACTTGAGAAAACAAACAATGAAATTAAAATCTCTCTCGCTCATCTCTTTCATCTCTCTCATTTCTATCTCATCTCTTTCTCAGCTCTCTCTCTCTTTCATCTCTCTCCCATCTCTCTCTCATCTCTCTCATCATGTGTGTGTGTGTGTGTGTGTGTGTGTGTGTGTGTGTGTGTGTGTGCGCGCGTGTGTGTGTAATGTGTTCCTCAGTTTCTCTCTGTATTAAAAACCTTAGCATTGCACCTGGAAATCACTTTTTGGGTCTCATTATTTATATAAATCTAACAAAAGTTAATTACTAATGATGTAGTCATTACAGATTTTCTCTTCCTGATGTATCAACACATCCACTCAGAAATGACACAGATAATTAAATCACAGTGTTTTGATGTGACATGGTGGAGCTAATTCTCATAATACCTTAATAGGAGGCATGAACGAATAACACTGCTGTGCTAATAATGAATAAAAGTCCATAGAGGCCACTGAGCATTATGCAGATATCATAACATTGCTTTATATGGTTTAAATTTAGTTATGTTTCATCATTACCTGAAATTACATAAAAACAATAAGGACCCCTGTTTTATATTTAAAGGAGAATCACAATCAGAAGTCTGGGAGGATTTCTGCTCTGGCCTGATTGGCTAAACACAATGTGAATGTGCTCATTTGCATAAACTCGAGGTCTGATTAACTTTTGAGTCAGATTTCACTGTGAACTAGTGAGTGGATGCATGCCATACCAACATGTGGTCTAACAGTTGTTTGTTTGGTCCTTAAAAAAAAAAAGATATGGGGGGGGGGGGGGGGGGGGGGGGGCTCAAAGTGTCTTCGGATATGTCAATTCCCAACTCTCCTATCCATTCTGTTTTGATCTTCTCTAGTGATATATTTTGGAATGTCATAATTAAGTTATATATTTTGGAAATGAGGCCCTTGAGGTGTATAGGGGTCTTAAGAACCAAGTCCAATCCTGATTCAGAGGGCATTTGAGGAAACACAGAGCAATGGGCCTGAATAAAGTGACGAACCTGAAGATATCGAAAAAATCTGACTTTTGAACATTAAATTTTTAATCAGATCATTGTAATTAGCAAAAATATTATCAATGAAAAAGTCACTACATTTAACTATGCCCAAGTCCTGCCATTGCTTGAAAGTAGCATCTAGCTTGGCAGCTGGGAAAGATGATTATTACATATGGGGGTTTCCAAGGAAAAGTCAGTGAGTTGAAATGCTTGTCTAAACTGATTATATATTTTGAGAGTCAAAACTACAACTGGACTTGAGGAAAACTGCGATGGTGAGAATGGTGACTTCATTGTAATCAGCACCGCCAGTGATGTTGATTTGCAAGATTTAGCCTCCGCTTCACACCATTCTGTATGTGGGGACTGAAACCAATAAACAACTTTTTGTAAATTTGCTGCCCAATAATAATTTAGCAAATTTGGGAGAGCCAGTCCTCCATCCTTTTTAGGTCTTTCAAGAAACTCTCTGCGTATTCTTGGCTTTTTGCCCCCCCATATAAAGGAAGACAGCAACCTATTGGTTGACTGAAAAAAGGACTTTGGCAAGAAAATTGGAAGACTCTGAAACAAATACAATAATCTGGGTAATACATTCATTTTAACACAGTTGATTTTACCAGCTAAAGACAAATATATAACACTCCACCGTTGGAAATCTTTTTTTAAGTAAGGGATTAATATTTGCTTTAAACAGATCAGTGTATGAACGAGTAATATTTATTCCTAAGTATTTAAATCATGATTTTGATATACAAAAGGGCAAGTATGTATCTGTAATCTGATCTGCCATATGATTTATAGGGAAGCATATACTTTTAGAGAAGTTTAATTTATAACCTGAAAAGTACCCGTACTCTTTTAATATTTTCACAACTTCAGAGACACATGACAGTGGGTCAGTTATATATAATAACAGATCGTCAGCATATAGAGAGGCTTTATACTCTACACCCATTCGTTTAACACCACGAATAGACTGTGATGATCTGACTACTGATGATAATGGCTCTATAGCCAAAATAAATAGCAAAGGGCTAAGGGGGCATCACTTCAGGATTACTCTCTGATGCAGGAGAATGCACAACATTAAGAAGTTTCCTAATATTAGTGAAGGAGTGGCACCCTTTTATGAAGCCTGTCTGGTCTTGTGAAATAATATCTGGTATTATATACTCTATTCTAAAGGCCAGTACTTTAGATAAAATTTTAACGTCTACATTTAGTAAGGAAATAGGTCTATAAGAACTACAGTCAAGGGCATCTTTATCTGGCTTCAGGAGAACTGTGATATGGGCCTGCGTAAGACTTGATGGCAGTTTTGATTGATCAAGAGAGTGATTGAACATATTAAGAAGCAAAGGGGACAGTTGTAAGGAAACCTTTTTATAAAACCCGACGGGAAATCTGTCTGGTCCCGGAGCTTTACCACTCTGCATGGCTCTGATTGAATCCTCTATCTCTTGAAGTTGTAGTGGTTTATCAAGATTACTCTTATGATCTAATTTAACTGTGGGTAGGTTAACATTAGCCAAAAATGTTGACATGAAAGAGTCATCATGTGGAAATTCTGAACTGTACAGATCTGAATAATATTTATGAAAAATAGAATTAATTTCCTGGGGATCTACTGTAGTTTCTTGAGATGTTTTCCTAATCTTTGGAATAAGCCGAGATGCTGATTTACTTTTTAACTGTTGAGCAAGAAGACGGCCTGCCTTTTCGCCGTGTTCGTAAAACCTGGCATGGGCAAAAACTAAATCACGTTCTGTTTTTTCTGTTGATAATAAATCATATTTTGTCTTAAGACAAAGTTTTTCTCTATGTAGTTCTGCCATTGAGGCCTTAGCATACTGATGGTCAGTGTTCTGTATAGATTCAGTTTCTCCTGTGTTTTTTTCCTTTCTTTATTCCATGAGGCAGAGAACGATGTTATTTCTCCCCTTATTACAACCTTAAATGTCTCCCATAATAGTGATGGTGATATAGAATCTGTTTTATTAGTTAGTAGAAAATTGTCAATCACACAAGATATGAATTGGCAAAAGTTTGCATCTGAAAGTAAAGTTGTGTTTAGCCTCCATACTGGCCGTGTTGGGTAGTTATAAGAAAAACAAATATCAAGAATTACGGGGACAATAGCAGAGTATTCTATGTTTTTTATTGCCGGGATAAGCCTTTTATCAGTAAAGAAATAATCTATCCTTGAGTACATCTGATAGACATGTGAAAAGGAAGAGAATACTTTTTTATCAGGAAAAAACCTCCATGGATCCACACAGCCAATTTGAGTCATATATCCAGCAAAAATCTGAGACATTTTTAAAAGAGGTACAGTTTTAGGGTTGGAACGATCCATAGCTGTATCCATCACGGAATTCAAATCCCCACCAAATATAAGATGGTAAGTGTTTAAATCTGGTAACAAGGAAGGTATTTTTTTCACAAAATTAACGTCATCCCAGTTGGGTGCGTAGACACTGACCAGGACTACTGGTGTGCTGAAAAGATGGCCAGATACAATAATGTACCGCCCTTGGGGATCTGAAATCGTTCCAGATGCAGTAAATTGTACTCTTTTATGAATTATAATGGCTGCACCTCTAGCCCTATGGTTAAAGCGAGAGTGGTAAACCTGGCCAACCCAAGTTTTTCTAAGTCGGTTATGATCTTCAATGCGTAGGTGTGTTTCCTGTAGAAAGGCTATTTCTGTTTTTAGTCTCTTAATATGCGTAAATATGCGAGTTCTTTTCACTGGTCCATTTAACCCTCTAACATTCCAGCTAACAAAGCGTACTGCTGACCCTCCGGTACTTTTCACTTTATTGTCCATATCTGCCATTATTTATCAACAACTGTCTGTGTGCCCAAATATTGTATCCACAATAAGATGTATCCTCTGTCTGTGACTGGGAGGAGGGAGAGGGGAGGGGAGGAAAAGGAAAAAACAAACAAAAAAAAAACCCAGCAAATAGTAAACCTTGATAAACAACCAAAACTATAATACATTCTAGATTTGTCCATTGAACGAAGACAAACCACAGCTCACAACAATCTCTCAGCTCCGGATAATCCAAGTCCATATACGTTTCATTCTTTTCCCCAGAGCTCCCGAAGTAATCAAAGTTAAGCATAAAATGCAAATTCAAGCATACAAATAAGTGTATAAACAGGCCTGAAGCGCTATTAATAAATACAGTACTGCATAATAACAAATAAGTGTATAAGCAGATCTGAAGCGCTATTAATAAATACAGTACTGCATAATAACAAATAAGTGTATAAACAGACCTGAAGCGCTATTAATAAATACAGTACTGCATAATAACAAATAAGTGTATAAGCAGACCTGAAGCGCTATTAATAAATACAGTACCGCATAATAACAAATAAGTGTATAAGCAGACCTGAAGCGCTATTAATAAATACAGTACCGCATAATAACAAATAAGTGTATAAACAGATCTGAAGCGCTATTAATAAATACAGTACTGCATAATAACAAATAAGTGTATAAACAGGCCTGAAGCACTATTAATAAATACAGTACTGCATAATAACAAATAAGTGTATAAGCAGATCTGAAGCGCTATTAATAAATACAGTACTGCATAATAACAAATAAGTGTATAAACAGATCTGAAGCGCTATTAATAAATACAGTACCGCATAATAACAAATAAGTGTATAAACAGGCCTGAAGCACTATTAATAAATACAGTACTGCATAATAACAAATAAGTGTATAAGCAGATCTGAAGCGCTATTAATAAATACAGTACTGCATAATAACAAATAAGTGTATAAACAGATCTGAAGCGCTATTAATAAATACAGTACTGCATAATAACAAATAAGTGTATAAACAGATCTGAAGCGCTATTAATAAATACAGTACTGCATAATAACAAATAAGTGTATAAACAGATCTGAAGCGCTATTAATAAATACAGTACCGCATAATAACAAATAAGTGTATAAACAGATCTGAAGCGCTATTAATAAATACAGTACTGCATAATAACAAATAAGTGTATAAACAGATCTGAAGCGCTATTAATAAATACAGTACTGCATAATAACAAATAAGTGTATAAACAGATCTGAAGCGCTATTAATAAATACAGTACTGCATAATAACAAATAAGTGTATAAACAGATCTGAAGCACTATTAATAAATACAGTACCGCATAATAACAAAACTCTAGACGCAAGACATCAATTTTTTGCCAATCTACAGTGGAGTTGTTCATCATGAATACGATTGAATGGTCTGTAAATTAGCTCAGCTAAATAAAGTGCATTGTGTGATATAGCAGACCAATCACTGAAAGTGTTTTAAACCTTATCATATATAAAGTCAATGACATATTCAATGAATGAAAATAAGGCGTCAAGGAAGAGACATATAAATCACCCTAAAACAGAAGGTGCACACCTATTGCTTGAAGTTAGACCTAATATTCAGGATCTAGGATCAAGAATATAACCAATGAATTATAAAAAATAAGGCATTGCATTTATCCTCACAGAGAAAAACCTATAAACCCCTCTAAAACAGAAAGTGCACTTAGAAACAGGGGTGTCCTGAAAAGGCTTTTCCAGTTATCATGGTGTCTCAGGCCTGCCTAAAAGTCAACATGTCTCTTCTGTAATTCACAATATGGTTGCAATGATACCAGGAGTTATTCACGTGTAGCAATCCGCTGAGTAAAACTGCTGAGCTTCCTCAGGCGTATTGAAGAGGAATGTCTCGTCCTCATGATGAACTCGTAGTCGTGCTGGATGAAGCAACTGGAATCGCACATTCTTCTGATACAGCAGCTGTTTGCCGTTTTTAAATGTGGCGCGCTTTCTGGCGAGATCGGCGGAGATGTCTGAATAGATTCTCAAAGTCGAGCCCTTGTATTTTGCCTCATTCTGTCTGGCCCATCTTAGCGCTTTCTCCTTCTCCTGCAATGTGTGAGAACATAGAGCCAGTGGCCGGGGAGCTCGACCTTCCTGTGGTTTTGGACCCAGTGATCGGTGTCCTCGTTCTAGCTCGGGAGGCTTTTCAAAACCTTCCTGACCCACGACTTCCATTAGCATCTCGGACACGAGCTTGACAGTAGACTGGCCTTTCTCGCTGTTTCTCTCTGGAACGTTTAAAATCCGGAGATTTGCTCTCCGTGACCGGTTTTCCAAGTCATCAACTCCATCCATAAGCGTCGCGTTTTGCTCTTGAAGAGTTTTGATAGCTTTTTCCGAAAACTTCCCGCTCGCGAGTGTCTCTGTGGCGCACAGGCGGGACTGAAAACTAGCCAATGTCTCTGTTAAAGCGTTCACCGATGTCTGAAGCGGCACCATGGCCTCTTGAATCAGAGCTGAGATTCTTCTTTTATCGAAGCTCGTTGCTTTGTTAACTCCGTTACTAGCTGGCTCATAGAGACTCCGTCGTTATCTGCAGGGATTTCTTCACATTTCCCTGCGCTAGCCATCGTTGCTAATTTGCTAGCTGTGCTGGTTGTCGTTGTTGGCGGGACATTTACTGCTGATTTGTTCTTGCTCATCTTGCTGTATCAGTGCGATTGCACTAAGCACTGTTTTAACACTTATAAAAACGTTTTGATTACTTAAATGACACTATTAAAGCATATACATCATCTAGCTCTAGTCTTTCTACATTCCACCTCTGAAACTTAATAACTTGCTTTTCCTCACTTTAGCATTTAGCAAAGTATTTGTCATTACTAATTACAGATTTGTACTGGCATATTACTTTTAGATTATTTAAATGATTTTTTGCACTTTTTTAAAAATTAGATATTAATTTAATATTAAATCTACATACTGTCACTGCTCTTATTTACTGCATTTTTTTTTTTTTGTAATAATCTATTTTACTGTTTTATTTTTGGCCAACTTTTTTTTTTTTTTTTTTTACATCAGTCAGTAAAACACTTTGAGCTGCATTAGAAATGTATGAAAGGTGTTTTATAAATAACGTTCCTTGTTATTAGTATCACTTTGTTTTTGTTTTTTTTGTTTTTTTTGAGAATTTGAATTTCATAGAATAATTTTTAAAAGAAATGAACTTTTAGTTTTGGGGGGGGGGCAAATATTTATAACATCATAATAACAATATTTAAACAATTTAAAAATGCTTGTATAATTTAGAAGTTGGCACACACCTTCAGGGTCTGATAGTTGTCCATTTCTAGTCTTTAAAGAAAGCATTTTACCTAAAATGGTGGAATGTAGATGAGCTCAGCAGCAGAGATCACAAACCTGCAGTCACAGTAAATAACAACAAACTCCTGTCGACCATCACACGCTTCAGGTGTCATAATGTAAACCCCAAGCACCTGTGAACAATGTGCCAAATAATTCAGATACAAAAAAGTAGGAAAGTATTAGTTAGTATTTGTTTAACTGTTAGATAATAATAATAATAATAATAATAATAATAATAATAATAATAATAATAATAATAATCATAGTAACAGATAGAAAAAGATGAAAATAAAAGGAATAATATTGATGATCTAATTATTAGTGCTGTTTGCAGCATTTATTTCTGAAATGTTGATAATGCATTTGGCTCAAAGTACGTGTGTGTGTGTGTGTGTGTGTGTGTGTAGTTTTGGCTCTAACCTGAGGGAGTTCCTGGTGCTGGAGTACGCCTCTGGACTCTTCTCTCATCACAGGTGAGACATCCATCTTCACATTACACACTCGACACTGTGCTTTACCTCCATCTACAACATACAGCACAAGCGTCCTTACAGCTGCATCACCTGATTCCACAACTGAACAAAGTGTGTGTGTGTGTTAAAAAGTTTCTTTTGTGGCTCCAATAATGTACTATAGGCACAATTAGTGCACTGTCTACCATGATGTAGTACCCAGTGTAGTGAGCACTCATAGCACATAGGAAAATATTTGGGATTCACCCATTTGTCCCGCTTTCCCTAAGAAACATATAATCAAGCTAAATATCAGTGCTAAGGGGCAGAAACATGTGGAAGTAAAGAAATATAATTCAGTTCACTTTTATTTGTGTAGCGCTTTTACCAATGGACGTTGTCACAAAGCAGCTTTACAGAAATGAATACATTCAGGATGTAAATTGTAAATGTCTGAATTTATCCCTAATGAGCGAGTCAGAGAGGCGGTGGAGAGGAAAAACTCCCTGAGACGACATGAGGAAGAAACCTGGAGAGGAACCAGACTCAGAAGGATATAATGCATCTGAATCATTACTGTATCTAATAAAATGATGATTTGTGCTTATTTTTCTCATTTTCACTCTCTGTGACTCTCTGTGTGTGTTAAAGACTCTGAGAATACTGAAAGTTTGAAGAATTAAACTTTTGATTAATATTTATACACGTTTATTACTATTGTATTAAAATAATATTTATACGTGTGTCACACTATTGTATTAAAAATATATCCTATTTATGACTTAAACACCTACGTGATGTGTACACCTGGCTCTGCTCTGTGTGTGTGTGTGTGTGTGTGTGTGTGTCAGTCTGTGGCAGCTAGCGGTGGATTATTTCGATCACTGCCCCGAGTTCGGCCGTGTTTATCTGGAGCTGCAGATGGAGAGAGTGCCGCTGGAGACGGAGCGCAAAGCGCTGAAGGTGCTCAGGATCTGTGAACAGAGACAGATGAACGAGCAAGGTACACACACACACACACACACACACACAGAGAGAGAGATTGTGTGACTGCTGTAATCTGTAATTATCTGTTATGCTTATGGAATTGTAACTGTGTGTGTGTGTGTGTGTGTGTGTGTGTGTTGCAGTGCGCAGTATCTGTAAGATCATGGCTAAAAGGGCTCTCAGTAATAACAGACTGGGTTCTGCTCTCTCCTGGAGTATCAGAGCTAAAGACGCAGCCTTCGCCACACTCATCTCTGAGAGGTCGGTCTGTGTGTGTGTGTGTGTGTGTGTGTGTGTGTGTGTTTGTTTCGAAGAAACTTACTAAGTTTTCAAAATGTCTTTTTATTTTTTTTTAACTGATGTCATCACTTCCCCGAAAGTTCAAGCAGAAAAGCTCTGTGGCTCCAATAATTAGCCAAAATATTACTGTATATATTTTAAATAATGAGCCTTATATTTAAATAGTTGTAGTATGTTTATAAAACACTTTTTAAAAATGATTTTATTTTGATTTACAGTTAAACAGTCCCTGAACTGCAATATATTTGAGAATCCCTGCTTCATGAAAGTCTTATACACTTATTTTATATCTTGTGCAATATTGTTTCAGTACAAAAACAGTGAAATTGAATGAACTTAAAAGTGTAATGTTACAGATCATTTTATATATTATTCCAAAAAAATATATATATATATATATATATATATATATATATATATATATATATCAATGAGTAGATAAATATATCCTCAGGACTCTGTGGGATTTTTACCTGCTGAGACAAAATCTGCACAAACAAAGGCGTCTTTGTGCTAGAATTCATTTCCACTGCTGTATATTTTATTTCTGATCGCAACAGAAACACTTTCTCAGAGAACACTGATATATAATGCTGCTCAACAGTATAATAATTCAATGCTCTTTTTATTAGTATTTAATATTTCTGAGCTGCTGCATGTGCTGTGCAGGTTTCTGCAGGATTACTGCACACGCGGCTCGTTCTCTGATCTGGATCTGATCGATAACCTCGGACCTGCCATGCTCCTCAGCGACAGACTCACATTCCTCGGTATCTGCTGTGTGTGTGTGTGTGTGTGTGTGTGTGTGTGTGTAACGTTCCTCAGTTCTCTCCTTGTTTTAAAAACCTTAGCATTGCACCTGGAAATCAATTTTTTTGGGTCTCATTATTTGAATCTCATGTGTATATATATACATGAGTATACATATGTGTGTGTGTGTGTGTGTGTGTGTGTGTGTGTGTGTGTAGGGAAGTACCGTGAGTTCCACCGGCTGTACGGAGAGAAGAAGTTCACAGAGGCAGCGAAGCTCCTGCTCTCCCTCATGACAGCAAAGATCGCTCCTCGCAGCTTCTGGATGACTCTGCTCATAGACGCCCTGCCCTTACTGGAGCAAAAAGAGGTATATACACACACACACACACACACACACAAACAGAGTTCAGGTGCTGATGTTGGTGAGGAGGTCTGGGGTTCAGTCGGTGTTCCAGTTCATCCCAAAGGTGTTCAGTGGGGTTGAGGTCAGGGCTCTGTGCAGGACACTCGAGTTCTTCCACTCCAACCTTCACACACCATGTCTTCATGGAGCTCGCTTTGTGCACAGGGGCATCGTCATGCTGGAACAGGTTTGGGCCTCTTAGTTCCAGTGAAGGGAAATTGTAATGCTACAGCACACAGAGACTTTCTATACAATTGTGTGCTTCCAACTTTGTGGCAACAGTTTGTTGAAGAACCACATATAGCTGTGATGGTCAGGGGTGCACATACTTTTGCCATATAGCGTATCATGTATCCATGATTGCGTGTGACAGGAATTGAACACCGAGCAGCTCTCATTGTGAGGGTGAATAACAGCAGCTCAAGTGTTTGAGGATTTTTTCTACCCAATAAAAAAATTGTACACTTTAAATGTAATAAATAAAAAACTAGTTAATGTGGTTCAGTTGATGGCTCTGGTGCAGTGTGACTGAGTGAAACATGCTTCTGTGTGTGTGAGATCCTCATGTACATAAACTGTGTGAAGATTTCAGTCACAGAAGTTAAATATAGACTTAAATGGGATATTTCCTGTGTTTAAAGCATGAGGTTGGCATGATGTTTGTATGGAATTGTTTTTTAGTAATCCCAGGTGTGTGTGTGTGTGTGCGTAGGTGATCTTTTCAGTGGATCAGACCCATGAACTCATGTTCTGTCTGGAAGAGCTGACCTCTGACAACAGCAAGCTCGAACCAGAGCGTCTAGCACAGGTATAACACACACACACACACTTAAAATCACAACATTCGTTTTTGGTTTTTTTCTCTCGAGGTTTTGATTCTGTCATAAATCATTTATTTCCTTCTTAATTTCATTATCAGCACAAACTGAAATGTAAATAATGGAGCAATATGAAGAAAATATACTTTTATGATTGAAGTCATTTTCACGGTGGATGATGTGTGTCAGGTTATTTAACAACAGCGCATTTAAAACTCTTCACAAAGAAACAATTTAACAAAGGAAGAGGCACGTTGCTAAGTGTTTTATTCCTCTTACACCACAGCAATTTAACAAGGTTTACAAATTTTATTAATTAAAAAAGAACCATTATAGATACTTTATCTGTTTATTGTAAAAATACAAGCTAAGTAAAAGTGAGTTACAGCTTTACCTCTGACTGTTACAAAGCGCTGACACTGGAGACTCCTTCCTTAAATGTTAAATAAACATCTCCTTACAGAAAACTTCACCATATCAACAATTACACACATTTATTTCATCTGTTTATGTGGAGCGTCTGCTGTACACGTTCCTGTGATTGAGCCGTTACTATAGAAACGATACCGTATTAGAACGAAGGCATTAATATAATCCTGTGATTTGCAGCTGCACTACTGTCAGAGCTGCTGTTCTAGAAAATTAATCAACACCTTCTGACCAATCACAATCCAGAACTGAAGAAGCTCCATGGTATACAGTATATGCAATTTTGTGTGTTTCTGTTTTTCAGGATGATGATGTCGAGTCCACAAAGCTGGAGCTGCTGCGATTGGCTCTGGCGCGTAACCTGGCGATGGCCATCGTGAAGGAGGGAACAGTCGAGGCCTAAACACACACACACTCTCACACACTCCAGGTTCATTAATTCACACAAAGCCCTCACGTTATCTCACTGCACTGTATATAAAACTAAATGAATGAAATGTTTTGACAGTTTAATTAAAAAAAAGCTTTTGTTACTGGTTTTGCAAAAACTGTCTCGTTTCTCCAGATCCTTCACTGTGTGTGTAACAGATAATATATATTTTGTTGTTAGACACATTTATTTTGAATAACTGTTGAGAAATGAGTTTTATTGCTACAAAATTCATGGTAAATACATAAACTAATTTTATACAGCAAAAATAATAATACTGTATGATGTAAATTATATTGTATTTATATATTCATTTCTTCAAAATGTACCGTATTTGATACCATCAAAAAAACAGGGATCAGCTATCAGAGAAAATAAAGAACATAGGTCTGATCCTGTAACAAAAGATCTCAATTATATTAAACCAAAGGACAAAGTGATAAACGTGACTTGTAGCGAGTCTCCTAGGAGCTTCCTCACATAAACTCCTCAGATGCCAAGTCCTGTGAGAATCCCACCAATGTCTTGAAACTGCTCCTGTCCATTTCAGCTCCATCTTCCACTGACTGGGTTCAGTTCCAATTCGTGTGGTTTTTCACCTGCTGTTCCAAATTATTCCCTCAGGTTTTCTCTGGGATTGAGGAAATTATTGTAGAATTGTGTGTAGTCTAATCAAAATCTAAAAGACAAATATCTGAATTAATAACCAAAAACTAGACTGTGGTACTTCATGATCAACAGCATGTAATCATCACTGCTGCAAGGAAAACATTATTATCTCCTGTTTATAATTCGTCGTTCAACATTTCTTCATTCTTATATAATATCTTTGTTAGAACATTCAGCTAGAACAAATGAGAACTTTCACAAGATCTAACAGGAAAGTGAGCAGATATTTACCATCACATCAATGCTCTTATACAATCATAGACTGCTTTTTTAAATAATGATCACTGCTGTGTGTTTGATCTCTCGGTCTACATGTGTATTTAAGTGCAGACTTTTGGAAAAAGCTGAGGAGAATTTTACAGGAATGACAGAAGACAGTGTGTGGAGGTGGAGTGCTGGAAGGAGTGTCAGAGTGAGTAAAGTAGCTGCTTACAAAAGCAGCAGTATGAATTCAGAGACAGCAGGGTGTCACAAGATGACGAGGTGTTCATTTACAGTCACTCTCATACACTCAGTTGTGACATTCTGTAGACTTCGTCTGCTGCTTTCATGTGAATTTCGAATCAACACCAAACAACATTAAAGCTAACTGTCAGAAAAAGTTTGATTACACAGAAAATAGTGAAATATAAACCGGTAATCTGATATTTAAAGCAACTAAAAAGCTAATGCTAATGCACAAAATAATGCTAATCAGTCTTTTAATTTGTTTCAGAGTTTATCTAAAAATGATCATCACTCACCCCAGTGTCTGTAGTTTGTAATGTTCATCATTCTTCAGAGTAGAGAGACACTTCACTCCTGTGTATCCTATTCTATTCCCAGACAGATACAGTTCTCTCAGGTGTGAGGGGTTTGATCTCAGAGCTGAAGCCAGAGCAGCACAGCCTTCATCTGAGACACCACAACTACGCAACCTGCAGAGACACAATGACACACACTTCATCAACACAGTTTCCTTTTGGTTTAAAACTTACTTTAAAGATGATGTGTGTGGGATTTTATTATTCAGAATGACATGAGGATTTAATATCATCTGTTTATTCTAATTAACAATGTGCATCGTTTATCAAGCTGGATATGAACAGGTTTATGTGTAAATTGTTTGTATGAGTGTTTACACAAGAAATTTTGTATTCACGAAAATCCTGTTAATTCGTATTCTACTCTTGCTCCTGAGTGTGTGTACATTTGTGCGTAATACGACGCCTTTATTTGTGACATCTACATTTTCTTTGCGTTGCCCAGCTTGTTAGGAAGTTGGGGTCAGAGCGCAGGGTCAGTCATGATACAGCGGCCCTGGAGCACAGAGGGTTAAGGGCTTTGCTAAAGAGCACAACCTTCTGATCAGTAACCCATAGATTTAACTGTTGCACCAACACTCACCCAAACTAACTAATGAAAACCTTGACTTGATCAACTTCAAATCAGATCATTTGCATGGATTACTGCAAGTTTATATCTGGAATATACTCTTGAGTTTAAATTGCTTATCTTTAACGTGTTTACAGCGTTTAGCAGAACCCTTTATCCAGAGCGACTTATAGAAGTGCTTTGGAGTTTCTATCAAAAACACATCCTCATGCTGGTTCACTAGGTCAGGAACCAAGAGCACTATTGACAACATTTGTGAAAACCAGTGGTTTATATTATTGGAATTTATTAAAAAATATTAAAAAGTGAGCCAATATAAACCCATAAATTAAGACAAATAAAACTAATCATTCAAGTGAGTACGAAGAAAATCAGACTTTCAGAGACTTTTGTAAATACGGCAGAAAATTGGAGTTCGGTTTGGCTCACACAAACACTTACACACTGCTTTACTAAAAGATCGATAAATCACACCCAAAGTCATTAAGATAATACTTTGGGCATCGACAGGAGTGAAAACAACTGGAGTGGTTAGTGAACAACTGAAAGATGGCAGAAGGTCGTCAGTGGCCTCTGTTCCCCAGAGGGAAGAAAGGAAGTATGAGACTCATAAATTTACAGTGAAGTCCACTGGGCTGCTTCTGTAAAGCAGATCTGGCAACCCTTTCCATAGCGGCTTGATTTTTAGTTAAAAACCAAATGTTTGATTTATTTAATTTTTGACCTTTTAACGTCTATGACATTAACTTCTCATTTTAATTTACAAATTCTATATTCGAGATCATTTCCACCATTTCCCTTCTGCTATTAAACCTGCAGCTGCCACACAGTGGATGTAGTTTGTGTCCCAGGTGCACTTTGTGTGATTACTTACAATGTTTTAGTCAATTTTACAGTAATTTTAGACACACTGCAGTCGCATCAAGTCACGTTTTGTGCTGCAGCTTCTCACATACGTACATCTGACCCAAAGACTCTGTGACAAATCATCAGTGTGCAGTGAAAAGAAACAATCTTCCTCCTCAGGACATTGATGATGAACCTAAAACCTCTGCTTCACTCTCACTATTACAGAATGTGTCTTACTGAGCAGCAGGTCACGTGACTCTCAGAGAGATGATCTTACCTCAGTATCTCCAGTTTACAGTGAGGATTCTCCAGTACAGCAGAGAGACACTTCACTCCTGAGGCTCCTAGTTTATTCTCAGACAGCTCCAGGTCTCTCAGGTGTGAGGGGTTTGATCTCAGAGCTGAAGCCAGAGCAGCACAGCCTTCATCTGAGACACCACAACCACGCAACCTGCAGAGACATAATGACACACACTTCATCAACACAGTTTCCTTTTGGTTTAAAACTTACTTTAAAGATGATGTGTGTGGGATTTTATTATTCAGAATGACATGAGGATTTAATATCATCTGTTTATTCTAATTAACAATGCGTCTCGTTTATCAAGCTGGATATGAACAGGTTTGTGCGTAAATTGTTTGTTTGAGTGTTTACACAAGAATTTTTGTATTCACGAAAGTCCTGTTAATTCGTATTCTACTCTTGCTCCTGAGTGTGTGAACATTTGTGCATAAGACGATGCCTGTATTTGTCACATCTACATTTTCTTTGCGTTGCCCAGCTTGTTAGGAAGTTGGGGTCAGAGCTCAGGGTCAGTCATGATACAGCGCCCCTGGAGCACAGAGGGTTAAGGGCCTTGCTAAAGAGCCCAACCTTCTGATCAGTAACCCATAGATTTAACTGTTGCACCAACACTCACCCAAACTAACTAATGAAAACCTTGACTTGATCAACTTCATATCATATCATTTGCATGGATTACTGCAAGTTTATATCTGGAATATACTGTTGAGATTAAATTGCTTATCTTTAACGTGTTTACAGCGTTTAGCAGAATCCTTTATCCAGAGCGACTTATAGAAGTGCTTTGGAGTTTCTATCAAAAACACATCCTCAAGCTGGTGAGATTTATTTAATTTTTGACCTTTTAACGTCTATGACATTAACTTCTCATTTCAATTTACAAATTCTATATCTGAGATCATTTCCACCATTTCCCTTCTGCTATTAAACCTGCAGCTGCCACACAGTGGATGTAGTTTGTGTCCCAGGTGCACTTTGTGTGATTACTTACAATGTTTTAGTCAATTTTACAGTAATTTTAGACACACTGCAGTTGCGTCAAGTCACGTTTTGTGCTGCAGCTTCTCACATACGTACATCTGACCCAAAGACTCATCAGTGACAAATCATCAGTGTGCAGTGAAAAGAAACAATCTTCCTCCTCAGGACATTGATGATGAACCTAAAACCTCTGCTTCACTCTCACTATTAGAGAATGTGTCTTACTGAGGAGCAGGTCATGTGACTCTCAGAGAGATGATTTTACCACAGTATCTCCAGTTTACAGTCAGGATTCTCCAGTACAGCAGAGAGACACTTCACTCCTGAGTCTCCTAGATTATTTTCACCCAGCTCCAGATGTCTCAGGTGTGAGGGGTTTGATCTCAGAGCTGAAGCCAGAGCAGCACAGCCTTCATCTGAGACACCACAACCACGCAAGCTGGAGAGACACAATGACACACACTTCATCAACACAGTTTCATTTTAGTTTAAAACTTACTTTAAAGATGTTGTGTGTGGGATTTTATTATTCAGAATGACATGAAGATTTAAAATCATCTGTTTATTTTAATTAACAATGTGCCTCGTTTATCAAGCTGGATATGAACAGGTTTCTGTGTAAATTGTTTGTATGAGTGTTTACATAAGAAATTTTGTATTCATGAAAATCCTGTTAATTCGTATTCTACTCTTGCTCCTGAGTGTGTGTACATTTGTGCATAAGACGATGCCTTTATTTGTCACATCTACATTTTCTTTGCATTGCCCAGCTTGTTAGGAAGTTGGGGTCAGAGCGCAGGGTCAGCCATGATACAGCGCCCCTGGAGCACAGAGGGTTAAGGGCCTTGCTAAAGAGCCCAATCTTCTGATCAGTAACCCATAGATTTAACTGTTGCACCAACACTCACCCAAACTAACTAATGAAAACCTTGACTTGATCAACTTCAAATCAGATCATTTACATGGATTACTGCAATTTTATATCTGGAATATACTGCTGAGTTTAAATTGCTTATCTTTAACGTGTTTACAGCGTTTAGCAGAACCCTTTATCCAGAGTGACTTATAGAAGTGCTTAGGAGTTTCTAGCAAAAACACATCCTCATGCTGGTTCACTAGGTCAGGAACCAAGAGAACTATTGACAACATTTGTCAAAACCAGTGGTTTTATATTATTGGCATTTATAAAAAATATATAAAAAAGCATGCCAATCCAAACCAATGAATTAAAACAAATAAAACTAATCATTCAAGTACAAAGAAAATCAGACTGTCAGAGACTTTTGTAAATCCAGCAGAAAATTGGAGTTCGGTTTGGCTCACACAAACACTTACACACTGCTGTACTAAAAGATCGATAAATCACAAAGTCATTAAAATAATACTTTGGGCATCGATAGGAGTGAAAACAACTGGAGTGGTTAGCAAACAAGTGTGAAAGATGACAGAAAGTCGTCAGTGGCCTCTGTTCCCCAGAGGGAAAAAAGGAAGTATGAGACTGATAAATTTACAGTCAAGTCCACTGGGCTGCTTCTGTAAAGCAGATCTGGCAACCCTTTTCATAGCAGCTTGATTTTTAGTTAAAAACCAAATGTTTGATTTATTTCATTTTTGACCTTCTAACGTCTATGACATTAACTTCTCATTTTAATTTACAAATTCTATATTTGAGATCATTTCCACCATTTCCCTTCTGCTATTAAACCTGCAGCTGCCACACAGTGGATGTAGTTCGTGTCCCAGGTGCACTTTGTGTGATTAGTTACAATGTTTTAGTAAATTTTACAGTAATTGACATTGAAGTCGCATCAAGTCACGTTTGTGCTGCAGCTTCTCACATACGTACATCTGACCCAAAGACTCTGGGACAAATCATCAGTGTGCAGTGAAAAGAAACAATCTTCCTCCTCAGGACATTGATGATGAACCTAAAACCTCTGCTTCACTCTCACTATTAGAGAATGTGTCTTACTGAGGAGCAGGTCATGTGACTCTCAGAGAGATGATCTTACCTCAGTTTCTCCAGTTTACAATCAGGATTCTCCAGTAGAGCAGAGAGACACTTCCCACATGATTCTCCTAGTTTATTCTGACACAGATACAGTTCTCTCAGGTGTGAGGGGTTTGATTTCAGAGCTGAAGCCAGAGCAGCACAGCCTTCATCTGAGACACCACAACTATGCAACCTACAGAAACGCAATGACACACACTTCATCAACACAGTTTCCTTTTGGTTTAAAACTTACTTTAAAGATGATGTGTGTGGGATTTTATTATTTAGAAAGTCATGAGGATTTAATATCATCTGTTTATTCTAATTAACAATGCACCTCTTTATCAAGCTGGATATGAACAGGTCTGTGCGTAAATTGTTTGTATGAGTGTTTACACAAGAAATTTTGTATTCACGTAAATCCTGTTAATTCATATTCTACTCTTGCTCCTGAGTGTAACAAAAATATTAAAAAGCATGCCAATCCAAACCCATAAATTAAAACAAATAAAACTAATCATTCAAGTGAGTACAAAGAAAATCAGACTTTCAGGACTTTTGGAAATCCAGCAGAAAATTGGAGTTCGGTTTGGCTCACACAAACACTTACACACTGCTGTACTAAAAGATCGATAAATCACAATCAAAGGCATTAAAATAATACTTTGGGCATCGATAGGAAAACAACTGGAGTGGTTAGAAAACAACTGTGAAAGATGGCAGAAGGTCGTCAGTGGCCTCTGTTCCCCAGAGGGAAAAAAGGAAGTATGAGACTGATAAATTTACAGTCAAGTCCACTGGGCTGCTTCTGTAAAGCAGATCTGGCAACCCTTTTCATAGTGGCTTGATTTATTTATTTGTTTTTTTAAAGGTCTGTTTATTTAAAATTTTATAATAAGCAAAAAAAAAAAGTCAAAAGAGACCAGAACAGTACAATATACACAGTCAGAACCCCAACATGACCCATCCCTCTACCCATCAGACATACATATGAATTACATTAAACAAAGACAAGAAGCAAAGAGAAATAAACAAACAAACAAACAAATAAATAAATAAAAACAAATAAACAGAAGGAGTAATTCCAATAATAATAATCAACATTAATATGTACAACAAGAATGCAGATAATTAAGCACAAAAAAAAAAAAAAAAAAAAAAAAAAAAGAACTATACTTTTTTTTGGGATTGTATTCTCTATTTCATATTTTTTCAACAAATGACAAGAAGGGTTGCTAGATTGCATGAAATCTCTAGGTAGACCCCTGGAGAGAGTATCTTATTTTTTCTAGTTTAAGATATTGCATGATCTCTCTAATCCAATGAAAGAAAGTCAGAGGAAGGGGGTCTTTCCATTTAAACAGTATTAATCTTCTGGCAAGTAGTGTACAAAAGGCCAGCAATTTACTGTTCTAACTGCTTAGGTGCATGTTTTGTGCAGTGACACCAAATAGAGCTATAAAAGGAGATGGAGCTATTGGCATTCCTATTATTTCTGAAAATGCATCAAAAATTCACTTCCAAAATTTATACAATCTTGGGCATGTCCAGAACATATGTAAAAGGCTTGCAGGTGCTTGCCTGCACCTATGGCACATGGGATCTAGCTCTGGTCTAAATTTAGATAACCTAACCTTTGACCAGTGAAGCCGACGTACAACCTTAAATTGTACCACATGGCGCTGATGTATAGATGATGAGTAAATCCGTTTAATAATTTTTTGCCAAGTTACATCAGAAATTTGTTCATTCAAATCTTTCTCCCATTCACTCTTTAAATGATCTAAATTGGTCAGGCTATGCTGATTCAGGAGGTTATAAATTTGACCTATAATTTGTTTTAGGTCCTTTCTTAGCTTAAAAATAGAATCTAATAAAGATGTAGGGGGATATAAAGGAAAACAACCAAAAAATGAAACCAAAAACTTTCGCACTTGCAGACATCTAAAAAAAAAATGGGACCCGGGAATCTTAAATCTATTAACGAGCTCCTCAAAGGATGCAGAATTGTTACTTATAAAGAGATTTTGTAATGTATGTATCCCATTCTTTACCCAGATATCAAAGGCTTTATCTATTATTGAAGGAGTAAACATGTGGTTTTTACACTGCAAAAACTCCTCATCTAGTCAAGACTTACAATCTTATTTCTAGCCATAAAATCTTATTGATTTTATTTTAAGAATAAAATACTATGCAAGAGCAGATCATGTAAGATTATTATGATTGTTTTAAGATTATTTAACTTTTTTTTCTTACTTAGTTAGCAAAGCTTAAAGTTAGTTATTTTACCTGCAAATTAAGCTTATTTACCATCACAGGCATCATTTGAGGCCTTGTATCTTTTAAGACTTTGTTTTAGCTGTAATAACTGGTTTTAAGGTTGCCCAGTAAAAAATGCTCAATAATCACACTTAGGACTTGTTCATTAGTATTATTTATTCCAAATGCTTGCTTTATGTCAACGCCAACACATTTATTTACAACCTAACAACAAATTATAAGACTCTGCAGTATTAAGTCACCACATTCTTTCCATTTATCCAGTAGGGTTTTTAATTTCCAGTTTTAAGTGCAATGACATCTTCCAGATTATATTTTGTCAATACATACACACTGTTTTTGAAACTGACTGGATAATATGACTTCGGATCGAGGAGCTTTTCAGCATCTATAAACTCTGTTGCCTGGTATTTTGAGAAGCAGCAAGTAATGATTTTGCTTTGGTTTTGCACGGCAACTACTGTGTGTTACAAGCGTCTTCAACTGAATAAATAATTGTTGACAATATGTATGTGTGATCTTGATTTTAATAACCTTGTTTTAAGTTTAAATGCTTTCTCATTTTAAGTCAGAATATATAATAATAATTCTTGAATTAAGAGGAATTATCTTATTTAGTAGCTCTAGTTTTAAGATATTTTCACACAAATTAAGATAAGCAAACTGTTTAAAAATTAATTAAAAAGCTAGTTTTAAGTTAATTAAACTAGATACACTGCTTGGAATAAGTGT
This sequence comes from Pangasianodon hypophthalmus, assembly GCF_027358585.1. Classification (NCBI taxonomy): domain Eukaryota; kingdom Metazoa; phylum Chordata; class Actinopteri; order Siluriformes; family Pangasiidae; genus Pangasianodon; species Pangasianodon hypophthalmus. Next base: position 3,697,899 of record NC_069738.1, read on the forward strand.
TTTAATGCTTATTTTAAGACATTTTGTTCTTTTCTAATGCCTAGATATGTTTTCTTATTTCAAGAAATCTTACCAAGTGTAATTATCTTCTTAAATCATGAATTTGTTTCTTATATTTAGACAGTTATTTTTTGCAGTGTACTTAATGGAGCGCATAAGGAGAGGCTGCAAAGGGAAAACGATTTTCTAAATTGATTCCATATTCTTAGAGATTGTGTCACCACAGGATTAGAGGAGTAGTGAGAAGCAGGTTCATGCATTGGAAGTTCAGAACACAATAAAGAAAATAGGGAATAGGGTTTAAAGGAGAATTTCTCCAAACTACGCCATTTAGGCTCATCAGGGCTATTACTGTCCCTCATCCACTAAGTCAGTCCTCTGATATTTGCTGCCCAGTAGTAAAATATAAAATTGGGAAGTGCCATGCCGCCTAGGGTACGAGGCTGTTGTAAAATACTTTTCCGAATCCGAGGGTTTTTATTATTCCAAATAAATGATGATATAATTTTATCTATGGAGTTGAAGAAATATTTAGTCAAAAAAATAGCAAGATTTTGAAACAAATATAGGTACTTAGGCAATACATTCATCTTGATGGTATTAATTCTTCCGCTCAGAGAGAGAGGCAGCAAACCCCAGCGTTTAATATCTTGTTTCAAAGCATCTATTAAGGGCAAGAAGTTAGCTTTGTAAAGGTCCTTATAATTATGTGTAGTCCAGATTGCCAAATATTTAATTTTTTTCCTAGTAACTCTGAAAGGAATAGAATTGAAAGGAATACGTGTAGCAGCTTCATTAATTGGCATTAACTCGCTTTTTTGAAGATTTATTTTGTAGCCAGATATCTTACTAAATCTTTCTAATATGTTCAATAATTTAGGGAGACCCCGCAATGGTTCTGACAAATACAACAGCAAATCGTCAGCATAAAGTGAAATTCTACACTCTATATCCCCTCTACGAATTCCTTTAATAGTACTATCTTGCCGTATAGCTATGGCTAGTGGCTCGATTGCAATGGCAAACAGAATCAGAGACAGCCGGCAGCCCCGTCTGATGCCTCTTTGCAAACCAAACAAGGCAGACCGATTATTATTGGTGCGAACCGCTGCCATTGGGGAGGAATAAAGGATTTTAATCCATGATATAAAATTGGGCCCAAATCCAAATTTTTCTAGTGTGTGGAAAAGACAGTCCCACTCCACCCGATCAAAGGCTTTTTCAGCATCGAGCGATATTATAATCTCTGGTATGTCGGGTGGAGAGGGACCATACAAAATATTTATTTTTATAAAACCAGGCTGATCTGAAGAAATTATGGAGGGAGCGAGCACTTCAAGACGCCGGGCTAGCAGTTTTGCAAAGATTTTAACATCTGCGTTTAGAAGGGAGATCGGTCGATACGAGCTGCACTGAGAGGGACACTTATCTTTCTTCAGAGACAGAGAAATGGTCGCTTCACGCATAGTTGGAGGGAGAGAATTTGAAGACAGTGATTCTTTAAATACAGTAAGGAGCAAAGGGACCAATGTATCTGAAATTTTTTTTTAAATAACTCAGATGGAAAGCCATCTGGCCCCGGTGACTTGCCACACTGCATACTTCTAATTAGTGGTGCTTGCGAAGCAAGCTCACTATTATAATCTCGCATACTTATTATATTTTTATTATTATTGTTATTATTATTCGCCCTAAATTTGCCCCATAGAGATAACATGTGGATTTGGCCCATAGAGATAACATGGGGACATTGCAGTGAACAAAACTCTGCATCACAAAGTCATAGACACATGAGACTCGCCACATTCGAAGAGGCTGGCAGCCTGTGTGAGAACATGCCCCGCAGTGGGGTACATGTCATACCCCTGGGGCAACAGGGCCCCACAGTTGTCCCATAGAGATAACATAGGGATTTTGAATTGCACATAACTCTGCATCACAGTGTCATAGAGACATGGGTGCGGGCTCGTTCTGCTCAGCCCGCCACTCTGGATGTGCTAAAGACATGTTAGCATCATGATAGCAACATGCTAATCATGCTAATTTCATGTTAAGAACATGTTAATTGTGTCAAAATGTTGCTAGCATAATGCTAACACAATTAGCATGTTGTTAACATGTGGTTAACATGATGCTAAGACGAATAGGGTTTAGTATTAGTGCCTAGTGCCGAGTTTCGCCACGGCAAGCACCGCTCACATTTTCTTCAGAAAATGTACATCTCTAGTTGCATCTATAATCTCTTCAACGAAATATCGTTCTCTAGGTCGGATGCTAAATCTGGGTTTAACTTGGGGATCTCCACATTATGAAAAAATGTATCTAGTGATTTATCATCTGGAGGCTCAGAAGTGTAAAGGGCAGAGTAGTAAAAAGCATGAATTTATTTCTATATGATCTGTGTGTTTTTTTTACCTTGTTCATCACTAATCTCTGATATATACTGATTGGACGCTTTCTGATGCAACTGATATGCTAAAATTTTCCCAGCCCTCTCCCCATGTTCTTAGGACATTTGTCTCGATTTTAATATAAGGTTCTCTGCCTGACGTGTCCAAAGAAGATCAAACTCCGTCTTAACCATCAGACGTCGTTTAACTATGTCATCTGATGGTGAGTGGCTGTATCTAATATCTAACTTCAAAATATCATCAGTTAGCTTTCTAAGACCCTCCATGGTGGCTTTCCTTTGCATTGAACCATACGAAACAACCTGTTGAAATGAAATGATCTGTTGAAATGAAATTGTTAAGAAAGACATCCCGGGCGTCTTATTATGAGACAAAAAGAGGTCAATCTCTGATTTAATAAAATTCACTAAAACTTCACCTGAAAGAAGAAGGGGATTGAACCTCCATGGGCGGTATCCAGGTTCTACGCCTGGAATGCATAACTTCATTTTCAAAGGGGCATGGTCCGAAATGACTATAGACTGGTCAACAACAATCAACAATCATATGGAGAAGTCTATCAACAATAAAAAAATAATCGATATGCGAGAATGACTTATGAACCAAAGAAAAAAGGAATAGCCCCTAGAAGTAGGGTTTCAGAACTGCCAAATCTCAGTTAAACCATATGTCTGTAGGAAGAGATTAATTGTTTGAGATGATTTGGATTCAGGGGATGCTCTAGATGAACTGCGATCTAACTTTGTAGAAAGGACACAATTCATGTCACCCCCTAAGATAAGGTGGTAAGTGTCTATACTGGAAATTCGGGAGGAAGCCTGAGTAAAGAAAGTATTGTCATCGCAGTTTGGAGCATAAATGTTCATTAAAATAATGGGGAGCCCGTACAGTCTCCCCACCACAATGATATATCACCCCGTGGGATCTGAGTCTATACATTACAAATGGTACATTCTTACGTATTATAATTGCTGCCCCACTTGCTTTGGAATTAAAACTTGAATGAAATGTTTGCCCTGTCCATCCTCCTGTTAATCTAATCTGGTCCACCACTCGGAGATGAGTCTCCTGAAGAAATACTATGTCTGCTTTTAGATGGTCAAGGTGTAAGAGTACCCTTTTCCATTTCACAGGATGATTCAAAGATTTAACATTCCAGCTAACAAAATGAACCATGCACCCTACCTTTCCCATTGAGCTGGTGTCAGCCATAAGGAAACTTAGGTGAGGCATTGAGAACGCAGCTCCAGGTAAATTAAGATAATCACGTTTAAAATAAACAAAGAAAACGATAAGGCATACGAACAAAATATGTCTGCTAGGTCCCCAACCCCAGCCACCTAAACGAACATGGTGGATGTAACGTGCACTGCAAGATATGCCATACATTAAATTATGGCAGGGGAGAGCCACTTTCGTGTCCAACATACCAGCCTCCGCCCAGCCTCTTAGTCACAGAAAAAAAGAACAATGATTAGAGTGAAAATAAAATAATTTCTAATAATAATAAAATTAAGCGCTTCACATTATTGTGACAGTCAGTATCATCAGTAGGACGTCATAAGTGAAATATAAATACACTCAAAAACACCGCGCCACTACGACGGAACACTGCCATGTAATTAAACACAAAAGTCCCGATGACTCTTATAACTATCAAACTGAAATGAGTGGTTAAGATACGTATTGATAATTCTCTAAAGTAAAACCAAAATATTTACATCGGGGCAATAAAATGGAAAGAGTCTCATAACCTTAGCGGGATGACTTCTGCCGAAGTAGGAAAAAAAGTCCAACAAAAAAGTTGAACAACATGGAGGATTCGATCGCGGTCGATTAGGATTTCCTTCTCTAGGTTTAAAACGTCCTTCAGTAGTTTAGAGACTGCAATGGTAGAGCTCGAACCCGTCTCCTCCGGGACCCCCACAATGCGTACGTTACATCTACGCATCCTTCCTTCCAAGTCTTCGTTCTTTTCCTTCAGGTCTGTCAGCACTGGTTTAAGTTCTGCAACTGTCGCCTGCAGTGAAGTGATCCTTCCTCCACATCGCTGATAACAGCCTTCATTTTATCCATTTCAGAACGGATCGCTGCCGTGTTGTTTGCGATTTCAGACTTCACTTCCTTTAGCTCACTCTTAAGAAAAATTAAAGTCTTCAGAAAGACCATTTTTCAGCTCCGTCCTGATAACAACCGAGAAATCCTCTCTCAGAGAAGCTACAATATCTGCTTTCAGATCCTCCGTGTCCGAAACTGGTTCTAACTGAGAAATGGGAGGCGAATCGCCGTCATCTGGAGAGGATTGAGTCGGGGATTTCTCCGGCCTAGTGTTTGCAGTCATTTCCACCATTTCCTTTCTGCTATTAAACCTGCAGCTGCCACACAGTGGATGTAGTTCGTGTCCCAGGTGCACTTTGTGTGATTAGTTACAATGATTTAGTAAATTTTACAGTAATTTTAGACACATTGCAGACGCATCAAGTCACGTTTTGTGCTGCAGCTTCTCACATACGTACATCTGACCCAAAGACTCTGGGACAAATCATCAGTGTGCAGTGAAAAGAAACAATCTTCCTCCTCAGGACATTGATGATGAACCTAAAACCTCTGCTTCACTCTCACTATTACAGAATGTGTCTTACTGAGAAGCAGGTCATGTGACTCTCAGAGAGATGATCTTACCTCAGTATCTCCAGTTTACAGTCAGGATTCTCCAGTACAGCAGAGAGACACTTCACTCCTGAGTCTCCTAGATTATTCTGAGACAGCTCCAGTTCTCTCAGGTGTGAGGGGTTTGATCTCAGAGCTGAAGCCAGAGCAGCACAGCCTTCATCTGAGACACCACAACTACGCAAGCTGGAGAGACACAATGACACACACTTCATCAACACAGTTTCATTTTGGTTTAAAACTTACTTTAAAGATGATGTGTGTGGGATTTTATTGTTCAGAATGACATGAGGATTTAATATCATCTGTTTATTCTAATTAACAATGTGCATCGTTTATCAAGCTGGATATGAACAGGTTTGTGTGTAAATTATTTGTATGAGTGTTTACACAAGAAATTTTGTATTCACAAAAATCCTGTTAATTCGTATTCTACTCTTGCTCCTGAGTGTGTGTACATTTGTGCATAAGAGGACGCCTTTATTTGTCACATCTACATTTTCTTTGCGTTGCCCAGCTTGTTAGGAAGTTGGGGTCAGAGCGCAGGATCAGCCATGATACAGCGCCCCTGGAGCACAGAGGGTTAAGGGCCTTGCTAAAGAGCCCAACCTTCTGATCAGTAACCCATAGATTTAACTGTTGCACCAACCCTGGCCCAAACTAACTAATGACTTGATCAACTTCAAATCATATCATTTGCATGGATTACTGCAAGTTTATATCTGGAATATACTGTTGAGTTTAAACTGCTTATCTTTAATGTGTTTACAGAGTTTAGCAGAACCCTTTATCCAGAGTGACTTATAGAAGTGCTTAGGAGTTTCTAGCAAAAACACATCCTCATGCTGGTTCACTAGGTCAGGAACCAAGAGCACTATTGACAACATTTGTCAAAACCAGTGGTTTAATATTATTGGCATTTATAAAAAATATTAAAAAGCAGGCCAATCCAAACCCATAAATTAAAACAAATAAAACTAATCATTCAAGCAAGTACAACGAAAATCAGCCTTTCAGAGACTTTTGTAAATCCAGCAGAAAATTGGAGTTCGGTTTGGCTCACACAAACACTTACACACTGCTGTACTAAAAGATCGATAAATCAAGCCCAAAGTCATTAAAATAATACTTTGGGCATCGATAGGAGTGAAAACAACTGGAGTGGTTAGCGAACAACTGTGAAAGATGGCAGAAGGTCGTCAGTGGCCTCTGTTCCCCAGAGGGAAAAAAGGAAGTATGAGACTGATAAATTTACAGTCAAGTCCACTGGGCTGCTTCTGTAAAGCAGATCTGGCAACCCTTTTCATAGCGGCTTGATTTTTATTTCAAAATCAAATGTTCGATTTATTTAATTTCTTTTTTTTTGTGATCAACTTTTTATTGTCTTTTACATAACATAACATCATAATATCCATTCAAAGCAAAACAAAACAAAACAAAAAAAACAACAGACATATAATCAATAATTTAAAGAGTCCAGTGAAAAAGGAGAGAGAAAGGGGAAGAAAAAAAGAAAAAAAAAAACAAACAAATCATTCCTTTATATAATCAAGTATGTTAAAGGAAAAACATTGCCAAGCATCAATAGTACTAGGTTTGGCCTTATTAATTCGTGCTGTTGTACATTCACAAGTCACTATTTTCAGGAGGCTATGGATCCAATATGTTTTTCCACACATGTGCGGTGCAAACCATATTACTATTATTATATATACACATATAATAATAATTAGTATCATTGTCTTCTTCGCAGCCGTAAAACCAGCAAACAACATTCTCTTTCGTATTAAGCTCATACAGAGACCAGAATCATCATTAAGAAGACAAACTTGGGTTAGTAAAGTAATCAATTTGTAGTAAGGAGGATAAAAGCAGGTGTACATGTGTCCATAGCTTAATGACGATAGGACACTCCCAAAACATATGAAGAAAAGTACCTGATGATGCAGTATTACACATATGGCAGTTAAAATTTGGTTGTAGTTTCATTTTGAATCTTTTGTAAGGAGTTATGTATGCTCTATAAATGACTTTGAAGTGAATAAGACGATTAGCCAAGTTTTTAGAAGTTAAGCTAAGGTCAGACTCCACTTTCTCCCAGTCGACATTAAGGTCAGATAATTCCCGATTTCAGATAGATTTGATAGAAAGAGGTTTTGTAATGCAATCAATAATTATATTATATATTAAGGAAACAGATGGCCGACCAGAAGATGGTGCAATCCAATCCCGCATAGGATGAGAGGAAATGGGAGATGCCCAAGGAACTCCATACGCTTTGAGAGCAGAACGTAATTGAAGAAAGACAAAATATGCGGATGCTGGTAAACAAAACTTAGTTCTTAATGTCTGAAATGAACAGAGGACCTGGTTATCATATATATCACCTCACGTGTTTATGCCTAAAGAAGACCAAGAGGGCTGGACAAATGGACGATTTCCGCATAAAAATTAAAATTGTGCCATAAAGTTGTACTGTTACAAAATTTGTAGGGGCCTCCTATCAGACGTTCAACCGTTTTCCAGATTTTAACAGAATTAGCCACAACCGGACCAAATTTATTATTATCACCTTTTTTTCCTGTGCCAGTAAATAAAATATCTTGGAGTCTATTTGGTTTAACCGTGTCAGCTTCAATCAGTCTCCATGAAACTTTAGATTGAGGATCAACCCAATTATGAAGAGCCTTAAGTTGAAACGACCAGTAATACAATTCAAAATTGGGTACAGCCAGTCCTTCTGCGTGTACAGGATGTTGTAATGTGGTAAGTTTGAATCTGGGGCATTTATCACTCCAGATAAAATCAGAAAGTATGGAGTTGATCTCCTTAAACTAACCTGGAGGGGGAGAAAGTGGTATCATAGAGAAAAGAAAGTTAAACCGAGGTAACAAATTCATCTTAACTATGGAGATTCTTCCTTGAAGAGAGACTTTAAGATTATTCCATCTTTGAATGTCATTTTTAATCTTAACTAGAATACTATTAAAATTGTCTCTGGCAATCTTATGGATGTTTTTATATATGGTAATGCCCAAACAGATGAAAGAATCCTTAATAGGGATAAATGAGGGAATAGAAGAATTAACCTTAACATTGTTGATAGGCATTAAAGCCGATTTGCTCCAATTTATATTGTATCCTGATAAGCTACTAAAGTGATCAAATTCCTTAATTATACTAGAGACTGAAACATCAAAGTGGTCTAATTATAGAATAATATCATCAGCGTATAATGAAATAATATGATTATGATCATGAATCTTAATCGATACTTCAGATTTCCTGATGGCTTGTGCTAAAGGTTCAAGAGATAAACAAAACAATAAGGGGGAAAGTGAACATCCCTGCCTCGTTCCCCGCTGTAGAGGGAACGGAGGGGAAATAATATTACCAGTCAAGACTGATGCTGCAGGTGAGTGGTATAATGTCTTGATCATAGAAATGAAATGTTCACCGAAGCCGAAACATTGCAGAACTGCCCACATATAACTCCACTCTAGCCTGTCAAAGGCTTTTTCTGCATCAAGTGAAAAAAACGCACAAGGGCTTGGATGAGAGTCTGCAAAGTCAAGAATATGAAAGAGTCGACGTATATTGTCAGACGCATTGCGCCCCTTGATAAAACCGGTTCGGTCCTCCTTGATCAAACTATCAATTACCTTCTCCATACGAGAAGCAAAAACTTAAGCGTAAATTTTTAGATCACATGGAATAAGTGATATCGGTCTGTAGCTGGAACAATCTAATGGATCTTTCCCTTTTTTAAGAAGTAGTGATATCAATGATGTTTTTTGATCTCTATGAAATACACAATGTTCAATTGCAAAATGAAATGAATTAAGCATAAGTGTCCCTACCAAATTCCAAATTTCTAAATATAATTCAGGGGGGAGATCATCTAGACCCAGCGATTTGCCCTTTTGAAGGCTTTTTAGAGAAATGTGGAGCTCCTCCAAACTTAATGGGGCCTCCAAAGATTCTTTATGCACCTGTGAGAGCCGAGGCAATTCCAATTGATCTAAACACTGCTTACAAATTGATTCATCAAAATCTGTCTCGGCTTTATACAGATTTGTGTAAAAACCTTTAAATATGTCGTTAATCGCCGCAGGGTTTGTGGTGACCTGATCCGATGATCTTACTGCGCTGATATATGCCTTGGACTCACATTCTTTCAGCCTAAGGGCCAATAGGTGACTAGGTCTCTCTGATTCGAAATAATATTTTTGCCTAGTCCTATGTAAGATAAATTCCACCTTTGATTGTGAAAGGAAATCATATTCTTCTTTAAAAGAGGACAGCTATATAGCCTGTTGCTCAGTAAAATGTTGGTTTTGTAGGTTTTGTAATGATTGGATTTTATTTTCTAGTTGTGTAAACTGGTCAATTTTCGCTTTGGCAAAAGTAGAAGAGAAAGATATACAGAATCCTCGTATAGCACACTTAGTCGTTTCCCACAGTATTTGAGGATCCACATCGGAGGGCATATTAATTTCAAGAAATTCCTTTATATATTCTTTTAGAGAGTTAATGAAAGTCTGATTACTTAATAATGACATGTTAAAGCGCCATCTAGGGGATTTGGCTTTAATATCGAAAAGAGGAAGATTGCACAACACAGCAGAATGATCAGATAATAAAATTGGTAATATAGAGATGGAGGAATTAGACGAAATTAAAGATGGGCTGAGAAATATGGAGTCTATCCTAGAGAAAGTCTTATGTCTATTAGGGAAAAAAGTGAAGTCCTTAGATGTAGTATTCTGAATTCTCCAAAGATCGATTAAGTTGAGCTCAGTGATAAATTTATTCAGTAATTTAGCAGATGGATTGGCTGTTGTATCAGATTGAGATTTAGCCAAAGCAGGATTTACGACAGCATTAAAATCACCACCCACCACTAGTGGACAATCAGTCTGCTCAAGTAATGTATTGGAAATATTTGTAAAGAATGCACTGTCTGTCTCCTTCAGACCGTAAATAGAGACCAATGCTAACCTATTATTATGTATTTTGCAACAGATAAAAACAAATCTACCCTCCTCATCACTTCCAGTATGTTCAATTGCTAAATGTAACTTCCTGTTAACAAGGATAAGCACCCCCTTACTTTTATTAAGAGCGCAGGAGAAGGCTGCCAATTTATAATACTTATTCTGGAAACGTGCCACGTCAGATTGTTTTAAATGTGTCTCTTGTATCAGTGCACAGGAAGTCGATTTACGGTGTAAATATTCTAGTACATGGGTTTGTTTAACAGCAGAATTTAGGCCATTCACATTCAATGATAAAATATTTAGAATTTGCATTGAATATTCATAACCCTAAAACTGTATTTTGTAAATGAAAAAAAGCAAAAGCACTCCCATTCTGTAAGTAACATGTAAACGCTGGTGTGCATTCTAGATACCAAACCACCTAGACGAATAATCCTTTTAGAAATAAGACAAAATAAATAAAAGTAGGAATGTCTGTTGTAAAAAATAAAAGCAACACACAAACAGGAACAACAAACAACTATAAACAAGAAACAAATGAGACCGCACATTACCAAGAACGTAGGTCGGGTTGAGCAAGAGAAAATGGTGATGATACGTGACCGGTCCACTTCAACGCAAGACATGTCCCCAAAACGCCCACCCAGTCAAAAATTATTGTAATCAAACCAACTCTCCATTGGACCCCTCCAAAAAAGGTTGTTAGTCTTACCAGTAAAGAGACAGTTGTGCCGGATAAATAGGAACAATATCCCAGGAGGAGAAAAAAAAAAAAAGATTTAACAAGTGTCCTCTCCTGGGCAGCTGGAATCGCCACCATCCCGGTCATTAAGTTCTTCTCGCTGGGCCGAAGAGATGGAGATGGTGGCCGCTGTCTTCCCGTTGCTTTGTAGATCTGCAGCATATGTTGTCTTCTGTGACAGTGAGCTGATAAAATCCTCCGCTTTCTGAGGAGAGTCAAGCATCGTCTGCTCACCTTTGTGCCGTAGTTTAATTGCCGCCGGATAGATGAGGAAAGGCTGCAGACCCAGTGCCATCATCTTCTTAAGGATTGGGTTGAAGCTCGTTCTCTTGGTAGTTGTGGTTGGACTGAAGTCAGGAAAAAATAGCAGCGTGACATTATCCTGCGTGTATTTCACCGGGTACGCCTGCCGTGCACCCTTTAGGATCGCCGACATGTCTTGCCATCTTAGCACACGAAAGATGAGAGTACGCGGCCGCTCGGAGTTACTTTTTCTTCTGTCAGAGACGCGATGAGCGCGATCAATCTCCATGTCGCGGCCTTTCAATGCTGGAATCCACTTGGAAAGATTAGCTCTGAGAAAGCCGGCTGCGTCGGAGCCCTCTGCCCCCTCCGGCAACCCCACCAGTCGTACGTTATTTCTCCTATTCCTGTCTTCAATGTCCGTTATTTTATCAGTAAGTTGTTCTAGCTGCTTTCTCAAGTTCGTGACTGTCCTCCTATCCTCACGTGCAGCTGCCTGAAGGGAATCTACTCGGTCGCGTGTCCGCTTCGCCGCGCTAGCTAGCTTTTCAAGTTCTGCACAGAATTGTTGGTCGCTTGTATGTCCATATGTAGGTCACGCAACGCTGGGGTCAGAACAGAGTCTACCGCATCTCTTACCGCATCTCTTACTGTTGAGTAGTAAACCGAATCCAAAGTACTTTGCTGCTATTTAAGTGCTAGCTTGATACCGTTAGCACCGTCGAGATCCTCTCCGGAGATGGTGGAATCTTTGAATTTTTCTTTATTGGCGATTGCTCAATCTCTCTTTTCCGACTGTCTTTAACTGCTGAACTATTCATGATGGGTTAAACAGAGAATGGTTCGAAATTTACTGACAGGATTATATAATATTTGACAAAGTGAGCAGAGCGAGGGACTATGCCTGCATCGCTGTCGAAGCGTCACGTGATCGGATTTATTTCATTTTTGACCTTTTAACGTCTGACATTAACTTCTCATTTTAATTTACAAATTCTATATCTGAGATCATTTCCATAATTTCCCTTCTGCTATTAAACCTGCAGCTGCCACACAGTGGATGTAGTTCGTGTCCCAGGTGCACTTTGTGTGATTACTTACAATGTTTTAGTCAATTTTACAGTAATTTTAGACACACTGCAGTCACATCAAGTCACGTTTTGTGCTGCAGCTTCTCACATACGTACATCTGACCCAAAGACTCATCAGTGACAAATCATCAGTGTGCAGTGAAAAGAAACAATCTTCCTCCTCAGGACATTGATGATGAACCTAAAACCTCTGCTTCACTCTCACTATTAGAGAATGTGTCTTACTGAGGAGCAGGTCATGTGACTCTCAGAGATCTTACCACAGTATCTCCAGTTTACAGTGAGGATTCTCCAGTACAGCAGAGACACACTTCACTCCTGAGTCTCCTAGATTATTCTCAGACAGCTCCAGGTCTCTCAGGTGTGAGGGGTTTGATCTCAGAGCTGAAGTCAGAGCAGCACAGCCTTCATCTGAGACACCACAACCACGCAACCTGCAGAGACACAATGACACACACTTCATCAACACAGTTTCCTTTTGGTTTAAAACTTACTTTAAAGATGATGTGTGTGGGATTTTATTATTCAGAATGACATGAGGATTTAATATCATCTGCTTATTCTAATTAACAATGCACCTCATTTATCAAGCTGGATATGAACAGGTTTGTGTGTAAATTGTTTGTATGAGTGTTTACACAAGAAATTTTATATTCACGAAAATCCTGTTAATTCGTATTCTACTCTTGCTCCTGAGTGTGTGTATATTTGTGTATAAGACGTTGCCTTTATTTGTCACATCTACATTTTCTTTGCGTTGCCCAGCTTGTTAGGAAGTTGGGGTCAGAGCGCAGGATCAGCCATGATACAGCGCCCCTGGAGCACAGAGGGTTAAGGGCTTTGCTAAAGAGCCCAATCTTCTCATCAGTAACCCATAGATTTAACTGTTGCACCACCACTCACCCAAACTAACTAATGAAAACCTTGACTTGATCAACTTCAAATCATATCATTTGCATGGATTACTGCAAGTTTATATCTGGAATATACTGTTGAGTTTAAATTGCTTATCTTTAACGTGTTTACAGCGTTTAGCAGAATCGTTTATCCAGAGCGACTTATAGAAGTGCTTTTTTTCTAGTTTAAGATATTGCATGATCTCTCTAATCCAATGAAGGAAAGTCAGAGGAAGGGGGTCTTTCCATTTAAACAGTATTAATCTTCTGGTAAGTAGTGTACAAAAGGCCAATAATTTACTGTTCTAACTGCTTAGGTGCATGTTTTGTGCAGTATGTTTTGTAAAGCATGAATTTATTTCTATATGATCTGTGTTTTTTTACTTTGTTCATCACTAATCTCCGATATATACTGATTGGACGCTTTCTGATGCAACTGATACGCTAAAACTTTCCCTCTCCCCATGTTCTTAGGACATTTGTCTCGATTTTAATGTAAGGTTCTCTGCCTGACGTGTCCAAAGAAGATCAAACTCCGTCTTAACCATCAGACGTCGTTTAACTATGTCATCCGATGGTGAGTGGCTGTATCTAATATCTAACTTCAAAATATCATCAGTTAGCTTTCTAAGACGCTCCATGGTGGCTTTCCTTTGCATTGAACCATACGAAACGATCTGTTGAAATGAAATTGTTAAGAAAGACATCCCGGGCGTCTTATTATGAGACAAAAAGAGGTCAATCTCTGATTTAATAAAATTCACTAAAACTTCACCTGAAAGAAGAAGGGGATTGAACCTCCATAGGCGGTATCCAGGTTCTACGCCTGGAATGCATAACTTCATTTTCAAAGGGGCATGGTCCGAAATGACTATAGAGTGGTCAACAACAATCAACAATCATATGGAGAAGTCTATCAACAATAAAAAAAATAATCGATACGCGAGAATGAGTTATGAACCGAAGAAAAAAGGAATAGCCCCTAGAAATAGGGTTTCAGAACCGCCAAATCTCAGTTAAACCATATGTCTGTAGGAAGAGATTAATTGTTTGAGATGATTTGGATTCAGGGGATGCTCTAGATGAACTGCGATCTAACTTTGTAGAAAGGACACAATTCATGTCACCCCCTAAGATAAGGTGGCAAGTGTCTATACTGGAAATTCGGGAGGAAGCCTGAGTAAAGAAAGTATTGTCATCGCAGTTTGGAGCATAAATGTTCATTAAAATAATGGGGAGCCCGTACAGTCTCCCCACCACAATGGTATATCACCCCGTGGGATCTGAGTCTATACATTACAAATGGTACATTCTTACGTATTATAATTGCTGCCCCACTTGCTTTGGAATTAAAACTTGAATGAAATGTTTGCCCTGTCCATCCTCCTGTTAATCTAATCTGGTCCATCACTCGGAGATGAGTCTCCTGAAGAAATACTATGTCTGCTTTTAGATGGTCATGGTCTAAGAGTACCCTTTTCCATTTCACAGGATGATTCAAAGATTTAACATTCCAGTTAACAAAATGAACCATGCACCCTACCTTTCCCATTGAGCTGGTGTCAGCCATAAGGAAACTTAGGTGAGGCATTGAGAACGCAGCTCCAGATAAATTAAGATAATCACGTTTAAAATAAACAAAGAAAACGATAAGGCATACGAACAAAATATGTCTGCTAGGTCCCCAACCCCAGCCACCTAAACGAACATGGTGGATGTAACGTGCACTGCAAGATATGCCATACATTAAATTATGGCAGGGGAGAGCCACTTTAGTGTCCAACATACCAGCCTCCGCCCAGCCTCTTAGTCACAGAAAAAAAGAACAATGATAAGAGTGAAAATGAAATAATGTATAATAGTAATAGTAATAAAATAAAGTGCTTCACATTATTGTGACAGTCAGTATCATCAGTAGGACGTCATAAGTGAAATATAAATACACTCAAAAACACCGCGCCACTACGACGGAACACTGCCATATAATTAAACACAAAAGTCCCGATGACTCTTATAACTATCAAACTGAAATGAGTGGTTAAGATACGTATTGATAATTCTCTAAAGTAAAACCAAAATATTTACATCGGAGCAATAAAATGGAAAGAGTCTCATAACATTAGCGGGATGACTTCTGCCGAAGTAGGAAAAAAAGCAAAGTCCAACAAAAAAGTTGAACAACATGGAGGACAACAACACAAGCTGCAGAGACACAATGACACACACTTCATCAACAGATTTTCATCTTGGATTAATA
Source organism: Pangasianodon hypophthalmus (assembly GCF_027358585.1). Lineage (NCBI taxonomy): Eukaryota > Metazoa > Chordata > Actinopteri > Siluriformes > Pangasiidae > Pangasianodon > Pangasianodon hypophthalmus. The sequence goes on from NC_069738.1 coordinate 3,713,209, forward strand.
CTTGCTTTAAAGATGATGTGTGTGTTGGACTGTCTCCCTTCACTTGTCCAATCACAAGTCATTATTAACACTGACCAATTATTACTGCTGTTACTGAGAATTACTGACATTTAATCTGCAAGTGGTGTAAAGGTATTGCTGGTTCATGTTTTACAAAATACTGTTTAACTGTATTTTTTATACATATGTATCTAATTCTAAGTGCATTTAATTATTAGTTTAAAGTATAAGTGATAATTTTAATAACTAATATATTTGTTCTCTATGTTTTACTGTTACAGCACACTTAAGCTGAAAAACAACACTGTATACAACTCTTAACTGCAGCTTTTAGTGAGCTACTGTGACTCTCAGAGAGAAGATCTTACCTCAGATGTTTCACTTTACAGTGAGGATTCTCCAACAGAGCAGAGAGATTCTTCACTCCTGAGTCTCCTAATTTATTCTCAGACAGATCCAGTGTATTCACAGTCAGATGCAGTTCTTTCAGATTGGAGGTATCTGAGTTGAGCACTGAGGCAAGAGCTGACCAACTTCTTTCTTGAATTGTATCACACCTGATACTGAAGGAAATAACACATAATGAACTAACAATGATGCAAATTATCAAACAGGTCCTGAAAGCTTTCACTGCAACGTCTCAGTTTCAAAACACAAACATCAGCTACACAATTTACTTAAATGCTGTAATAATAATAATAATAATGATGATAATAATAGTAATAATAATTCACATTCAGAGTTCATTCGGCTTTACTGGAGTTTTTGGCTGCGTACATCATCACAGACAGCTTTGTATAAACATGGAGTAAAAGGTCTGAGATGCCAAACGGAAAAGCATCAGAGTCTGATCTAAAATGTTTATAAGAGGAGAAAGGAAAGGGTCTAAAGTGTCATGAAGAGTTAGATTCATCTGAACAGCTAAGACATTTGATTTATTTTCTTAACAGTGTAACAGTATAACAGTTATATTCAGCTCTACTTACATTGCTTTCCTTGATGCTGCAATCACAGGCATCACCTTCACAACAATCTCTTCTCTTATTTTATCTGTACTGGTATATTTACTCAGGTCAAATTCCTCCAGCTCCTGTGCTGAAGTCAGTAAGACAAACACCAGAGCAGACCACTGTGAAGAAGAGAGTTTTCTTTGTTTTCCAGATTTCAGGTAGCGTTGGATTTCCTCCACTAGGGAATTGTCACCCAGTTCATTCAGACAGTGGAACAGATTGATGGATTTCTCTGTAGAAACATCTCTACTGATCTTCTTCTTGATGTACTGTACTGTTTTCCTATTTTCTGTCTGGGAGCTACTTCCTGTCTGGGTTACTAAGGCATGTAAGAGTTTCTGATTGGACTCCAGTGAGAGACCCAGAAGAAAGCGGACAAAAAGATCCAGATGTCCAGATGCACATTCTAAGGCCTGATCTACAGCACTCTCGCGGACATCAGAAATTGTCTTAAAGACCCGACTCTGTACAAGAACATTTCTCTTTTCCTTCATGAATGTCAGGTGCACATACAGAGCTGCGAGATGCTCCTGGAGGCTCAGATGAACAAAGCAATACACTTTACTCTGGTGAAGCCCAAACTCCTCTCTGAAGATCTGCGTACACACACCTGAGTACACTGCTGCTTCTGTCACATCAATGCCACACTCTCTCAGATCTTCCTCATAGAAGATCAGGTTGCCTTTCTGCAGCTGCTGAAAAGCCAGGTGTCCCAGTTTGAGAAGCATTTCTTCATCACTCTCCTGCTTCTTTGAGTACTTTTCTCTTATGATGTTTGTCTGAATGATGAGGAAGTGTGTGTACATTTGAGTCAGAGTCTTGGGGATCTCTCCACTCTCTGCTTCACCCAACACTCTCTCTAGAACAGTGGCTGAAATCCAGCAGAAGACTGGGATATGGCACATGATGTAGAGGCTTCTTAATGACTTCAGGTGTGTGATGATGTTATTGGCCAGGCTCTGATCACTGATTCTCTTCCTCAAGTACTCCTCCTTCTGTGGGTCATTGAACCCTCGTATCTCTGTGACTCGATGGACATACTCAGAGGGGATTTGTTCAGCTGCTGCTGGTCGGGAAGTGATCCAGATGAGAGCAGAGGGAAGCAGATTCCCCTTGATCAGGTTTATCAACAGCACATGCACTGATGCTGATTCATTTAGATCACACACTCTCACTGTGTTCTGGAAATCCAGAGGAAAACGACACTCATCCAGTCCATCAAAAATGAACAGAACCTTTTTCACACTGGACATTTCTGTTTCATTTGTTTCTTTAAAACAGACATGGAGGAGATCCATCAGACTCAGTTTTTGGTCCTTCATCAAATTCAGCTCTCTGAAAGGAAGTGGAAATATGAAGTGGAGGTCCTGATTAGCTTTCCCTTCAGCCCAGTCCAGAATGAACTTCTGCACGGAGACTGTTTTTCCGATGCCAGCGACTCCCTTCGTCAGCACAGTTCTGATGGGTTCGTCTTGTTCAGATGAGGGCTTAAAGATGTCATTGCATTTGATTGGTGTTTCCTCTGTTGTTGTTCTCCTGGATGCTGCCTCGATCTGTCTCACCTCATGTTCTTTATTGACGTCTCCACTGTCTCCCTCTGTGATGTAGAGCTCTGTGTAGATCTCATTCAGGAGTGTTCGGTTTTCCTGGTTTATTATCACTCCATTTAAACACTGAAATTTCTTCATCAGATTTAATTTCAACTTTTTCTGGAATTCATTTACAGCAGCAGATTCTGGGTCGTGTCTGTGACAGGGTGAAGTAGGAAGACATGGTGAGACATGGGGTCTAATTACTGGAGTTTAAGGATTTGCTTAATTCAGTAGTATGTTTAATTTAATCTAATCATGTAGGAAAAAAACAGAGAGGGATGTAATGTCAGTGTGTCAGTGTCAGTGTCATGTTGTTGGTTTTTACCCTGTAGCTGTGATGATGTTCTTTTCTCTTCTGTCTCCTGACTTCTGTAGAACTCTGGGAACAAATATTATAGCTGTTAAAAACCTAACTCTCATCACTTTAATACTGTAGTCTAAATATTTCTAGTCCTAAGTTTACTACAATAATTGTAGTAAGTGCATTAATATTTAGAGAACACCGTGCTAAATACAACATCACCAACTTTGTAGACCTGGAGGAAAAAAATGCGCCCATTTTAATTTTAGGGTTTCTAGTTTTTTTCTTGCTACAGTCCCCTCCGAAAGTATTGGAACAACAAAGCCAGTTCTTCGGTTTTTGCTGTACACTGAACACATTTGAGTTTGAGAGCAAAAGATGAGTATGAGACAATAGATCAGAATTTCAGCTTTCATGTCCTGATATTTACATCTAGGTGTGTTAAACAACTTAGAACACAGCACCTTAGCTTTCAGGAACTGAAAGCTGAAATTCTGATTTATTGCCTCATACTCATCTTTAGATGAACCTCAAACCCAAATGTCTTCAGTGTATAGCAAAAACAAAACAGTTGGCATTGCTGTTCCAATACTTTTGGAGGGGTATGTGCTCATTAGGGATATAACAGAACATCATTCACAATGAACAGATAACGTTTTAAATAAATGCAAATACTTATTTTATTTATTTTATATATCTAATAATAAATATTTATTAATTTAAAAAGCCTGCTAGAAAGGTTCACAGGTATAAAAATCTGTAACTCTATCTAGAATTCTACTGCAATGTGGATGAGACTTCAGTCCATCACACATAGGCACAATTTAATTATCACTAGACCTACTTACATGTTTTTGGGAGGAGTTTAGGCTGAGGAAAATGCTGATTTTTATTATCGTTAATAAATACATTAATAAATGTCAGTTATATGATTTATGGTAAATAGTCATTGCCTGTGTTCATATAAAGGGTCTCCATTTTCTATCATATTTTACAGAAATACTCAAAGACACAGCAAAGTAACAATGATCTCTTTGGTGCCTGGATTTTAGCACAAAACAACAATGTTGTTACTTTGCACTTACTATTAATTTTAGAATCAGTTTTGAATACATGTGTCTGTTTTATTACATTTTACAGCCTGGTTTTTACATTTATCATATTATTTTCAAAATGTCTATTTCCTATTAGAATTCCTTAATGTTTATTAGTAGTAGTGTCAATATATTGTTTCCTCTTTTTTTGCTGACATTAGCATTTCTTGTTTTAACATTTAAGACATTTTGACCTTAATGTTTACACTATTTCATCTAACGCTGATACTGTAAGTGTCAATACTTTTGTAGTGTCACTAAAGACCAAGTGACTATAATATAATTCAAAACAGCTGCTAATGATTGTGTAGCACAGCCATTAACTGTGACTTTAACTGTGAGAACTATGGGATGTTACCTGGGTACAGATGAGGAGTCTCTATTTCTAAAGTTCCGAGGAGGCTCCATAGACTCATCACTCTTCATGGAGACACAGCTGGGTTCTGGTGAGTCTGATCTCCTTCTCTTGGGTTTACTGCACATTATTACAGGACGTCCTTCATATACATCCTTTACAGTTTTTGACTGACTTGTTGTTGGTTGTTTTCATTATTCTGTTAGCCATTACTATTACGTTTATTGTCACATCATGACACTGTGAAACACTGAACTGCACATTTATTGATATTCATTACTCTAAAATGTTTAGTGAAAGTATTGTAGCAGCTTTAGAGCCTAATTAAAGTATAACATAAACCAATAAATATCAAAATGCTGCTAATGACACTGGACTGGATAAAACAATGTGTAACAAGGCCTTTTGCTCTGCAGTGACTTTAGCTATGAGAATTATGGGATGTTACCTGTGTGCACATGAAGGATTTCCATTTTTAAAGTTCCGAGGAGGCTCCATAGATTCATCACTCTTCATGGAGACACAGCTGGGTGCTGGTGAGTCTGATCTCTTTCTCTGGAGTTTACTGCACAACATTATAGAATGGGCATGAGACAGAATTTCACTGTCTCGCAAATCTGGATGCAAAATACTGGTGAGATGAATTTGTATCATATCGTATATCCTGTGATATTTCTGTTTAATATTCATTATGACTCTGCCTCTTCTTACACACTAGACAGCAGCAGCAGACGTAGTAGCATAGAGAACAAGAAGTTTGTGAGTGGAATCCTAACTGCCTCGAAGCATACTTACTTAATAGTCCACAGTCTTGTTTCATTTGGCCTGCGTGAACTTGGAAAAAATAACACTGAAACGGCTCGTAGTACACTACTGCTCAACATTTTCAAACTGTCCAGAATCCACAGCTCTAAATTCACCAACTTTGTAGACCTGGAGAAAAAAAAAGTGCCCATTTTAATTTTAGGGTTTCTAGTTTTTTTCTTGCTACAGTCCCCTCCGAAAGTATTGGAACAACAAAGCCAGTTCTTCGGTTTTTGCTGTACACTGAACACATTTGAGTTTGAGAGCAAAAGATGAGTATGAGACAATAGATCAGAATTTCAGCTTTCATGTCCTGATATTTACATCTAGGTGTGTTAAACAACTTAGAACACAGCACCTTAGCTTTCAGGAACTGAAAGCTGAAATTCTGATTTATTGCCTCATACTCATCTTTAGATGAACTTCAAGCCCAAATGTCTTCAGTGTATAGCAAAAACAAAACAGTTGGCATTGCTGTTCCAATACTTTTGGAGGGGTATGTGCTCATTAGGGATATAACAAAACATCATTCACAATGAACAGATAACGTTTTAAATAAATGCAAATACTTATTTTATTTATTTTATATATCTAATAATAAATATTTATTAATTTAAAAAGCCTGCTAGAAAGGTTCACAGGTATAAAAATCTGTAACTCTATCTAGAATTCTACTGCAATGTGGATGAGACTTCAGTCCATCACACATAGGCACAATTTAATTATCACTAGACCTACTTACATGTTTTTGGGAGGAGTTTAGGCTGAGGAAAATGCTGATTTTTATTATCGTTAATAAATACATTAATAAATGTCAGTTATATGATTTATGGTAAATAGTCATTGCCTGTGTTCATATAAAGGGTCTCCATTTTCTATCATATTTTACAGAAATACTCAAAGACACAGCAAAGTAACAATGATCTCTTTGGTGCCTGGATTTTAGCACAAAACAACAATGTTGTTACTTTGCACTTACTATTAATTTTAGAATCAGTTTTGAATACATGTGTCTGTTTTATTACATTTTACAGCCTGGTTTTTACATTTATCATATTATTTTCAAAATGTCTATTTCCTATTAGAATTCCTTAATGTTTATTAGTAGTAGTGTCAATATATTGTTTCCTCTTTTTTTGCTGACATTAGCATTTCTTGTTTTAACATTTAAGACATTTTGACCTTAATGTTTACACTATTTCATCTAACGCTGATACTGTAAGTGTCAATACTTTTGTAGTGTCACTAAAGACCAAGTGACTATAATATAATTCAAAACAGCTGCTAATGATTGTGTAGCACAGCCATTAACTGTGACTTTAACTGTGAGAACTATGGGATGTTACCTGGGTACAGATGAGGAGTCTCTATTTCTAAAGTTCCGAGGAGGCTCCATAGACTCATCACTCTTCATGGAGACACAGCTGGGTTCTGGTGAGTCTGATCTCCTTCTCTTGGGTTTACTGCACATTATTACAGGACGTCCTTCATATACATCCTTTACAGTTTTTGACTGACTTGTTATTGGTTGTTTTCATTATTCTGTTAGCCATTACTATTACGTTTATTGTCACATCATGACACTGTGAAACACTGAACTGCACATTTATTGATATTCATTACTCTAAAATGTTTAGTGAAAGTATTGTAGCAGCTTTAGAGCCTAATTAAAGTATAACATAAACCAATAAATATCAAAATGCTGCTAATGACACTGGACTGGATAAAACAATGTGTAACAAGGCCTTTTGCTCTGCCGTGACTTTAGCTATGAGAATTATGGGATGTTACCTGTGTGCACATGAAGGATTTCCATTTTTAAAGTTCCGAGGAGGCTCCATAGATTCATCACTCTTCATGGAGACACAGCTGGGTGCTGGTGAGTCTGATCTCTTTCTCTGGAGTTTACTGCACAACATTATAGAATGGGCATGAGACAGAATTTCACTGTCTCGCAAATCTGGATGCAAAATACTGGTGAGATGAATTTGTATCATATCGTATATCCCGTGATATTTCTGTTTAATATTCATTATGACTCTGCCTCTTCTTACACACTAGACAGCAGCAGCAGACGTAGTAGCATAGAGAACGAGAAGTTTGTGAGTGGAATCCTAACTGCCTCGAAGCATACTTACTTAATAGTCCACAGTCTTGTTTCATTTGGCCTGTGTGAACTTGGAAAAAATAACACTGAAACGGCTCGTAGTACACTACTGCTCAACATTTTCAAACTGTCCAGAATCCACAGCTCTAAATTCACCAACTTTGTAGACCTGGAGAAAAAAAAAGTGCCCATTTTAATTTTAGGGTTTCTAGTTTTTTGCTTGCTACAGTCCCCTCCGAAAGTATTGGAACAACAAAGCCAGTTCTTCGGTTTTTGCTGTACACTGAACACATTTGAGTTTGAGAGCAAAAGATGAGTATGAGACAATAGATCAGAATTTCAGCTTTCATGTCCTGATATTTACATCTAGGTGTGTTAAACAACTTAGAACACAGCACCTTAGCTTTCAGGAACTGAAAGCTGAAATTCTGATTTATTGCCTCATACTCATCTTTAGATGAACTTCAAGCCCAAATGTCTTCAGTGTATAGCAAAAACAAAACAGTTGGCATTGCTGTTCCAATACTTTTGGAGGGGTATGTGCTCATTAGGGATATAACAAAACATCATTCACAATGAACAGATAACGTTTTAAATAAATGCAAATACTTATTTTATTTATTTTATATATCTAATAATAAATATTTATTAATTTAAAAAGCCTGCTAGAAAGGTTCACAGGTATAAAAATCTGTAACTCTATCTAGAATTCTACTGCAATGTGGATGAGACTTCAGTCCATCACACATAGGCACAATTTAATTATCACTAGACCTACTTACATGTTTTTGGGAGGAGTTTAGGCTGAGGAAAATGCTGATTTTTATTATCGTTAATAAATACATTAATAAATGTCAGTTATATGATTTATGGTAAACAGTCATTGCCTGTGTTTATATACAGGGTCTCCATTTTCTATCATATTTTACAGAAATACTCAAAGACACAGCAAAGTAACAATGATCTCTTTGGTGCCTGGATTTTAGCACAAAACAACAATGTTGTTACTTTGCACTTACTATTAATTTTAGAATCAGTTTTGAATACATGTGTCTGTTTTATTACATTTTACAGCCTGGTTTTTACATTTATCATATTATTTTCAAAATGTCTATTTCCTATTAGAATTCCTTAATGTTTATTAGTAGTAGTAGTAGTGTCAATATATTGTTTCCTCTTTTTTTGCTGACATTAGCATTTCTTGTTTTAACATTTAAGACATTTTGACCTTAATGTTTACACTATTTCATCTAACGCTGATACTGTAAGTGTCAATACTTTTGTAGTGTCACTAAAGACCAAGTGACTATAATATAATTCAAAACAGCTGCTAATGATTGTGTAGCACAGCCATTAACTGTGACTTTAACTGTGAGAACTATGGGATGTTACCTGGGTACAGATGAGGAGTCTCTATTTCTAAAGTTCCGAGGAGGCTCCATAGACTCATCACTCTTCATGGAGACACAGCTGGGTTCTGGTGAGTCTGATCTCCTTCTCTGTTGTTTACTGTACAACATTATAGGAAGTCCTTTATATACATCCTTTACAATTTTTGACTGACTTTAACTATGAGAACTATGGGATGTTACCTGTGTACAGATGAGGAGTCCCTATTTCTAATGTGCAGTTCAGTGTTTCACAGCGTCATGATGTGACAAACTGAACTGCACATTTATTGATATTCATTACTCTAAAATGTTTAGTGAAAGTACTGTAGCAGCTTTAGGGCCTAATTAAAGTAAAGCTATGAGAACTATGGGATGTTACCTGTGTGCACATGAAGGGTTTCCATTTTTAAAGTTCCGAGGAGGCTCCATAGATTCATCACTCTTCATGGAGACACAGCTGGGTGCTGGTGAGTCTGATCTCTTTCTCTGGAGTTTACTGCACAACATTATAGAACGGGCATGAGACAGAATTTCACTGTCTCGCAAATCTGGATACAAAATACTGGTGAGATGAATTTGTATCATATCGTATATCCCGTGATATTTCTTTTTAATATTCATTATGACTCTGCCTCTTCTTACACACTAGACAGCAGCAGCAGACGTAGTAGCATAGAGAGCAAGATGTTTGTGAGTGGAATCCTAACTGCCTCGAAGCATACTTACTTAATAGTCCACAGTCTTGTTTCATTTGGCCTGCGTGAACTTGGAAAAAATAACACTGAAACGGCTCGTAGTACACTACTGCTCAACATTTTCAAACTGTCCAGAATTCACAGCAGATATCCAAAGTGAAGCCATGCAAAGATAGTTACCATAAACCGTTGTGTATATGTGCACTACAGTTTCTATCGCGGTTGACTTGAACGCAGTCCGAAATGCAGGTTAGAAGTAACGCCTGTGTGCTGCAAGAGATGTAAGTCACACTCACGTCTAAAACAATTCAGAAGCACACTGTGTTTTGTGCTGGTAGTGGCGTAACCACAAATTAATTGCCTGGGGTGAGGAAATATACAAAATAAAGTCAGGATGGTTTTCCTCATCAGTTAAAGTGGTAAGTGTGACGCATTGTGCATTTCAGATGGATGTCAGACAGCAGTAGGAGTGGTGATGACACTAATTTGTTATTTTAATCATTTGGGGCAAAATTTACCATCAAACAATCTTTCTACATTAATAACAGTGCCATGAAATAGCTTTATGGCAGCTCCACTGAAAAACAAAATAAAATTATATGTTAATAACAGGGGAAAGTTACACATTACATTATAAATCCTGATCAACTTTTCTTCTGCAATAAAAAACTGCAGCAACTACTTCACTGACTCTCACCTCCATTTCTCTGTGCTTATAGTGTAGCTATATCTGGCTAGTAATTTCCTAACAGAAACAGGGAAAATACATCATCTCAATAGGTTAATCCTTTTTCTCATCAGAACAGCTGGCATCAAATAAAATTAAACATCAATTCATAAAAAATAAAAAAACTTTTTAATTATAATCAGTATAATAAAAGCCTTTCTTTTTGCTACAGAAACATCCTGTTCTAATTTCAGAGTCTATAGATTATTGGTGTTAGTTGATAGAATAAGATAAATGTGGGGAAAAAATTAAAAACTTTGATTATGGCCCAATTGTATAGATATTGCAGCGGTTTAATTTGTGTCAACACACTCTCATCACTATCATCTTGTGAAGCCTGTAGAGGGATATGTCTCGTATCATGGCTTTAGTGTATTGTCTCATGCCTGCTCTTTACTGTTTGAATGCATGGTTAATTTTTATAAAGACATCATTTTACTAACAATGAACAGAATCAAGCAAGTGGTGACTGCTCACTTTTCATTCTTAGCATATAGGTTTTTGTTAAGTTATTCTTTTCATATATACTCACTACGTATTTCAGATATGAACATTTAATGACTAAAATACTAGGACATGGACTTCCGCTTCCGGTCAAATGGAGCAGGCAGCGAGAGTGACCAGCTCCGAACAAAAATCATATACATCTTATTTCTCAGGCTCTTCTTCATTCATGTTTGAGGTCACACACGTTTGAAAATAAAATATGGACACCAGGAAAGGAAAAAAATACACACAGACGACCATAGAAGTTGATACGCTCTCCAGCGGAGACAAGAATGAGGCAGCTAGCGTTAATGTTAAAGCTAATGCTAAAGCTAACACCGACTCTACGAGTGATGAGGGACCCATTTCCCTGGGGATGCTGCGCACAGAACTGCGAAAACAGTTTGAAATGTACCGAGAAATCACAAGAGGCGACATTAGAGGTGAGATTGAAAGCCACTGCAAAGAAATAAGGGATGATATCGCCGTTTTACGAGACCAGACCAAAACAGACATTGAAACTATACGGAACGAACTAACTGAACGAGTAGACAAGCTTTCAACAAGTCAAATAGACATGGCGAATACACAAAAAGAAATGGAAAGATCCCTCAGTGATACATCCGACAGGTTAGTCAATATTGAAAAGGAATACCAAACACTAGCGAGTGACTACAAGAAGCTACGCGACAAGTGCGCTGACCTGGAAAACAGAAGCCGTAGGCAAAACATTCGAATAGTTGGAGTCGCGGCATGTCTATGCATTTTCCATTAATTCAATGATCCACCGTCAGCTGAGAAATTCATCAGGACCAACGCGCTGTTTTCACAGGAGGAGCGGTAAACAATGACTATTGGTTCTAAATACAACTACAAATGTTAATGTTCAATAAGTATATTTGAGCGTAAGAGCTGGGAAGTAAGTTTTCTTTTATATGCACAATATGTTATGGAGCTTAGTGGTAAGTCAAATGTTCACATTCCTCTTGGAATTGGAAGATCCAGGAGTTCTTCATTTGTATAACTGCTCTCTTAAAGTAAGTTCTGTTGGAACTGTCTGTTCAGAGAGTTTAAAGAGGGAACAGAAGTTATTGTTCAGGTTTGTTGTTTGTCCACCTGCACTTTTTTTTTTTCCAATTCATTTTTTTGTTACAAGTAGCCTTACAAAAACTTTGAAAGAAGTCAATTGTTTTGTTTTTGAATATGATCATGTCAAGTGATAAGAATGGGGGATTAACGGGGCCACAAAATCTTGTAAAATTTGTTTCATGGAATTGCAAAGGACTCAATGGGGCTGTAAAACGAGGAAATATTTTAGCTCACCTTAGAAAACTGGGAGCAGACATAGGGTTCTTGCAGGAAACTCACCTTAAAGATCAAGACCATAGAAGATTGCGTGTAAAATGGATAGGACAAGTGTATCACTCCAATTTCTCTGCTAAAAGTAGAGGCGTAGCCATAATAATTAGAAAATCTATTCCATTCGTTGCCTCACATATAGTGTCAGACCCACGTGGACGATATATAATAGTTACAGGGAAATTACATAATGAACCAGTTATCTTAGCTAATGCTTACGCACCAAACACTGATGATGAGTACTTTATAAATAATTTTTTTTCATCTCTTCCTAACATGGACTCTCATAAACTGATAATTTCAGGGGATTTTAACACTGTCTTAGATCCCATCATTGATACATCATCTCACAAATCAACTACAATGTCTAAATCTACTAAAGCCATTCATAAATTTATGAGTAAATATAAATTATATGACCCATTTCGAGTTTTATCTCCCAACTTAAAAAAATATTCTTTTTTCTCTCCTGTCCATCACTCTTATTCAAGAATAGATTTTTTTTTGGTTGACTATTCATATTTATCAAAACTTAAACATCGTGAATATGAAGCAATTGTTTTATCTGATCACAGTCCTGTTTCACTTCATATTGTGTTGGGACATAAACCCATAATCAGAAAATGGAATTTCAATAACACCCTTTTGTCAGATAAGAAAATAGTAGAGGAAATTAAAAAAACAAATCAGATTTTTTCTTGAAATGAATGATAGACCTGAAACCACAAAATCCACACTTTGGGAGACATTCAAAGCTTACATGAGAGGCCAAATTATTCTACTGAGTTGCCTTAAGAATAAACAGCGAAGGGAAAAAGAATTAAGATTAACCCAAGAAATTTTGGAGACTGATAGATTATATGCCATCTCGCCTACGCCAGATCTCTACAACAAAAAAACTATCTCTTCAAACTGAGCTAAATTTACTCTATACAACGGACACCACAAAATTATTGACACAACAAAAACATAAGTACTATGAATATGGGGGAAAACGGGTAGATTGCTGGCGCAACAAATTAAAGAAGATGCTGCATCACGATTAATTACAGAAATACGAACAGAAACTGGACATATCACTACAGACCCAAGTGTAATTAACAATACTTTTAAACAATTTTATTGTAAACTCTACTCATCAGATTCCAAACGTGACAAATCTTATAGACACTTTTTTTGAGAATATTAATATACCCACTATTAATCTGGAGAACAAAAAAATGTTAGAGCAGCCTGTTTCAATTGAAGAAATAAAACAAGCGATTAATAGTATGCAAAGTTCAAAGTGCCCTGGCCCTGATGGGTACAGTGCAGAATTTTATAAGGCGTTTAATGAACAGCTCGCACCACTTCTATTAACAGTCTTTAATGAATCTTTAACAGTCGGATATCTCCCACCCTCTTTATACGATGCAAGTATCTCCTTAATACACAAAACAGGCAAAGACCCGAAAGAGCCAGGATCTTATAGACCTATAAGTCTTTTGAATGTCGATAACAAAATATTAGCCAAAATTTTAGCCAGGCGTTTGGAAACAGTTCTACCAACAGTTGTGTCCCCAGATCAAACTGGATTTGTTAAGGATAGGCAACTATTTTTTAATATTAGACGGCTTTTTAATATAATCTAAAATACTAGGACATGGTATCTTACCTCTTTTCTGAGGGCGGGGTCACATTATCTGCGTCCAACTCTGGGGTCTCCATTTTTGAATATTAAGACCTTGTGGTAGTTTGTGTGGTAGCTCAGGGGTTAAGATGCTGGACTTCTGCTCAGATGGTTGTGAGCTCAAATCTCAGCTTTGCCAAGCTGTTACTGCTGGGCCCTTGAGCAAGGCCCTTAACCCTCAACCTCTCAGGCGTATAAATGAGATGAATGAGTCGCTCTGGAGAAGGGCATCTGCTAAATGCTGGACATGAAATAAAAGGTTTTACACAGCGACTCGTCAGCAGCCGAATCTCAAAACACATTATGTTTGTTCCACACTAATAAAGCTAAATTCCCCCAAACACTCTGAATGTTTAATTAATGAGAAAAGGAAGAGAGAAACTCGAATAAATAACACACACCTGATAAACAACAGCTTTACAGGGAAGATGATTTTAGTTCCACTGAAGTGAAGTTTTACTGCTGTTTCTACATGAGGTCAGTGAAATATAACGACATTTATGTTAAAGAAATAACTCACTTTTAGTCAGCAGTCCTTGTTGTGTGACATTAATATCACTGTTTCTGCCTGGTGTTAAAGTTTATTTAATTTTCCAACAGCAACAAAATGGAGTCGAGGCTGAGACTCAAACACTTCTACTTCATTATGAAGATTCATTATGAGTGATTCACGAGTGATTCGCAAACGAATCGACTCTTTGAGCTGGCCCTTTTAGAACTTAGAAATGACTAGATAGATATCATTAGCATCCAGTCAAGTTCATCAATGTAGAAAACAACTATTAAGAATGATGACAGTCCACCATATGCAGTGACCTTCTCATTCTACACAATGTAGTTAGTGTTTATGTGCATTTGAAGATGGATAAACCACCAGACTGCAGTGAAGAGCTTGAGGATGAACATCCCCTGGCCCTGTACCTTAAGTAGAAGGAATCTGCAATCAGTAACTGGCTATACTCGTTTTATTTCTTTTTCTAATATTTCATTAGCCTAGCATGTGTAAATTTGAAAATGTTGGGTAAAAGATAAAAATACACATTAAAAAAAAACATACACATTAAAACAATTCAGGAAGTGAAAAATTCAAGTAAAGCAATTCAGTGAAAACATCCGGGATACTCAGAAACAGCAAACAAGTCAGACTCTAATCAAACTCACTCCTGACCAATCACAACACACCTGGGAGCTCATAGAGGGAGGCTTCATTTCTTAGTTATTTATTAATGATTTATTAATGATTTACACCTTGTAGTAATCTCTCTCTCTCTCTCTCATGCCTCGTGATCACTTCACACGCTATTACACTTTTCTACCACTAGTTGTTTTTTTTTTAAATCCAGATAAAAACATTTCAAGCTGTCAAAAATTCGGGTTAAAATAATTCAACTGTTTAAAATTTCAGGTTACAAAAGCTTTTGAACGTTTCATTATTGAGAAAAGAAAAGAGCTGGTGTATATATCTGTAGTAGCTCCACAGCTGATAAACAACAGCTTCTCACTGCCTTCAGTCCGCCATGACGCACTTTTCTTACTGCTTTTACACTTCACTACATTCTAGACTTTTAGACTTCAGTACATTATAAAAGCGTTTTAAATATTAAAGAAACCACTCACTTAGTCAGAAGTCCATGCTGTGTGACATTAATATCACCGTTTCTGCCTGGTGTTGAAGTTTATTTACTTTTCCTGCAGCAACAAAATGGAGTCGCGGCTGAAACACTTCCACTTCCACTTCATTATGAAGATTCATTCTGAGTGATTCACGAGTGATTCGCAAACGAATCGACTCTTTGAGCTGGCTCTTTTAGATGAACTTAGAAATGATTAGGTAGCAGTGCTGGACTGGTAATCTGGCATACCGGGCATTTTCCCTGTGGGTCGACGCACTATCGGGCCGGTACAATGTTATTTTTTATTTTTATTTTTTTCCCCAAGGACCGGCCCATCACAATGCGCCATAGACGGAGCGATAAGGGTTCTGATAAGGTGGTGCTGAAAAGCTCAGGGGAAAGAAGCTCAAAAGTTTGGAGGCGGAGGCCGCGAGATGTGCGAAGATTACCGACATGTTGTCTAGGGGCTGCTGCAGCAGTAGCCTCTTCCTCGTCTGCAGGTCAGAAACTTTCACAGCAGCGTTATCAGCAACAGACTCGCTCTGCTGTGAGTGATGCGGGTCAAAGGGACAAGCAGGAGGAGGAGAGGAGAGTAGCTGACTCGGTGAGGAGCTTGATAACAGGGACTCGCAAGTAGGGGAAACAGAGGCATCTAACCATGAGTGTAGAATACGGAAACACTTTTTAATAAAACACAAAGTCAAGTGTGTTCATGGAGGTTTCCATGGGCCAATGCGTTCTCTCACTGAAAGTTTAAAACCAATTCATAGCTCCAGGAAACCCCTTGACAATAGCAGCTCTGGCTGTAGCAGAATAAACAGCAGAAACGTCGTGAGTGGCTGGTGAAACGTGGACACAAACAAATGATTGGGACAATATAGGGTTTGTGTGTTTTTAAACCATGTGGTTATTGTCATAACAATAAAGTATTTGAATAATGCATATCATGTATTTCCTGTGATTCCTCAGTCAAATGAATCTCACCTTTGTCTGTGTGACCCCCAACCTCCACCATCTCTCCTAAAGGCTGTCCTCATTTGTATGAAGAGAAGATTTGGAGCTTAACTGGAGTGATATGCACACGCCATTTTTGCAGATACTTAAGTTTCAATAATAAAGATACCGGTACTGTAATCAAGTCATCTTTATGTATATAGTGCTTTTTACAATACAAATTGTTTCAAAGCAGCTTTACAGTGATAATCACTGTGTTTGATAATTGATTATTTATTAACTTATTCTCTGCCTTCCTCTCTTATTCTTCTATTACTGAGATTACTGGCAACATTTTAAATTCTAGTATATGTTGTACACAGTTACATACTTATATTTTATTAAATAAATTAAAATTAGTTTAGTAAATACTTTGACTTTAAGCTTCTTTTTTTTTTTGGGAATATTTATATATATATGGAAGTGAAAAAAATGCCAGGGCCGATTTTTTGTCCCAGTCCAGCCCTGCTACGTAAATATCATTAGCATCCAGTCAAGTTCATCAATGTAGAAAACAACTATTAAGAATGATGACAGTCCACCATATGCAGTGACCTTCTCATTCTACACAATGTAGTTAGTGCTTATGTGCATCTCTCTCTCTCTCTCTCTCGTGCCTCGTGATCACTTCACACGCTATTACACGTTTCTACCACGTTTTTTTTTTAAATCCAGATTAAAACATTTCAAGCTGTCAAAAATTCGGGTTAAAATAATTCAACTGTTTAAAATTTCAGGTTACAAAAGCTTTTGAACGTTTCATTATTGAGAAAAGAAAAGAGCTGGTGTATATATCTGTAGTAGCTCCACAGCTGATAAACAACAGCTTCTCACTGCCTTCAGTCCGCCATGACGCACTTTTCTTACTGCTTTTACACTTCACTACATTCTAGACTTTTAGACTTCAATACATTATAAAAGCGTTTTAAATATTAAAGAAACCACTCACTTAGTCAGAAATCCACGTTGTGTGACATTAATATCACCGTTTCTGCCTGGTGTTGAAGTTTATTTACTTTTCCTGCCGCTCCTCAAAATGGAGTCGCGGCTGAGACACAAACACTTTCACTTTAGAAAAACTGACTCACTTCCGGTGATGTGTCGTTCAGGAAATGAATCGACTCTTTGAGTCGGCTCCTTTAGATGAACTTCAAATAGAAAAAGCAAACAGTGAAATTGAAATAACTGAAATAATTGACTTTTTTACTCGTTCACGGAGACTCCTGACGTTTTGTTGTCTGAAGTTACACTACAAGTCCACTTTAATTACCAAGAAACAGAATAACAGTGACGTCATTAATAATAATAATCTCACAGGAAAGCTGTTTGTGAAAAAGACAAAAGAAAGCAGCTGAGAAAGATTTCACATTTTATACTGAATTATTACATTATATTTTTGCACACATACAGTGTGACCTGCCTGTATATGACAGGTGTATGGGATATAATGCGTATAGAGTGTGGTATAGTGTTTTTTTCTCTAAGCATAAAAACTCTAGAGAATTTAGACAGGTGACGAAGACACACACCTGAAAGCAAGAAAAGCTACACACATACAGGTGTTGCTTAATAGAACCATCCGTTGCTAAATACTGTCCATTTATTTAAATGCTGCACAAAGACACACACACACACACACACACAATATTTTACAGCTTAATAGTGTTGAAGAAATAAATTCTTGCTTCACTTTGCTTTAAAAGAGACATTTTATTTCTGCATGCAGCTGGACAGATCACATGTTCGAACCATATACTGTACAAACTGTTGCATGGCACAAGCACATACAGGACACAAACACACACACACACACACACACACACACACACACAGGGGCAGTCTTGATTCTCAAGATTTTCAGATTCACATCTTCAGTCTCAGTGATCAGGACAATTACATTTTTATGGCTTGTGTTTTAAACCCATACACACTGTATACAGTCAGAACGCAGATCGTCTTTCTCTTTCTCTCACAACACACACACACACACACACACACACACACACACACACACATGGTCGCTCTGTATGTGTGTGTGAAGGCCCAAAATGTTATTATGTTATTACAGTTTTAGTGTCTATGTTATAACCTGTATGTCTTAGTAATAACATTAGTAATAACAAGTCCGGACCACAGTCCTAAGAGGAAAAAAACACATACAGAAATTAAACACACATGTATTGCACAATGACATCAATAAATAAAAACACGTACATTCAGTAAACATCACATATAAAATTAAACATGTTTACATTAAACTGAGTTCAACAAAACGTAAAAAATCGCCTCAGCACTTTGACTCGCTCGTGTCTGAGGCAGAGATCACGCTAGCAAGCGACAGGTTCCTGGTGAGTTGCCTCTTGTGGACACGTCATGACTGTTAATGCTATCACGTGTGGGCGTCTCATGACACTAATGTTATCACTTTCTAATAAAAGAAAGAAACTTTTTCCTCCATTTTTATCACCAAACACTGTGAGAACAGGAGAAACATCGGACAAAACGTCATCAGATTTGTATGAGGATTTGTTTCATTACAGCCTCATAACCACAATGAATTTAAGTTAAAACAGAAAAAAAATCCGTTTCTCTGTCGTGTCACTTGTTACTGTCGCTGGGATGAAGTCATAAACTCACACAGGAAATGAAATGTCACCTGTCGCTCTGTTGCTTGCTAGCGTGAGCTCAGGGTTCAGCTGAAAACACATCTGATACATCTGATGAGATCGATTTTTTCCTCACGTAACCAGAAAACTCAAAGATGGACGCTCCGCCCCAGACTGTCCCTGATTGAGTGACACTGTGGACGATGGAGCTTCATTATTACACATGTTCACATTAAAGTCAGAGGCAAGAGGTGGGTTTTGATAGATACCAAAATGTCCAGCGCACAAGGGTGTGTGTTTACAGTACATGTAGAGCACTACACAGTCTGTGTGGTGTAACACACACATGTATATGGATAAAGAGAGACAGAGAGTGCAGTAACCGTGATTTCCTTTTCACAGATGATTTGGAGTCCACGTGTGCAGTGTGGAATCTCAGTCTTAGCGATAACGCTGTAGCTCAAAGTGACTAGAAGCTAACTTGGACCCTTGATAACACTCATCATTTACAGCTTTAATAAAATACAAACAAAGCAATAAATAAACCGGGAGTTTTCTTACAGATGTCTGAGGCAGATCTTACAGTGATCTTAGAGTTAAGATCTCGGTCACCTGACCTTACCATCAGAGTGTGTGTGTGTGTGTGTGTGTGTTAGCTCTACAGGTTTCCCCATCTCTCTGGCGGAGGAAACTGATCCAGCTCACCCACTTCACAGTACTGTCTCTCACCGAGGAGGAACATCAGCTTATAGCGCAGACGCACCTTCTCCTGAAACACACACACACACACACACACAAGGACAAAATGCAACAATAAACACACTGTATATTGTTGCTTCAAATAGCAAGAAGAAAGCTATAAGGTATCTCGTGTATGTGTTAGTGTGTGTGTGTGTGTGTGCGTGTCTCACCTTAAGCGGGTTAGCGAGAAGCATGACCTGTGTGATGGAGGAAGGGGGCAGGACGGGGTTAAAGGGCGCCAGCTCGGCTCCTGATGGACTCTGAAGCTTCACCTTCATAGACTGTGAAAGAGAGCAAAAAATCTCACTAATCTCACTAGAAAACTGCAGTTACGTGTGTCCTCAGTGTGTATCCTGAGATAAACTGCGTATTGTGTGCGTCATGAGATCATCCGGTGTGTGTGTGTGTGTGTGTGAGACACCTTCGGCACTGCAGCCTGTAGCTCGATGTTCTTCACTGCGAGAGGAGCCGTGTTCAGCATGGACACCACCATGACGAGGACATCCGGTCTCCCAGGAGGACACTCAGTGCCAAAGTGCAGGAGGACACGCACTCCGTCTTTATCGTACGCAGTCACAGGAAGAGCCTTACCTACACACACACACACATCTCTATAACCCATCTCGTTTCACTGATTAAATTAAACTCTTCCCTTTCTCACAGAATTTAATCAAAGTTAAACTTCTCATAGAATGTAAAGTAACCCTGAACGTTTAACCTGAAAACACAATCCTGATTAAACTATAATTAACGCATTGTGTGTTATAGCTCCTATGAGCTATAGCTCCTATGAACATCTCCACACCTTTCCACTCATAAAAACCTCCAGGATCTTCTGCTGCATTCATGTCATATCAGAAAAAAAACAGAATTCCCACTTTCTGACTCAGAAGAAACATAATTTCTGATATTCCAGCTGGGGAAAATCATACTTCCCATCTTTCGGGGAAAAAAAAATGCAATTCCCACCTCAGACTGGGGAAAATTGCAATTCCCTCATTCTGATTGGGAAAAACCTTACTTATTATCTTCGGACTGGGAGAAAACACAATTCTCTGAACTAAGAAAAAAAAATACAATTCCCACTTTCTGTCTGTCAAGAAACATAATATCCTACTTTCCGACTGGGGGAAAAAAAGCTATTAGCATCTTCAGACTGGGAGAAAAATCCCCACTTTCAGACTGTATTTCCAACAAAACTTCAATTCCTTCATTCAGACTGGAACAAAAACACAATTCCCACTTCACAATTCTCACCTTCTGACTGGGAAAGTGTTTGCACTCTTTATTTCCTTGGGTACATAAGGATAAAAGTTTCCACATTATCTTTTAATGATTTTCTGATTAGATGCTGCTTTACCTGGTTCATGACATCACTAACTGTCGCATATATAATCAGAATAAGCCAGTTAAGTGTGTGTGTGTATGTGTGTGTGAGATTAAGCAGAGTGTGTTATACTGATTATACTGACTGGTTTTGATGGAGTCCAGGGGAACATGCAGGTTGCTGAGGGATGCCTCAGAGCGCGCAGGGGTTCCCTGTAGAGAGCGCAGGGGCGAGCCGGGCATGGTGGAGCTGATAAACGGATTGGAGGAGGAGAGAGAGGAGGGCACGGCGAAACCCAAACCAACACCTGCGGCCATGACGGGCTGACCTGAGACACTACACACCAAAAAGCAATAATAAAACGGCACCAGTCAAAAACACACACACACACACACACACACACAGTGATGAGCTACATCCCAAACCACATACTACTGCACTAAACAGTACACTACTGTAGGTCAGGTCCTATTTAACAGTTTGATAATCAGCTAGCTACGGTATGTAAGCACTTAGCGGCCAAAGCGATGCTCTCGACTCACTAAAGTGTTAAACACTATGGACCAGAGGTGATGTACTAGTTTGAGACACTAAATACAGCAGTCTGTGGTTTGGGACGTAGCCACACTCACTGTGTCATTTCTTCAAGACAAGCTTTTATCACATGCTCTGTTTATCAGTACACCAACTTTTACACTTGAGATGAGAAAAGACACTTATAAAAATGTATATATTATTTTATTTTTATTTAAATAATTCACATGTTCAAATATTTCTATAAAAATCTATAAGAATAGATCTGGAAATTGCTTTTTTGTGCACCTCTTCTTAAACAATGTTCTTCTAAACAGGTTATTTATTACCCAGAATGCACTATTGTTTCAGAAATCTGTCTTTTTATCCAGAACAGCACTGTGATGAAGAAATGTAGGAGCAGTGTCTCACCTCTTCACATCTCCCAGGTTCAGCATGGTGAGATCCTGCAGCCCCTGAGTCACCATGTCAGGGTGTGCGGGGTGTGTGGGGTGTCCTGAGGTGTGTGTAGGAGGAAACATGGTGCCTGGTGCTGCTGCTCCACCAGAGAACAGGTCGAGTCCAGGAGGAGCCGGAGCCTGACAGAGAGAGATACCAGGTGATTATATATACACTGTATATACACAGTATGTACTGCATTAGATCACTGTATACAGGACATAATCAGTATAAACACCTGGTAGATAAACGATGCCATTTGCTTCACGATAAAGCTAAATAACGGCCCCATAGAACAATTTAACAATTATGTTGTTTTTTGTGATCACAACATTTTTGTCATTACATTTTGGCACTGACATGGCTTTTCACGTAATAGAAGAATTTAAGTTATTATTAAATTATACACAAAGTACTATTGAGTCATGGTCATTGTTTTCCATAAACCATTTTAGTTTCGATCCACGATCATCTTGGGCTTAAGTGTCTGGGTCAGTGGATAAACAAGTTGTCATCATCATCATCGTCGTTGTCGTGCCAGAGAAAGCAGTCAGATGCTTCTAGCCCATAAACCCACACCCTCTTACAGAGCCCAGGTCTCAGAAAGCAGTCAGATGCTTCTAGCCCATAAACCCACACCCTCTTACAGAGCCCAGGTCTCAGAAAGCAGTCAGATGCTTCTAGCCCATAAACCCACACCCTCTTACAGAGCCCAGGTCTCTAACTGCCTCAAACATGGGACATGAGGGAACAAGCGTACCTGTAAAGACGTCCACTGGTTGGACACGTCCTCCAGTTTTGGTCTGCTCTGTACCGGAGGAGGTTCATTCAACCCTGCATTCATAATAATAACAACAATAACAATAATACTATACAGCACTGAGAACATAGAACATTTCTTTGACCCAAATACAGTAAAGACAAGTTTCATACGCAGACAAAAAATCACATAAACAAAAATTGATATAATAATAATAATAATAAGAAGAAGAAGAAGAAGAAGCAACATTAAAATATTAACTCATTTTAAGTAATTAAGTATTTAAATAGTTGATTACAGCTTTTCAAAAACAGGATGTGTTTTGGGTGAACATGCAGAAGAATTTTTTTTTACATTTTATAAAATATAAAGCTGTAAGGTATTTTGATCCTTGACCTTGGTGCAGCAGGTTTTTACATACATAAAAAAAACATTTTAAACACAAAAATAAATTAAAAATTAACAACTACAATTACGTATAAGTGTATTAAAACATCAATGCAAAAATAAAGTTTTTACTTATTGATTGAACTTGATAATTAATTCACTGATCATTAACAAATATGAGAGAAAAAAAACACTAAATGAAAAGCATTGAGAAAAAGTAACCTAGGGACAGCAGCTCATCGTCGAGCAGAGAGTGGGCTGGTGATGGCTCTGAGGCTTTGTGAATCGGGCTGCTGGTCTGACTGGCAGATCCTCCAGCCAATCGGCGGGGAGGGGGCGGGATCACCGGAATGCTGCAGGCAGTCTGATTGGTCAAAGGTGCTCTGGAGACTTGAACGGGCGGAGCTGTCTGGGGAGCAGGGGGTTCATCCAGACCACCGAGATCAATGAGTGTGTCTGTCTCACAACCTGCGGAACACAAATGTTAAAAAAATCTCATAATAATTCTCGAGAATGATATTATAATACATGAAATGTCTTTAAAAAACACTGAGTGTTTTTATAAAAATTTCAGTTTGGGAAAAACTAAAAGGCGTTCAGAGGTGAAGGTTACAGTTTATATGCAGCTACAGTAATAAACAAAACAAAAAAGACACCTCACAATGCTCGGGAAACCAACCTGTGTGTGTGTGTGTGTATGTGTGTGTGTGTGTGTGTGTGTGTGTGTGTGTGTATCTGCGTGTTCACCTTTCCCGAGTGCTGGTTTCTGTTCCTCAGTGTCTCCTCCATCTGTCTCGCCCTTTACAACCTTCTTATACAGGCTTATAACTCTCTCCAGCTCATCACTGGCCTGAAGAATTTCACCTGCTCACACACACACACACACACACACACACAAAATCGAAAGTGGCTCCCTACTATATGTGATTTAAATAATGGCACTCTTTATGATCTCCTCATCACTGGCCTGAAGAATTTTACACACAAAATGATCTCTCTCTCTCTCTCTCTCTCTCTCTCTCTCTCTCACTCACATACACACACACACAGACCACTGTATGTGATTTAAAATAATGGCACCCTTTCACCCTTTATAATGCACCCTATATCTAACAGGAAGTCATTTCAGATTAACTAGTGGCCTTTAAAGTGGACTTGGTTATGAGGACCTCTCTGAAACAAACACTGCTTTCTATGACTTGCACCTCTGTGGCCCATTGTGAAACATTTACTTCCCTTATTCCTAAATTTCTGTAACTGTTATCCTGTTTTAATCTGCAGTGAAACGAAGCCGTGAATGGGTCCAGTCGCTTCTTTCGTTACCTAAACTAGTGTCGTGGTCCTCTGTCTCCGTGGCCAGTTTGAATGCCGTGCGTCTCAGTTTGTCGCAGCGCTCATACAGCTCCTGCACACACAGCGTGGGAACGTGAGAGAGAGAGAGAGAGAGAGAGAGAGAGAGTGAGATTCTGCATAAAATACAATCTGTTATGAAGTGTGTCAGTCAGAGAGACAGAGATTATGTTTTAGGTTCATTCTGGAGATCCAGGCTCACCTTGATGAGGTCACGGTCTGCGTCTGATGACCTGTCTCGGTCGTAATGACTCAGCATTTCACTCAATAGCTTGACATTATTGTTTACCTCCTCCAGCGTGTGCATGCGTTTGGTCATTTTCTGAACCCGAGCATCGTCCTGCACACAAAGCCAATCATGGGCCAGGGATGGTAACAGGGCACGCCCCCAATTTTATATCTGCACACTTGAGCACCTTTTTAGCACCTTTATTGCTTAGATTATCTTGATTAGATAATCAAGATTACACTTGATTATTATTCTGGATGGTGAGATGTAAAGATCAAGATTACTGAACAGATGATGTGTAAACGCATGTCTGTGTGAGTGTGTACCTGCTGATGTGTGTGCTTGTGTGTGTAACTAAGATAAGCAGCCCAGCTAAAAGAGTGATAATGATGTTTGCTGACACCAAATGCTTACATGTTAAGTCCAGTTTCCTTCAATTATTACTCCTGCACATTCCACTAACTTTGGGTACTAGTTCCCAATGCTATGTAAATGAGGGGGCGGAGCCAAGACAGGCCGCTATGTTATGAGTTTTATTTATCAGGCGACACACCAAGTGAGAACGCCGCTACGCCACAAACACAAAGTTATAAATCACACCCTGCGTTGCTTTGTTACCTTGTTGCCATGGTAGTTATCTAACCTCACCTTCTGCTTAACATTTCCGATTAATTTATATATGACATGATAAACATAATTATATAAAAATAGTAAAAGCATTACTTATGCTAATAAGTGGATGACTCTAGTGTCAGTGTGTGTTTTTACGTTTCCCCACCTCCTTCACCATGTTCTTGATCAGCCTGTTGGCCTCCTGCAGATCCTCAGGGTTCTTACTCCGGAGCAGCTCCGCCAACAACTACATACACACACACACACACACACACACACACACACACACACACAACAAACCTTTCATTTATTGACACAGAACAAAACAAAATCAATTATCAAGCTTCGGATTGTATTTTCTTAATATGACATACTTTTCAGAGAGGGTTCCCTGTGTGCTGTGGTATAAGAGGAATAAAACACTTCAAGAAAATAATTAACTGTATTTAATAATTAAGAGTAACTCTGCTTCCGATTATTTTCCTACAACAGCACCACATGGATTGTGCTGTGTCTCTTATTTGTTGTGCTACAGAGTGCAAGTCACCAGGTATGACATGACCTCACCTTGCCCATGTCCTCGTTGTCGAACACTGGGTTTTTGGGGCGAGAAGGTGGAGACGGGATCAGAGTTTTATCAGCCGTCAGCTCGGGGTCTGATGAGATGAGTCCTGCACCAAAAGTTAAGGAAGCAATAATAATTATTATTATTTATATTATTATATAACCTGAATCAAAATTCAAACTGCATGAAAGCAGTTATCTTGAGGGCATTTAAGGCAGAGTAAATAATAAAAACGTCTTAGTCTGTGGAGTTTATCTGTAACAGAGAAATACAATCCCCCATTTAGGTGGACGCCAATGTCTTAAATACAACTTTATATCATATTATATACAATCTCTTCTGAACATTCCTGCTCCATCTTATCCTGCTGATTATAAGTGTTATATTAGTCTATTTTATTAACTATACATGCTCATTGTTCATTTTTGTTTACGTCCACCTAACACATGGGTAACTCTGTAGATGTACAATTACTGGGTGTAGGCCATCTCTTGCTCTACCATACAGTCAGTAGAAAGGGACCACTATAGGAGCACCAGCACTGAGTAGATTTATTTTCATTCTCAGTACAGCAGTGACTCTGACATGATAGTGTGTGTGGTGTCACTGCTCTGATGATAAAGAGTCCAGCAAGAGAAAACCTGCTTCTAACAGCACGCAAAAACAGTTAACATGCACTGTACATGGAAAAAGATGAGTTTCTGTCTCTAACTGCATGCCTGCAAGGATGGAAATAATAAAATAAAATGCTTCAAATGAAAGTCTTCATACTTCATACACACAAACCATACATATGCTTACTGTCCCCTTTTTTCTTAAGGAACATCTGAATACCTGCTATTTCATGCAATTTGCCAGCAGACACCAGCATAATGCATAAAATCATGTAAATACAGGTCAAAAGCTTCAGTTAATGTTCATAACATCAGAATGGGGACAAATGTGATGTCAGTGACTTTAACCGTGGCATGGTTGTTGGTGCCAGATGGGCTGGATTGAGTATTTCAGAAACTGCTGATCTCCTGGGATTTTCACACACAACAGTCTCTAGTATTTACACAGAATGGTGTGAAGGACAAATAACATCCAGTGAGCAACAGTTCTGAGAGTAGGAATGCCTTGCTGATGAGAGATCAGAGGAGAATGGCCAGACTGGTTTGAGCTGAAAGGAAGGCTACAGTAACTCAAATAACAACTCTCTACAACCGTGTTAAGCAGAAAAGGATCTCACAACAGTACACAACAGAAGAAGACCACATCAGGATCCACTCCGATCAACCAAGAACAAGAATCTGAGATTACAGTGGGACCAGGCTCACCAAAACCTGGACAGCTGAAGACTGGAAAAACAGCAGCTGACATTTTTTATCAACCTTCAACTGTAATTCTTTACAGAAACCTTGAAAAAGGTTTGCACATGCTTAGCATCTCTCAACAGCTTCAGGACGAGTCTGACAAATTCCAGCAGAAAACTACTTACGTCAAAACATATTGAAATTTCAAATTTCAAAATTGACCGCCTCTGACTCTTTTCTGTTACACTTTCCAGTGGTGTGCTGCCTTAAAAATGAAGATGTGCTGAATCTCTTGTGAAGGTGAAGGTGTAAAGGGATGAAGCTAGGTGTCAGCTGTAGTCACCTTGTCTCCTCAGTGTTTGGTACGCTTCACTTATTTTGGCCTCGTTAGGGAACGCTACAGTCCAGCTGTACAGCATTTCAATAATCTTAGTCTTCACTCTCTCAGAGACGCCTTCTCCCATGTACTGAAATGCAGAGAGAGAGAGAGAGAGAGAGAGAGAGGGAGAGAGAGAGAGAGCTTTTATATCTACAGTTGATAAAAGCCGCATGTCTTAAATTGTACATTAGAGAATATAGAACATTCAGTACATTCACTGAAATGTGCAGGAAGCAGTTTGTCAAAAGCAGCTTATATTAAATATCATCTTAACTGGCAGATAGAGAGAGTGTTCAATGTGATGCTCGCTCAAGCTTTTCATTAATAGTATTGGAGACAAGCTCAATTGCTTCATCTCAAATTGCGCACTTCTCGTTGGCTTTAGCGGGAAATTCAATAAGATATAGTACACTGCTAATATCACAATGATGTGTAAAAAAAAAAAAAAGTTAACAAAGTGTGGAATATCTAAAATAAAAGAAAGAACCCCCTCAATTCAGAATTCCTACTCAGGAATTAGAAAAGGTCCGAGAACTCCGAGTTCAGCATGTGACATTAAATCAACATGGCCGCTCACAGAATCAGAAGTAATGCACTTCTTACCTTTAAATGGGTTATACTCTACATACAAGTATTTGCTTTAGGTCAATCAACATACAGACATATTTGCTTGATAAATCTATAACACTGACTCTACATTTCTCTGTTTTGAGGAGGAAAATATGCATCACTTTGGAGCTAGCTTGTTGCTTGCTGCTAACAAAAGACACACTTGGAGGTGTCTATGTTTTTCCCCCCACATTTTAGCTTGAAGAAACAGTCGAAAATGATGCTTTCAATGTCCCACAATTGAACGCAGCATGTCTGCCACAAGATAGCACTGCAGTTTAAATTTCGCTGAAAGGCAGGATCTCTGAGTGAGAGAATGAGTTGCATGGTAATGTGTCTTTTCCATTTAGTGTTTAATCTGAGGCATAACTGCACTACAAATGTCAAGCACTACATATATCATATACAGACAGTAGTACACAATTTGAGACACAGCTTTTACTGTCATCAACAGTAGCCATGTTGGTTCTGTCCTTAAGCCTTAACGGGCAGTGGTGGCTCAACGGTTAAGACTCTGGGTTACTGATTGGACGGTTCAAACCACAGCACCAAGCTGCCACTATTGGGCAAGTCCCTTAACCCTAATCCGGGGCGCTGTATCATGGCCGACTCTGCGCTCTGACCACAACTTCCTAACAAGCTTGGATATGCGAAGAAAAGAATTTCTCTGTGTTGTAATGTATATGTGACAAATAAAAGCTTCTTCTTCTTCTTCTAATCTACTACAAGTCACTCTTCCTCTTCTTTTCATAGTGCAAAACACACACATTACTCCTCCCTCGCTCAGCAGACACACACTGTCCGTCAATCAGCTTTTGTTTTGCTGCACTACATTTCCTTAAATTTCTCACAGTTACGTAGATGAAAGAAAACTCTAGAACACCTCAGGACAGTCTCAGGCTCGCTGTAGATGTAGTAAACGTCCTCACCTTGGGGGAGACCACTTTGATGAGCTCATTTAAAAACCTGTATTTGGCCACTTCGTTGTGAAACCGTCTCCCACAGTTCTTCATGCAGGCCTCCAACACCTGCAGGAGATAAAGAACACGTCCGACCAGAGCTCTGTGTAAGCGTGTGTGTGTGTGTGTGTGTGTGTGTGTGTATGCTGAGTGATCACTCACAGTTAATGCCTGGAGAGCCTCCCATTCCTGAGGTGAGTGGATTTTGTGAACAAGAAGCTGTACAGCGATCTGCGGACTGCACATGCACACACACACACACACACACAGGAAGAATAATAGCATTAAATGTAAGAAATAAGAGATATGATTATGAGTTTATTGTATGGTGCCGCACTAGATGCTGTTATACTTCCTGTTTCCTGTTTCCTGTGTGGATTACTGATACTCACCCTTCCAGTTCCTTGTTGATCTGGTCACAGAAGCCGATGATGTACTCCCAGTCCTCCTGCCTGTTAGTTGGGTGAGTGGCTTTGTCTGAAAAACATGAGATAACATTTACATTCAGATTAGAATCAAATTTACCATGATGTCACTCACTGCCACAACACATTCAAGTTCAGCTGTTCATTCATCCATTCATTCATTCATTTAGTCACTTGATTGATTTTCTGTTCATTCAGTCACTCATATACAATCAGACAGTCATTCCAGCAAACAGTCACTGACTCCTTAACTTGATTCATCCATCCATCTGTGTGTGTCAATTAACAATCACTCATTATTCAGTCAGGAATATTCCAGTAAAGCATTAACTCATTCTTTAATTCACCCATTCATCATTATTTCAGGAATTCAATGCCACTGATGTATTCAGTTAGCTGTTCATTCAATCATTTGATGATTCATTCATTCATCTATTGATTCATTCATTTATCTGTTGATTCATTCATCTTTTCATTCATTAACTTGTTGATTGATTCATTTGGTCTTCATACTTGTTCGTTCCTTCAGTCATTTGTTGATTGATTCATTTGGTCTTTCATTCATTCAGTCATTTGTTTATTCACTCATTCAATCAATCAGTCACTTTTTTATTCAGCCATTCTTTCATTTTTTCATTCAATCATTCATTCATTCATTCTTTAGTTCATTTAGTTTATTTATTCAATCATTTATTATCAGTAAATCATTGATTCAGTCATTTGCCCAATCGATTATCCAGTTATTCTTCAATGATTGAGTCTTCTATTCACTTGTTCAGTCATTCATTTGTTTGCTTATTTAACCATTCATTTATGCAATCCTTCATTCATTCTTTTCATTCACTCGATAATTGGTTGTTCAATTATTCATTCATTCAGTTACTCCTTCATTGTTAGTTCACTGATTTAGTCATTTGGTCATAATTCATTCATTTGTTTGTTAATTTATTTAGACATGAGCAGTAAAAGTTCTGAGGCACCACAGGAAGTGTATTATCATCATCATCATCATCATCATCATTACCAGTGTGCTAACAATTATGTTTGTAATCTGGCTCAGAGAGCTGAAAGGGATCCTTCACAATGTTTATGTGCATATACACACTGTTAGAGTCTGGACGCTGACACTGAGTCTCATCCTGCAGCGCAATAACACACCTTCTGTTATAACTAACAGTGTACACTGTGCATTGCTAATAATTTAATAGCATGTCACTTTTACTCTGCCACTGTACACCACTGTTTCTTTTACCTCATTTACTTTATTACATTACTGCATCAGCTCAACCACTCCAGCTCAAATATCTGTCTGTTCATATCTAATAGTGTTAGTACTGTCAATGTTGAAATCTGAGCCTCATCACGAGCATGTCAGTGCCCAGTGTACCCAGTGTAACTGTGCAGATGACAAATAAACCACTCTTTACTCTCTCTATCTCGACTCTTGTACAGTTACGAAGACGTGTATACTTACACGCCTGTGTCACATAACACACTGCACAATGGATGTTAATTGTTTATTATAAATATAGGATGTGTAGTGTGTATTATGATGTTCATGGTGTGTGAGATATATATCCATCCATCCATCCACTCAGATGTAATTAGATCATGATCATGGCCCATTATGTCTGATCTCTTTCTCACTTCTCTTCCAGATGTGTCTGGTATTTAAGACGATAAAATGAAGAACAGCAGCAGCAGCTCCTCTTCTCAGAAACACACCTAATGTTTATTAGTGCGGCTTTAATCTTTAATCTGAACCGGAATGCGCTTACGCAATCAAACCGCGACACAACACACACACAGGAAGAAACAGTACACATAAACCAATTAGTCCCTTAAATCAAATCCGGTGTGTGAAATAAAACTTACTAAGCCACGATTCGAGCGTCTCGCCTTCCTGGTACGCCATCTCGCCTCATAGTATCATCCACATTTCATTTTATCATCTACATCCACAGAGTAGAGACTGTCACTCCCCAAGCCAGCGTCCCCCCACGGCCCTGCACTGCGCATGCGCGACATCCTCACGCATGCGCGCTGACGTCCTGCTATTGGGTCATATAGCATCAGTTACTTTCACTATTTAACCACCAGCAGGATTCTGAGTGCACTTTTTAATTTACAGAATAACACCAATAGTTAATAGCAATTTATATTATAATATATTATAATATGATACATGAATATATTATGTATCTGCGTTGTACTTTTTTCACTAATCATTACTAATCATTAAACTATTCCTTTATTCTTCTCATTTAACCTGGGCACAGTTGCTTATCATCATTTGCATATGACCAACAGTTAATAATTTTCCTTGACTAAAAGAAAGATTGGTAACACTTTCTCTAAAACCCATGTCTATAATGTAACTATGAACATGTACTTAAAGTGTTATAGTGCATTTATAAGGCATTGTAAATATTCTTATAATTACTTTGTAAAAGAATGCATTTTTTATGCATTATGAATCCTTAACATATAGCATTATACACTAAATAGTGTTTGTAACACAGTATAACAAACTTAACCCAACTTTTCATAGTGCATTATGCTTAATCACAAGCACAGTGAACATTGGCGTAATTTGTTGTTGTTGCTGTTATAATCATAATAATAATAATGATAATAATAATAATAATAATAAACAACTTTATTTTATATAGCACCTTTAAAAAGGCCTCTCAAGGCCATGTTGTTGCTGTTGAACATGTGTCTTACTTCAAAGAATACAACTTATAAGGCTTATAATTAGGCTATAATATCATATGTCTGTCAATTACACACACTTATATAACATATATAATATATAATAAATATACTGTATACATTCACTTGTTAAAAGTTTCGATGTAATGTGTTATGAACACTCCTTATAAAGCATTCTGTTAACAATTCATAAACCATTGCAATAAAGTGTAATGCATTTTCTTGTGTAATTATAACAATATGTATAATGCCTTATGAGTACATGCACTATAAGATACTTGTATGTGTTTATAAGTCATTATACATATGGCCTTGATAGAAAGTGTTGCTACTTTTTATTTTAATTTTAAAATGGAGGAATTTTTCTATAAATCATTTTGAAACTGTATTACCCCATCACCATTGTGCCATGATATGATTTACATTTCCTTCAAATTATATTAAATAATGTAGTAAAGATTATTTGTGTTAATTACGAATATGTGCCTTTTCTTTATTATCTGTAACAGAAATGAAACAGTTTACTGTAATATTTATACTAATGTTTATTTTAAAATACATTTTTGCTCATCTAACATCTAATATATTTATGTATGTTCATGTTTTACTACAATAATTGTTTACTTCGTATAATTTTTAAAAAAGTCTATGTCTTTAATGAAATCTTTGGGAATGCAAACGAACTATTAAAGATCTTACTTTTCAGGTAATGTACCTTTGCAAAAAAAAAAAAAAAGTAAAAAATTAGAAAATATGTTGATATCATTGTGATATTAAAACAAGGAAACCTCAAATTTTATGAGCTGCCAGACAATTTTAATTGCATTAAGATTCATAATCTGCTCCTACTTAACATCCCGTAAACACACTCAGTACTGTTTGTCTTTACTCTTCTACACCTATTACCAATTCATACTTATATTTATATTTATATATATTTATAACCCTGCTATCTGCTGTCACCCAGAAGAGGACGGGTTCCTTTCTGAGTCTGGCTCTTCACGTCATCTCAGGGAGTTTTTCCTCTTTGAAGGATGTAAATCAACATCCGGATTTCTGTAAAGCTGCTTAGTCAAAGTGTTAAACAAATAAAAATGAGTTTATTTGAATCCATATAAAGACACAGGTGCAGCTGATGAAACTAGTAGAGCTGTCCCACATCCTAAAGCCTAAACTATCCACTGAATATAAGGTAGAGCTTGAGGGTTCTGGTTGCATGTTCATAATTTTCTGTTTGTGTCATGAGGAAACGAATAAAAGCACAAGTTCCCTGACCGGGAATCGAACCCGGGCCGCGGCGGTGAGAGCGCCGAATCCTAACCACTAGACCACCAGGGAGACATACGCAACAACACGTACCTGGCATTAAAACGTTTACTGATTTGACAGCTCTTTTTTTTTTTTTTTTTTTTTTTGTAATCCAAAGAGCAAATAGGTTTTCAAAAGGTGTCTGTTATAGAAGTGTAGTATATCTATATATCTGTCGGGCCTCCTGTTTCATTTTCAGTCTCTGCTCATAAGTAAGAGCGTCAAAAGCCTTTTCCAAAATTAGTAATGTCTGCCATGTCACACTAAAAAGCAGCTCAGCTGCTAACTAGCTAGGTAACTAAAGAAGTTAGTGGTAGCTAACTAGCTAGCTAGAGATCAGAGGAGAATGGTCAGACTGGCTACAGCTGATAGGAAGGCTAAGGTAACTCAAATAGTCACTCTTTACAACCGTGGTGAGCAGAAAAGCATCTCAGAGCACACAACACGTCGAACCTTCAGGTGTATGGGCTACAAAAGTCTCTAGAGTTTACAAAGAAAAACATCAAGTGAGCAGCAGCTCTGCAGGCAGAAATGCCTTGTTGATGAGAAAGGTCAGAGGAGACTGGTTTGAGCTGACAGGGAGGTTAAGGTAACGCAAATAGCCACTCTTTACAGCCGTGGGGAGCAGAAAAGCATCTCAAAATGCACAACACGACGTACGTTGAGGCAGATGGGCTACAACAGCAGAAGACCCCTTCAGGTTCCACTCCCAAATCCAGGAATCTGGGGCTTCTGTGGGCACAGGATCACCAGACAACTTTTCAGCTCCAGCCAGAAATGCTGCTATCTGGATTTTGATTCCTTGTCATATACAGTGCTGTTAACCGAGTCCAGATCTAAATACAGTGCTGTGCAAAAGTCTCAAGCACCCTATATATTTTTTTTTTTGTCTAAACTTTGTTATAGATGTTTATTTTATGACTTCTACATTATTGATTCAGTACAAAAACATTTTGGATTTCCAAACATTAGTTTTCCAGCACAAAATTAAATGTTACAGAAAAATGTTTGCATTCAAGTTTTAAGTTTCAAGTGGAGTTTATTGTCATTTCAGCCATATACAAGTACAAACAACGTTTCTCCAGGACCAAGGTGCTACATAAGATGACACAGAACAACACAGATCTACAAGGGACTAAATAATGTATGCCAGTAAAGAAAGCAGAAGATTACATAAGAGACACTTTTCAGATAAAAACATAATGAAGGCTGCTGGGTTTCGCTGCAGAAAGAAGAAGCGAATCCCCAGAAGAACTGTGGCTGCTTCTGCAAGATGCTCAGTAACACTTACAGCTCATTTCCTTATAAAACTGCACACACTGCACCTGAGACTACTGTTTTATTTTTAAAAGCAAAGGATCATCATCCCAAATGCTGCTCTTTATAGTATTTTTTAATGTAGAAACATTTAGTTTCATTATTTTTGAAGGCATCTTTACTCTACGGCATTTCTTTGCATGTGCCTAAGACTTTTGCACAGTACTGTATGTCATTATCTAAATTACTAAATAAGTAGCTGTTTTGGAACTGGATATGTTGGGATGTGGACCCAAGTCCTCTCAGATTTCCAGACTGATTTTAGAGTTAATAAAAACCTCTGAAGTTATAATAACTCCATATACTATAGTAGTAGTAGTAACTAGCAGTAACTCATATGTGCCAATAGGTGACAGTAGAGCCTAGTAAATGTTCTATATGTCTCAGGATATTTTTGCAAAGAGAACAAAAGAGCATGAAAATCAAATTATTCGAACTCGAATTATATCAAACAATTCTGTTCCCAGCATATCTTTTTACATTCTTTATTCTTTGGCAAATAGTAGACAAATTGCAACATATAATAGTAAAATATGCATGTTTAATGTAATTTAAGTCTACATGCCTATGTTCCTAACTTTTTTTCACATGCAGATCATGTGGTTTTGTCTGTGTGGCTGCACATTTTCAATTTGGGCACCACACTTGTTTCCACATGTTCATCAACTCATCTTGATCTTTAAATGTCTTTTAGTTGTGACTCTTTTTGGGCTGGAATGAAACCCTGGAGCACCATCACCTCCCTTGTGGAAAACACTGAAGACCTCTACACTAGAAGTTTGCACCAGAACAAAGATCCTGCAGAACCCAACAAAAAAGTCATGGGCAGAAGTAACTCATTTTCAGTAACTGCCCTTTGGTGGTCTAAAAGACTAATTTGTTTATAAGCTAATTTGGGAAATTGAGCAAGCTACATTATATGGCCAAAATTATGTGCACAGAATGTCTCTGTATGCTGTAGCATTACAATTTTCCTTCACTGGAACTAAGAGGCCCAAACCTGTTCCAGCATGACAATGCCCCTGTGCACAAAGCAAGCTCCATGAAGACATGGTGTGTGAAGGTTGGAGTGGAAGAACTCGAGTGTCCTGCACAGAGCCCTGACCTCAACCCCACTGAACACCTTTGGAATGAACTGGAACAGTGCCTGATCTCACTAATGCTCTTGTAGCTGAATGAACACAAATCCCCACAGCCACGCTCCAACATCTAGTGGAAAGCTTCCCAGAAGAGTGGAGCTTATTATAACAGTAAAGCGGGAATAAATCTTACATACGCTTGATTCTTAATACTGTGTGTTGTTACCTGGATGATCGACTGTTTTTTGATAGTTATCTATGAGTTCCTTGTTTGTCCTGAGCAGGTAAACTGCCCACTGTTCTTCAGAAAAATCTTCCAGGCACTGCACATTCTTTGCTTTTCCAGCGTCTTCTGCATATTTGATAGAATTGGCAGGAGTAACTTATTCTTAGTAACTGCTTTATGGTGGTTTAAAAGACTAATTTGTTTATAAGATAATTTAATTTGGGAAATTGAGCAAGCTACACTATATGGCCGAAACAGCAAAGAGGGAATAAGTCTGGAATGAGATGTTTAACAAGCACATAAGCATGTGATGGTCATATAGTTTATCTTCAGTAGAAAATATTAAGGGCAGGTGCAAACAAAAATAGTAAATATGGCAGGAGGTAGGAGTGAGATTATATATATATATATATATATATATATATATATATATATATATATATATATATACATATAAATCTCTCTCATACACACACCACTACTCTACACTAATTAACCTGAACTGAGCCTGAAGGTTTAAAATATAACCACTGAAATAATACAAAATAGAACAATGCACAGTTTCTCAGGGAGCAAGAGTAGAGTCTCTCATTTACAAGCAACCTCAGGGGCCAAACGTGATTACTGAAACACAATCACAATATTCATTTTTATTGTTACGAAGGAATCATAAAAGGGATCATAAAACTCAGTATTGATTAGCAGAGATGTACAGACTAGGAATGACAATGTATAAACTAAACCAAAACTGCACGGTTAGCTTTTATCATGCCTATGTCAACTTGCTTTTATTTTATTATTTTTTTAAAGTTTGTTTATTTGTTTTTGCCATTCTAAAGGCCATTCTATGAGTGATATTACTGAGGCTCGACAGATTCAGTAAAGATCGGAGTAGACACCAGGAGCAGAACTTACCCAAAAAACATGAAACTAGAAAACGAGGCGGGTGAAGATGAGCGATAAGACACTTCATTTACTGAAAAACAATACGGTTTGATTTTTCAAGTTCAAATTGTGTATATTTTGCTAACTAATCCATCTGTATGTTACTGTACAATTATTTTAATTTGCTAGCAAGTGTATGCTAGCTGCTTATATCAGTCTGTTAGTCTGTTATGTCAGAACGGTAGCTGAGGGTCATACTTTCTAGTATTAAGCAATCAGTGTTTTCTCGTACATCCAGTTCCTGCATGACAGACACGTTTCCACTACAGGAATTTAATTCTGAAAGCCTGTTTTGTATCCAAGTTTTTTTTTTGTGTGTGTGTGTGTGTTTTTTTTTTAACTAGTAGGCACACGCATATTTCATTACAGACATCATTCACAGAAACTGGTGCCTTCTCAGTTCTTTGTTTCTGGCGTTATCTATTTTATGAAAGATTTTTACACCAGAGCATTGTGGAATTCTGGATTATGATTGGTCAGAAGGTGTTGATGAATTTTCTCTAACAGCAGCTCTGACAATAGTGCAGCTGCGAATCATGTGTAACCATTTATATTGTGTTTTATATTAAGTTTCCTGTTAGGAGAATTTTTTTAAACATTTAAGTCCAAAAGAAATAAGTAATAGTTGCATTTTAATTTAAAAAAATCCACTATTGCTCCCTTTGTTCTGCTGTGCACAATCATGTGATAAATTTGATACACACATCCATGTCAGCATGGGTGTGTTGAAATTGTTGGAACACAGAGTAAGGTTATTCTCAACCGCACACTCAACATACTGAACATTCAGCTCTCTTTTAATGGGTGTGAACTTGTTGTTGATGATGAAGAGTCTCTAATCCTCTATAACACATTCACCTTAATTGCACATCATCATCTGCACATCAAAACTGTGTACCTGAGAGACAGGACAGGATAATGATGCTGAGGCCTCACTAGCATGCAATTAAAAGATTATACAGAGAGCTTTGTTAATCCTGAGATCAGAAAAAGCCTTGAGCATTATTGAGGTAGTCAGATTTCAGTTTGTGTGGTGAAACAAAATGAAATCTGTCACGGAAGGACCTGGAGAAGCTTTCTCATGAACACAGTGACTTACACATGATTCATTTGCTGAACATTAATAATAATGTGTGTGTCAGAGCCAAAGGCAGGAAATAGGTAGTTCAGAGATCTTTTCCCTAAAGGGCGTGTCCAAGCATGCTTTTTAAATTTCAACATCAAAAAAAGAAGACTTGCACTGTGAATCACATTTACAGGAAAATTATGTGTACGTGTGTAAGCTAAACATTTTTTATCCCTTTAATGTACAGTGTCCACACTTATGGTGAGTCAATTTAAGGCTGTTTTCGGGAAAATATAAAATCACACCAGTGCAGCATTTCTCTTATATATCTTTACAAGCTAAATTAAATTTCCCAAATTAAATGTAATATTTATTTTTGTGCCAGACTCCAGTACTTAAGCTTTTTTAAATCTAATTATTTTTACTGAAAGTTGAAAATTTTCAGATTCATTATGCAACACTCTAAATTGTGTACGCATCAAGAATATTGCTATATTTTGTTCAAAAATGATATTTTCTACAATTTTGATAATCAAAATGAATTTTTTTTGTTCATAAACACATTGAAACACATTTATTTTTAGTTTTTATGTTTTATCCATTTTGACTCATGATATTCCTACGCACAGACAATCCATTTACTTTTTAATAAGGCTGTTTTTGTTTGTGTGCTTTGAAATGTACCATGAATACTAACATCCGACCTGAAAAGGCAACCTAAAACCTGAGCTACTTTTTTCTACATGGCCTCCAAACACAGGGCGAAAGTAAATATAATACAGAAAAAATTCATAGTGTATCGAGTTTCTGAATGTGCTGCTGCATGTGGTGTTGTCTAATGTCATCAGAGGCTGGATTTCCCCTGGCATCAATCCTAATTTTCTTATGTGTAGTCTCTGAAAAAATCTCTTATCATTAGTTTCTGGGAGTAGTATTTATTTATTTACTTTTTAATTTAAAATGTATTAAAAATTTAATTTAATGTAAAATTGTGGTGTAAACTTTTGAACAGGATGATTGGTGTAAATTGTTATCTTTTGTGTTCTGGGAAACATGTAAATATCTTATGTAGCTTCTGAAGGGCAGTACTAAATGAAAAAATAAAATCTTTAAACAAAATAATAATAATTTACACCGATCATCCTGTTCAAAAGTTTACATCCCCTGGTTCTTAATGTAGTGTGTTGCCTTCTTGAGCATCAGTGAATGTTTGCACCTTTTGTACTTGTTGCGTACGAGTCCCTCAGTTGTCCTCAGTGTGAAAAGATTGATCTCAACATTGTATAGCTGCTGTTGGAAACAACTATCACAGAAGAGAAAAACAGTCATTGATCATCCAGGTAACACACACAGTATTAAGAATCAAGCATATGTAAACTTTTGAACTGGTTCATTTGTGTAAGTTCAGCTATTATTTTGTCTTGTGGACTATATATAAACATCTGTTATGTGAAATAGCTTATTCAGGGCAGAACTAAATAAAAAACAAAATGCAATTTTTATGATCCCTCTTATTATTTTTTTAAATTAACATTTTGCAGATTCTGCAAGGTGTATGTAAACTTATGACCACAGTTGTAACTATTAATAGATAAAAAGTATAATGAGTTGTTATTTAATAAATAAAAATTGTAAGTGTTGGCATATTGGTGTGGTATAAGAGAAATAAAACATTTTGGGATGTGCTGTTTTATTAAAATAATCAACTTCAGGCTGGTAGCAGTCACTCTGCTTCATCACACCACCCCATCATTGATTATTTTCCTATAATAGCATGACGCACACTGTTTCTTACTTAACGGACTTCACTATGAAAGAGTGTAAAAAATTGTTTGCAAAAATTCTGTATACTTTGGCCAAATTCTATAATTGATAAACTAAAAACCATTCCTCAGACTTTTGGGCTCAGACTTTTGGACCTGACTGGATGAAGGCCCAAGACTCAGTGTCTCCTCAGTGTCTCACTGGCTGAATTCTTTGAGGGATTTAGAGTTCAAATCCTGAGTGAAACCTGAGTGACCAGCTGGTAGGATAACAAGCGTTGACACTTTGCCCTGAAGCCACGTTTCATTGTGTCTTTAAAGGTTCTCAATTATCCAGGGTCAAAATGGCTTTGTAGTAATGAGTATAGGTGATTACACTTGTCTTATAGTCTTGAAGATTACTCTATTCTTACTCTATTCATCTGTGATTCTAAAAGATTATAAAACAACTCGACTTACTACAACAAGGCTCAGACTTCAGTATGTTAAGCTGTACAGCTAACAGCTAACACCTGCGTTCCATCAATATCCCGATCATCAAAATACTGAAGAAGACCACATGTCTTTGCTAAGGTCAGCACAGGTCACATTTTGCCGCAAGGAAAACACCAGGCCTGTTTGTTATGGTATGTTGTGGAGGGAATGTTGGGAGGAGCCAATCCATGACCATGACAAATAAAAAAAAAGGGGCAATATTGTTCTGTTTGGCCTTCGTTCCCACTTCATTAATCTCACTTTTGTGCTCCAGTGTCATTATTATTCTTATTATTGGGCTTACCTGAGATGCAAAAGTGGTCACAGGAGATTTGTAGATTTTTACCATCCATTATTTATGATGTATAATTATCTAAAAATTTTAACTTGTTAATGGTATATTTCATTATTTTGGTCATGAGAACTTTGAGCCCTTAAAATGGGGTCACTAGCAAAAAAAAGGTTCAGGAACCCTGCTTTATTATAAATATACTGCTTGTGTTTTCATGTACATAGTCATCTGTGGTAACTTTATTTATAAAGCCATGTCCTGCTGTAGTAACTTTACTTAGAAATAAACTTTCTTGGTAACTTTACCTCTTTAGCCATGTCCTCCTGTGGTAACTTTAGTTAGCTAGCAATTTAATGTTAGAACCTACTTTCTAACAAAACAATATTAAAACACTGTGAAGTATTCTTAAATGGTCTCATAATATGTATTGTCACAAAAAGGAGGAAAGAATAACTTTGAGAAACAATGTAGCTAGCTAACAATAACCTCCTGTGGAAAGTTTAGCTAGCTAACAATAACCTCCTGTGGTAACTTAACTAGCTAATAATAACCTCCTGTGGAAAGTTTAGCTAGCTGACAATAACCTCCTGTAGTAACTTTCGCTAGCTAACAATAACCTCCCGTGGAAAGTTTAGCTAGCTAACAATAACCTCCTGTGGTAACTTAACTAGCTAGTAATAACCTCCTGTGGAAAGTTTAGCTAGCTGACAATAACCTCCTGTAGTAACTTTAGCTAGCTAACAATAACCTCCTGTGGAAAGTTTAGCTAGCTAACAATAACCTCCTGTGGTAGCTAGCCTGAATGTTCAATCTGTAAATTATTCTGTTTTCTAAGAACATTTTATGCATTTTTATTAAATGTTGCTCATTTTTTCAACTTTGGCTACTGGAACATTGTGTGAGCAAACTATTAATAAATACTGTTTTTGAAATTGTTAATTAATTAATTAATTAAATTAGTTAGTTAGTTAGTTAGTTAGTTAGATTTCAGCCTAAACTAATTCCCAGATAACAGAGAATGAATTTTATGCTCAGTCCTATTCAAAAGGTTGTGAGAAAGTTAGAAAAACATCTTATGTAATAAGGGTTGACTTTCCAATGTTATTAAAACACTGCTCAAACAACATTCTAAAACAAAAAAAAGAAAATTATGAAGCCATTACTGTTAATGTTGCTGCAAATTTGTAGGAATGTTTATAAAAATGATATAAAAATAGTTCTCAGAAAACACTAAGAAAACATTATTGGAAACAAATGTTTGTGTGGCTGTAACATTCAGAAAACATTCTACTATCTTAAAATTTCTAGCTGTGTTAGAACCTGCCATTTCAGCTTAAACAATGTTCTGTGCGGTTAGAATGTTGTTCAAACAACATTCTCAGTTAGACATAAATAACATTGGAGCTGTGAGTGTTGAGGTTCCAGCGACGTTGTAGGAGGTTTATAAACATTACGTAAAAACAATTCTGAGAAAACACTAAGAAAACTGGACAGAGTATTTTTGTAACCAAAAGTTCACAGGGTTTTAGCATTCAGAAAACGTTCTCCTAAATGAAAAATGTTAGATGAGTTGCAATATATTATTAAAACACTTTACTAAACAGATAATATATAACAAATAGCCACTGATAACTTCACACACGTGTTGACACACCAGTATATTTCTCTTTATCCATGTTTTTTTTTTGAAATAGCAACAAGCCCGTATACACAAGGGTTTTCTGTCAGAGTAAACACCATACCATATAAAATCCCCTGTTTGTATGGACCACCACCATGTCCAAACAAACCACTGTGAGTGCGAGGAACTGAATGTTTGCAGAAGTGATTTGACTCCATGTTGTGACTTTTCGGACATCATAACAGTTGTGTAATCACTCTTGGTGGAAAGAAGGACTCATACTGTGGGCTTGATAACACGCTGATCTTACATTAAAGAAGTCTAATGAGTAGTGCCCTTGCAATTTTATTCCCAGTTAGACAAAAAAAATGTGGAAGTGTTAGTGTTAATGTTCCTACAGTTGAAAATTGTAATAGTAATCGCAGTAACATTGTAGGAAAGTTTATTTGTTCTCAAAACATTACATGCATCCACATGCGTCTGAAAGTGTAGTTTTTACGACTCTGTTTTCAAAAAAATTCCCATCCACAGATATTTGAAAATATCCACATCCACACAAAATGATCTGAGTATGCTCATGTGAGCACACCAACCCACTGATAGCATGCCATAAACTGTTATGACAAACACCTCAAGAATAACGTTAAGATGCATATTGAGTTATAGAAAAGGTGTAATGCTGAAAAAAACAACTGACCAACATGACCAAAAGCTCTAAAATGACAAACACCAGGATTCATTGTGCAGACTGACAATGAGGTGGAACTAAAACTTAAGGTTATAAAGTAAAGTGTTTGCTGGGTCTTTTCCAAAATCTCCATCCTGCAGGCTTGATAACACTCTGATCTTACATCAATGTTCTTCACCTGACAAGACATTTAAGTGTTACCCCCTCTTTATCATAGTCATTTCCTGAACACACACACATATGCACACACACACACACACACCTAGACACACACTCAATATAAAGCAGCAAGCGATTATACCACGAGTCTGTTATGCAACTCGTGCTGTGCAGCAATGACTGTGCGGTTCCTTGATAAAGAAGGGACAGAGTTTAAAGGTGACAGAGAGGGGGAGAGAGAGAGAGAGAGAGAGAGAGAGAAGAGGGAGGGCACTAGTCATTTAGCAAATGCTGCCTTAGTCAATTCACTTAGCAAAAAAAACGACTGAACAGCTGTTGAGCTGCTGAATGGGGTCGAGTTACATGGAGTAAAAAAAGATGAGGAAAGAGGAGGGAGGGAAGAAGGGAGAGATATAAAAGAGGGAAAGAGGAAGGGCACTACTCATTCAGCAGTTTCTGCCTTCGCCGACTCATTCAGCAAAAACAGAAGCACCAGGAAAAAGCATCCCAGAGTTGCAGCTGCATCCCAGAGAGTGTGAAGAGTGTGAGTGTGTGTCAAGTGTGTGACAGGGTGAGTGAAGTGTGTGTGAGAAAGTGTGTGAAGTGTCTGAGATGGAGGTAAACGGAGGAGAGCATGAGAAGATGGAAAGACCGGAGACACTCATGGAGGAAGAAAGAATGACAATCAAGAACACCTGGTCAAAAGTGTATGCAAATAAAGAGGCAGCAGGAATTGCTGTGCTCATCAGGTACTCATCTCTCTCTCTCTCTCTCTCTCTCTCTCTCTCTCTCTCTGCTTTTCTCTTTCAGATCTGTATTTCTCTGTTTAGTTGGTTGAATTTAGCACCACTAAAGGGCTCTTTGTTTTGTCCTTTACAAAGCTAGAACCATTAATCTTCCAAAAAAAAAAAAACATTTCTACAACACAGCTTAATGTGTTCCTGATCTAACAAACATATGGTGACATAAGGAGATTATTGAGCGTTCATAGAACATGGTTACATACATGACCTAATTTTTCTTTGTCTCCAAAAATGGTTCTTCTTGGAACTTTTTCCAACACATTGTTGTAGGACTCTACATAGAAGCTTTCATGGTTTTTCCAGAGGAACAGCTCAAAAGAACTCCTAAGGGTCATTTTTTAAGAGTGTGGGGCTGGGTGTTACCTTCCATGGAAAGAAAAGGTATGAGTTTTAATCCTGCCTCTTAGGCGATCTGTGAGTTGTTTAAATTGTTACCAATTTTGGCTGTGTGAAACAAAGTTGGCTTTAAATGCTATTGTTTCTATAGTAACAGCTCATTCTCAGGGAGTGGTACAGTGGACACTCCATAAAAATGGATTAAAAAATGCATGTAACCATTGATGTGGTGAAGTTTCCTGTAAGTATCATTTATGGAAGGAGTCTCCAGTGTCAGAGCTCTGTAACAGTCAGAGGTAAAGCTGTAACTT
Source organism: Pangasianodon hypophthalmus (assembly GCF_027358585.1). NCBI lineage: Eukaryota > Metazoa > Chordata > Actinopteri > Siluriformes > Pangasiidae > Pangasianodon > Pangasianodon hypophthalmus. The sequence continues at coordinate 3,757,724 of NC_069738.1, forward strand.
TAGGTTTTCTGACATCTTCAGGACAGAGGAGGCACTTTACAATGTCTCTGTAACATTACAATCTGCATTTTTTTTGTCTTCAAGACATAAAAAAATAAAAGACAACTTCAAGAGAGAGAAAAAAAGGAGAGTCTAATGAGGGATAAGAGCTTTTATAAGAAAGTAACAAAGAATTCACTATTTAAGTAATTTCCTAGGCTTTATGCAATTAGAATCTCATTTGTTCTATAAATTGGAAGAGAGATATAAAAGTGAATTAACATGGCATTAAACAAGTTAATTCTACTGACTTACTTGGAGAGAGACGCTATGTGATAATGATGCCACAAATGTTACTGGAATGTAAAATCACAGGTTTACAGTGGAGATTGAAGCAAGCTGTGGTTACAGGTGTGTGTTTTATTTGTTAGATCATGTTACTTCTGTCGAAGGGTGTGTCTCTGGAAGATTGACAACTATTATCCATCCATCCTCTGTACTGCTTATCCTACACAGGGTCACAGGGTAGCCTGGACGAGGTGCCAACCCATCGCAGGACATAATTGCACACACACATTCACACACTACGTACAATTTGGAAATGCCAATCAGCCTAAAACACGTGTCTTTGGATTGGGGAGGAAACCCCTGAAGCACAGGGAGAACATGCAAACTCTGCACACACAGGGCGGAAGGGGGTTCAAACAGTGCTCACCACTAAGTCAGCGTGCCCCCCTGACAACTATTATAACTAATACAAAGATTTACTCTTGGGGTTTGGAAGTCTTTTACTATATATCTCTTATTTCTGTCTGTTTCTTCATCCATTTGTCCATTTATCCATTCAGTCTTCCATCCATCCAGTTATTTCCTCATTCTGTCATTTAATACTTTAATTCATTCATTCATCCTTCCAAGTCATTATTTCTACATCCTATCATCCATCCATCTGTCAATCCATCCATCTGTCAATCCATCCATCCTTCCACCTATTAATCTATCCATCTATTAATCCTCCATTTAGCTACACATATTTGTTCAAAAATATGAACAAATTCATAATGGTTGAATTTGATATTTTTTAATATTTGCTGAACCAACCATGACGTAAAGCTGCCGTAATTGATGTCAACTTCTGCTAGCCTTACCCCTCCACCAAGTTCCACAATCTCCATCCAAACCTTTTCTCCAAAGATATTTATGCACACACAGAATTTCATAATGTTTCAGAACCACTGCTGGACTTGGTAAACATCTCGAATAATCTAGAGGTCAAATGGAGAAAGGGAATTTGAATGTTTTCTCCCATTTGGTTTTCTGCTGCAGGCCAAAGTAAATAAATTGAAATTATATGTAGGCAGTTATCCAACAATTTTCCAAAGATTTTTAAAAGACGTACTGTATAAATTTGCTATTACGTACACAAGGAGCACATATGTGTGTGGGTTATGGTACCACAGATGGTTTTAGTTATGTGGTAATGATTACAGCAGGCATGTTAAAAAATGCTTGACCACTGAAATGTATGCTGGGATATTTATCTTAGTTGGTGGAATAGGAATCAGACTGTAGACTGAGTGAGTTACAGTCCAAAAACAGTCAGAAAAGAAAAACTAAAATTAACAGAGTAACAGGAACAACGTAACTGAATCTTTAAAACTGGTCCACGAGAGTTAAAATAATTTCTTTATTAATAGGATTAATTGTTTATCAGTGTGTGTGCTTCCGCGAAGTATCAGTGGACATCAACCTTGAACTGGGACTCTTTCTGCAGCTCTGCATGTTTAGAGCAACACAAAAAACTGTTTTTCATAATCTTAGCTTAAGTAGGCCAGTGAGTCTGCTTGATTTTCAATTCATTACATGTTCCAAAGATATTTATGCTGGACTTGGTAAACATCTCGAATAATCTAGAGGTCAAATGGAGAAAGGGAATTTGAATGTTTTCTCCCATTTGGTTTTCTGCTGCAGGCCAAAGTAAATAAATTGAAATTATATGTAGGCAGCTATCCAACAATTTTCTCTAGAGTTTTGAAACAGACATACTGTATAAATTTGTATAAATTTAAAACATTATGTATAAATTGAAGTTCAGAGTCCTTGATGAGTGAAATCAGATATATTGCACTCTCAGGAAAAAAGGTGCTAAACCGTACCATTCTGTGCTGCTGGGTTGGTACCATGGGGTGGTGTATATCTTTTACCTAGAAAGGTGTATATAGTGTTGCTTTAAAGCTTTAGTCTAAAAGGTAATTACAGTCCATTAAATCCCCAAATTTATACCCAATAACAAATTCAAAACCAAATTCTAAAATTAACACCAAATACCAATATGAACAGTAAATATCCAAATCCATACCCAAATGCCAAGTACCAATGCTAAATACCAAATACCTATACCAAATATCCATACCAAAATCCATGCCAAATACCAAGTACCAATACCAAGACTAAATACCAAATGCCAATAACAAATACCAATGGAAACACCAATACCAAATACCAAAACAAAATACCAAAATCAAACATAGAATATTAATAACCAAAATCAATACCAAATACTAATAACAACACTAAAACCAGCAGCAACACTGAGTGCCAACACCAACCACCAGTTAACAAGACCAAACACTGAATGTCGCTGCCAAATACCAATTTAAATATCAAATACTGCCACACATATCAAGAGTGAGATTTTTACTTAGACACTGTAATTTTTGTAAATTATAGTTATTCTCTGAAAGGCATCGCATACTGCTTCTTTCATCACAGCACACATTATAGGTCTAAAAAAAGTGTATCTATTTACCATTGATCATTGAGCAAATGTGACAGGTTTATCAGTGAATGCAGCAATCAATGTCTAAATTCCTGGAGAGCTGTCAAAAATACCTCATATTTCCATATAATAAATTCTCCTGATAAGAACCAGGGCCACATTTTTGGTTTTCTAGAACATTCTGTGCTGCTGACATTCCTGAAGTAATTCAGAAACTGTGTCTGATATTGTAAAGAATGAGGCATGCCAAGTACAAGCATCTGTGTAGAGAAGCCAGTGGAAATAAACCTATACTTTATCTCTCCCTTTAATTGACAAAGAAAGACAGCTTCAGAAAATAAATTAGTGCAAATGTACTGAAAAACTCTCCCAAAGAGAGACGTTTGCTCAAAACACACCTACATGCTTCTGTGTTTTTCTGTTTCTGATGAGAACTGGATCTGTCCATCCAAACATGAGACTTGGATCTGTCCATTATATCAACGCAGAATGTAACCAAACTATAGGTCTGCCAATCACTGTATTTTAAATCCCACTTCTGCACTTATTTTATTCTTATCTTTTCACATAGATCTTTTCTATATGTCAAAATATAAAGCAATTACTAATTTAAGCGAAACTGACCCTGATCAGAAAAAAAAACATATCCTGAAGATGAAAGAATGAACACATGCAGAACTCTCCGTTCACAACTGCACATAAGAACATCAGACACCTAAATCAGATGGTCAGTGGTTCGTTCTGCTCAGAGAAGTGGATAACGGAGAATGTAGAGAGAAACGGATGATAAAGGTGAAAGAGACAGAAAAAAGGAAGCAGATAAAACAGATGAGAGAAATAATTTCCCACTTGTTTGATTTGTAATGAAGGCGATTAAAAAGCTGCTTTGAGCCACCATATAGCTTCATTCAGCAGCACAGAGCAGTTAAGGTCACGGGCCAATTTAACTGTACACCAGTTTAGTTTTGGTGTGTGTGTGGGTGTTTGTGTGTGTTTGTGTGTTGCTGGGTGCTTTGATAAATCAGTGATGAAAGAATGACAAGCTGCTGTCTCTCCCATGTTTTTTGGTCCAAATAGTTTTTGAACAAATGTGTGATAAGGCAAAAGGGGTGTGTGTGTGTGTGTGTGTGTGTGTGTGCGCGCGTTGCAGTAAGGGGTCAATGCTTCTCCTTTGGTTAAATATTATGCAGCTTATGCATGTTTCTGGAACTGCAGTATAATCAGGGCCAAAACAAACACACACACACATACACACACACACACACACACAATTACAGAATTATAGATTACAGAATTTTAAGTTTAACTTGTATAGGCAACTCACGATAGATGTTAGATTGCACTGCAGAGTGAAAGGCTTGTGCATTTATTTTTTTATTGGACCTTTTTTCCACAGACTCTTCACAAGTTTCCCCTCATCAAAGCAGTACTTCAGTGACTTTCGCCACATGGAGGATGTGCAGGAAATGCAGTCGAGCGTGCAGCTGCAGAAACACGCCGTGAGGGTGATGAAGGCTCTCAACACGCTGGTGGAGAACATCCATGATGGAGAGAAGACGGCGTCTGTGGTGGAGCTGGTGGCCAAATCACACGCTCACAAACACAATGTCGAGCCAGTGTACTTTAAAGTAAGTGGATAAGTGGAGGAGGTTAAATACACACATACACACACACATTACACAAATGTAAAGTTATGGGAAGACACTACAGGTGAATGAAGTAATGAAATGAAATTGTTTTAAAATGATAGATTAATTTCACCAGATATTTGTTGATATTCTTACAATTATTTTCAAAAATTCACCTTTATGCATCGAAATGAGGCTTTGTCTAACTAAATGTGCTTAAATTTGCATACTTAATAAAACCAAAACTCTAGTCTTTCGATGATGTTACAATTAAAGTATTTATTTCACTGTGAAGACACTCTCAGGACAAACTTTTAGACAACTTGTTGGAAAACCATTTCTTTATTGTTTAACCAAGAAAACTACCATGCACTGTTATAAAAAAAAAAAAAAAAAAAAAAAAAACATGTGATCCCATTTTTAAGTGTAAAATCTAATATAAATTCAGTTGTCATCAGCATTTTGGGAATTTCCTTTGTAATATCCTTCTAATTATGGATAGGAATGAACAAGTAAATTTTCGTGAATGCAGCTCATCTAGAAACTGAAATTTTTGGTCGTGAATATAGAAAAAAAAAAGATTTTATAAAAAACAAACAAAAAACAATGTGGTTTAATGTGTTTCCACTCTTGTGGAAGTCTCAGACACAGCTGCATCATTTTCTTCATTTAGAAATTCAGATACAATGAATATAAAAATAGAAAAAAAAAAGTAACTCTGAACCCTCTGCCCTCTTGCGTGGGCTTAATTTGAATATTGGAACTTGACTGGCTCTTCTATTTTATGATGCAACACTTCTATTTTGTGAATATTTAATGCCTGTAATGTGCTCAATACCAGTTCATATTTTCTAATGAGGTCTCCAGCTTATTATTTCTTAGTAAAATAACACAGAAAAACAACTGCAGTGACAAATTTCACTTTTTCTCAAATTCTATAAAAAGATTTATTTATAAATAAGTACATTTTTATAAAGCTTAAGGTGAATGTGTTCTTAAATACTACTAAAAGTAATCAACTGAGTCAGTCATTTTAGTTTCTGATGAGTGGTGGAATAAAAAACAGTTCACTACCATAAACCTTTGGACATGATTTTAATATGTCTATTTATTAATCTACTAAAATATCAGTAGTTAAACTGACTGTAAGGCCAATACCGTTATATTCACTTGATTATTCCCTCCTTGTCTTTCCTCTCTGCGGTTCTCTCACAGATCCTGGCTGGAGTCATTCTAGAAGTGCTGGTGGAGGCTTTCCCAGAATCCTTTGGGGCGGAGGCGCAGAGGGCGTGGTCTAAACTGATGGATGTGGTTTTCTGGCATGTCACTCGGGTCTACTCTGAGATTGGCTGGGCTTCCACAGAGTGAAAGAGAGAGAGAGAGAGAGAGAGAGAGAGAGAGAGAGAGAGACTATCATCGCTATACAATATTGTTCTGGATAACTGGAATTTCGTCTGAGGAAATCTGTCTCTGCAGATTCATCATGGAGGAAGTGACATTATTACATTCACTCTGTGTGAATGCTGGGACTCTCCTGTAGCTCAGTAGAGTAAAGGAAGTGAAACAACACATTCCTTTATCTGCATTTACATTTTATATTTACCACAGACCAGAAAGAGAGAGAGAGAGAGAGATGAGTATATATATATAGAACACAAGGCTAATTTCATTATACGGCTTTATATGAATGATATATACAGTTCTGTGCAAAAGTCTTAGGCACATGCAAAGAAATGCTATAGAGCAAACATGCCTTCAAAAATAATGAAATTAAATGTTTCTATATTTAAAAAAATACTATAAAGAGCAGTAAACAGTAATAAATGAACCAAAGTCAATATTGGTGTGACGATCCTTCGCTTTAAAATAAAGCAGTATCTGAGGTGCAGTGTGTGCAGTTTTATAAGGAAATGAGCTGGAAGTGTTACTGAGCATCTTGCAGAAGCAGCCACAGTTCTTCTGGAGACTTTGACTGTCGACTCGCTTCTTATTTCTGCAGCGAAACCCAGCAGCCTTCATTATGTTTTTATCTGAAAAGTGTCTCTTATGGAATCTGCTGCTTTCTTTACTGACATACAAACATTTTTCTGTAACATTTCATTTTGTGCTGGAAAACTAATGTTTGGAATCTAAAATGTTTTTGTACTGAATCAATAATGTAGAAGTCAGAAAATAAAAATCTATAACATAGTTTGTACTCAAAAAAGGGGGGTGCCAAGACTTTTGCACAGTACTGTACATTAATAGCTTTTTTGGTATTGATATATAACATCACATTAGCTCATTATCAATAATAAAAAAAATTGTGCATACTTAAAAAGAAACAAAAATCTAGTCTTTGGATGATGTTAAAATTTAAAATGTTCATGTGAACACACTCTTCAGAAAAAGACTTTTACAGAATTGCTTATTGAAAAATACTTTCTTTATCATTTAATCAAGAAAATGCCATGTGCTGTTATAAAATTTGGGCTTTTAATTTTTTTATTATTAATATAAATCCAATTTTGGGTAATTCCTCTAATTAGGGACAGGCATGAATGTGCAAAGTTCATGAATGCAGATCATTTAGAAACTGGGATTTTTGGTTTTGAACAAAAAGAAATAATTTTGAGGAAAATGCACAAAGTGGTTTAATATGTTTTCACTCTAGTTAATGTGATTTATAAAGTTTATAAAGGAATTTGTGTATGTGTATATCATAATGACACCAAAACTGACATATAGCTTTTCAGGGATATATAAACATGAAGTGACTGTAAAGTGGACGGCGCTTAAAGCCCTCTTTATAGTTTTCATGTTTCAAGTTTCAAATAAATATTTTTGTTGAGTTTTTTTTAATAGTTTTATTACTGCAGTTTAAAAGAAAACATGAAAATATATTTGATATGATCAAGTTCATCATTTCTACCTGGCTTCAAGCTAAAAATATAAAACCACCAGTACCTAATATTAAAAAATAATAGTTCACATCAGTATGAGATTATATCTCCAGTGCTGTAACACTGCACCTGTACAGTACTGCCATTTAATCTCCACATGATTAAAAGCTTGTCTTTTTGTGTTTTTTTTAAACATTACTATTTCAGTTTTTGTATTACTGTAAATATGATGTTATTATGATTTTTGTGATTATGATCTTAATAGATGTATTTTTATACTATCTGTTTTGAATGGATTTGTAAAAGAAAATAAGTGTCATGTAATCCATGATCTGGAAAGACAGTGAATTAATCAACTGCATGAGATTAAATCAGACTGTAATTACAATTCCATTAACATCGCCAGTTTTATATAGAGCACAGCATACACACTGCTGTGTTCCTGTTCATTATTATTCTTAAAGGGTCTTTTTGTGTGTTCGTTTTACAGATAAGTATTAGCATGCATCAATATTACATGAACTTGTTCCAGTCTTGCTCTCCGTTTTCACATTAAAGTGTCTATTGTAAAATACAGAAAAAGAAATGGAACAGAGACATTTACTGTAACATCCTATATACATATAAATGAAAAAAAGCATTATTTTTACTATAATTTTTTACATTTAGATAACAAAAGAAACAGACAGATAGACAGACAGACAGACACAGACAAAAAGAGACAGACAGACAGGCGGAGAGATAAAACAAATAAAGAAACAGACAAAAAGAGACAGACAGACAGATAAGTATACAAGAAAGACAAAGAAACAGACAGGTAGCATAACTGCAGCACTGAGTGAGTTAGTGTGTGAGTGGGTGAGTGGGTGTATGAGTGAATGTGTGAGTGAGTGAGTGAGTGTGTGAGTGAGTGAGCGAATGGGTGAGTGTGTGAATGTGTCAGTCAGTGAGTGAGTGAGTGAGAGAGTGTGTAATATCCTGCAGCTACAGAACAGGAATAAGATTTAAAAGGAGATGTTTTTATTCCCGTGCACACCTCTCTGTTGTACAGCTTAAGGCGGTGGTGTGGTCTGGACATGTTTGTGTGCTCAGCTCAGCACGTCTCACACGATGACACTGAGAAACGTGTAGAACTGGAGAGCAGGCAGGTCTCTCTTCTCTGCTGTTTATGTTTAATCCAGTAATATAACTCTGATCATCACATGCAGATACTTGGCACTGGGGGTGAAATGCTCCCAGTACATTTACAATACAAATTTTGTAATTTGTATTTTGTACAAATTTTGTACAAATACAATAAAAACTCTATTTCATATACATTTAAAATCATTTAAGGTACATAGTGGCACATAGTGACCACTGAGGTACCTTGAAGGGATCATTAACATTTACAGTTCAGTTCCACTGCCCCAGGATGGTTATTTAGTAAACCAATAATAAAGTTATTTTTGCGTTCTTCTTCCCTTTCCTTAAAATCAAATGCTTCTCTCTCTCTCTCTCTCTCTCTCTCTCTCTCTCTCTCTCTCTCTCTCTCTATTAGATTATTTGTACTTTGGAAGATTTTTTAATCCTTCATTTATGCTTCATTTGTATTGTATCTTATTTTCTCTTAGCCATTTTACTGTATCCTATTTTCCGAGTGATCAAGGTGTAAATCAAAGGCTTAAGAATGTAACTACTTTAGAATGTAACCAACTTTGAAGTACTCCAAATTAGTGTTTAGTGAAATATGTAATCCAGAAGGGAGTGTGATATGATCTCATCCAATGTCAGTGTGTTAAACCAAGTGTGCATGGTACATGTAGTGGAATTAATTCATGACCTGGTTTGTGGAAAGTACTGAATAGTACCAAATATACAGAAGTTTTATGTCATATATTGTCTTATCTTTTAACTTGCTCTTTTTAGCTCTTTTTTTTTTTTTTTTTTTTTAATAGACTGGCTGAGCTCATGCCACAATTAAAACTAAGTCAGTGAGCTAATGAAATAATTGTGGCGAAAGGTAAGGGTATGATTTAAAAGAAAAAATGATAAAACTCTGCCTGATGGGATCATTACTTTTAGAATTGTATAAAAGCTTGGGCCACAACTATGTAAAGCAGGTGTTCAGTAAAGTCTACTGATTTTTGGCATCCTGAACCCCTTATCTTTGGAAGTCTTTTTTATTGAATATTAATTGAATAGTTTTTGCCACAATAGTATGAACCTTATTAGCCTATTTTTATGACAGTGTAGATTCCATCCCAACTCTGTTCAAAACCCTCATCCACACAGCTGTAGGCATGAGTTAATTATAGGTAACTTTGTTTAAAAGCCTCAAATAAATGAATGTAATAAATATGTAGAAAGACCATAGGAAAGCTTGCTATTTTCCACCAGGGAAATGCAGTGGCTGATTTTTCATCCATTGAAAGTTGTTTTAAATATTTTCAAGCCTGAGAACTGCATAGTAAAATCTGACATCAGTTCTGTTCACCATGCTGTAGATAAACAGACTCAATGAAATCATCTGAGGGTTTTTTCTGACATAAGACCTAAAAAATAAAATCTGCAATTTTTTAGATCAGAAGAACCAAGGAATCTGGTTGAGAAATAAAAATTTTATAGAATTGCATTTGTTGTTCCATCAAATCTCTAAATGTATTTAAGGACAAGTGCATTGGTTTGGTGGAGCAGTTACTGTAAGACTTTCACACTCTACTTTATCCAAAATGCCTTTCCGATGCTCCAAAGGTCTCAGAATCCTGTGTCAGAAGGTGTCAGAATCCTGTTTGGATGGAAGTATAATTGAACCTTGACTTTTTTGGAACTGTCAAGTCCCACTTTATCCAATGTGCTTTCTGATGCTCCGAAGGTGTCAGAATCTTGTTCAGTTGGAAGTATAAGTGAGTCTTGACTTTTTTCCAAACTGCCACTGCCCACATTTTCTTAAAGTACATTATGTGCCATTCCAACACTCCAAAGGGATTGGAATCCTATTTGGATAGAAGTATAAGCAAGCCTTGACTTTTTTTCCAAACCACTGTGCTGTGCTTCATCCAAATTGCCTTTCCGACATTCTGCAGGCATCCAAAACCTGTTTGGATGAAATTATAAGGTGAGCCTGGACTTTTTCCCAACTGCCATACTCTGCTTTGCACAAAGAGCCTTTCCAATGCTCTAAAATCATCAGAATCATCAGTTTTATCCAAAGTGCTTTTTAACACTTTAACACTCTGAAGGCATTGGAATCCTGTTAAATTAATCCTGTTTAAATAAAGGCGAGACATGACTTTTTTCAGAAATGCTATGCTGTATTTCAGAGTGTCTTTCCAATGCTCAGAAGGCATCATTTACATTTGCATTTACATTATTGATTTTACATTTTCATTTACATTATTGATTTTTTGCCAACAGTGGCAGCTTAGTGATGGCGGGATTTAAGCTCACAACCTTCCTGGTCGATGTGATGCAAAAGCTCATCGTTAAAGGATAGAGCAAGCATCACATTGAACACACTCCTTCCCAATTAAGATGATCTTAACTTTGCAATGCTTTTGGGAAACTCAGCCCTGATCAGAAATCCAATACTTTAACCACAGAGCTACCATTGCCCACTCATCCATCGTAACCTTGTTTGTATAGAAATATAAGGGAGTTGCTATGATCTGCTTTATCCAAGATGCCATTCTGATTCATGCACTGAAGGTATCACAATCATGTTCAGATAAAGCATAATTAAGGCTTTAGTTTATCCATTTGAAGACTCACAGTCTTCATAATGTATTGTTTGGTGGGTTGGGTGATGCCCCTGGGAATTATCCACAGCTGGAGAGCAACAATCCCTTTCAACACCCCTCCACACCTTCTTTGCCAAACAATTTCGAGAAAAACGGGAGAGACAACAGGCATAATGCTATGTCATTCAAATGAGATCTTGCTGATATCAAGCTAAATTCAGGTTTGAAATAGCTATTTAAATTTCTGTCATCGTCCAAAATATTTGTTTGTTCCAGCATTAAACACTGCATATTTCACTGCATTCTGATTGGTCAGAAGGTGTTGAGTCATTTTCTATAACATTGTTCCGTCATACAAATGAGGTCTAGCGTGCGACTTTTTTCTCCCCAGGTTCACCTGATGAGACTTAGCCTCCATCCCACTGATAAGGAAGCATGCTCACTCAACCTTCACACATTCCCAGATGAATAAATGAACAAAACTCCTCTGGGGCATTAATGCTTGGTTGCAGGGCAGAAGCACAATGATATCACTGTCAATATTGCTGAGTGGAAATAAATATGTATATGTAACTAAATGAGTCGTAGAGGGGAGGGATATATGTGGTGGTGTATAAAATTAAGAATACTGTGAGACATTGAGAGAGAGATAAGAGGAGGGAAGCTGGGAATCTTCACTGTATCCATACACATCTGAAAAAGACCATGCAGGGAGAACAGAGAGAAATACCATACACACTCACCAAGGAAGAAACAATAATGATCCAGAACACTTGGGGAGAGGTGTATCACAGCAAAGAAGTGGCAGGGGTCAAAGCATTCCTCAGGTGCTCGTCTCGCTCGTATCGGGGGTTCTCGAACACCATGGCTCAGTGTGTGTTCCTGTCGTAATTTTATCCTTTAATTTTATGAGGGATAACAGCCTGTGTTTTGACCTCAGCTCCTAATTTTGACCATGATTTTAGAATGTTCCTCATGAAAAGATTTCATTCTGCCTTCTCTCAACTGAATAATTTGGAATAGCAAAAGATTGTGGTTTCAGACATGCAGATTTTTTTTTTTTTGATGTACAGGTAATTTATTTGATTTTTTTTTCCTTCCAGGGTGTTTACGAGCTTCCCATCGTCAAAGCAGTACTTCAGTGATTTCCAGAACATGAAGGATGTGGAGGAGATTCAGGCAAGTGGCCTGCTGAAGAAACACGCACTGCGGGTGATGACTGGACTCAACACGCTGGTGGAGAATGTCCGAGATGGAGAGAAGCTGGTGTCTGTGATCTTGCTGATGGCCAAATCACATGCACTCAAACACAACATAAAAGCAGTGTACTTCAAAGTAAGCAGAGATGTTTGTTCAAAATACAATTTTCATGTGCATAGAGCTGCTTAAGCAGAATCCGTACTAGGATTAGAGATGTTAAAGCAACTCAATACAGCTGAACACACTCAAACAATCACAAACTTCAAGCTAAATTCACGACTGAAATAACAATTTAAATTTCTGTTTTTGTCCAAAATATTTGTTAGTTCCAGCATTAAACACTAATCACAACATCCAATAAACCATCATGTCTATAGTAACAGTTCACTCACAGTGACACAGGTATGGCAGACGGATTAAAAAGTGTGTGAGATCATTGATACCGTGAAGCTTTCTGTAAAGAGATGTTTATTAATATTAACATGCATGGAAGGAGTCTCCAGTGTCAGTACTTTGTAACAGTCAGAGGTAAAGCTGTAAGTTTAAGTTTTCTGACATGTTTAGGAAAGAGGAGTTTGTGCTTTGTGGTTTGTTGCTAACATGACGAGATGAGGATTTTTTTTTTTATCTTATTAACTTGTTAAGAGAAAAAAGAGAGGCTGGTGAGGGAACGACTGTTTATAGGTGATATTATGTATGTAAGAGCAGGAACTAACTTGTTTCATGTTTTTCTTTAATAAAAGAAAAAGCATATTTAGTAAATTGCTGTTGTATAAGAGGAATAACACTCAGCGACATCCTTCAGGATGGTAACAGTAACTGCTTCATCACAACACACCATTGTTGACTATTTTCTTATAACAGCGTGACACGGAGTGTTTACATTGTCTCCTTGTAGGTACGATTGTAGACCCCTGCTTTATAAAATGCTGTAGAGTTACTTCATTAATCCTCCTTGATAAGCTCTGCTTTTCTCTCAGATCCTGATTGGAGCCATTCTAGAAGTGCTGGTGGAGACTTTCCCAGAGACCTTTGGGGTGGAGGTGCAATGGGCGTGGTCTAAACTGATTGACATATTCTGCTGGCACATTACGCAGGTCTACTCTGACATCAGCTGTGCTTCTATGTGTGAATGAAACACAATTTAAGGGGTCAATAAAGAAAATATTTATAAAAATTATTGTTTCACAAGAATCTTTCATTATAATATTTTTTTAATTATTAAAGAAATTAGCTAATTTCAATACATAGTTCATACTGTGTGTCTTTGTATGAGTGCCATAAACAATACTTAATATAAAAATAAATAATATTTCACCATTTTTGTATTCTTTATTTCTATTAGAACTGTGGACAAGAAACCAAAGACATCATCTTTTTTTGCTTTTTATTATCTCCTCCTTTCTTTCTCCCTTACTTTTCATCCCTCTCTTTCATTAATTCTTACTTTTTTTTTGTTCCTTACTCCATTACTATCAACCCCCAAGCAGTTGTACATATTTTCCAGGGTTTTCCAGGGCAAGTCCAGGATTTATTTATTTATTTATTTATTTATTTAATGTGCTAGTATTATTTCAGATCAGCTGTCCACATGTGGTTCTGTTCATATATATACAATCACTTCTCTGATAAATGTCAGCAGCCTGCCATATAACATGCTATCTCATATCATATCTCACTCCCCTCTCTCTTACTTTCTTTTCTTTTTTTCTCTCTGACTGAGCAATTAATCATAAACCAGCGTGACACTCTAATGGTGACTCCTCGGGTCAGACTAAAGTTCAGTACATTTTATGGTAAGATACGGATGCTAAATTCCAGGCAGTGGTGTGGCCTGGACAAGTTTCTGAGCTCTCACTTTTCTGAGAAGTGGATTCCACCATTCGGTTCTGAAACAACTTCTCCAACAAGCGAGAACAAAGTGCAGGAGGTAAAAAGCTCAATTGTCTTCAGTTAATGTGTACACATTAAGCATGTATGCACAATGCTAACAAACCACCACTTCCTGCTGACACAGAAGAATTGTGGGATAGAGGGATAGAGTGGGGATTGTGGGATCGAGTCTACCACCACAGAGAAAGGCACTTAGAAATGAGAAACAGGAAGATTTTACTCAAATTTACACATTGTTTCCCTAAATGTCAATTAGCCGAGACATATTTGATGCCTAATGTTTATATATATATATATATATATATATATATATATATATATATATATATATATATATATATGTGTAATTTTCTTGCATGTAGAGGAGCCTACAGAGCACTGCATCTGCATTTTTTTTAACTGGAAGGGCACCCTAGAGGGCACTTCATCACATTTTCTTCCATGTAGCAGCACCATACAGGGCATTACATCACATTTTTTTTTCATCGAGTCCATAAGTATTTGAACAGTGACACAATTTCTGTAATTTTGCCTCTGTACACCACCACAATGGATTAGTATGGATTTGTAGCCATTATGTCACTTCATCATGGTTTCTCCACTGTAAGGACACCCTAGATTTAAACTGTTTTCTCTAGAATAGGGGCAGCCTAGAGGGCACTTTTGCTGTGTTTCTTTGACCATGGGGACATTTAGAAGGGAATTATTTATAATTACACTATGTGGTGTCACCCAGATGAGGATGGGTTCCCTTTTGGGTCTGGTTCCTCTCGAGGTTTCTTCCTCATATTGTCTCAAGGAGTTTTTCCTCACCACCGTCGCCTCTGGCTTGCTCATTAGGGATAAATTCATACATTTAAAATGTATATCCTGAATTTATTTATTCTGTAAAGCTGCTTTGTCACATTGTTAAAAGCGCTATACAAATAAAATTGAATTGAATTTAAAGGTAAAGGGGGACATCGTGTACATTTTATATTTAGAACTATTCCTTTAATAAAATTTGCCATTTGTAAGAATGTTTTATTTCTTTTACAGATTTCACTGAACTATATTTCTCTCCTCAGTAATGTGAGAGGTTGATAGAGATACTAACAAGCAGACCGATGTCTGAAACATGTCTCAGCTTATCGACTACATTTACTGTAAGGGAAACACTGTGTACATTTCCCTTAAGGTGCCACTTAAATAATAATTGAAATGTCACCTCATAAATCTCTTTTCTGCGCGCAACCCCAATAACATCATTGTATTTCCGTGTAATGAAAAATGACAGTGGAACGGGTTTCCCCTGAAAATGAGTATTTCCATGTATTTCCGTGTAACGAAAAATGACAGTGGAACAGGTTTCCCCTGAAAATGAGTATTTCCATGTATTTCCGTGTAACGAAAAATGACAGTGG
The DNA here is from genome assembly GCF_027358585.1 of Pangasianodon hypophthalmus. NCBI lineage: Eukaryota > Metazoa > Chordata > Actinopteri > Siluriformes > Pangasiidae > Pangasianodon > Pangasianodon hypophthalmus. The sequence continues at coordinate 3,773,207 of NC_069738.1, forward strand.
AACAGGTTTCCCCTGAAAATGAGTATTTCCATGTATTTCCGTGTAACGAAAAATGACAGTGGAACAGGTTTCCCCTGAAAACGAGTCACATCTGTGTGTGTTTGTGTATGTGTGTGTGTGTGTGTGTGCGTATACTCAAGTGTGTCCAGACCAAGTGTTAGCAGTTTGACAAAACCACAAACATGACAGAAGAAGCACAGAGAAGTAAACACATGGTGCAGGTTATAAGTGACAAAATCTACAACAGTTTGCTTTGCCTGTTCCATTACAGCATTTATTACAGTGTTTACTGTGCTCACCGCCAGTGATTGGTCTCCTATTCAATTTCTACAGAACAAGATTTTTACATTTTCACAAAATAAATGGACAATTATATGTCTTCAGTCCAGTGTGCTATTTTACATTAGCAGAAAGTTTTCTACTGATACACCATTTCAGCTGTAACAAAACACACTTTCACTATCTATATTAACAACTGCTCTATTTGGTTTTCAGAACATTATTGTAATTAATCTTATGCATGCCAAATGTCCAATCCCCAACCTGGAGACAAAAAAGTTGAAAGTAGCACAATTACACGGGAAAACTGCAGATCTGGCAACCTTTGTACATTCGCTATAGATTGTAAGACTGTAGTATTTTCCTCTAGTTCCAGTGGAACCAATTTGTCCAATTTTTATTGCTGAACTCCTACACTAGTGCAGGATAATCATTTCATTTCAATATGGCTTCTTTGACTATGACCTCCAGAACACTTCAAAATATTAGCACACAAACTCACCATCATAGTTAGAGTGACATTTGTATAAAACAAAAATGAATAAAACAAAAAAGATCTCTGGTTTGGGAACCCCTGCCATAGGTGGATAGATGATCCTAAACTGCACCTTGTTGTGAACAAGTGTGTAAATGGACGGGATAAAGTGGCTACTGAAGATGAAGTGAAATTAAATGTTTAATTCTGGATTAAAATTAAATATTTATTAATGCATTTATTATCATGTGAATACTCATGTCTTAATGCCTAGATTGAATACATATGTGTGTGACATCAACAACAGTTCTTTTGTAATTACCCAGCATGCTCCTGGCTGACTCATTTCTACCTAATTCTGATCATCTCTAATCCTTTGAGCTAATCTCAATCACACGCTAGATCTGGAGTGAAGAGAGACAGAGAGGCTGAGAGACATTTACAGGAAGAAGGAAAAACAAGGAAGAAGGAAAAACAAACTGGACACTACATATCTGTGTCCAACTCTCTGTCCTTGTGTGTGTGTCACTCTCTGGAACTGCTAAGCTTGTGTGTGTGTGTGTGTGTGTGTGTGTGTGCACTGATTGGAGTTCCCTGGGCCGAATTCAGCCATGTGCACCACAACAATGGTCCTGATCTCGCTGGGGTTGCTGCTGTACCGATGCTTCTGCAACAGAGCCCAACTGTGAGTTCAATTCTTCCTCCACTTTCTCTTATAATAATAATAATAATAATAATAATAATAATAACAATAATAATACTGCTACTACTACTACTACTACTACTAATAATAATAATAGCAATAACAATAATAATAATTATTATTATTATTATTATAGCAGCAAGCAGTGATTAAGGGGCCAAGCACTTTCCGGCTCTGCCCTTTAGCAATGGAAGAAGACCATCAGCGCTTATTCCCAAGGAGATATAATAAATTTATCTCCAAATTTATCTCCAAATAAACCATTGCTGAGATATTGCCTCACTTTCTGTTCTCACTATCCCTCCCAAGTTGGCAGAAAATCCAATATGGCAGAAATTCATATCATGATATCCCTTGAACTCAGCATGACCCAAAGAATCAGAGGAAAGTGGAATTGCATTTCTATGACATGATGTTGCTGAGTTATTGGAAATGTATGTCCAAACCTTCCCTGCTGGTGCTAAAGTGCTTGAGTGGTCGACACCAAAACTGCTTTGTAGGTAGCTGAGATTGCCTTCTAATCACTGTGCCAAATTTCATTAAAAAATGTATGGAGCGTTCTGTGGGCTGCCAAAGACTCCAGGTAAGTGTTTGTTTTTGAGTTGTGATTACTTTAAATATTTGATTACATCAAATTTATGGTTTATTGATACACATTAAGCTTTGACATATTTAGTTAAAGTACTAAAACCTGTTTACTTACTTAATTAAATTGATTAATAGGAGTATATAAACTTGAAATATACAATATACAGTACATGTGTAAGCAGCCCTAAAATGTTTGACATTTCATTTTATTAAATTTTAAACGACTGCTTGTCATAATTTGTTTTTTTTTTTTAGTTTTGCTAACGTATTACTTATTACAAGAGACAGTTGATCTGCTCTGGAGTTTTAAAGGGTCTACAGCTCTCTGAGTTGTAACTGAATTCAGACTAATCCATCCTCTTATTCTAATGAGGTCTCACCATCTAATACACCAGTACGACCACAACAACACCGACACAAACACGCTTTAAATACAGCTCATCTCTCAGCTCCTTGCTATCTTGCTAAGTTCCATCTGTTTTCCTGTGCAGATGGAGGAGTTAGCCCCATAAATCATAGTGTAAATTAAACCAATTAAATATTTATTTTATTTTACTACTAAAGATTTTATTGTTTATAGTTTACCCATCTGCATCAAGCAAATAATTAGCAGTTGTAAAGAGTGTCTCATGGAAAAATAATTTCCAGGGAATTTTCCTGGTAAACAGTTTCGTGTTTCTGGAGATACAACAGCTGAGATTCACATGAGTCCATCTACTACCATGAACTGTTCTACACTTCCACTGTTTTGTTTAGTTTGTTGTGAAATTGTTTGTTGTCTGCATAATTCCATAATTTGGAATTAAAAATAATATAAACAGTCCATAATCTGTGGGCTTTTATTGACCGAGAGCAGTATGAACAAGGAAATCCCTTCCTCAAAAGTGTTGTATTCCTCTTAAAGCACAGCAAGTTGCAATTTTTTTATTTATTAAAAAACAATATGTCATACATTTGATCCTGTTATAGTTACATTTATAAACAAAGTTAGCTCCTGTTCTCACTTACGTTATGGTAGCTATAAACAGTCGTTCCCTCACAAGCCTCTCTTTTTCTCTTGTCCTCTGTCCTGAAGATGTTGGAAAATTGAAGTTATAGCTTTACCTCTGAAAGCACTGAAACTGGAGACTCTTTCCATAAGTGTTACATAAACTTCTCTTAACAGAAACCTTCACCATTCACCATGCTCCAACATTAACAGTTCTTGCACCCTGAGTGTTCCTTCAGCTCTCTTGCATGTGTCTCTTGGTCCAAACCCAGGCAGACTGACTCTCATGGAGAGAACGAGACCCCGAAGACCAGCAGTGAAAGAGACACCGGGGGAAATGAAGACATTCAATGATGTGGCTCGATCTGTGCAGGCAGGTTAAAGAAAGAGTTCAGTGTTTTTATCTAGTGTGTGTCTCATCATGGACTTATTTGTCTTATTTGTTAGCTACGTTAGATAAAGGTTTCTACCCAACAAGTAAATGTCTATGTAAATGTACATAAAACAATTCCATGTTCTTTCACTAACACCATGACGTTTTTAGAACAAAAATCGCTAATCACTTTTAAACATATGATGTTGTGAGCTTTGTTAGATCCGTGACTATATTTGGACTTCTGTAAAAGCTGTTTTTTCCATTTTTTTTTGTCGAAATGCATAAATAGGAAATCAGATTCCTAATCAAACAAATCAGACATCTGATTCTTAAACTATAGTCATCATGTACAGATATATATATATATATATATATATATATATATATATATATATATATATATATATATATATATATATACATATGCACACATATATGAATATAAAAATAATATAAAACACAATAGAAATGTAGTAATGACCAGTGTGCTTGGAGTGCAATATTAATTGATACCGCACCACAAGCAAATAGTACGAAGTTGAAAGGAAATGTGCAGTATTGGATTGGAAGACACCAATGGTGTTAACTGTGTGTTGTTCCATCTCTCAACCTAAGCTGTTTATTTTACTTTTGCAGTGTTTGTTTGATGCCCTGCAATGGACTGGTCTCCCATCCAGGCTGTGTTCCCAGGATACACTCAGGATCCACCACCACCCTGACCAGGATGAAACAGTTACTGAGAGTGAGTGAATGAGTGAGGCTAAACCTTATCTAAATGAGTTTTGCTAAACCTTGTCTTCTGCATCTAAACCACCAATTGTAAAGAACAAAAAGCAACAGCAGAACCTTGATTTTGAGACTAATATATAAGGTATTATAAATTCACTGACATGACTATAACTTGCCCTAACAGGAAGTTTTAGATTCTCTTCTCCTCACTCAGACCGAGGATCTGTGACACCTGGTGTCCTCACATGGCTTTAATCAGCTCAGATGTTTTTTACGGCAGACTTCCCATGGTTGTTATTTCTGCAGCTTTTTCCCAATCCCATGGGAGTGCCGCTGGACAAAGAGGCAAACACAGCTGGAGGAGAACAGGATGAAATCCGAACCTGCTCTTATCCAAACCATCTGCTCTGCTGCTTGATATACAATCGTTCGTGACTTACATTCACATACACAAGACTTTTCCAAGAAAGGTCTAATCCCCAGAATGTGATCTCCACCTTATCAATAGCATCTCTCCATTACAAATTCAAAGGAATTCACCCCACCAGGTGGTGTGTGAAGTTCTGAATGGTTAAATTACCCATGAAATCAAAATGCATGTTTCAGAGTGTATGCATACGTTTCTCTCCCTGCTATAGACACCTGTATAGAAGTATATACTGAAAAAACATTGCAGATATCTTCTGTTGTTGATACTCTCATTATAAATTTATGTTTTTTTATTTTCTTGGTGAATCATTCTGCACTTCTTATTAAACTCTCTAGAATGCTTATGTCCTTCTGTCATTACCATGAACCCTACTGAAATTTAGCATTTCAAGAGATATAGACTCATCCTTGGGGGGTGTACTGTATCTTAAAGCCAGCATTCTGTACACTTCAGTATTCCACACATTTCAATATTCCATTATCCAATATTTCAGTATCCCGTACACTGCAGTATTATGTACATTTCTGTATTCTATACACTTCAGTATTCCATACACTTCAGTATTCCGTACATTTCAGTATTCTATACACTCTTCAGTGTTCCATACATTCCAGTATTCCATACTTATCAGTATTCCATGCAGTTCAGTATTCCATACCTTTCAGTCTTCCGTACATTTCAATATCCCATACAGTTCAGCATCCTGAATACTCCAGCATTCCGTACATTTCAGCATTCCATACACTCCAGCATTCCGTACAGTACCAAACCTACACTGCAGTGTTCAAAACCAAGAACCTGAATGTGTTACAATGGCCCAGTCAAAGCCCAGATCTCAATCTGATTGAAAATCTGTGGACAAAAATATCAGGATCCCAGTGTACAAAGCTGAGAGAGACATACGCCTGAGGAGCATCAGCCAGCGGTCATCCTGCCAAATATTGATCCAGGGGGAAGAAAACTTATGCAAGGTACTTATAAACTAGTGTTATTCTTATTTCTTTTTCATTGTGTGATTAATCTCAACGTCTCGGGAGATAATGAAAGGACATCTCATCGCTGCAGATTTTTTGCCTCTTAGAGGAAACGGGTCTTTCAGAATCCAGACGTGATGAATTTAATGTGATCCAACATGAGCTGATGAATCCCAGCACGCCTCTCATGTGGGACCTCATGGTGATGTAAACCACCACGCTGTGATAGATGGAGCAGTTGTTTCGCCGTAATCACTGTGGTCAGATCCCAGAGTTCTCCCATGTGGGTGCTTCCTGTGGTCCTTTTACAACATGCGGAATGGACAAATGAATTAATCTTAAAAAGGACTTATAAAGGATTCTTCTGAAACCAAAACTTCTCTAAACACTAAGTGTAAAATCACGCATCTGTTGCTCTGCATAATGTATTGGCACCCTCTCTACGATGGAAAAGACCATGAAGTGAGCAATAGTGGGGAGTAATACATTAAGACAATATGGTGTGACATTGATTCTGATTATTGAAGCCGTAACTTTCAGTAATGGCTGACACCCTGGTGGTGGAGTGAACCTTTAATTATCTATAAGTCTTAGTCTCTGGTTAAAGATTGTGGATGAAATCTTTGGGTGCCTGCTTAGCCTAAAACTTTTTAAATCATATCCCATTTAGATCTAATCCTATTCTAATAATCAAACAACATCCCAAATCAGACCATGAGGAGAATTTCTAATACACATTTTGGAAAACAGTAAATAAGCTAGACACTGATTGCCACCTGGTGGTCAAGACACACTTAAATCTTATTTCTGTATTTATTCTTATTTGGTTTTAAATGAACGTTTAATGATAATAATGCTTTTTAAAAAATTAAACCCAATAAACATTATCAAGCACTATAAAATTTGGACTTCTGATTTATAAATATTCCAAGCTCACCTTTTTAACGAAGCACTACATTACCCAGAATGCAGTGACGCGAACAGGAAGTGCGTCACAGGAAGCAGGCGCGGCAGCCGGAGCAGCTACGGGAATTCAAACCTGCAGAGGACAAACTGGTTATTTTTGTATTTGAATAAATAAATAAATTAATAAATAGATAATAACAGGAGATATGGGTTGTTTGGGAATTTGTTTGTTTTACTGTCGTTAGTTTTAATGGAAGATAAAGTGACAGAAATGGAGAATGTGTTTGTAAAGTAAGACAGTGAGCTGCGGTTACCAATGGCGACGCGGACGCCCTGCTGTAGCTGACTAGCATGAGGTTCTAACCCTGCTCTGATTTATCCGGGTTTATCTCTTCCTCTGTGTGCATCATGGTGAGTGAGTGTAATTTCTGCAGTAGATTTCCTTACCTGTGTAAATGCATGCATGATTATCTAGTGCTGATCATACGCCATTTCAGTAGCAGGGTTGGTTAACTTGGCTAGCATTAAAGACAATAAAAATAAAGAAATAAAAGCCAGTTTTACAATAAACTCAAGATTGTAGTCAGGGAATAAAAACTATTTTGGAGACCTTGCACCGGTGTGTGGTACATTTTTGTGACCTAAACTTAGATTTTCTCCTGATTTCTGAGATCTTGTGTTTATTTGTGTATTTATGAATTTAAGAACAAAACCCTATAAAATAGAAATAAAACCAAATATAAAATCTTTCAACTTTTTTCTTGAGTTTATTTCACTCTTCCTCTCAACCCCCTACTTCTTTCTTTCTTTGCATCTGCATGTTTTTTTTTAAACATCAATCATTCTTTCAGTTTTCCTTCACTTTCAGCACTTGTGTAGTATGTACACAAATCTTTTACATTCAAGATTCAAGATTTTACTTGTCACTTACACATTTATATACAGTATATAATTTGAAATGAAAACCTGGCCTACTCCTCTTTTGACTGTGCATTTAAATAACTAAATTAAAAACCAGAAATAAATATGAAATAATAAGAAATATTTGTACAGGAATGTGCAAAAAAATGGATGTTAAGTGTTAAATGTGCAGTATGCAGAGTATTCGCCAAGTACAAGACATTTGTCTTGGTGTCGTAGTCACCAACACAGAGCACAGTTCACACAATATACAATAATTTGCTTAATTAATTTACTCTAATTAATGAATTAATAAAATAACACACTCTGTAATAACGACAATAAACGACAGGGTGGAGTGATGAAGCGGAGTCACTGTTACCACCCACTAGTTCATGATTTTCCAATAACGGCACATTCCGAAGTGATTTATTCCTCTTATACCACAGCAAACTCCCAACAATTATAATTTCAATTTATTAAAGATCACACTTCATACATTTCCTCTATGTATAGTTATATTTAATGCTGTGGAACGTTCGTGAAACAAGTTAGTTCCTGTTCTCGCTTACGTTATAGCAGCTATAAACAGTTCTTCGCTTGTCTCTCTTTTTTTCTCTGTCTTGAAATTAATAAGACAAAAATAAAACCACAGCTTGTCATATTCCTGAGACACCGGAAAGTGTAAACTTTTCCCTCCTGAAGATGTCAGAAAACTTAAAGTTACAGCTTTATGGAGACTCCTTCCATAAATGTTAAATGTCTCCTTACAGAAACCTTCAACATATCAACGATTAGACACTGTACGAGTCCCTGTGAATGAGCCGTTACTATAGAAACGCTAAAGTATTAGAACGAGCGCATTAATATAAACCTGTGATTTGCAGCTGCACTACCGTCAGAGTTACAGGTTTAATCTGAAACTCTTTGTTTTCTCTTTTCACATGTCAGACGTCCAAACAGAAGAAAGGCCTGAGGGGTGAGTGGTTTACACACGTGAGATGAGTTGTCGTCCAGTACGTTTTCTCAGATGCGTGAGTGTGGTGTTTGCGTTTACAGGCTCGATCGATGATGTGCTGGGAGATCTGCTGGGAGACGATGCTGATGGTACGTGACTGTACTGGTTTTTGGCTCCTCGATATTTGTCTGAGCTGTTAATCCCGTACATACCAGCACGTGATCTCCGCTCTTCCGAAGCTGGTCTTTTAACTGTTCTATCAACTCGTCTTAGAACTATGGGTGATAGGGCTTTCTCTTCATTGGCTCCAAAACTGTGGAATTCCCTGCCCTCTGAGATTAGGAGTGCAGCATCTCTTAGTGTTTTTAAATCTTCTCTTAAAACCTACTTTTTTGGGGTAGCTTTTCCATGTGATTAATTTGCTGTTATTTATACTGGCTCTGTTAAGAATGATTGATTCTTATTTCTATCTTTGTATTTTATCTCTGTTTGTATTTTATGTTATTGTATCGTTTTAATTTGTATTTCAGTGTATCTTAATTTATATAAAGCGCTTTGAGATGCTAATTTAAAAGCGCTATATAAAATAAAGTTTATTATTATTAGTATTATTATTGTGTACATTCAGATTTAAATAGTCATCCTGTTAGTATCTGATGGCACTGATGTCTGAAGTTTAGTTTTGCACTCGAGCTACGAGACATCACTGCGCTATATAGTGTTACTTTATAAATAAATGCTTGTGTAAAATAGCACTGATATGACCTGATGAAGTGTTTCTTTCACCACTGTAACCTCTCAGATCTCCCGAAGAAGGCCAGGTCTCCGTCTGGAGGACTCGGCAGACCAGCGGGTGTCTTACGAACACAAAGCGGCAAGAGGTGAGCGCTCACTCTGAGAGACAGAGCTGTGGAGCTGAATGATAAATCGTAAAGTGGATATTCACCAGTGTTTTATGTTGAAACCACTCAGGAACCTGCTAGACGATGATTTCTTCAGTAAACTGGCGGAGGAGGTGGAGAAAGACGACGAGGTGAGACGGGGTGCTAGTACAAGTCTTTGTTTTGTAATCTGGATCCTGATTGGTCAGAATGTGTTGATTAATTTTCTATAGCAGCAGCTCTGATAGTAGTGCAGCTGCAAATCACAGGATTATATTAATGCACTCGTTCTAATATGTTATCATTTTTGGATTAAAAACATGTGTAATCTTTGATATTATGAAGTTTTCTGTAAGGAAATGTTTATTAACATTAACATTTATGGAAGGAGTCTCCAGTGTCAGAGCTTTGTAACAGTAAGAGGTAAAGCTCTAACTAAGTTTTCCAACATCTTCAGGACAGAGAAGTTTATGCTTTGTGGATTCTTGGTAACTTGACAAGTGTGTTTTTTACCTTTAAGAGAGAGAGAGAGAAAGCTGCTGTAACATAAGTGAGAACAGGAACTAACTTATTTCTTTGCATTTACAGGGTACCGATGTGTCCGAGGCAGATCCAAAGGCTTTGCTGGAGAGTATGAAGGTGTCTGACTGTTTGATTTTTAATAGATAAGTTTCAGAAAGTCTGTGAAAGTAGAAACCCCAAAAATGAAAGCTTCTTTTTTTAACCAAACACTAACCATTCCACACAGCCATGTTAAATGAACTGGTTATATTATATTATATTATGTTATATTATATTATATTATGTTATGTTATATTATATTATATTATATTATATTATATTATATTATATTATATTATATTATATTATATTATATTATATTATATTATATTATATTACATTACATTATATTATATTACATTACATGGGGTGTGTGTGTTGTGTATGTGTGTGTGTATGTGTGTGTGTGTGTGTGGCACCATCACAGGACATGGATGATATGGACGCTGACTTGTTTGGCTCGAAGAGGAAGCCGAGTTCAGCCCCGACACAGAGCAGAACCTCCAGAACTGAAACATCTAAACCAGGAGACAAGAACAAAACTAATCGTGAGTTAAAATTAAACTCAACACCTGCTGCACACAAGACATTTTATTTCCCTTTGTCCATCTGTGTGTGTGTGTGTGTGTGTGTGTATACAGTATCTCTCCCTCAGCATGTCAGTGTTTGTGTCCACACAGAAGCAGCAGGAGTGGACGAGAGGAAGCCCAGCTCTGCTCCCGCTGCTGCAGTGAGGAGCTACAGGAAATTCAGCTTCATGGGTGAGCTTTACTTCTGATTTACAGTGTTTACAGTGTTTACCATAAACTGTTACCATAACGTAGCAGCTATAAACAGTCATTCCCTCACCAGCCTCTCTTTTTTTGTTTCTTGAAGTAAATAAGACAAAAAAAATCCAGACTTGTTACAGAGAACCTGCAGAGCATAAACTCCTCTGTCCTGAAGATGTCGGAAAACTTAAAGTTACAGCTTTACCTCTGACTGTTACAAAGCCTTGACACTGACGTTAATATAAACCTGCGCTACTGTCAGAGCTGCTGTTATGGAAAATTAATCAACACCTACTGACCAATCAGAATTCAGAATTCAACGGCGCTGTATAATAATAATAATGTACGAAGTTTTGGTTAAACTGATTTCGCTTTAACCAGACGTCTCTGTGCGAGTATTTCTATTAACATGTGTCCGATTTACATTAATGTGATTGGTTTATTTTCTTTGTTCATTAATGCTGCATTACTGCAGACGATGATGATGGTGATGATGATGAGTCACCAGCTGCCAAACAAGGTATCAGCACAAAAAAAATCTTGGGTTATGTTTAGGAAAAAAAAATGTTGATTTTGCTGCTTGTTTCTCTGACGAAAAAGAACAGACCTTTATTATTCTGATTTCAGTTTAAGAAGTTGGATACATGCTAATTACATCCAAATCCAATTGTCTGAGAATAAACAGCAGAGTAATTTGAGAATCTTAGTCCAGTCTTGTTTTTCTGCGTTTTGTTTAATCGGTATGGATCTTTACTCAGCCGTTGGTCTTCCTTTGTCTATATCAGATGACCTGGATGATCCTCTGGATGACCTGCTGAACGACCTGGATGAGGAACGGCCGAAAGCAGGAAAGCAGCAATCATCCTCCCCGGCTGTACAGAAGAAAGAGGAACAAGGTCAGAACAATATTTTGAAAAGTTCCTGAATGAGTTCCTGTACAGCATTCCTCACTGCAGGAAGTTGTTCAGGAACTCAGGAAACACAGGTGTTTAGACGGAAAGAACCAGGGCCGAATCTGTACTTTTTGTGTGAAACCTTTTTATTTCCTGCTCCAGAGTAGGTTCTTCTCAGCTGGACCAGCATATAATGGTTTCATCTCAGGGGTTTCATGAACATTTTTGTATTCAACAGTGATCTTTTGTGCTATAAAATATTTTGTATTATAAAATACCTTGTATAATACCTTGTATTATAGCCACTCCTGCACCTGCGCCTAAGAAACGCAACGAGTTGACCTTCGACGATGACGAAGACGACCTGATGGACGCACTGGGGTTCAATGACACCCCAAAAGGAAGAGGAAGTGGACTCATCCCCAAAATAGAGACGTAGGATTGGACTTTTATATCATATCATATCTATTAAATCATGCACAAGTCTTGCTGTTTATTTCCTTTGTTTCCTGTACTGTAGAAATGTATTCAGATCATAAAGTGATGATTAAATAAATCAGTGGGTTTTTCATGGAGGTGTGTATGGCGATAGGCTGACCTGTGATTTGCCATTATTATTATTATTATTATTATTATTATTATTATTATTATTTGGTTTGCTGTGCAGTGATGCTCCTCAGAGACCACGCACCAGACTGGATGAGATTTTGGGGATCGGAACGTCTCCTCGCCTGCTGGAGAGACCCGTGACCGGCGAGAAAAAAGACACAACACCTGCAGAGAGACAGCCACAGAAGAGCTCGGCTGGCAAAGGTAACGAAACATCGTTCACTACTATTGTCTCTCTGTCTGTCAGTCTCCGTGAAGGAGGTGTGGCCTCTGTGTCACAGTCTCCGTGAAGGAGGTGTGGCCTCTGTGTCACAGTCTCCGTGAAGGAGGCGTGGCCTCTGTGTCACAGTCTCAGTGAAGGAGGCGTGGCCTCTGTGTCACAGTCTCAGTGAAGGAGGCGTGGCCTCTGTGTCACAGTTTCAGAAAGACAGATACACACATGTATGTCTAAATATCACAAAACATCATGTCGTGGTAGTCACTAATGACTGTGTTGTGTTTGTTACGGCTGGAATGTGGTGCTGTAGATTCTGTGTTTGGAGATGAAGACTTAACGTTTGGCTCTTACCAGCCCACACTGGGCTCGACTCCGGAGGGACGTACCTCTCGCAGACACTCCGTACGGTGAGAAAACACACACAAACACACATGACTTCCTTTATTGCTTTGATTCATCACCAGCTGTGATCATATAACAGGATCTGACTTGGGTAATACGGTGAAAATGCTGGCCTGCTGTTTCAACAGTTGAAATCAATCACTGCTCCTTACTCTCACTTAGATTCTCTACTGAGGACATCAGCTCTCCTTCTCCAGAACGCAAGCCCAAATCCTCCACAACGTCCACCGTGACCTCCACCGTGACCTCCACACGACCTGGCCGTCCTGCTTCAGACTGGCTGGGGCTGAAGCAGGAAGATGATGAAGTGGAAAAGGAGGAGGAGCCAAAGAGAGAGAAGAAGGAGGCCACGGGAGCTTCTGAGAAACTAAAACCTCTTCCTTCTCCATCACATGTAGGAGGAAAACAATCCAGAGGGACCTTGAAACCCACCGAGGAGCCCGTACCTGACTCTCCAGAAACTTCCACAACCACTGCAGCCAAATCAGAGCTTAAAAAGAAGGAGGAAGAGAACGAGGACGACTGGCTGGCAGGAGCTCTGAGTAAGAAGAAAGCTCTGGTGGAGGAGAGAGAGAAGAGGCAGGAGGAATCTCTGGGGCTTGGAGAAGAGCTAGACCTGGACACGTTCCTCAGGTACGGATGGATGGAAAAGAAGTTCAGCAGAAATGCTAGCATTTGACACTTTAATACAGATTAATATAGAGATGCTTCTCGTTTCTATAGCAACAGCGCTTTGTCAGGGACTTTTACGGCAGACAATCCTCATAAACGAGTTAAAATTACGTGTGTAATCGCTGACATGGTGAAGTTTTCTGTAAGGAGATGTTTATTTATTTAACATTTATGGAAGGAGTCTCCAGTGTCAGCACTTTGTAACAGT